>NC_080705.1:26650000-27288000 GCF_943734765.1 Anopheles ziemanni | reverse complement strand
TGAAGCGAAAGGAAAGTCGGTATAAAGCTCGAGTTGGCGAAAGATAAAGATAAGAGTTTAGCCTCAGCTTGAGTGCGTCGCTCGTTAGGTCACCGGAGGAAAAGGATACAGTTCAAACGTTTGTGTACGTGTGTGTGCACGTGTAGGAATGAGGTTGGAACGCGAAAAAGCGAAAACGATATTACATGAGACAATAACGGCAAGGGAGAGAGAGAGAGAGAATTTTTCATCGTACCGTCGCGGTAAGTGAAAGTTCAATGTCGTTTCACCGGAAATCGAAGCTCAAGTGGCCGGAAAAGTGGAATTTGCCAATTTCATCAGCATCGTCCGACTCGTAGCGCTTTCTCTTTCTCGCTTTCTCGATGGCTGCGTGATACATGGCTTCCCATCCCTTTCTATTCCCACTCTCCGTCCCGGGGACGGTGGCGCACTTGAGCTCCGTTTGACTTTCGGCTCGCTGGCAACGCATCCGGATCGTCGGAATCATTTCGCCCACCCGCCTCTTATAGGATGGTAAGGAAAATGGCGTGGCCGTGGTCGAATTCCCCGGTCGATCGAGGGCAGTTTTCGGCAGTTAATGGAACGTATAAACCGAACGATCATTTAATCGTTTTGCAATTTCGGATGAGTGTCAATCAATTTCGACGATGCTTGACGATGGAGGGGAGGAATCCTACGTTTGCTTTCCCGGGTGGGTAGAGGCAAGTGTATGATGATTAGGATAATGATGACGTTTGCGGTATGAATTTCCTCCAGGGAGCGTGCATGACGTATCGGAACGGTTTGGAGGAATTTCTGGAGCAAACTTTAAGGTTTTTAAATCAAGTTTGTCTCATTACATTCATTTTACAACACCGCTTTATATAAACAATACGCTAACATTTACCAAAATAAGTAAATAAAATCACTTTACGCTACTTTCAAATATTTCTGGAGCTTCGGTAGCATAATAATTCAAATTTCAACACACTTTGAAAAGCGTCGAAATTGGAAGCATTGAATAAACAATTTCTGATGAATAGAAAACTTGAATCTTCGCCATCAAAAAACAGCGGAGAGGGGTGGTCGGAGATGGGCGGGAAGACACCGCATTAAAGCCGAAACCGTATTTGCATTTCATTTGTTTGTCGAGCGAGAACGGTGAGAGCCATCGTCGCCTCCGCCTTTTCCAACGGATTCGCCCCGCGAAGGTTACAACGCGATCCGGAATAATCCAAATTGGGTATCCCAACAGAATTATGCAAATTTTACAACCATTTCCACCGCCAATCATTCTCATTGCACCAGCAGGCGGGGTCCTCCATGGCCCCCCCGGGGAGCCGTGCTGCCCTCGTTCGCGCCTGATTCTCATCAGTTTAATAGTCTGCCAAATGATGAAAACTGTCATTTCACGGAAACGTGATCCTCGGCACGGGGTTTGGAAGGATTCGGCCGGTGTGTTTTTGCTTCACACTTTCCGAAACAGTTCGATAGCTTCATTGGGTGGCTCATTTCAGGGAGAGGAAAAAGAGGGAGAGAGGGACAAAAAAGCAACGACGAGTGATGCTTTTGTAAAAGGCGATTGCGTGATCCTTTATCCTTTTTCAATCCACCACTGCCTTCATCCGGTGCGTTCCGCAAGCCAGAAGAAATTCGAGCCGGGAAAACCATTCCGATCCGTTTGCAAAAGCGGACCGAAAGCGAAAACAGAAAAAATCCACTTTTCCACTTGCTGCTCGCCGGTGACCCCGATGGAAATGCGATCCGTCGTGGGACGGGGATTTTTCGTTCTCGACGATCCATGTCTCTGGCTTTTTCTGTGCTTGAACTTCTCGCTACCTTCCTCCCATTGGCAAGGAGCCGTTTTCCCGGCTCATCCATATTCAAATCCTTCCAGCCAATTCAGCCCGAGCGCTCGGTGTTTCCACACCGAGGTCCAGAGTGAAATAAAACAACATCACCAATACAATCCCGGAGATCACGAATCATCCAGTCTCCCGAAACACAATCCGAACCGTAAAACCGCACCGCAAACCAAAATCAACCCCCAAAAACTCTAAAACCCAGCTCCCGATCTGATCGATCGGAATGGTCGGAAACCCCCTTTTTCGAACGCTGGGGAGTACCGGAACATCAAAGGTGGCATCGCTCCCGGGGCCAATCCTGGCATGCAAACCGTGATAGGATTAAGCAATATGTTGATGAGCACCGATCGGGCATGTAAAGTGTAGTGATTTGCGTTACGACTTTCACCCGGCTAGGAACGATGACTCGGGTTGTGTCGAGATTCCCGATTGCCAACCACTCCTCATGGGCAATCGTCCTCGTGAGCCAGGTTAGATGCACCACTTGAAGGGTTTGATGCATTCGATTACGGTTGAAGTGGATGTTTCCAAATATTTACGACGATACCGTTCGGTCGGAGTCGGAGTGGATTTGTGGATGTGGAAAAATGAGGTTTTGGGGCCACACATAAGAATGAATCACATTTCGTCAGATTAAACAACGGTTCGCGTGCATATTTAGCCGCTGGGAGATGCTGCATACATCATCAGGGCAAATAAAGAAAATTGCATTTGCAATACATATTATAAATTAAACCTTACGAAGTTTATCATTTTATGATACGAACCAGTTATGAACTTTTCTGCGTATTGAAGAAAAGATGTTCCACGAATCATAATTTTTCAAATGGTCAAATCCATTAACGAAATCGTGACTTCAAAAACATATGAATCGGAAACCATCAAGTGTTCAAACCCTAAAAGAATTGGACTCACCACAAAAAAGTGCACCGTTGCGCTCCGAACGGGGAGGTAAACTTTAATGCACTTTAATGTTGCCATTCCCAGCTCGTAAAACGGTTTACCTCAAATTTGTCCGTAAAACAGGATGGCGCGGGTGAGACGAATAAAAACCGAGGCTTCCATCTGCCCATCGACCAACGCCGGACTCCGGGCGCACAGTTTTCGGAAGGACCAACCTTTCTCTTTCTGCGCTCTCGGTTTTATTACACCTCCAAGAAAGGGTTGGACACCGTACATGGTGTGCGTGTGTGTGTCTGTATGTGCCCGACCGGACGATAATGCGTCAAAGATTTACGACCCTCTCGCTGGTCAGACCTTCGCAGACGATGTTTTGGTACAGGCCGGAGGCTATGCCTTTATGTGCTGGTTATGTTTTCACGCTGTCTAGATAAATGAGGTCCGAGGAAAAGACACACACAGTTTCATCTATTGCGTTTGAGAGGGAAAACATGAAGGAAAGAGAGTGTGTAAAAGTGAGAGAGAGAAAAAAAAAATGCTAACATAAAACGGATGCAGTAAAGTCATTTCCAGCCTGTTAAACCCCACAACGACAAAATGGTATGACCAGCAAACAAGAAACTAACGATCGATCGGGGAATTCATCAGCTCATCCATATTCAGAGCGTCTTCGTCGAATGTTCGCCCCAAAGATTTTAAGATCGATCAAGCCTCGTTTGACACGGTTTTTCGTCGAAACAGAGCTCCAGATTGGTGAGGCCGATAATCGCTAAGGAAATAATTAAAAACCGCTTCAGATGTAAGCTTTCGATAGGCCGGCTACTGGTTCGGTCGCCCCGTTCTCGAGTTACTCATTTAAGCGCCACAGCGAGCCTGAAACCCACTCATTAAGTGAACCGTGCGTTGGTCCTCCGACCGACTGCGGTCCGGTTTTACGACTTGCGATCGATCGGAATCGTGTCGTGTGGAACGCTGTCACGTCTCTGTTGCGGGGTGTGGGGGAGTGAAGCTGGTGGACATTCCTCAAACCGATCGATCATGTTGCGTCCACAGTGCGCCTTGCGCTGACATTGGCGTTGACTTTGGCGAGCCGTGGAAATGAATGAACAAATGATGATTAATTGATAAAATCGAAACGCACCACCTCGAGGGGGAGGGCAAGTGTTTACCGTGCGGAAATCCACTGTGACTTTTACTGACCAACGCCGATTTCTCCTCAACACACTGGTGGGTCCACCCCCCCATGCGGTCTAATGAGTTGGAATCAATTAGACTGATTTACGCTATCGGAACAACTTAATCAATGGTGCTCCATGGTGGGTGGAATTGGGTTCTGGTTGATTTGGGTGAATTTCTGCAGAAAAAACAAAAACCCGAGAGTTCAACGATCCTAGCAAACACGTGGAAAACAAATCAATAAAATTCAAGGAATGATACTGGTAGGTTCGCTGGAAAGGAGATAACGTGAAGAAACAGGGAGAAAGAGCAAACATCCTTGAGCAATTGTTTCTGCCGCATGTACAAGAAGTGTACGCTCACTTTAATGAGGCAAAAATGCTCATTGCCACGCAACTCGGCCATTCTACACAGTGGGAAAAAGCGGTGGAAGCAAAAAAAAGGAAAAGTTAAAACAAAAACTACGGCACGTTGACAAACAGCGCAAATAAAACAGTCGCCTCATCCGGCTGGATCCGCGGAAGTATGTGCCGCCGTTTTGTGGAGTATTTGTTTCTTATTTCTACATCCGCTTCCGCTGCCAGAATGTGGTACCCTTTCCATGGAGCATTTTCCCGGCGTCCGACGGTGATGGGGTATCGGCGGAACGGAGAAAAACTTTTCTCTAGCCCAACGAGGAATCCCTGCCCTGCGGCAGCTTTCCGCAGACGTGCCCCTTGCCTGGTGCTTGTTTCTCACCACTCATACATTTCCCGGGTTCCGGACTCTGCGTACCGTCATGGAACTGTGATGGCACACTCTTGTTTTTTTCTTGTTCGCTTTTCCTGCCTTTGCAGGGAAACACCCTTCTGCGTCATACGGAGGGATAGAAGTTTTGCAAGTCCTTCGTAGCTGGTAAAAATTCTTTTTCTTGTGTTTTGTTTGCTGTCGCTGTTTGTTTGATTGTTTTTCTTCAGCCGTGTTCTGTTGTTCCTACCGTTGTTTTTTTCGTCTTCTGGTAGGCTTCTTCTGCCGCTTCAACTCGATCGGAATACAGATGACACAAATTTAGCGGAAGTAATTTCAATTTGTACCAGCTCCGAGAGTGATGGGACGGGGAGTTTGTTTTTTGTGTATGTATCCTTGTTTTTTCACCTTTTCTATCCCATTCGCCCCGAGCAGTGATTTAGGAAAAAACGGCTCTCGAATGGAGGAAAAACGGGTAGCATAATGCGTACTTTCGGCAGGTGTGATTGTGTATTGTTTTGCTTCATTTTCTTCGAAGCCGTAATGAAAAGTGTTCATTAAAGAGGATAGCTTCGTACAACGCGTATGAAAATGCTTTATAATTTCATTTCAAACATAGAATTTCAATTCTCAATCTTTGAAGGATGTTTCTTTTCTTCTTATTTCCATTCGTCTTCCGCTAAAACGGAGGACCAACAGTTCTCTATTGATCATCACACTTCCAAAGCCAATTAAATTGTCTAAATCAACGAACTCTAATTCTAAGAAAGAACTCGAAAGTACGAACAAATAAAACAACCAGAAAAACGAAAAATATGAAACAGATTAAGGAGACAAGATCAAACAACCATCAAATCGATGGAGGCAAGAAGCAAAATGTAATCGCTCAAAAAAAATGTTTCCAGATAACGGACGTCGAAGGCGGAAACCGTAAGGAATAGGCCATTTTTCATATTCTTATTGCTCAACCTCCTCCAGCCGTTCAGTTGGGGCAACATTTTTCTACCGTCTGTTTGATGGTTTGGTTTTCGAGCGTTTTACGTATTTTTCACTAAGGTTGAAGTGATGGCGGTCTGAATCAGCACCAAAGAACCGGAAAAGACAAACAGAAACACCGAAAAGCCATACCACTTGAAGATGGATCTTCATTTTTCATTCGCGCCGGAGAGTTTTCAGCCGCATTTTGCCTTAAGGCGCGGCTGGAAATTTCGAACGCCACGCGAACAAGACGGACAACCGACATAATAATAAAACCGTATCGACCGGTTGGCTAACACGGGATGGCGAAATAAATTCATAAACTGTATCTTGACCCGGCCAGTTTTCAAAATTTTTATCAACATCAATTTCTATATCTATTGTGTCAAATAGCTGAGGAGATCCATTTACCGAGTCAATGTTTTCTTTGTTAAGATATGGAAAGGAAAAGAAGTAGAAATATTTATAAATAGTAAAAGCACTAACCAAATTTAGCTAGCATCTTTTACATCTCATATTTTTAAAAGGCATTGCGATTTTAAATGCCTCTATTTTTGACATATCAATACTCTTAAGTAGAGCACACTTCAAAAACATGTTAAAGCCAGCGAAACCAATTGCCTCGAATCCTCGAAATAGTACTGGAGCAATTACTAAACGAATCATTTTAAAATGATTTAAACACAAGTAGTTCTCTTCGAAAATTATGTTTCAACCATTCTGAAATAAATCACTGGTTACATTTCAAACTGGTAATTTTCCACAGTAATGCTCATCTGCCTCGTTTATTTTTATTGTCCATCGCTGAAGTTGGCAGTTTGGCACGAAGTCAAAGTTTAAAATATAATATCAACATCCACTCATTGACAGTCAAGTGGATACGTTTGCTCCAAAAATGTGTCCATAGTTTTCTTTTTTTTCGTGCTCGTGGTTTCTGCCCACCTTAACTCCAACCGAGTCCAACCACTTCACTCGCCCGAAGCCTGAACGGTAACTGTGTGACCCACTTGTAAAATGTTCCACCCACCGAATGCAGACACGAAAATCTGTTTCCCTGCCGTGAAGAGATTTTCCACACCGCATCAACACAAACAGAAATTTGACAGAGAAAAAAAAATCTACGGTCTCTCTGACCACTTCCAAGCTCCCAGTGTCTCGATTGGGGTTCGAGATTTCCCATCCGGCCGTTCATCCACACTCAAGGGTACCATTTAACCGCCACGGTTCCAATGCGCTATGCCGAGTTTTCCGATGGGTTCAGTGTTGGCCACAGTTTTTCCCTCGGCTCTCGATAAGTTTTCGGAGGAAAAACGGAGGGAAATGCGTCCCCATCCGCGTGGTTTGCCCGTCGGTGGCAGGAGCTGATACAACACGGCGGCTTCGGCCAGCCCGAGCGGATGCCAAGTGAACGATTGGCGCAACGTTTGCAGCTTACGCTCGAGCACCCCATCCGAGCCGTCACCGTCAGTTTGGGGCCCATTCTTCCGAATCGGAATAGAAATGGCCGCAGCACCAGAGACTGAAGCTGACCGAACACTTACGATCACACTCAAGGGCCATCCATCCATCGACCTGGCGAGAATCGATGTTGGAGATGTGCCCGGCTGGCAGATTGCATTTTGGTGCATTTCCCCCTTTCGCCCGGCAACTCTCCACAAAAGAAAAGGAAAAAGATCATTCCAGTTCACCCGGAGGCGGAAGGAACGAGCTAATCCGTCCGTCCGGGCCAAAGCGAACGTCCGCACACAGCTGCACCCGAGGAGGAGAGCTAATGAGAATCTTATTTTCCACCGACACTGGTGTCGAAAAAGGGCGTTGTAAAATTCAATTCGAAATCTTGTGCCCTCTGGAGGGCCGGCATTGTTAGTTCTTGTTTTTTTTTTAAAGGGGCGGACGTTTTCTGCAGCAATTAAATGGCACGTCGAGCACTTTGCACTCCAGTGATCCACTTGCGCACAGGATTAGCAGCTGAAACGGATTAAAGTGTGGATAGAGCGGAATTACGCGAACGTCAAGTCGAGAGTGGAACTTTGAGGGCAGATCTCGGCCGAACCGATGCCGACCCGGCTGCGGTGAGGATGTCATTTTCACCAGAAGTAGGTTGGAATTGGTTATTTCAGTTGCAATAGTTGCGGTTACACTGCACGATGGGTGGCAATGTGTCAAAAAGGAAGGATGCAGTATTTTATTACCACACGGGGGTAAAACGCCTTCGGAAAACACTCGGAGCAGATTGAGTTCGGGATGGGTTGAGGATTATAATTTCATTCTCGAGCTTAATGTGTCTTTGATGCCGCAATCGGATTCCCAACGGAGTGTGTTTATTCTAAAAATAATAGTTTTGCCATGACAGATTTCAAGCTATTTACAGAACTGGCATTAATGTCGACGATTTCAACAACGGAAACTAAACAACTTAAATTCAAAGTTATAATTGAAACAGAACCAAGACTCTGACGAAATATACACACAAAATAAATAAAAAAGCTGATTCAAAGTCTATTCACTTCTATAAACATGGCTTGCAGTTGTGAATTGAACGTAAAACTGAAGTCATCAATCTTGTTTGCTAAAAGAAAATAGAGGCAAACAACAAGTCGGTAGAATTCGATAACCAAACATGACTTTCAATGACTATATTTCAATGTCTTGGAACATACTATGATAACCAAACACTGCTTTCAATGACTATGACCCAAACGAAAAGTTGGTCGAAGTCTTACCAAACATCCCGTGGCGTGATATGGCCATTCTATTTGTGGGAAGAAGTCTTTCAAGACATTCCTCTACCGAGGCCTGATGGTTCTTTGTCCGTTCCTAAAGGTGGTCAAATGAAACCATGCCTCTATGCAAGGAATGGAATGAATGTAGTGCAAACGAACCTTCTTGGTCGGTAGCTACGAGGTACGACCCTCATCCTGAGCAAGAATCTTACTAAACCGCACGGCTCCGACACAAATATGTTCAATTAGAGACTCGCACAAGCAGGTAAATTAATAGTGGCCTTTCTTCTAACTTGCGGCCATCTTTGCAACCGGCCGGCCGACCGGAGTGCGAAAGTTTTGCCGGTAGCACAACTTTCAGGTGAGATCTTGGTGTATGGGCGCAACATTCCACCAGTACAATGGGTATCCGTAGCCTTCATCAACGCTTGTTTGAAAGATACGTTCGAGCCCCTATACGCTTGCGGTGGGGCACACCAGGAAGCCATCATGCGAAAGCACGCCGCCAGCAAACCGGGCTACCGGGCTCCTTGACGTACGTACGCTGTACTCGACTGGCACGACCTATGATAAAGGCGTTAAGACCACAGCGTCCACGGGACACCATGAGCTTTTCCTCCGGCCGCTGTCGTGCGCGTATACGATATGCTTTGTTTTTGTTTGAAAACTTCCAAAACATTCACCCATCCGGCGGATCAACCCTGACCTCCGGGAGGATTGCCGGCTTTCGGACGGGAGACTCGGAGGCTGCTGACAATGAATAACCGCACGAAAACCGGGCTGATTCGAGCATCTCGGACGAGTTTGCGAGCAACCGGTCGGGAAGTCACACGACACCATTCCGACCGTATGACAGTTTTAATTAAGTAATTTGGTGTGATGGGCAGATCGTGTCAAGACATAGGATTTCGTTAAAACAACCGAATCCCGCATCTGATCCCGAGGACGTTGCTTGTTTTATTTTTATCTGAAACTACCTAGTGAAGAGTTTTGTACCAGGATATTATGTTATAAAAAGCCAACTGACTAGATCAAACACTAAAAAGAATAGTATGGCGTCATTGATCTACAAACAGCCTTACAAGAAAAACTCCCCGCCCAAGTCTCCGGCAAAGTGATAGTGAAAATGTTCTTTTTCCGGTAGTGCCGTTACTTAAGAAGGGAAGGCACCATTTTACGTGGGTTATTTATTTTTAGATACACCTCCAATCCATTGTTGTTTCCTGTATCCTAAGCAAACTTCGGTTGTGATGACGTTAATGCTATTTATGATCCACCCAACTTGTTTTCTTTACCTTTTCCTTTCTTATGATTTGATTTCACTAGTGACAATGTCGATGGGTCCGTCTACGCAGCATCATAACCAAGTTACGCTCTAGGCAGATACGCCAGATTGAACATGTGTTTTTTTATCGTGTTACAATCCTTACAGCATTCTTTTACTGAAGCTGTCCGGACGTAGCATGTTTGGAAAACAAACATGTTTTCTGAGAAAAAAAGAGTAATTCAGGAGTAATATGTAGTAAGGCACTGCTTTTACTTTGAAGATGCTGTTTTATTTAACATCGCTTAAGCTATTAAATCGGAAAGTAAAATACAATTATAGAAAATACATTTCTCTGACCTGTTACTGGTTAGTGGTGTAGTGAAACGAAAAAACTATTAAATAAAACAAAGGAAATAGGTAAATTAACACAAAGCATAGAGTGAAGGAAGCATCACTCAAAAAACTTCCTTTTCCGGTTCTTACTTTTTCTTGCACCCTTCTACCCGCAATTCGCTGTACACTGGATGGGAAAAGAAATTGCACATTAAAATTAAAATGACAAAGTAAATATCAAATCAAGGCCCTCAACCCTTACCTACCCTGAGGTGGCCGTGCGCTGCTTGGGTTTATGTCTCCAATCCGGCATTTTTCGTTTCCCGTTCCGGTTCGCCCGCAACTCGGCATCCTGACGGAAAATGGAAATTTCGTTGACAGTATGAAACTCGCTAGGAAAAGCTGCGAGAAAAAAGCAACTTCCAACAACAGCCGTTAGCAGAACATCCATCGGACACACGAAAGAGTGGAAGTTTTCGTCTGGGAACGACATTTCAAGGGATATAAAAAAAAAGATTGAAAAAGAAAAACGTTTCTTTGGCCCGGGAAGCCGGGGCCCTGGGAAGAAACGCATACAGAATGTACTTCCTTCCGGACTGGAAGTGGTCTTTCACTAGGGCATGTTCGTTGAATGATTTATGGTTGATTTACATAAACAAATATGGGCTACCTTACTCTAAAAAGCAAAGTTTGGTGCGACTTGCTGTCGTTGGCCTGTTTGGGCCGGACTTTGGGACCACTGCAGAAGTTTACTTTTTCCCACTTTCCCTCGCTCGTTAAGTGGAAGAACCTTGAGGGGATTAAAAATGCATTACATTTTCTATGGATGGCAGTTTTCACTCCAAGGCTCCCTCGTTTTTGCCAGGCCGTACGTTTTGCATGCAATCAACACACGGAAGGAGTTTTATTAACTAACTCCCTTCGGCGAGCGTCGACATCATTAGGATACCGGTCCAGCCACGATGGTTGCTCGACAGCCGAGGCACTGGCAAATGAATGCATTTTCGGTCCCTCGATGCACTTTACACTAATGAACACGAGAGTCCCGGGAGGAACGCTCGGATGATGCATTCCCATCGTCTGGATAATTCTTTAATTAAACGCTTGCCACTGGTTGATGTAAAAATTAATAAAACAAGTGCATTGTGGACGTGCGCACGTTGTGTATGCAAAGTGCTTTCGCTCCTCAGCTAACGATGAAAAGAATGCAATAAGCCATAACTCCAATCATAACAACCAAAGGTGCAAAAACTGTTGCTTTTCAGGCGTCGTGGCCAGAAGATTGCGTTCAGGGGTTTAATTTTATTTACAAAACACTTTCGCTAGATTTACCTTGATGTAGATTTTTTGGGGATAGGATGGGGAATTGGTTTTCTTGTATTTTTTCTCCTAAAACTGATTAACAACCGACCAAAGCTTTACCCCTAGCAGGTGTCTGCGGCACAGATTTACCTATTAGTTTCTTGTTTATGGCTTAGTGTAAACCATGGAAAAAGGAAGGTGGAGTAAAATTAGTAAAGCACAAACAAAGCCCCAGTTTTCCACAAACTAGACAAGCTTAAATATTTGAAACGTGACTTCTAACTTTGAAACATTGCTAAACTAAACTAAGAAAATGTCTCAAGGATAACTGATTTGCAAACTTGCAGAACTTAAAGCGATTGTTTCACCGTTTTTGACGAAAAAAAAACAGGTACACATTCTGCTGGCTGTTATTATTTTTCATCGTCATGCGAACGAGAAATGAAGTTCATTATTTTGAATTAATTGCCTTGGATCAAATTTTAACGTTAAAAAACATCGTTTCGGATCACCGATTCTAAAGAGAAACTTTCAGCAGAAAGAAAATGATATGAAAATTCACACCGAGTCGGGGAATGAATGTTTTCTAATTTATGCAAGAAAAATAATCTTTCGGCATGACTTTTGCCACCGACACTTTTTTACCTGACTCTAGACGGTGCTTTGCCCAGAGGCTTGATTTTTACCTCCGTCGTTTTTTTTGCGCAGAATGTTCTTTGAAGAAGCCTGTGATTTGTGAAATTTGTTTGTGAAGCACCGACACAAAAGACTTTTCTTTTCCCGGTAAATCTCTTTAAGGGTATTTTGCATCTTTCTGTAGCGCTGAGAGGAATAAAAAGTCACCCAAAAAACGTTCTTGGCGAAAATTAATTTAGTACCATTTCCGTTTCAGATTGCCCGGAGGAAATGGGGAGACAGCCTTTTTTTCTGTTGATGCTCTTGGGTTCTCTTGAGAGATCCAAAAATGCGATTGGAACCATCGGGCCACTTCACATCCCATGGGTCATTAAGTGAGTCAAAAGGTGGCGATAATTTCCGTCCCGTTACGTAACGGCGGGGCTTGAGAACGTTGACGTAAGTTGCAGACAGCTAGCTTCTCTTTAAACTCCGGCTCCTAGGTTACGTGGGCCTGTCCTAGACTCCCGAAGCCGGGGGACCCGATGATGGTTTGTTTTTTCGCCGACTTACCGGGACGGTGTTTTTCTTGGTGGTTTTTGTGGTGAAGGCTCTAAATTCGGCTAATTTTGTGACACCCAAGTGGCCCCGACGAGTGGGCGACGAATTTTCTTAATGTGTTTTAATTTCCACCGAGAGGCCATTTTCGGCCCACCAGGAATCGCCCCTGGTTCGGGCCGGGCTTGTTTCACTTTGCTAATGGTCTCGGCTTGCGAATAGGACGAAGGTAGCGGATTTCATCGTGGTTGTCAAACAAGAGCTCAAAGGATACATTGCTGAACAAATCGTAAATTTTCATTTGCATATTTAACTTTTTACATTTTCTATTTTCACCCAAATGTGTTATCTTTTTTTCAACTGGAAATAGACAATTTCCAGAAATGAGGGTTCTATTTCCAAAAGATAAATCCAATTTCAAGCTAAATTGAATCACTCTTGACATTCGGACTCCGAACGAAATCAAATACCATCTTTTATTTGCATCATGATCACCGGGTAAGCATAAAAGAAAACTGTTTCCAAAAAATTGAAACATGATGCAAGTAGCAAAAGGCGTAAGTATCTTTTTTTTCTTGCTTTTCACTTGAGCAAACGGTTGCCCAGTTGGCTCGACGATGATCCATGACCTACGCCATCTAAGAAATTGCATTACTGAAAAGATCCTGCCGCACGATTCCTTCCCGACTCTCCGGCGCGATGGGTGTACAATTTCACTGAAGTCAAGTTCTCGTCTCTTGCTCTGCTCGCCACTGTTTCAGCTGCGACACAAAAGGCTGGTTGACCGCTTGGGAGTTACAAATCCTTCCCGCAGCCAACGAAAGGATTCCCGTTGCTGCTTGAGAAGCAAACATATAAAAAAAGGTAAACCTGAGCCCTCAGGAACGGCGAGCAAACATAGATGCGCAAGGATTTCGTGTCCAAGGATATTCGTTCGGCTAACGTCGACGATGTTTTGCGTTCTTGGGTCAATTTTTTGATGAGTTTTCCCCGCTCACAAAGGTGGAAACTTGTGTGCTCAAGTGCGATCATGCGGGGTCTTTTTTTTGACAGAGAAAAATTGGATGCATACCTTTGTCTGCCCTCGTTTAACCTGACCTTCATCTAGTTCTCATACTCACTAGCTTTTTCCTCGTATTCGAATTGGAGCAAAGCTTCATTTTTATATTTCTTACCTCTTGAGGATGGGTACTAGCATCACTGGAAAAAAGATGAATCGGAAAACCCACACCATGCGGTTGGACAGAAGAAAATCCTCACTACCACCAAAAACACCATACGGGTTGTGGAACCCCCAAATACACTTCAACATTGTGGTGAAAATAGAAAAAAAGAACGGCATAATTTATTCATATCATCAGGAGAAATTTTCCCACACATTAAACATCGCATACCTTTCGCCGGACAATGCCGGACCAGGAGGTAGTTGGACTCGTTTGAGAACGTACCTGAACAATCACCGGACGGCAGACCACTCGTTCTCCGATGCTGATGATGATCCTCAGAGAATGTCCAGCGTGATTACAGTTTACTTCGTATTCATGCGACAGTTGGTTATTTTTAGAGTTGTGTAAATCGGATTCAGATTCATGAATCTGAATGAATCTCTGCCTTATAAGGGATTCATGAATCTTTCGCCGCGAGATTCATGAATCCCAAAGACACACCAAATGGTGTAAAGTCACCAACCAAAAGTCGGTTGAGGGACCACCTTTTTTTTTTTTTTTTTTTTGGTCTCATTGTCCACGCCTATGACAGAATCGGGGAGATTCATGACAGAACCATGAAAGATTCATGAAGATTCATTAAGGTTTCGAAAAATTCATTAAGCTTTGAATATTCGAATCCGCAAAGATTCATGAATCCATCTGAATGAATCTTAGGTAAAAGATTCATATGAATGAATCTCGCCAAAAGATTCATTAAGCACAACACTAGTTATTTTACTTCCTTCGGAACCACCGAGCGGGTTTTCCAATAATTCTGTCCGGAATGCCAGAGGAATGCAATTCAAATAACTACCGAAATGAGGTAACCATATTGCTTATAGGATGATTTCCATTCCACTTGGTATGCAGAAGCGTCTTTAGCTAAAATATGCTATCCTCATAAAAACGGTGCAGATTTTTCCTTAATTTATCCTCTACATCAAAATGTATCACATGAAATTCTTCCTCTATAGTTCTATAGCTCTTGACTAAAACTTTTGTAATAACATTATCGAAGTGTAGTTCGAGCCTTGTACAGAATAAACAATCACCACATAGTTTAATCCTTCAATGGAAATTAAACTTGGTAACTTTCCCAACATTACTTTAGATACCCGAGTAAACGATACTCCACTTAATTCGATCTGTCGAACACGTTCAAACACGTTGGCATTAGTCAACTGCTCGTAAACCAGGGTCAAACCGACCAACTTTGCCATCACCCACAGTGCACGCCCCTTCGGCCCCTCCTCTCCTGGCGTGTTGGTGTGCTAGTCCTGGTAGCTTCGGGAGAGGGGCCGAGTCCAAAACAAATACCTACTTATCATTTAGATGGGCTGCGGAGAGAACAATTTGTTGCAAATAGCTAACCCACCCACCGACCCACCCGGCAAGTCAAGCCCGCCCCCGGGAACGTTGCGACGCGCCTGAAATTCTAACGCGGGCGAGGGTTGAACACAAATGAGGTCACGAAAGCGTACCGGTGCGCGCCGGGAAGCCAGAGCGTCGAGATTTATGCTCTTTCGTATAGCTGTTTGAGGGAAATGGAAATTTTCCCTCGTTGCCATGCTTCGGCGTGTGCGGGCACAGTTTTGGTCGAAAGTTGTGCAATAGATTTTAGAACAAATTGAAAAGCATAAGAACTTAGCAAAAAAAAGAGATGTTTTGAGAGAAAGCAAAACATATAAACTGTAAAGCAACAAGATTTTACATAGCAGAAGTACTAAATCAAAAGAATTGCTCATGGAAAGTTGGGCAGGAAACGCGCAACTCCCGAAGCACACCGTATCTCGTGGAAAGGGCTTTTGTTTACGATTTCCCAATCGTTAATAATGCATAAACAGTTGAAAATAGCCACCTCCACCTCTGCTTTTCGTTGCAATTTCCGCGCTTGAGTCGGGCGATGTTGCATTTGCTTTCGAGGTTTGGTTTGTGGACGTCCGATGAGGGAAATGGTGCACCACAAACCACTTACCCCCGCCCTTTCGAATCCTAAGCGCCTCCGAACGAACTCTATCCGATGCACGCTCGAAAAGTTCTGCCGTTTCAGCTGAACTCGCTTACCTCAGCTGTCGAATGCATGCCGATGCATCGGGATGAAAACAATGTCGGCCAGCTTTTAGCGGCGAGCTTTCCGGATGCAGTTGCAACCCGCCGGAGGGAAGGTCTGGGCATGTTTCGACATGGCGTACCGTTGCAAGTGAAAGTTTCCCCTTGTTCAGACCCCCAGGCATTTATGCGTCTGTGTTTGAGCTTCTGTAACGGGCGCTCGAGGATAAATGCTTCCACGGGGAAACAGGGTAGTAAATAGGGTGCATTCATTTCAAAAACCCCGCGTGGTGAGCCACTCGTAGTCGTTTATTAAATTTCTCCATAAAGCATCACTCAGCGCGGAACTAGCGACGGAAGCTCCAGTAGGTTCTGAGCGAGCGCATGCCTTTGTAAGCCAACGCTGTAGACAAATGGCATTATGACTCTGGCCAACGGATGCATATGCAGCACTGTGCAATGTAGCGTGTTTGTTGAATGCGTTCCACTCGATCGCTTTTCTCGCGCGAAGGACACGAGCTCGGCTATGAGCATGACAAAGTTTTCCGTTGACCAACCGATTAGTGCGCGAGTTTGACTTTTCACGAGTACTTTTCACTCGTGCAATTGTTTGAACTGTCTGTCGGTGGCAGTAATTATTGCTGTTGTGTTATCCAATGGACAAAGTTTCCATTTACATTTTAGTTTTTTGTATCGCGTAAAGTAAAATTCGTAAAACTTTAACTCGCTTTTTATTGGTTTCAAACAAAAGCTTCTTAAATTAAATGGCCACTTGTGCGATAGTGGTGTAAGCCAGGATAAAGCACGATAGGTTCACCATCATACCACGTGTTTCATCAATCATTGTTTTTCATAGTCGGGTACATCAAATCCGGGATCAAACCGATTTCAGACTACTAGAATTTTTCAGTTCGCTGGAATGTTTTTCACGAAATCAGCTTCATGGAACTGATTATGGTGTTAATATTTATGTTTTCTTTATGTTTTTGTTCAATAATTCATTACCCTGCGTGGAAACCAAAAGAAATATGCTAACCTCGACCATTGACCTAGCACAATTTGTTTGATATCCGCTTTTTTTCTAAGGTGTCCATTTTACCACCATATTTTCTCGCATTTGGGATTTAGATGGATGTGAGTTTACTTACAAAGAAGAGAAAATACCCACGAAAAAAAGCTCACAAATCATCATTTTTTCTTCAAGAACCCCCGGGACAAGACGATGGATTACAAACTAAATGCCCACTCGTCCTTAGAATTCGGTGTGCTCGCCCGGCATCGTCCGAAGATATCGAGTTTTCCCTCACTGTTCAGTCGCTTTTAACAAGCACCATTCGGTTCGCCGCGGGTGGTGCATCTTTGAGGTGAAGAAAAAATTTGATTACAGCGACACCCAACCGAGGCGACGTTTTTCTTCGCTCTGAAGATGTGACTATTCATTTTTTTAAACGTATTTCTCTGACCCTTATTTTTTACCACGAGTGCTCGCCCCATGAAGAATGTGCCTCAATTTGACGACAATTTGCTGTAGACACGAAACTGTGCGTTACTTCGTTTTTATTGTGCTCAATTTGTTTATGATAATAAAATGGGTAGCCCACATGTTGCATGAAGGAAAAAAAGCTCGATTTGTTCCGACGCAGGGAAGATTTGGTTTTGTTCTTGTTTGTCCGTGTCGTTCTCGCCACTTGAAATGTGGCCTACAGGATCTCTATCGTCCACGATCGTCCACTCAAGAGCGGTAAACGGTGGGAAGCAATTCGTTCCCAGCCGGAATGATGACGACGAGAAAATAAGATAAACTACGCCATCCTGTGGGTGAAAAAGTTCCTAAGCGGACGGAGCGGTGGCTGGGAAATGGAGGTGCGAAACTCTCGGCGGACAAAACGGAGAATGCGAAGCAATTTCCCACCGTTTGCCGAATTTATGATTTACGCCGCAAGTCTCGTCCCGAATCGCCTCCGTAAACTTTGCGCACATCGTTTAGCGATCGGCGATAAAATTAGATTCCACTTTAAGCACCGGGAAAACGGGATTTCTCGCACACAATCGACCCCCTCCCCCTCTAGTGGTCCGCCCTGGCCAGCCATTGATCTGGCGGGAAATTCAATTTGTACAATGTGACTGACTCCCACGCTGGCCGCGTGGCGACGCAATGATGGATGTTGGCGTTGGGAATTCATTTCCCACTCTTCGACCGTTCCAGGGAAATGCTATCGGGAACGGCTCTGGGTGTGTGCGGTGTGGATGCGGATGTCCTAATTAATGGCACTCCCGGGAAAGATGGTGGAAAACCGATGACAATGTTGTTCGAAAATTGATTCATCCGAACACAGCCCGATCTGGAACGGAATGGCATTTCCCTGAATCGATCGCCATCTCCGTAATGGACGTCGAGAAAATGTGATTTCTCCCATTGGGAAGCGGTCCATTGTTGAGAAAACGAAAGAAAAAAAAATCATGTCCAGCAAGCGTGATCAATGGCGGATGGCTGTCGCTGTTACTTCGCGGGAGGGTGATGATTTTTGCATTTTACGCTCCGTTGAAATGTAAATCTCAATCTGGAACAACTTTCGCATAATGCTGCCCCCCCCCCCCCCCCCCCCCCCCCACCCAAAGGCTGGGAAAACCGAACTTATGGAAATAACACTCACTTGTTCTCCACTTCGTTGTTATTTTCGTTACGCTTCGGCTTTAGTTTTCTGGTTCAACTTTTCGGGGGCAAGCTGGAAGTGACAAGTTGAAATTAAATTTTTGAACCGAACTGCTGCCGAAATCCGCGCGCACAAATCGACGAACATTTCCCGCTGAAGCGTTGCATCGCACGATGGGTTTATTGATTGGATGAATAATTCCACTGTGGGTGACGCGCACGGGAGCGGGATGGGTTGGGTGGAAGGATTTATTTGCAGCATGAATTGCTCGAAACAAAAATATCCTCCCGACCCGGTTGGAGAATTTACTAGCTACTTTACATAATCGATGGGCTTCCTCTCTATTACTTTACATTTGGGAATGAACTGGTATGTAAAGTTTCAGTTCTTTCCAGTTCGTTCAAATTGTGATGTGATCATAAGAGTGGTTTTAGTAAGTGTTGGTAAAACCACTGCTCTTAATAATCAATAAGTAAAAAGGATTACTAACCGTAATATAAAGGAAAAAAGCTTAAATTTCATACATAACAGTTAACTTTAGAATTAAAAAAAAGAAAAAAATCATAATTGTTTAGAAGCTGGTGAAGAATGCACCATAAAAAAGGGGGAAATGTAATTTATCTTTTCTTTTATTTTTCATACCTCCTTGAGTTGTTTTTGAGTTCCCAAGCGCTTGAAATGTCCGACAAGCGGTCTATGGTATCGGTTGGCATCCTTTGGCAACGGACATTGGACGGCACTGGGCGTGCGAGTCATTGGCAAACACGCTAATTTGTTTTTCCGACTGACCCTCCTTCGGTCGAGAAAACCGGGAGGAACAGCACGAACCACGATCGAAATTAATTGGATCAGCTGAAAAATTATTACCACACTTCGGGCACCCTGGACCCGGTGGCTCGTTGAGGTCGCTCAGTCCCAAAGGAGGGTTTGTCGGTTAGTCCGCGTGCCAAGGTCAACGCGCGTTAGGAGAGCAGTTAGTTGGACGAAAGCGTCCAGTTTCCTGTTCGACAGTAAAACTTGTGCTGCCGAGATTCAGCGCAAAGTGTAAACAGGATCGTAAATTTAAACAACAAGTCCGTCACTTGAGGGCTAGGGGCAGGGAGCGGGTTTGGCCCGGGACTTAGCCCCCCGGGAGATACCGGATAGCACATTGTGATGCTTCTACCGAAACCAGTCGTGACGATGGTGAATATCTTCTTCTTTCGAGTCGTGCAGTCGGGTTTCCCCGAGTCCTGGAAGAATTGGCGCTCCAGAGCGAACACGTTTTTCCTCCAGGGACGCCAAAGGGTAATTAGGTGGCTGTCCTGAAGGTCGTCAGGACCACGCCGGAAATCATCGGCTTCTTTGGAAAAGTAAACAAGACCTACGCCACACTCTGAATCTCAGGACCCACAATTCCCGCATCGTTTCCGGAGTCCTTTTCCGAAGACGAACTTTTCGAGCGTCTTTGTCTTTGTGCGATGGCTTCGTTTCACTTTTGCAGCTTAAATTGGAAGCAACTCGGCAATGAAACCATCAATAAATTATCAGCTTGAAGCCCGAAACGAATTCGGCCCCCCGTTTGGCCGGTTTTTCGTCGACCGGGGGATTTCGCCAAACGTCAAGCTGCCGCTGGCTGGAGACCGATCCGTCCGATATGCTGCCCGGATTCTCAGCACAATCGACTTCTTGCTTCATTGTGGGCCAGCAGTTTTGGGTCGAGTCTAGTCAAACGCAAACCGGCACCGTTTGATGCGGTAACAAACACAGCAATTTAATTACGCGCGCATTAATTACGTCGGCCTGAGGAATGCGGTGAGTCACAAATTAACTGATTTTACGTCCGTTCCGTTTCTGGGAATGTAATTAGAGAAATTTATACTGGAACTGCCAATGGGCGAGCATTCGGACGGGTATCGGGATTCGGTAAGGAGTCTCAGCTAGTTCTATGGTTAATTCCGAGAAGTTAATGTTTCATGTTAATTAACTATCTAATCGAATGTTATTGGTGGCAACCTGGCTGACGATTTACGAACATAACAATTCCAGGTTTTCGATTCGTATTTTTTCGTGTTTTTACGACAATATTGTTGAAGAGTTGGGTTCAACCGAGGATGCTTTTCAAAGATAAATGATGCTTCAAAGTTATTTTACTGTACCAATTCTGAATATTCAGTATGCTTATCTTGTTAATCGCTATTGAAAAGACAAACGTTCATAAATAACTTTAACTCGGTGTCATTTTATTGACACTATGTTGAATACTATATAACATGAAAAAAAGATTCGTATTTTTACAAACAAAAATGCATTTCAAGCTAGATTGAATAATTTAACTAAAAAAAAAATTTCATAGACAGAATTGTTTTACGCTTATCAAAAAAACTTCTTTTAAAAGATAATTAACCAAAAAAACTTGCTTTCAGTAAATTAGCTACAAATACTTGCGTGGTGCACTAAAGGTGCACGAAAAAAGGTAACTTGAATCAATAAACCGCATCGTTTACTTCTTCAAAATGAACGTTTTGAAACTTTCTAACTAAATTAAAGAAGGGTTAACTTTCCATCAACTTTGTGAAGTGTCATCGATAGTTCTTCGAACCTTCGGTTGCTATCGAACAGTTTCCGCGTCGCTGCACTAGTGACGGGCAATAGCATCCTTTTCTTTGCTCACGCTCGCAGCATAAACATTGTCTTCCAATCTAACGGCCACGGTGGAAAACGGCAAACAGCACCATCGTCGTTTTCCCAGCTCCGGCGGTTGGACACGTTCCGTGAAATGTGCGTTCCCCCGTGCATCGCGCTTTTATCGCCACCGATCGGACCGCCAGCGGCGATGCCACCCGAAAACGCGAACAGCTCGTTGGCCACCGCATGGGCGCATCGCCGGCCCCGATGCAGAACGCGGGCGACATGCGCGAATTTATGCGCCCGCGACGTGTAAACATTTGCGCGAGCCGTTCTCGATGCTGCCGGGCTGTTGTTTTTTCTTCTTCGCTGTCGCCCGCCCTGATCGAGCCACGGTGGCTGCCGTGGAGCATGTTTTCTTAAGCCTCGCTCTCCGCTTGGCTGCCGGGTCTTTTCTGATTACGTATGCTTTTTTCGTCTGCTTATTTTTGCCATCCACCCCGTCGTCAGTGATTCTTTGTTTCAACCCGATAGGCATCATGGGTACGTGAAACAGTGAGTGTATATTGTCAGCGCGGTGCGTCTGGGATGTCGATTGCACAAGAAACAAGAACTGTCTGTTGGCCAACGAGCCGTTTTGTTTGGGGTGTCATTCTTTGCATAAGGTGGAAGGCATTTTATTGGGTGTGTGCCGCATAAAACGGTCATTTGTAGGAATTTGCATTTGGAAAGATTCAACAAATCGGAAAGCTTATCAAATACACAATCAGTTTGAAAAAACCTAGAAAAGCCAAACGCAGAAATAAAGATTATATTTTTCTCATCAATGAAAATATTGAATATATCCTTACATGATCATTGAGGTGTTTCTTAGAATATTGTGATCAGGAGACAGAAATAGCTACAAGAATATAACGAATAAAATTGTTTTTCATCTATTTGCGAGCTTCGATCGAAGTCTAAACCCGGACATAACAGAGAATGATAATGGGAATATTATTTCAATATCCTCCCAACAGGGGATCCTTCGGGTTCAGCTCAACCTTCCCACGTCAGCATATGTACGACATTTAGTTGCGGAGAAAGTGGTTCAATGAATGCTGCCGAATGCGTACAGCGTCAGAGCGATAAAACTTTATGCTACGAATGACGCAACGTTCTGGGGGAAAAAAGTGCTATCATTTTGGCCTTTTTTCGTGATAAAAACAAGTGTTCTCTTAAAGCTAGCTTCTCCACCCGCGTCCGTTTTTTTTCACGGCACATACCAACAGCTGCTTGACGAGAAGAAAAGGATGTTCAAAGGATTCCCGAGGCTTGTAGCTCCTTCGCTTTACATAGATTATTGGAAATCAATAAACGTTGTGTTGAGTGCGGAAAACGGGAAAATCGTTCCTTAAATATATCTTAAAGGTTTTCGTGACCATTCAAAAATATTACTTTATTGCTATTACCGATCGTTTCAATGTCTCCTTTTTTTATTTGTTTGATTCAAAACGACCAGACTGTTGAATACAAAAAATGCTTAGTTAAAGTACGTAATTTTGATAAAAATATCTGGTTTCATTTTACAGTTGTTCCATACACTTCCATGCGGCTCTAGTCCATGCTTCACCAAGTATCCACCAGGAGGAAGTTTTAATGGACCAGAAAGCCATCTCCGACCGAACGGACGAGTTTGGCGGTATTAGTTGGAAATTGTACCACTGAAAAAACTCACATAAAACTCAGCCAGACATTGGATACCGTTTGCTTGGCATGCAGAGCTCTGAATTTTAGTTCGACGATTATAGCCGATTGGAACACATAAAAACATCCTGTTTGCTTAAGGATGCTGCCAATGTGTAAATATGTTTGCCCGTTGGCTGCGGGACAAGATAGCTCTAATGTAGACCGTTACGTTCCCTGTAAATTGCCTTTTTTATCGCGTCGGTCAACAGTGAGCATCGTTGATGGCAGGGGTTGGACTAGGCTATCCTTTTGACCAGACAAATAAACGATTTCAAGCTGTTTACAGATGAACAAAAACTTTATGCTACGATTGATTAGCACAGGTTTACCAATCAGCCGTTAATGTCGATTCATAGATTGTATATGCCTTTAATTAGTTTGTCTTTTATTATGCCTCACAATGTTTACACTCTCTGAAAAAATATTTGTTGGTTACCTTCTTCTTATAAGAAAAAGGAAATTTTCAATCATCCAAAAGCTCCCTCTTGTTCTAGAACGTAATAGAATGCTATCGCGAAGTTCTGTTTTCAAATTTAGCTAGTCATTCTCTTTAAACGCCTCATTTTCCGGTCGATACAAACCATATTTCCCAAGAGTATTGACTGACAAACAGGGGTTTGTTTTCGTGGTGTTAGCTTGCTGTTTATGGAAATTGAACAGTTTCAGCTCCCCTTGTTGAATGTAATACACTCCATGCGGAAAGGAATTTTGACAGCAGCGAAAATGGAAGAGGAATAAGATAAATAGCCGTGAAGACAATCTGATGTTCTTGCGAAAGACCTTCTAATCTCTATTTGCTGTTCACATTAATGTCGGCCACGAACAATGACTCTACATTTTTAAGAGTTTTATAGGAAAACAGAAACCTATTTGCGTAAAAGTCATCCCAGGAGGTTTCCTCCTATTTTAAAATATGTTCATAACCGCCACCGTTTAGCGCTGCCGGGAAAATCATACATTGATGTAAACACTGCTTTCCAAATGAACAATTTATTTGTTGTGGAAACTACCCACCGATTAAAGCCACTTCCCGTCCACTTGTTTTCGGTGGTTTCCCGATTAGCGTGGGCCAGCATCATCATGTGACCGCAGAAAATCTCCCATCGGTCAGTTTTTGCTGCTCGTAAATAATAGCACCGTGGCTGCAAAGTGAGCGAACATTATTGGCAGGTGGTTCGTGGAAAACGGTTAGGTAAAATTACTTTCACACGCTCCCGAGGGTATCCCGACGAGCGCAGAAAACCGCCAAAAATGATCCATCGGAGTGGTGGTAGATTTATGTGCAACAAACTGGCTTTACCGTTCCGGTCTCGCATCACAGCATCGCTGTTCGTGTTTGTTGATTGTGAAATATTGAAAACATTTCGAAAATGCTTTAGATGTGCATGCTTTAATGCATGGGACGTTATTGTTCCATGAAGTATGTAATTTGTTGGTATTTGTTTTCACTTCATTTTCTATAGTTTTTACTCAAACAAAGCATAGCTTTTAACATAATCATAATTTGTACGTTTCAACAGATTATTTATTCTTCAACGCCTTCAATATATCGTTTTCAGTAACTTCATGTGCATTCATTTTTAAATAATAGTTAATTGGCCTTAGAAATAGTTAACAAAAAGATTGAGCAATTAACAAAATGAGCATACTGTACCATTGGTTCATAGTTTATTTATGTTCCTAATTTGGTCAACACAAAAACACCATAATGAAAATATAGTTTTCACGTAGTAACATTGCATCGCTGCATTTAATTTCTCATTTGGTTTCCACTAGGGAGATGGAGTCTAAAATGTCTTTGGGGATGAATATTTGATATTTTACGAGCAAATGCAAATGTTGCATTTTTAACGCTTTTACTAAATGGTTTTTCTGAAACGAATATCCCAATCGTAACAAAGCAAACCTATTTAAAATTGCAACACAAAAACAACCTTGTAACCGTTTCTCCTATTCTAAATCTTGCTTACTAGCTGAATTGGGAAACAAATAGAATTGCTGATGAAAAGCCCCAATGGTAAATACGTCGGATGTACATGTAGCGGATCACACAGAAGAGTGACGCACTGGCAACAAAAACCCACCAAAATACAATCCACTCCACTCTTTTTATTCCGTGAGCTCGAAACAGAAAGGTAAACCAATTTAATACTCGTTCACATCCCAAACGGGGCATTTTTTCGAAAGGAGCAAAGAAGTGAGCTGCAAAAAGTTCTGGTCGCGAAAACAACTGCATCGCAAACGCAGCGCCCAAATTATCCGCTCGTACCGGCTCGTTCTTTATCTCGACTCGAAAGCTAATTTGTGCCACGGATGTGAGCAGGGCTAGCTCTCCACTGTTTGACCTCCCTTTCCTGGTGAACTGCAGCTTACTAGCTTTTCGCTCCAGCTCCAGTTTTTACCCATTTTTTTCCGTTTCCGTCCCCCAACATTGGGCCGGTTCGGACGAACGGAAAGAGAAAATTAACGTGTCGCAATTTTCATGTACACATTTTGCAGGCAGCTGGAGATCCTTTTGTGTTCATCCTTTTGCCGAGCTGCCTGCGAGAAGACCGAGGCCAATTCTGGGTGACAATTGGTGCTCAAAGGTCTGACTGGATCGTTCCGATTCTGCCGAAACGGTGGCCCGACGGGGGGATCGTGACGAGTGGCTAACGGAGGGGAATCTGAACCGACGCAGGATAAGGATTTTTTCGCCAAGTTTTTTCGCTATTGTTTTGTTTTATCTGGTTTCGGTGCTTCTTCGAGTTCGGGACGGCACGCTACGGTACTCGTGCGCAGGGAAATTTCTGTTCCCAGTTCTGTTCGTTTTCCACGTGATTTGCCTACCATCAACGTGGCTTTCACCTTTGTGGTTTTTTAAGCTAGTATTGCTGGTGACACAAGCAGCGTCGAAAAAATAATCTTAAGTGCTCTTTGATGTGTCAGCAGTTTGTATTTGCGTTTTGACGAGGAATTTGATGAAAAAGCAATTAGCAAAACAAAGTATATGGGAGTAAGAAAAACAGAAAACATCAAGATATGTTACTTGCAAAGACTAGAAATAAATAGGAAGAACAACACAAACAACTCTTATTGGATAGGAAGAATTCCACGAAAGAGTTGTGTAAATTTCGAGATAAAAATGAGCCCATTCAAAGCAATGATCAGTTAAATGAAAAGGCAAATAGATGAGACAGCATTTTGAATGGCACACAAACAGTACCACCACCATCAATACGACCCACTGCCGCCCACATCGTACGTATGAATGAATTCCAAATGAAAAGGGTAAACCTCCGATAAAAAAGAGTCCACCTTTGTCGCAAGGACACCCAAAACGGTGAACCAATGTAATTTTCCGACCGACCCGGGATGGATGCAGTTTTCTCCATTATTTCTCTTTTTTCCACCTTCCTGTTTTGGAGTGAAACTTGAAAACAGGAAACCGAACGTGCAGCGCATTGCACGGAAGTATGCATCGTGGTCAACCGATGGCTAATTCATTTCAGCGTTGTGCTGACCTAGTCCAATGTTTTTTATGTTTCACAAGTCGCTGAGCATGGCGAGCGTCGGAAAAATGCCAGCGTGCCAAAGTAACAGTTGCTCGGGTACTCGGTTTCAGTAACTTTCGTCGCAATGGTAAAAGCAAAGGGGATTGTGTAAAAAATATCCCCCCCGGAATAGGGAACCACATCAGGCTAAAGCTCAACAACATGAAAACTCTAATTTTCAGCATTCTGCACCATTCGATTAAACTTTCACACTCCGGCTTCAGACCAGCTTGGTCAAATTTGCTCGTAGTCTTTCGTTATCCTTTCAGCGAAGAAAAAGGATTCGTGTGAAAAGGGAAAAGCATTGAAGCGGGATAAAAAGGACAAGGCCCATGGTGCAATTTTTGCACAAACTCGTCTCGCCGTACTCGTGTCGAGTTTTCCGAATCCCTTTGCCGCGTATATCCTGTAGTGTTGAGTTTGCACGGGAAAACATTCTGAATTTTTCAACTTGGACCAATATTGAAGCCGACTGTTAACGGAGTTATTCGATCGCTTGTGGACATGAGGCATTGTTTTTTTGTTGTTAAACAAGCCAGAATAAAACAGTGAAAGTTTTTCCGCTCCCGTTCATTGATTGCTGTTCGATTTCTTTCATTGCGCTCGTACCCGACGGGCAGAGTGATGATGGGGATGAGTTTAGTTTGTTCCTTGCCAACCATCGACCCGGAAAAACTTCAACCGGTGGCGCTTTATCGGCACCGTCGGAACTGAATCGAGTTGGCAATTGGTGGTCAGTTGAGCTAAAAGTTGAGCACAAATTTCATTTTCCTGCAAACTTTCGTGCAACCGAAGCGAACAGTGATAGAGGCGGAAGGAATTATTTAGTGGCCACAAATGGAAGAGTAATCCATCCAGAGGTGTGGGTGGTGTGGAAATTTTTGCTCATTACTACTATGGGCCCTTTCAACATGTTAGTTTACTAATGTGGAGGACTTATTCGCAGGGTGTTTTTTTATTCGAAGTGAGGAATGGTGTTACTTAAGTTGAAAACATATAATATTTTACATGGAAATAGATTTGATACATTTTTCGCAGTATAATAGAAAAATTGTAAGTTTATTCAAATAACAAAATGTTTTTTTAGACAATTTTAAATATTTGAAGGAAGTTTAGTTTTTTAGCAAATCCAATACCAACCAAACGCCTACTTTGGTAAAATTGATGCATCAATTGGAAAATTTAATCCAACCATTTCCCATCCGCACACCAACATTTTCCCATCCATGCGTTTTGGTTTACCATCCGGTATCGTTAATTTTTAAAAACACTTTCCATGCACTCCCGGAATGTTTCCACTTTTCCGAGACGGCAAGGACATGACGCTCTCGGGAGCACTGTTTCGATTGAGTTACGCTTGTCGGTTACGCTCGATCTCCTTCCGGGATCGTGACCGTTCGGTTGGCGTCCGAGAGGGCAAATGGCGTGTGACCGGCGGACCCCGGAGGCCGAGAAAACCCACCGAAAAGAACAACATCGGAAAACGGTTTATCGGTGCATAAGGTAAGGGAACCGGGGGGAAAAAGTACACCCGTGCATACCCACATGCGGTCCGCTCGACCCAATCATGGAGCGCAATCGGATGAAGGTAATCTTTCCTACGTACTTCCCTTCGGTATTTCTTTTTTTTTCCCCCGCTTACCGGACGCCCCGGGCAAGTACACTATTTTCCCTCGATAGAGAATTATTTATGAGTCTCGTACGGGCACCGTCGTCCAAGGACCGGCAGTCGACTGGCAAAGCCACCGAGATCGGGTTTTGGGTCATGTTAGATGCTTACAGGTGCTCACCCGGGCTCGTCCTCGGCTCGCACTCGCTCGCTCACGAGTCAGACAAACAGTGGTCACTTTTCACCGGAGGTGTTGAATTTTGCCAGGCGCCACTGAAGCGAACCGATGTTGGGAACCACCGTCAAACCGTCCGCTTCAGCCATGGACATGGGAGCGGGACCAAAAGAGCCGACAGCTGGGCCAACAAACTGGACGGCTCTCTGTTGGCGAATCGGAAAAACTGACCGATGTTGATTCCTTCGGGAAAACGGAAGGGAAAACATGCTGGCTACCGTTGGTATGCTTTCGTAGCCTGTATGTGCAGAGTGTGAATTCGAATCGAATGTCCAGCTGATGTTCGGAAAGCCAATTCGAACAGTTTGACCTTTATGTGAATAGTGCGGTCAAATTTTTCGAATATTGGATAACAAGGAAGTAGGTTCGATACTGATTAGGGAAAACTTTCAGGAAAAGAAATTTGTCACGTTTCCTACTGATGATTCATAAATGGATATGCATATAAAATAATCCTTGGTTGCGCTAACACCTAAGCGAACGAATCACCTGAATTGTCATTGCTCAATGAACGTAAAACAATGTTAAACTTCTCTTCTTGCCACTATCAGCAAACCATCACGAACGGTCACCATTCACTTTGAATAAATAAAATCTTTGACCCGGAAAACATTCCCCCTTATCGCCCAGAATGCACCAACCTGAGCCGGCCAAACATCGGTCGGCACCATGTTCACTTTTCGACCTCGTACGTCCCAAATCTCCCGTCCCTTTCCGGTATGGGGCCGCATTCCATTGCGGACGAAACAGAACGAATTGCCAACCATCGTTGTCGTCGTCGTCGGCAGTGATTTCCAACCAAATCAAACTCCCATCCGCTGCGAGTGGACTCGGATAGTGAAATGTTTTTCCTATTCATGAACCAGCCGGGAAACCGTTGGGCGGTCGACGGAATTGGATTTTTGGTTGAGCACTTCCGCAAGGGAAGCGTCCCGAGTTTTTCCCCACACCGAAGGACGAACGATCGAAATTGTTGACTCGATATAGTAGATTTTGCGAGATTACGGCGTTCGAATGCCAACCGCTCAACGGTTCTGCTGGTGCGAGTACGATCGGTAAACGAGTTTTCATCAAATATTACTGCTAATAACAGCTGTATCGTCCCGCTCGATGGTTTATGGGGATGGTGAATTAGTGGGTTTTTCCATTCGACATTGGATGGGACCTTGATTATAGTTTGTAGTTACGGATTTATCGCACGACGTTATCGGAAGCAACTGGCCGTAAATTCTCTGATTAAAAACTATAACCGTTGTTTCGTTTCAAAATAAGTAGGGCTTTTTGCATTGAAAATTACCTTATTTTACTCCCTCACCCAACGAATATCGTATGTACTCTTTCCCAGGATACCGAACTTTAAAGCTCTCCGTGTAAATATATTCCCGCGAAATGTTTATTTAAATTCGTAAATGCAGCATCCGCCCTTCCGCTCTGCTTTGCAACATTCCTTTTTTTCGATTCAAATTTACATAACAGCCACCCCAGCCAGCTCGCAAGCGTACGAAGGCGATTACGAAAAACCGAAGTAAAACGTGTGACAACACCCAAAGGAAAGCCATAAAATCAAACTAGGGAGCGCAGGGCGGCGATATTCTCTGCGGAAAATTAAAGTTCACTCAGTCAGCGTGTTAATATTCAAATGGAAAGGAATGGATTCGTAGCCGGTGCAGTGCAGGATGTGAACTCCGAACGCTACCAGAGCGTTGTCGCCTAAAAGGTCCCTCTGGTACGCTGGATGAGATAGAGACAGAAGCACACACCCACGATAATCGGAATCTGAATTTAAGAAGATAGTGAATTTCATATTGGCAATTTTAATAATCATGGAAAGTGTGTCTTTTTTAGTACAATGCATTCTAAGCGGCTGCTTCTCATCCTATAAGGATAAATAAAATTAAATCTATAGACAATGAACATTATTCCTGTACATATTCATAGATTGAAATTGCAAATGGATTCGGTCAACCTTATAGCTTTTACAATATAAGAGAGGTCAAACGCATTTTATAGTTGTTAAAGTTACGACAAGAGTTGTTAAAGTTACGTTAAAGTACCACAGACCATCGCTGTAAATCTACAATGCTACCCTATTAGACTTCCACCATCGAATGGAAGATTACAGCCCCTTAGATACGTTCGAATAACCTCTATTTTCAGCATCGAAATCTACTCTATCAATCCAGTTGCATGTGACGCATGCCAGGCCCTACAATTTCACTTCCGCGTTGATAGACTCCCCGAGGGTCTTCTCCGGGGAAAACCGCCTAATGATGACGGTGTTCCGATTCCGAACCGACAGGTTCCCCCACGCACAGCCTCCATGGTGGTGGTGTGTGGTTTGGGAAGAACCGCATATGATTCGAGGAATAAGGCTATTTCGTTGGTGGAACTGATTTTTGCTTTCCGGTTTGCGAACTTCTTCACTCTGCTGAGTGAAGGAGCTTTCTCAATAGAAGGTACATAACCACGCTTGAAATTTGTTACGAGTGCAATTTGCTTGTTCCATGCACACATTCTAGAGTCTCCAGTGCATGGTAATAGGAATGATTGATTGAAGGATTGATTGATACCTCCAACCCGCACGAATTGAATGCATCGTATGGTTGCTGCGTATACAACACTGCACCAATATTTTCAACAACAAACTAAAACTAAGTTGAAAATATCTTCAAAATTATTACAAGCTGAACTTAGGCAACATTTTAAGCTCGAAATGGCAAAATACGTTGGATAATCACTTTGAACCATTTTAAAGGTTCAAACATTTTCAACGACCCGCTACTAACTATTAACATACTACCATAACGTCTGGATAACGTGAACAATTTGTAAATTTGCACCCGGAACATTAACTCCGTTAGTTTATCTGCTTCATACTTTTTTCTTTAATCTGAAACATGATATTGATTGATTATGTTCACATGTGAACAATAACCATTCAATTGCGTTATCATTTAATTGTTTCGAAATTATCTATTCTTTGCTTCGCAACTGTTACACGATCATTATATAACCAAACCCTCGTCTACTTACACCCTTTAAATCGTCCGCATTGCCAGCCAAACACATGTCTCATAGTGATTTATTGGTATGTAAAATCAATTTTCAAACACTAGGTAAAAAGTACTCCCATGTTCAACCTCCACCCTGGAGCCCAGATAAGGGATTATTCATAATTCATTTCCCAACTATTGATAATGGACATTCAACTTCAATTAGTGCAGTCGATGCAATTAGTTAGTTATCTGACAATTAAATTTTTAAGCCAGCCTTTCACGTGTCCGAACGAAAAAACAAATCAGTTTAAGCTAGCTATGAATTAAAATTAGAGTTATGAAACATGTTCTCACACGATCTCCCGACCAACCCCCAAATCTGAATATCCTAATAACCAACAGCAAGTCACGTTCCCTTCCCAAAACATGTAAAAACAACCAACCTCATGCAATTTGAAAATTATCATCATTATCGGATGCCATCAGAAAACTTGCACCATTCACGTAACACGTTGTCATTTCGTGCTAGGACGAAACAAAACTCGCGCTTCCGGAGAGGACACCGCTCAAATGCACGAGCATTTTGCCACCGATTGTTAGCCCAGAGACGAGCGTTTGGGGCGAGTTTTATGAACACCTTGGGCAGCCCTAATGTGCACTATTTCGGTCAAACTTGTTCGTTCGCAACATCGGTGAACATTGCCGAACATCGGTGGAACAGTGGTCTTATGTTACTTTTTATTTTGTTTGAGTTTAATATTGGAATTATAAGGCCCTTCACATACATGCAGCAAACTATGAATACCTTTGTGGCAATATTCAAATAAGGCAATGAAGAAGCGAGCAAACAGTTGGACACGTGTAGCCTGTTATATCCAAACAGACATATCCAAAACGTGTGGTTGGTAAGATTTTCCACAATTACAATTTTCTCGAGTCAAAGGAAATTGCATACGTCAATTTGCAAACATGCTAAGATGCACTATAGACACTATCTTAACGTAGAAAAAAATAAAAATTGTAACAAAATCCTTTGAAGAGCGAATACTCGAGTAAAAGAATAAACGAAATAAAAGTTTAAATAAAATTAGTATTTTTAGAAACTCGTTAAATTAATTTAATTTTCAAACATCATTCTTGTTACTACTGGATTATTTTAGTGTTTTTGTGAATGATAACTATAGAATAATTCTAGTGTAGTAAACTAGGTTCTGAAAATGTTAGCAAAGTATAAATTATGTAAACTGTTAACGTGTCAATGAAAGATATTCATTACGAAAAGGTTTTAAATCTTTTCAGAATAACACCAGGGAAACTCCGTTTTCCCAACTGGCGATGGTGGAAGTCCATTAAAAACTACCCCAGACCCTCGCCTCACACCTCATCCGTTGTCAAATTGCCCAAGGTGGTGCGAACTTAATGGTTATCCCATCGACCCGAAGGGCATGTCGAGTTCCTGCTGATGATAATGGTTCCGCTGCGGAACGTTTCCCGACGCTGGCACCCGCTTGCCAGATTTGTTCGCCCGACCGGGCATCGATCAAGGCAAGGAAGCATTCCATACTTGGCATACATGGCGAACTGGTGCCACGTTCGTTGGCACGCGATGCATGGCAAACCGGGACTCCTCTCGGGGTGGCCTTCCACGGGGAAGTCATTTAATAAATTGCACAAATTATGAACGGAAATGGATCGATGGAAAAGCCACACTGGATGGAAAGTGAAAGAGTTCGACGGGATGGCAAAGGGGGTAGGCGCGAGGGATAGTTCTCATGGACTTCGATGAAACGGAAATCGATCTAGCACCGGCCACTTCGTACGAACCGAGCAGAAACGCGGTGCGGTATCGTGGTGAATTAATTGCAGGGCTGGCAATTCAATCAGCTGGTTGAAGTATGTTGGTCATTTGGTGGTTCGATGGTTTTGCCTAGCCATGCTGGATGCGAGCGATAGTTGCATAACATTTCTGCATATGTGCCAGAACATTCTAGCTGCGGCCACATCATTACGGACGGTAAGAGATGCTTCGATATTTGAGCTCGGATGGTTGGGAGTTCCTTCATTCTGACCCATTACGGATCAAATGAGAAGAAGTGCACCGATTTTGAACGGCAATTGATTTCGATGGTACGTCATAAGTTTGCAAGTTGTTCTTCACCATTAGAGCCTTCGGGAAGTGCTTTGCAAAACATGTTTTCTTGTATTCTTTGGAATAATAAAATTATTCAAACAACATATACGTTTCATAAATACAAGCTTCGATAGATAAAATCAAATACCGAATGCTTTATCCAATGTCACTTAAAAAACTAAATGTTTACACTTTCTTTAACGATGGGCTGTTTGTGATGGGTTCATTGCACCCCATCACTGTCGCACACGCGGTGGAAAATCGTCATCACAAACAACAACGCTCATTGTGGGAATGCAATAATAATAATCGTCAAGAACGTCAGAGCTGAATGCACTGATTATGAGAACAGCTCTTGCCGAGGCAACTCAATTGAATACGAGTGAACGAAGAACAGCGTGGTGCATCAAGAAAGTGATCTAGAAAGAACGTTCCGGCGACCCGGCGTGATAGCGCTGCGGAAGCCATTTACAACGGTTTGTTTTCTAAGCTGCAATGATGGAACAATTTATCGGTATGTATTATGCACGCCCGATTGCCACGTCCGACGAGATGAAGCCGACGAGTATTGAAGAAAACAAGAAGCCCGTGCGTACAGTCGTTAACGAGCTATATCCTAGCAACGGTTTCTGCTACATTCGTAGAATCATCAAGTTGGCAAGCATCCGGATAAGCTAGAGAAATTTAACGATTTCGCAGATCTTTGCAGCGAATCTTCAAAACTACTCCCTCAACGGTGGGTTTGGCTAATTCCGCTTAAGCGGAGTATTGTGTTGTTTAAAAACTTCCTCGGTTGAAAGCGGATTCGGAAAGTTTTGTTGCTATATTATTCAGCCGGGCATCTCTTTACATTTTTATGGACCGTAAGTATAACGTTAGAAGATTAAGCGATCTTAAGACGGAACGCTCTAAAGAAAGAAAGTCGTCTTAAAGCAACGGATTGACGCCGAGCGGAAGAGCCGGAGTTCTTAAAAGAAAGAGACGAGCAGAACAGCCAGACACCAGCCTAAGATGGGCCAGCGAGAGACCCGGCCGCCGGTCGTATTTCGTAGGAGTTGTACATTATGAATTATGTATACGGAAATTATTCAAGTGCTTCGCCCGGCGACCGGCGAAAGGTGCCCGTCGAATGCAGTTGAAGGAAAATTACGGCCCAACAGTGAGGGCGAGCTAAGCTGTTGCCCGGGGCCTCCGAAATGACGAAAGGAAATGCAATCAGCAGTTTCAGGGCCAGCACTCGTAACATAACAGTTTATGCTGCGGTGACGCCCGCTTTACACTTTATTCACACCCTCCGCCGCCGTGTCCCCTTGTCCCATTCCGTCCCAACAGCCCGATGATCCTCGTGTGGTTCTCGTTCCCGATGTTTCCTCTGATCTGTTCTGCAACGCGAGGCGTTAAAGATGAAAGCAATGAATTCTAGTGCCCGGGTTTTGTTGCACTTCGCGTTCGCCAACGTATCCGAAAACGTCTCTCTATTTCTCTTCCACTCTGCCCACCCGCCCGCCCGCCTCCAGGATGAATTGTTGCTCCGGGAGGGTGCGCATAAATTTAAAGCATTTGCCGAAGAAGAACTTTCTTTTTCGAGCAGTCGCGCGATACTTACGACACGGAGGACACAACAACCATGCCTTCGCTGGGTCGAACATTATCGTTAACGGGCGATAACGTGCGTGTGGAAAACGAAAAAGTAATCTCTATCGATGGCTTGCGCTGAGTGAAGCGTCCCCCATGGGAAAGCTGAAAGCATGAAAACAACGTCATATACTGTTAACAAAATAAATCGATTATGTGCGCTCCTCACTCCCGGGGGTGTGTTTGTGGGTAAACAATGTCAGTACCAAAATAATGCTTGTTTCTCTTTGCCTCTCTCGTTACAGGTCGTTCGAAGGGAATCGCTTTGTAGGGAAATTAAGGAGCTTTGCTAAAGGTAGGCTTCTTTGACTACATTTACCCATAGATTCTTTCATTATTTTCATTTTAAAGTGCTGACATTTTTAAAACGCCATTTGATAACGTGCCACGAATTTAATAACAGACCGGTGAATCAAATTTAAATGTTTACACCACGATGCAAAACAATCTTTCCGGGTACCGGGATCCAATCAACTTCCTGTAACCCCCCCACACAGACCATATTTCCGGCCAAGCAATTAACACTTTGGCACCCGCTTTCTCGCTAGATACGATAGCTCATCGTAACGTTCGTGGCTTGAAAGCCGCTTTCGCTAGAACCTGGCGAAGCGATCATGCAAATCACAGCGGCAACTTTCCCGTCGAGCAATTTCCCCCGTAATGAGATGAAATGGCTCCAAGCCGCGAGAAGCGGCTTCAACTTCAACTCAAGCCGATCATCGTCACCCGGGTTAGGACTTCATTAGTGTGAACTTCCCGAGCCAAACGGGGCACGCGTGAAGCCACAGGTAAAGTTGTCGAGAATAATTAAAACTAGTACCATCGACTAGCGGTGTTAGAGGACTGAGTGGCACGGGCACATACCCGAGCTCAGCCAAGTGTGAGATACACCGGCCTGTTTTAGAAGGCCGTGCTCGTTTTATCGAAGTTCATTTAATTTAAAAGTGTAGGAAAAACAAGCAAAACAATGCCCAGTTTCATCCCAGTACATCAATCGATTTTTGACACATGGGCATGATTTTGTGCAAATTTTGTTCGGTTTTTGTTTATTTAGAACGAGAAGTACCTTGTTCATTCTTTAACAGGATCAGATGCGATTGGCTTGCATTTATTGAACTGCAACAGCAACGTTAATCGAAATCCGATGCTATGCCTTTTGCTGTCGGATTTTTAAACCACCGACTTTTTGTTTTGCGTAGGATAACAAAGGGCTTCAACAGTTGATTGCTGTATGCTCAATTCGGAAATAAGAACAACGTCACGATCGAAACGTTTCACAACTCACGCACATTTGAACTAGATGCAGCATCAACAAAGAACCAACCGGGCTCGATTGAACAGCCCACAGGCGGCAAAGACAACATGTTCAATCTGTTCCTTGCACATTTTGGCAAATCAAAATCTGCAAACGAGAAAGAAACAATTATTCCAGGCTGTCTCTTGGTTTTCTGGTCAGGAAAAAGGAGATCGATAACGATGCCTGCACTCTACACAAAGAGGTTCAACATTAATAACTTACCCTCTTGTGAATCCATGGCCATACACAAAACCTCGCATGCAACGCGGCATCAGGATGGCCAGAAACGTATATCCGGTAGTCTTTCATCGTCGAACCGTTCGATCGCTCCGGGATTGTTTTCATAATCAAGACGTATTTGATATGCAATGTTTGCGTTACTTGAAACTTCGTTCAACAACAAGCCGTCCAGCTATACAGTTCTATCGGAAGAAGAAATTTGAATAATGTTTGGTTCGTTATAGCATTTTGAAATGTTTTTCTTGAAAATTCTTTTCAAAACTGGACCCACTCCAAAATGAATACTTTATTTGGAACTAGGGCTCATCCAGTTTGCACATGGTTCTAAGTTGTACAATCCCTACAGGGAAAAGTCAAGAAATGTTGTTGCAAAAGAATTTGCATGCAGGCTATTTGGACACATAGCAGACCAAAATTCAAACACAATCGAGGTGTTTGTTGGCCAAGCACACTTTCATGTTCCTTCCACAGAAAAACTACTCTTCCTTGTTTTGTGTGTCCCTTTGCAAGCATAAGGTAAATATGTAAGGTTTACTTGTACGTCGGCCGTTGTACACATACGCCGTAGGGTGCAAAGCGGGTGCTCAGCGATGTCTATTGTTTCTGGTAGGTTACTCGAATTTTACGACGCGAGCTGTACCGGGATGGAGGGATTTTATCAACCAACAGCACAAGGCAAAATGGTGCTGATGGTTTCAACCCCGAGGGTGCTTTAAATTTGTACTGCACGCCCCTAGCGACAAACATTGTGGCTTTCAAGTATCGACTTTTATTCGATCATGTGTGTTGCAAATTCCTTGTCTTACCGCTCACCTTTCGGCCCGATGCAGCGTGTTCACCTCTCGACCTGGCCCGAGAATTGAGGATGCACTTTTCACGCCAACCGGAGAAGCAAGGGAAGAAATCCAAGGAACGAACACGAATCGTGCCGATAATGAATTCGAATGGTGTCTAATAAATGCAATTCCATGCATTAATGCTGCCCCACGTACGGTTTTATGCAACTGAGACTAGTGTTTCCATCCGGCTTCCCATTCCTCCTATACCTATATTCATTTCCAACATGCCACCGAAGCTGTTCTTGTTTTCCCACCCTGTTTCTTAATTCTATGACTTCAAAAACAAACCCAAAAGATTCCGAGAGAATCACCACGTAAAACTGAGGTTGTCAAAGATAGTTTGCAAGAGGAAGCAAAAAAGGCAACACCAGAATCATCCCCGGGCGGCATGGATGCAGTTGGCGATGCACTTTTGCTCGCCCGCCGCCGCCGAACACACGCGCCAAAGTGCAGTCATCGAACACGTACGCTCTCGAAGGGCCTTTCTTCCGGGTGACTTTTTATTTGTCGGTCGTTCCACTTAAAGAACGAACAAAACGAACGGGGATGGAAGAGCGGGAAGGGCAGGCAAAGTATGTGGGAAGTGCCCGGGGTGGGTTTTATTTGCATTTTTGTCCTCCCCGGTCGCTTCTCGAGCATTTTGCGCATCGATGCATGCACGACGTCGGCGTCATCGTTGTCGATACGATGGAACCTTGGCTATAAGGGCAGTCGACTGTTCCAGGCACTGCCACGCCGGTCCACTTGTCGTCTTTTATCGAACCCAACAGCAGGACAATCTGCATGCCCAACATGCCACCGAGGAGTGAGGGTTGTAGAAACCCGGGCACCGTCTCGGGGCACGCCATCGGAAGTGCATCGGAAAGGGCAAATTTTTGCCCTCCCTACAGTTCATAAATTTATTCCATCCGATGATTCTGCTTCGGCACACGGAAGGTACTCGCAGAGCCCTGGTGGGTTAAGGAACGGAGCATGAGGTCTTAATGTGTGCCATTCTTTGGGGGGATAGACGTATCTTTTCCTCTTCCGGTCTCGTTTTAACTGGTCTCATGGGAGTAGTGTTTCCAACGCTAGTGCTTGTTTTTCGTATAGCGTCGTGAATGGTGCATCTAAAGGATGAGATTGGGTTGCACCTATCCTTTTGTTTAAGTACATTTCTTAAAGCCAAACATTCCAAATGAATATGGGCGAAAGCAATTGCGAGAACGAGGCATCTCGGTTGTTTTGGTAAAGTTGTTTTTCCGAAAGTATCTCCGTTTTGCTTCATTGCGCACACGTTTCAAGTGGCATAATATCTCACGTTACGAATGGTCAACCGCGACCCGTGCCACCCGATGAGACAGGATGACAAACTAACATTCAACGCTGGTGAGACTGCTCCAAAAGTCTGTCCAAGAACTTTCTGCCCCCGGACCCTCATGGAATGTGACAAACTTGAAAGTCTTCGTTGCGCTAAGACCGAATCCGTTACTTCGACCAAGCTGCCAGCGGAAGGACTAGGGACGACCCGAAGAATGTCCGGAAAGTTCTGCTGACAACCTGCCTGACACTGCTTTCTTTGGATGCACAATTTATTCCAAACAGAGAGACACTTTCCGTTCGCCTTGGGTTTGGGGTGACTTGTTGTTGCTGAAGCCTTGAGTATGTGTGTGTGTGGTGCACCACAAAATGGCACACTCCGGCGATGGGAATGAAAAATGGAGTCACACGCACCACCTACATGCATGCACCCTGCCCACTTTCACCCTCGTGTCACAGAAGGATATAACAAAGGATTCACAACTTTTCCCCCGACAAGCTTCCCCAACGCGTCTGGTCTTTGGTTTCGTTTTGCCGCAGCTGCAGAAGATCTTCGCTGCTCGTTACACGAAGTACCCGGGCGTCTTCGAAGACATTGCTCCAGGCGATGGTGTAGCAGGAGTAGGATAACACCCGTCGTAAAGACTCTCATCCTGCAGGACGATCGTGGGATGCCGGGAAATGATTATGAATGTTGTACGATGGCTGATCACGAATAAAAGCTGTTACATGCATAATTGTCAGCTAACAATGGGCAGGCAACAATAGGGCCCAATGGGCGTCATATAGTGCCGCATTCAGGGGCAGACTTCTGGGCAAACTCTCCGGTTTCAGCCTTTACCTTCCAAGACACCCAGCCTTTTTCACACATTCTCCATTTCGCCAAACTTTTGGCTTTGGCGGAGTGTGAAATTTGGAGAGTAAAAAAAAAAATGGCGGCATCTTTATTGCCCTGCCACTGCCCTCGAAACTCGTTACGCAAGTTGGCGTCAGCAAACAGAGAGCCCACTTCCGAACTCCCAACTCGCCAGTAAAAACACAGCATGGGAGGTGCGAAGGTAATCAAAATGTAGAAATTACCTTTATTGTTTGTGTGCTGCGCAAGGAGCGGCAGCGGAACCGTGCACACAATGGTGTACGGCCAGGACAGAGGTAATCAAGCCGACATAAATAAGCTATAGGTTCATTCAGGAGCATGATTTTGATGGACCCATCCGGGTTTTGACTGGCATCATGCTGCTGGTAGCGTCGATCAGGTGTACCATGAAGATGCGAATCTTCACAGGGGTTCCTTTTACTTTTATTCCTCCAAGTAGGCCATCTCACCACGGCCGACGACACTTGACGACGGTGGCGGAGGTCCTTGGAGAGCGATAACCCTACAGGGTATACCCGTGCCCCCATTTCACCCTCGCAACGCCAACTCCATCACCTGGATCGGAAGAGTTACTCACCATGAAAATATTATGCGAATTTTATTATGACGCATTACGTGTTATTGCTTCATTTCTGATTCTTTTATCGCCCGGCGCCCGTTTGCGTCCGAACACCTTCGCGTCAAACATCAAACATTGCGCGCCCCGTTGAAGTGGCGTTTCGTTTACAGTGCAAACTAGCGGAACGTTTCTGGGTTTTTTGGCGAAAATACCTGGCGTAAGTCAATGGCGACCTGTCAATTCGAGCGAGAAGCAACACTACTGGCGGTCCAGACTACTGCTCGTAATGGCGTGCAATGGGTACACTTGGCCGACTCCATTATCTTTTACGAGTCCCGTGACTGGCAGAGCAAGTGGAAGGTCGATCAAGTTCGTATAGGGAGGGGTCCGTTTCGCAGCGTATTGCCGTGCAAATGAAAGTACAGAACGTGTTTTAGTTCATTTTCAACAGTTGATGGGAAATCGCAAACATTTGGCTCTCTTTCTTTTCGGCTTCTTTTATCATCTCAGAAATAAGAGATTTCAATTGTAATTTCAGAAATTGAACAGATTGGTTTTCCGTCAATTGAATTCATTCTTTGATACTAACTTGATAATTCCTTATTTATTTAGGTTTGTTCATCACTCGTTCCAAGGTGTACATGATCTAGATCTTTTGAATCCCTGATTTTATTTTTCCAAGACGAAATTCTTTTAACATCTTGATCCCAAATCCTCAACGCTCCAAGCAATGCGTGGCCATTCACCTCCGAAGGTAACTGTTGCTGCCATCTCTTGGGGAAAAACGTTTTAAGTCTCCCAACCACAAACGTCGCAGTATTGACGCAAGGTGCAAATCGATGTCCTCGCCAAAATGGCTGGCCGGGCCATTAGGGCGCTCGCTCGACGACGTTCGATTCCAGACACCAGGCGGTTGTATGGGCTATCTGGAAAGGACCGCCATTTGTTAATAAAAATTCAATTTCTACTGCAACGTTCAGCCCGTTCGTAGAAGCCTCGTGCCGGGTCCACGCGAAGGAAAACATTTTTCATACCCATCCCAAGAAGGCACGATTTGATGGTGGAGAACAGTTTACGATTGGCACGAAAAAAACATCGTCGAAGTATGTTAAAGTTTAACACTGCTTCACTTCCGAGAGCGGGTCCGTCGGAAATGGGCTGGGAAAAATGGAAATACCCTTGTCTCGTGGGGTCATTTTTGCCAGAACATGTGTAAAGTGGTCGTGATCAATTCGGTCCCGCGTAAACGGGCCTCAGAATGGCCACGAGGAAAATGGTCTCCAAGGTTTTATTGTCGCCGGTAGCCGTCGCCATTTTATCGGCCGCTGAATGACTGATTGAAGGCGATCGTTTTCCGACCGAAAGTCCAAATCGGAAATTGAAATCGATGGTTTGAACCCGGTTTTTGGCGATAACGTCAGCGGTCCTCCGGCTCGATGGCATCCATCGACGTCAACCTTTGGAATTGGGCAGTCGTTTTTTATCGACTTCTGAATTCAAGGTTTCAGGTTTATGGTTTCCAATTTCTACGAATGAGTTCTGCTTCCATCCAGAGTTCATTTTCCTGCTTTAAAAATTGCCCGGAAGGATGGAGCATGTAAAACCTAATAAAACTCATCAAAAAGCTTATTCTCCTATTTGCTGAAAATCAATACCAATGATGATCATTTCTTAAGTCTGGGTAAAAATACCCAGCTGTTCACAACCAAAAATATAAAGAAAAGCGGAAAAACAACCGAGCACTTCAACTTCATTTGGATGGCAAAATTGGCCCAATTCATTGACAAAGTGTCATATCGTACCATCTTCTTTAGCGACTATTGCCACATTCTAAACTTTTCCTTGCCAGGTGTTCATTTCAATTAATGCCGCCAAGTGGATGCCATTGTGCAAATGGAAACTTCCTCTATTGTCTCGGCTTTCATCGACACCGAACTTCGGTTACGCGTTCCTTTTCGCTCTCCCCGCCAACGCTACGACATCCGGTATATCTTCCGGATTACATCAGCGTACCACCAAAGTACGACGATGTCCTTCTCCGTCCTCCGCGCCAGAGCGCGACCCGAAAATTCGCCCAAAGTCTTTTAATTTGTCTATATCGCTACAAACTCGTGCCGCTCCGACCCCTCATGTCCCCGAGCCACTCCATCGCCCTTGAACCTGTTATGCAAAACGGAAGCTCATTTCTTGCAAAAGCTAAAACTTTATCGCCACACTCCATTGCAACACCGTACCAAAGTCCATGCTCTGGAGGTTGAATGCACCACTGTCTTAGCCGTTCGACTCTCGGAAAATGTCTCCGTTACCTCGCTGCCACTCAGTCCATGTTCCGATCCGGGTGCTGGAGTCATCCAGCGTTTTCTTCTGGTTGAAAAGTATGTCAGGAAGAAATAAGTTTATCGAAGAGACACAATCATGCTCGAGAAAGGATTAATTAAAAACTTCAACATCCCAGCACCGAGCACCGAATGTTGCCCGGAACTATTCCAGTGTTGTGAACCACTCCGCGCCATCGTTTGAAATGCTTATTCGGCTTGTTCCGGAAGACAGGCTCCTTCTATATTCAAAGTACAATAATTGCGTTGGGTTTGTTTTTTCTGCTCATTCCCTTTCTTATATTTGTGTTAATTAAATTGTAAGCCTTTGCCGACGGTGTAAAGCGCAACTTTCTGGCAGATAAGATGCAATGGAAACAGAAGGTAAAGATTTGCCAATGTCCGGTTTTGTCCAACGGTTGGCAGACATTGTACGTTGGACATTATTATCCCTTTCCTTCGAGCCACTTTTTCACGTTTCATCTGATAAAATAAACGACAAAAACGAACCACAATATTGTAGATTTGCGATACACTATCATGCAACCATTTTCTAATGGTTATCCTCGGCTAGAGCTGAAAACGGAAACGTGTCCCGGTGCACGAAAATGGAAAAATGACCAGGTCCAGCTTTTTTTGGGCGTGGGTCAGAGTTTCGTTGTACTCAACTAACAATACGGAAGCTAATTATCGACCTTTTTCTTCTTTCGACACCCACCGTAAGAACACGCTTCGCAGATGCCATCCTCATCGGGGTCCGGATTTTTCGCCAACTCAGTACCTCTTTCCACCGTCCAGAGATAGTTTCCTGTAAGCAGTTTCTTCGCCTCGCCTGGCACAGTTCAATTCACGGTGTGTTGGAGTGAAAGCTTCAACCCACGGAAGAAATAATTTTGTTACGTTACTTATCTTGTTAGCTATCCAGCTTCCTTCTCACTCTCGCGCTCGATCTCTCCGATTTGGGTTCGTGGCCTTGCCGGAAGCTAGCGCGTCCGCAATCAGTAAACTTTGTCATGGCAGAACAATGCTGCCAAATCCAATGCTGGATTCGGGATTGAGCATCCTGTCCGCTCGGGAGGGCAATTTTGCTCGCTGATTTTTCTCCATTCAGCTGAAAAATCCCTACTGCAGCTTAAAGCCGAGATAAAGATTAGATAAGGAATGAAAATACTTTCGAAATGCGCCAACACCATCTTGGATGGAAAATTCTTAAAGGTGTACATCCGATGATGCCGAAAACAGACTTTAATTCGTTTTGAGCACAAGCATGCCGAGGTTTTCCAGTGAACGCCATACCTGAATCGATCGAATAACATCAACGAGGTTTTTATTTGGATTCGATTCGTTCGAATGACCAGCAAGTTTTTATGTAGCACGCAAATTTATCGATAAACCTTTCGATTTCTAATAAACATCAGATCTCTAACGGTCCATTATGCAAGGTCACGACTAAAATATGTTTGTTCAATCAAATACTTATGGTAATAATGAACTAACGAGATGCCATTAGACCCAACAAGAACCAGGCGTGCTGAGACGATTTCCGTTTCCTATCTCTGATAGATGGAAAGGTCAAGCGATGGTGAGGAAATGGAAGCAAATTATGAAAAGAAATAAAACTCTTCAGAACCAACACGCATCAAGAGTCAAAGAACTTACGACCAAAAGTAACAGAAAGCGTCCGGCTTCCTCATAGGGTCATTTGGGACACTTTAGACCCGGCGCTCGTCCATTGCTGTGTGGTAGCATTTAACAAATAATCATTTCCGGTACCGGTGGCCAACGGTTCCCCGGCAGGAATGGGGCAACATGGGACACGAAGCGATACTCATATCGACTGACCCATGCTTACGCATAATTCAACGTCCTATCCAAGGGAGGAAATTCAGATCAAGCGTCGTTTTCTCTCCAACTTCGCATTCTTTGACGAGATGGTAGGACGCTAGCAGGGCGTTCTCAGATCTTAGATCAGGCACCTTCAACACGTAGGAATCACAGGAAATTAATGCAGAAATGTCGTGCTGTGCAGTGGAACAGAAGCGCTTCGTTAAGCGCTTCTAATTGATTAAGGCATTTGAATTCTTGTTTCGAATAAATAACTGTTGGTATTGAGCGATAGAGAGAATGGTTGAAACGGATGTCTATACTGGATTTTAAGTATAAAAACTGTCAAACATGAATTAAAAATTTGAGATAAAGAACAAAAACTGTTTGTTCCTATAAAGTGCTTTTGCTAAACTGCTGAATGATTTGTTAACAGTTTTTTTTGTAACATTTTCTGCAGCTCGAAGCGCTCTAAATATCTTAAAATCGGACATAAACGAGCCACTCCAAGGGCGGATGAATTTTTCCTTCATATATTTTCTGACGACATTGCGACACAAAAACCAAATGCACGATGACTTATGATCGTGCGCTCCGTTTCACTGCAGTCCCATCGCGTGTAATCGCTTTCGCTAGATTACAATTTTACTCCCCCGCCCGGGTCGGGGATAGTGTAAATCATAGAGTATTTGCACTTTTCCGACAAGACCTCTGACTATTTCCGCCATTAAGATCTTGACAGATCTCGTAACCGCAGCGCTTGGTTGAAGTGGGAAAAGGGAATTTAAAAAAGCACTTTTTCCAACCAGAACGATGACGTGGAATATTGTGACTTGTTCGGTGCGGGTGGCATCCGAGACGATGGCATGCGATGGCTATCCTCTTTTCCGATGCTCTTTTGCGTCAACAACATAAACAGGGTTTTGTAGCGCTTCTGTTCTGTTGATACTGTCCAGGACGGGGGAATGCAGGGATGCAAGATTTGATGCAACGATGAGATTTTCTTATCCAGCTGCTTTACGATTGCACAATAACAATTGGAAAGTGCATCCTTCACTTGCTGTCCTTTTGCGTTTTTCCTTCGCCCACAAACGCCGGGAAATGTAGAGAGTATTTTATGTACACGACCTGCGACGTTGAAGTGGTCGTTTAGAGATTGAGGTTGTTTTTATTTTCTTTTGCAGCTTTTAAGTGGATTTGCAATAGCTGCACATTCCGATTGTTAATGATGTTGAGTGAGTTTGTGAAATTTGATGCATCTGACCTATCGACCATAAACAGGTTCCGTTTTCCATCCAACTGTCTGTAGGAAGATGAGCTTCTTCTGCTTGCTTTAAGCGTACCTTTAAATGTTCAATTCAATACTCTCAAATTTTTAGAACTATAATAATAAAATGATAACATTCAATTAGTTTTTGATTCCCATTTTATCATAAAGCCCCAAACAATTGATGTTTCTTAGTAAAACAACTGAATTTTCTGAGCGGTGCTTAAGCTTTGCGCTGCAAATGGCATGCTACAATCCCTTTATTGATTAAATAAAGGAAACAAAACCGGTCCAAATGGCTTAGTTGAACACATTCGAAACACTAACTGCTAGCAACAATACTCGCGAATAAAATGCAACTAAAGGAAGGAGTAAAACGAATGGAAATGTTTTAAATTCCGAAGCATCGATGTTAATTAAAGTGGCTTGTGTCTATTGATTCAATTATTCGGATCACTGCTAGTTTCATTCCATTTGCTGTTTTCCACTTTTTTTTGCTGCAAGTCGTACATACTTTCCAATAAAATGAAATTCACTCACGACGAGAGAACAGCCTTTCCTGGTGAAGAGGTGCCTCTCAGGCAGTATAACATGATGTCAATTTTTATTTATGAATACATTTGACAAAAAAAACATTCCACTGTAATTAAGCCAGCTCGTTGTTGTTTCGTTGAGGGAAGAAAACCCGGAGCTGGAAAAAATTTAAATGGAATCAATGATTTAAAAAGAATGTAAAGGATATTAACAATCCGCTTGGCAAAGGATAACAAAAGAAATCCGCTGAACGAAACCCCTGGAAAATTCGTGCAAATAATCCATATCAAATATTAATGTTGAAAACGAGATAATTGTGTTTATAACAGGTCCCATCCCAATCGCCGGAAATGAACTCAGTATCCTATTATTCTATCGTCCATTTCCTTTCATCGCCTTTCATCTACCGAGCGGCATTTCCGGTTGATTTACGACGAACGGAGATGAATCGTGGAACAGAGAAGGACCACCAAACAAGCCTTATCCTTTTTGCAATGCGCTTGTTGATGCTGCAAATGGATTCATTTTGGGAATTCTTTCACCCCGCAGATAAAAAACCGGCCTCCTCTTGAAAGTGCCAAACGGACCAAACTCGACGTTTCCTGATTCGATGGCCGATGGGTCAACGAAGGCCAATTTTTCCCGTCGGTTTTTCTTCTTTCTCCACGGTTTCGCACATACCGAACAAACCATTCCAGGAATGGTTGGGGAAGGGGACAAAAATTGGAAATGCAGAAGAAAAACAGTCGAACAAAGAAAAACAATCCCGATGCAAACGATTTTCTGTTCGGCTCGGGGTCGAACGAATGAAAATTTCGAACCAATACGCTTTGGTTGAACGTTGGTACACATTCCAGCTGTGGCTTCACTTAAAGCACGGCCCCGGAATCAGAAACTGTCTTCTCGAGTAGCCGAATCGTGCCGACGAGAGAGTTTTTCCTAATTTTCATCCGCTTTTTGGGCCCATGGCGAGCTTTCAACACTTATCGGATGCTTTCACCGGATGGGGTTCAAGGGTCAGAGGCCCCCCATCGGTGACCCTTGAGGTGGGATCGTACCGAAGGGGAGAAGGTTTGTCCTCCCAAGAATAGTTTATGTCCTTTTCCACATGGAATAAACAAAATGTCAACGAAAGAGAACAACAAGAGGACACCCTTCTTCCAGATGCCCAAGAATTCCGGCCCACTCTCGCACCGTACGGTTTGGCCACTGTGCTGTTTGGCAGCCCCGATGATACTCCGGTTGCTTACTTTGAAGATTGTATTTTGCCAACATGGTCCCCCAGCGAGGCCTCGGGGTCGTCATCGTTACACATCGATCCCGTCCCGGGGAACCTGATTGAAATGCGCAAAGCGTATCCGGCAAGACATCCACAGCGGGTCGGCATGCCTTCCCGTTTGCTCCGGGACAGGGTTAGGGTCTTGCTAATCAGGACGAACTTTCTCAGAATAATACCTCTGGGACGAGCTACTCCCAGCGCGAGTCTGCGGCGAAAGGAGCCTAGTGCCGGGTTTCCCTCCCCGGACGGGTCGGTTGGGAAATATATTCGGTGAGAAAAGAAAAAGCGAACAAAAAACTGCTGCAAAAGAAAGGTCGCAGGGGTCCTGGGGAGCTCGAACCCGGGGAAAGGTGGGCTGAGAAAAAAGCTGCAAACGGCAGATGTTGATGTTGTCCCGATAATGGCGTGACATTGTGTTCACACCAGGCAGACACTACGATGCCTCGTTCCGGGGTGGAAATGCTGGCACGACGAAGGGTTGGGGGGGGGGGGGGGGGATGAAAAGCACAGGCGAAGTGTTCGATCATTCTATTGCGCCGAGATTTTCCCGCCGGAGCAGCAACACTTCAGGACGGTCAGACCGTGACACTCGTCCGACGGCCGGCTCGGTTTGGAGATGATTTTATTTGCAGCATTTTCCTGCCGACGTATGAAACGATAAGCTAACCGTCTGAAGGACATCTTCATCTGGGTGTGACGCCGGCATCCTTTCTTTTGTGAGATTCCCGTTTCGTTTCGTGTTGCCTTCCACCTTGTCTCCCTCGCACCCGCTTTGCTGCCCTTGCGATACACGGAGTGCAGGGAATTATTTTGCAATCTTTCCGTCATCGTTGTCTCTTGTGAAGGGATCAATCATGGTTAGTGAATTTCTGCAACCGGACACGTTAACACGATTTTCGATCGAGAGACAATTTGCTCTCAAATCAGCTGCCCGGGATCGGACCTGGGAAGATGCAGGGCGGGTCGTGTTTCGGTTTGTTTCAATCAATTTTTGCTGAATCGCTCAACCATGCCTTATCGGGTGCATTTGCGGAGACTGATGAAGCCACGGATGGCCGTTGCATTCCTATGCCGCACGAAGAGTTTGGGGGTTGGGGATTTCAATTTAAGATTATGGTCAAACAAGGCGCATTATAATCTTGATGGAATGGTCAGTGGTCAGTGGTTAGGTATCCATTCTTGTCCAGTAAGGATTTGTTCACCGAAGGCACGTAAAATTCACTGAAGGAAACCCCATGTTTTTCAGTTTAATATTCCCTTGTTCATTAGTGTGGCTATAAGATACAAACGGATTTAAACTTCCAGATGTTTGTGAAAACATTTTAAAATTGTGTTGAGCCAGAAGTGTTGTAAACTCCTTCGAAAGGGATGATTTGGTATGACCATTAAAATCGAAAAGGGACAAATTGAATCCATTTAATCTAAGGACTGCATGGTGAGACCAATTTATTACATTTATCTTCTACTTGCATTCTAAAACTACAAACCAAGATCGCCAGGAATAGATATTAAAAATTGATTATGATCCACCCCGCCTGATATCTCATCTTTATATTTATTTCCGAACCTCGTCCAAACTCCAAACTTGTTGGTAGGAAAAGTAAATTTGGCTTCATTGCGTCGCAATTAATCATGCTCATTTTGCTTGCGCAACCAAAAATACTAAGAAATGTACGCATAATTTTTCGGCGGTGTCCTTGTTCTGCTCATTTTCTATCACACTCTCCCACCGCGTTCCGATAAGTGAATGACATTATCAGCAATTTCGCAGTTCAGCAGTTCCGCAGCATCAGCGCAACCGATCGCCGGTAGGGCTATAATCAGTTACGCAAGGCTACGGGCGCCGCATTTCGGTTGCTGCTCGCACCTCCGAGCGCCTGTCCGGGATCGGAGGCAGCTTGACAAATGATGGATTAACCAATCCGTTCCACTGGCCAAAGCCAAAGCCACCGTCAGCCGTCAGCTGGCAGAAATCCAATTAATCGTCGATTACAAGGAATAATTGCATCCAACCAAGCCGAGGTGCGGTGTCTTTGGGAAAGAATCAACAGGATGGAAGGAGGAGAAAGATAGAGACGGGGTGGGGGTTGGGGGTGAGGGTTGCTACGCAAAAAAACAACCCGCACTTAATGGATTATGAAAGCGAGTAACTGCAGGGCGTGAGTCAGACTGGATCATTGAAATGAAGGCTCGAATCAATGGAATAAAAAATAAAGGGAAGCTACGCCCGTGGCACGATTTATGCAGATTACTCTTAGGTCGCTTTCCGGGTGATCTCCGGATGCCCTTGAGCGCCGGAAAAATCTACTCCAGCGGAAAGCTATTCTTTTCACTCTTTAAGACCATCAAGACGGCCCCTCAGCGAAAATCTGATACATTTCAAATAAATTGGGATACGCAACGGTTCTCGCGAAGTTGTCGAAAATATCACAACCCCTGCGGTGGAAAAGTGCTTATGCAAAAAACGACTCGACCTCCGTGCGTCATTTATCACTCTCTAGCCCCCTTTTTTCTCCGAAGCGCAGGAGGATGCGTAAAACAAGGGACGTTACGCCCTTCAGGCGAAAATTCGCCTTCGAACCGTGAAACATTGATTTCGCCGCGAACGGAGCATCACTTTCAACATTCCACAAGGGCATCCATGGGCCGGAAGCGACCACACTCCGGCGAACACATCCTCCCGAGTGGTTGATATTATGTATTGATCCGTTTCAAGGGCGTTTCCGGTCCAATGGGCAGTTTGTTGAGTTTACAAGTTTTTTCCCGCACCTCTTAGCGCTTGTTTTGAAGGAATCTTAGCGGAAAATGATTCCCCTCTTTTGGGGGAGGGCTGATCGTGCCATATCACACGGTGAGGGTGGCAGGACAGGTTTTAATTTCACACTCGCATGACTATCCAAATTAATGGTGCAGTGCTTAATGCGACAGGCTGAAGCGGAGTTTGTCCAAGTAGAAATAAGTTCTCTACGGGATTACAAAAGAGCATAGGTACAAAACTCGAACAATTTATTATTTATTCAAAGAGGCTCAACTAAGAGGGTACAATTTCTGGGAAATGAAATTGCCATTTAAGTGTTCTAAAATACATTTTAAATGAAATATTAAAAGGTGAAAGAATAGAGCAAGATGGTTTGCAGAGAGTGTCAAACCCTACGACGGCGTGGATTAGAATTGTATCCTAAGACAAGGATCGCTCTTCTGTATGTCAGAGCTGATTATCCACGATCATATAGCATGGTTTTGGACAGGACGGACCAAAGATGTTCACCAGAATAAGGAAGAAAGGATAACCATTAACAAACTTCCAAATAATTCTGATTTTATAAATGCAAGATACAACGCTACGGATGCGCGCAAATGCAGTAATCAGACGTATAGCGATGTTATCGGGATTGTATACTTTTCATACTGAATCATAGCTGGATTCTGAGTTTTTCTTTGCTGGATTGCTAAAGGGTTTCTTCAATGTAAAGTGCTATTATTCTCGAACTCAAATCATCAAATATCCTACATCTCTGCTCGTCACATTAATTTCCATGCCTCAATTATTCTAATCTTTGCTACCTTCTCTGGCACGTCCTACCTCTTAGTTCCTCATATTATACTACATTCCAAATATTCTAAATGTTCTAAAGAACTCAAGAGTAACCCTTTCCAATGCATCCTATCTCGACGACTCGCATTCGTTAAGACCGAACCATCCTTTTATCTGCACCCGGGCAGGCTCCAATTTCCCATCTTAGGTAGGCTTGCCACATGTCTATGAAGGGTAATCCGGAAAACTCCTTTTTTATGATCCAGAGCGAGATATACATAGGAGGCAGATAAAATGAAACATACAAAAACCACCGATGTGGAAAGAACTAAGGCGCAGAACAAAAGAGAAGAGGTTGAACTGAAATCTCCTTGAACGGGGCTGGAAAAGTGGCCAATTTTCGTGTGATGAATGGGTATGTGTGCGTGTGAAAAACAAAATCAACACTACAAACGAACCTTTGTGCCGAAAAATTGTGCTTACCGATTACTTTTGTTTGATCTTCTGCAGACGAGCAGCAGCAGAAGCATCGGCGTCAGTAGTATGTTCGCTATCTTCGATCTATGGATTAGCATGGAAATTAAAATTCTTATGTACATTTTACATTTTCACACCACCCTCTCCCCTTTACGATTCCCTGCTCGAGTGTTGCAGGCGGACGATGTTCCTCTTCTTTATTAGTTCATCTACCGGAAAAGTTGCTTTTGTTTTGGCATCCGAAAACAAGGGTTTTGTTTATGAGAAAAAAGGGAAAAGGATGCGTGCCTCATCGCATCGTCATCACGATTGATAACATCCTTGGCAAACGTATCTTGTCCCGGATCCCTTCTTCCAACATATATTTCTACTAGTAAATGAAAGCAAGAGAGTACCCCCGCTTCAAAGAACCTGAACCAAAACCACTTCTACAGCTTCACACACTTTGGGTCCAACATTTTCCACCACTTTTCACCGTTCGCCGCCACCGACGCGTGGATGGGATTTATTGAATAAACATTACGCACACGCTCCAACACCATGGGCATCAGCTGATCAGTAACATTATCATCACACCCGGCCGACCTTCGCTTGCTCTTTTCCCAAATCTAGCTGGCTTTTGTGCGCCCCTTCCGGCCCAACCGGTGGCTGACAAAGTTGACACGTGCCAAATTCAGCACTTTCCGCGACAGATAGACCAGACCGGCGGTGTTATGTTGTATGCCTCACCATCCCGGACTTCGCGACCGATGTTTGCTTAGGCTGCACCATCGCACATCGCGGACGGATAGTGGAAGGGCCGGGGTTTGCTAACCGTGGGATTCAACGAGCCTCTTCAAACACGGGCCTCTTCATCGTCCCTGGGAGGCGAAGGACCAGCGCAGGTCCCATTGTGTCTGTGGTGAATCGACGATCGGTGACGTACGCATTTCACGTTTGTAATAATGATAATAGCCAAGCGGATGGCACCGATACAGAAATAAACCACGCTACCGAAGACGGTTCCATGGACCCCGAGGGGTCGGGGTGCAAATATTGGCGAAGCTGTCTCACGCAGGTTGCTATTTGAATCACTGCGCTGACACCCGAGAACATCCGATATTCGATTCAGGCTCATTCAGCTACAAAAGCGATTGATTCTTCGCAAAAAAATGTTATGTTAGATTTGTGTTGATGCTGTTTTGCATCTGAAAATCATCCGAGATAGTTCCGAAAAAAATCCAGTCAAATGTAAGTAATATTAACTTCCCGTATGGGCGTATTTATCTGCTCACACCCTGACAACATTCAGCAGTAAATAGAACCTCGACGAAATCTTTCAATCGAGCACGTCGCGCGGCCTTTCTTGGATCACCGACTGCCGCATCTCATCAAAATAGATATTGAAAAATTATCGTGCCAGAAAATCGCGCTCCTTTGTATCACACCTTTGAAGAATTTCACATACCGAACCCGGGACCCACATCCCCCATTCCAATGGAAGAAAAAGGGTTTTGCGTAACGAAGCGCGATCTTAGATCAACAAATCCCCGTGCCGAAAAACCCGTTCCGTTCCCAAACCGGGGCAGATCGTCCAAGGCCGATTTCTACGGCTCATAAACCGTCCCAACCCCGGCTCGTACCCGGCATTCTACGGAAATGCCGACGCCAGCACACACACAACCCACACGCACCCGCACACGCTCATATGCCCAGGGATGAAATTTAATATTGCAAATACTTTCCATCATTTCATCAAACACGTACATTCCGGACACCGACACCGGGGCTAACCTGCTGGGCACTGTCCTATCCCTACACCAGACGAAAAGCCTTACGCAAAAGGTCCTCAGTGCCCCTGCCCTTTTCCTTTCTGGGTCGTTTCGTTCTTCGCCGTGGCTTTCGTTTTCTACCGAACGCACTCTCACACACGTGCCCTCCGTTCGTGTGTATCCTTTTTTGTTTCCTCACATTCAGTTTCATTTTACGGCGATCCTTGATCCTTACTTTTCCCTATCTGCACACTGTGCCTTTCTGTGCGTTGCAGCATCGAAACGAAACGGCGTCGTTTCTGGTCTCTCCCGGAGGTCAGGCTGCCGATGCTGCGTGCTGGTTGACGTGTGAACCGATTCGTCATGGCGATGCGTACAAACGTTCACAGTTCGGCACGTCCCGTGCGAACTAGAATTTACTTCTGCTCAACCGGGGATATGGTAAACCTACAATTCAATTTAAAGTAAACTATTCGATAGTTTAAGGCATACTGTGCGTGATTTGCGTAGGCCTATATGCCGCTCAGGCACCTTCAACTACATGCCTTTCCTACGCTTGCCGCCTCCAGCCCATATGTCATGAATGAGCGAAGGGATTGAGCCTTTTCCCCGAGCAGGATTGGGAAAACATCCGTTACTGTATCATCCCTTACGCTCGCTCTCGTTGTGCATGGTAATATGAACCGTCCAAACATGATTACAATCATGACGCAGGACGCAGGTTTTTGGCTGCGAGCCCACCCCGAAGCAGGCCAAACAAACCCGGTGGTCGGTGGAGTTCTTTTCCAGAAGAAAAATATGACCCCTTCTAGTCTTTGGTCTGCTGTTCAGCCTGATTAACACCATTCTCTACCGTAGGTGTTGGAAAATGGTATGATAATGAAAATCTACCAGTCCAACAACGGCCCATCGCCGTCTGGTCAGTTTCACATTTCCACTTGTCCACTGAGGAGACAACAACATAGCAACAACGCTCGGGAACTGAAAATCCTACCAGACAGGGGGAAAATGGCTCGGCCTGTTGGTGAACCGGTTCGTATGGAAAGAGAGACAAGGGCGCCAATTTACCTTTCGTTACGTTCCCCCTCGACGGGTGCCGGTAGCAGAAGCAGATAGCGAAAACCAAACAAACGCAGGGAAGCGACACGAATCAAGGACCCTTGACGAGAAGGGAGAATTCGAACGGAACGGGAATTTTATGCCGAAACTATATCCGGAGCGGGACACGCGAGCATGCACTGATAGTCGCAGAAACGGTTGATTTTTCGTGCCTATGTACGCGATTTTTAGGTCCGTTTTTCCCGGGGGGAAGGGAACAAGGTGGCACACATCTGTCCCAAGATGTACAGGGTAATGGTAAAATAGGTAACGCGTAGTAGCATAAATTGTGCTCGTCGGATGCAAACGTTTTATTAGCTTAACTGGGTGTTTGTTTTTCGCCTCACAAACGTGTCGAATTCCGGGGGGAGGGGTGAAAAACACTGCCGGTAGGTGAAAGTGCATCCTGCAGGCGACGCAATGAATCACCTCCGGTACGATTGATGGAATGTATTGCGTCGTGGCTGAATCTAGTGTTTTGTTTAGGTAACGTCACCTCGGCCAATGTTGTGTCGGGGGATGGCTGTCCGATTCGCATTTTGTTCTAATGCTTTTTCCAAATGTTTGCGGATGGCCCATCCCTCGTTTTGCCCTTGTTGGTTTTGTGGTTGAGGAAATCGAAGTGGAATCGATCGATTATACCATCACGGAGTATAAAACCGTACCGGAATTGATGCGTTCATTGCTGTTTTTTTTTCTCGTCTCCTTACTAACGATTGCCCCTCCCGTTTCCGGGTTGGTACCGAGTGGTGGAAAAGCCCAGCTTACGGTAGTCCGTGAACCCTGTGGCTGTAATATTGCGCATCGGGTTTTTCTGTCCTTCTTTTCTCGTTTCACCTTAATCGGATAAAAGGCGTTGGGCAGATTTCCGGCACGCTCCCGTTTTTGGCTTTCTCGTTAAACCACATTAAACGAGGGAAAACAAAAGGTACATTCGGATGGAAATGCGTCGCTGTTATCACTATCAGCACATGAAAACAGGCGGATTGTCGGGATGAACCCAGGAAGCGTATGATTGACAGGGAGAATGTTATTATTTTTCACCTCTTCCAAGGGCTGCGCCCAAAATATGCTGCCCTTATTTTGACCAACAATATTTATTATTTTACGAGAAACGGTGAAAACAGGCATTTCGAAGGTAATAGTTTCGAAGAATGTCTTGTTTGAAATGTGTACAAAAGCTAGAGCAGGTAAAAAGTACCACTACCCAGAACACTTTAATTTAATTATCACGATTGGGAATGCATGGAATGCAAAAAATATACCGAAACGGCCTCAAATCAGTGTCCAATTCTTTCAACAAGGAGCTGATCCGTTTGATCCAAAAAAAAAAACCTCCCTTATTCTCTCTTTCTTTCCATTCTGTTCCATTCATTCTACCTTGGAAATGAAATCCTTGCCTTACAGCACCAGCTTAACATTTTCCACGAAACAATCCTTTTGCCGCTCTTTTCTCCCCCAATGAAGCTCTTTTATCTTTTATTAAATTTCCACACTTTCGGTTTGCCACGACCCAAAAGGTCGTTCTCGCCCGTCTTAGATCAAAGCTTGGTTTGGGATGATTGAAATTTGAACTCGTTTCCGGTGTAACTACTGCTCGCCTTATAAGGATAATACCGTGCACCGTAAGCGGGGTTAATGGTTGCAGATGGCATATTATTTGTTTTTTGTCATGTTTGATGTAGGAATTAATTTCGTGACTTATTGTTTTCCCACGCACTTCCTTTGGGATGTTTTCGAGCAAATAAATGTTGAATGCAAATAAATACGCATGTGCAATCATGTGCGTTGGCTTCATAATGAGCATGTTGTTGATTAATCAAATCTATTTTCTGTTTCCTACGAGATACAATATGTGGACCGTTCTGGGGAATATTACATACATATATCAAAGGGATTCCATGCGCCGATGCTCATCGCTGCACCTCCAGTTGCCCTAGATGAATATAGAGTCAAATTGAGAGCAATTCGTTGTAATGTTGATTACCAAATAGCAATACTTCCAAGAATCATTCATTAGTGTTATTAAGAACAAAACTGTAAAAAAGAGTATTTTACTTTTCTGCAAATCTGCGATGTAGATCGAGAAAAGCATTCCACGAACTTAATTATTTGCCAAGGTAACTTTTCACTTTCCATCCATGCATTCATTCTCTGGAATTGTGCTATGTTTTTATTATTCGAATCACAAACGATTCGAACGAATTTCAATTTCGTTGGATACAGCTTTAAATTAAAACGATTGTTTGCTGTTGCATTTAATTTCCCCGCGCTCGCACTTCACATTCCGCATTCGCTGACAAAAGTTATGCAAACGTACTCATCACACCGGACTGTGAACCGCATCAAATTGATATCAATAAGAATATGAAACGCAAACGTATCTAGCGTTAAATAAACAAAACCAAACCGCTTCAATCTGCTGCGGAAGAAGAGAATAACTGCACTGCCTGTGAAATCACGTCGATAACGAGTAGCACCGGGTTTGGGTTTTAGCAAATTTTCGGCAGCACGCCAAACCTAACAGTAACAATAGTAATATCACTCGCACGCTCCCGCTGAAACAATTCGGTCGCCAGGGTTCGCAGGATGAGCAGGATAGTACAGAGATGTACAAAAAAAAAGGAAACGATGATGGAAACTCGACGCTGTACATAGACTAGCATCCGCGACCCTAAAACCAGGCCTGTTCAAAATCAGATTTGCCTCGCCCTTTTCCAAAGTCGCCCAAAACGCACCCCTCGGGTTGCATAATGTTCTTATTTTTGTTGATTGTTTAAAATTTTAAACCATGTGTGCATCCCGTGGGACGTTCGTTTGAAGTGAGATGTGAATTCATCCCTCGCATGCGATTGAGGGGTGCGCGAGCATAAAATTCATTTCGTACAAACGATGAACCCCTCGCTGGCGATGAACTATGTGCAGCGTGCGCGATGTTTTCGATGTTTCCACAACACGTGCTTCGCCTTGCGCAGGAAAACACGCAAGAGTTAGTGCGCTTCCGATCGTTGATGAGAATGGTCGCAACGTAGAATTCGGCCTGGGTGCGTGTTTTTCTCAGTTCGCGTGTGTGTATTTTGTTTCCCGTTCCGTTTGCGGGGTGGTCTAGGGAAACGGTACGAATTAATTTTATGCTTGATGTTTCTTGTGTTTTTTTTTTTCTATTCTCAACGGTCACCGTGGTGTGCTTTGTGTAAACGTGTGTCAAATCGGTGGTGCGCAATGATTTGAACGACAAAAAAAGAACGAAATATTCAAGTCAACTGAAAAACAGGAGACGCCCGAGCGGATTCGGTAGCGAAGTGTGAATTTAATTCGCTGCCGAAAAAACCTAACTAGTGGCGGTTCCGATAAAGGCGTTCCTGGTGCTTAGAACGATCGTTTGATTTATGTGAGTTTAGGTCGCACGCGAAAACATGCGCAACGCCCCAAAGCGCACGTGGGCCAGGATTTGTGTGCGGCTTTTTTATCCGACGCTCCAGACGATCCAACCTGGCTAGGAGTCAACTTTTATTGTGCCTAATTTATCTGCTTTAATTCGAATTTCCCTCCTCTTTCGCGGGCAAGTTAATCCAATAGGATTCACCGTCACCATTGGTGGTCGGTTTAAACATTTCCCATCCCCGATCGTGGTGATCTTGGCGGGTTTCGTCTCTGTGCTTCCGAAAAAATAAACCAACGCGATGCCGCTCGCTATGTAAACAAACGAAGTGTGTACCCGGGAACGGCAGTAAGTGCGCCTAAGCAAGCGCCACACCGGGTCGGGGGAAATCCTGATGAGCCTGCGTATCCGCGGGAAACGACAATTAAGCAATAATCTCTAGGCGGGAATCATAAATTTTGATCGGCCGGTCCAGGCGCAGGGGTCCTTTGCTTCAATAGGGATTCGAGGGACCGTTTTGGAGGACCATTTATTTTTTTATTCCTCTATTCTTTCATTCGTTGAATGCTTTATGCGCTCGCCGGCACCCTGCGGTGGTCAATCGTGGCAAGCATAACCGTCGGTTGATTGTTTTGTCGGGAAAAGCGCCTGTGTGTGTGTGTGAGTGCATGTTGATGTTGGTGTGTGTTGTTGTTGATTGGTTTCCAGGTGTTTCGTGAAGGAAGGAATCGCGCGGTGCTGAAGAATAAGGAGGCACAACAACGGCGCGCGGTGTTAAACTTATCGGATTATCGTCGATTTGTTTGTTGTAGCTCGGAGCGCTGCGTTGCAACCTTCCCGGCAAACGATGCTTCCGTTCCATGACACGCCTCGACTCGAGCCAGTGATGCGGCGACCAGTGTCGAGTGTAATTTAATAATTGCAGATCGGATTATCGGAGTCTCGCGGGCCGGAGTCAGGTTCCGGTGTCGGGTGGTGAAACGATTTTACAGTAAATCTGCTTGCTTTTCTCTTTACACATTCCCTAATCCCGTCCCTTTGTCTTTTGCCTTCCCCCGGGTGTCGGAAATCTTTGCAGTGATGCGTCGCGTGGTGACGCGTGGTAAAGAAAAAAGCGAGCGAGCGGAGTGAAGATGTAGTGTCGTGGAAATTTCAAAGCGAAAAAGAAGAAAAGTGAAAAAGTGAGTTATAAAAGGTTATAAAAATTTACTTAGCAGAAAAGCTAGCAAACAGTGTGCAAGTGAAAAAAGCAGAACAACAACCACATCAAACTAGCACTTCAAAGTGGAACAGTGGAAGGTGGCAGCAATTATGAAATATTACACTCCCGTTCATCGTTCGACACAGTGTGAAGCAAGAACCTCTGAGCGCTACCATTGAAGGAAAAGTCCCGGCCCATTCTACCCCTCCCCGGGGACTTTCTTCGTGTGGTTTCCAAGCTCCATTGATTGTAACGTAACGTGAGCACTTTTAAGGTAAGCAGACAAGCTTCATGTGACATTCGAGGGAACGAACGGAGGGTGAAAAAATGCATGTTCAGGTAGGGTAGGGTCTATGGCGATGGGAGAAGAAAGCACACAATCAGCTTGTAATCATGAGGTGGAAACTGAAATACGACCCGGTGCACTTTACCGAACCGTACACATGTATGTTGCCGTAAGAAAAACGGATAAAACGAAAGCCGTTCTTACGACGTTTAGTTTTCATTTTGTACCGCCGGAAGCGAGCATAGTTTCTCCGTTATGCGTAAAATCTTCATGTTAATTTATTTTTTACTTTCATTTTAAGATTCATTGTGTTTATATCATTGTGAGTTGAAATGATTAACCAATTGCAAGATTTGAATCATATTTTTATGTATATTTCATGCGATCAACATTGGCTAAATCAAAAGGAATTTTACTACTTATTACATGTATGTAAACATTGTGAGAAACATAATTAAAAAACATCTCATGTGACATTCTGCATGTGTATCTTTTCATATGACGTTTTACAACTGTTTTTGGTGGTTTTTGGAACCATTGCGGCTACTAACATGTCCTTTGTGGTCAAGGGTTGAAAAGCGTTAATCAAAAAGTAATTAAATCGCATGCATATCCAACATTCCCATGGTTCTTTGAGCTGTTGAAACCTCCGTTTTTTGTGTATTCCTCGTTTCGAATAAAACAGCGCTGGTGCATCTAAAAAAAAGTTCAAAAATACCACTCAATGAATCAACCAGCATTGGACGCTATGCGCTGTGCGCACCACCGATTGAGCGGCCTATAGGCCTGTGTTCTAAATTGTAAACTGTGCCTTTACCTTTACATTGCTGGTAGAAAATTGAAATCTAAAATCATGGTCTCTGCTACCGACGTGAGCCATTCGAATTCTAATGGATTGTGCTCGTCAAACGTAACAGGCGAAGAGGTGTGTTTGTGCGAGGGTTTTTCAATGTTTTGTCCCACCACTCTAGCTCCGAAATTCGAGTAACTGCTTTCACTAACGATTCTAAGTCGATAGATGGAGAGCTGACATGAACGAATACAGAGAAGAAAAAATCCCCTTAGGAAACAACAGCCTCCCTCAAACCTTTTCTGTAGTTCCACATGAATTCATCAGGTTTGCGCCGTGGCACCTGACGTGCAGTTTTGTTGTTTTTTTCCCTTATCGGGAGTAAATGGAACATTTTACGTGCTTTGGCTCAACAAAAAACCGAGCCACCATTCGTTTGTGAAATGGGTTTTTCCGGCAAGTCGCGCAAAACTAGTGATTTTGTAACGTGCTTTCCATGGCACTAGGAGGTGTAAAAGTGAAGGAAAAATCGCAAAAAATATTGGCAAGCTGGCGACACAAATTGGATAAATGCACTGTAAAGGATTTCATGGCGAAATCAATTTGAATACACTGAGCCTTTCTGAGCTGGATTTGTTTCTATTTCGTATGGGTTGATGCAGCTATTTGAAACTTTCTAAAAATTCAACGTTTCAATTAACTCCTCCACCGTCGATGGTTTCTAGGACACTTCCTTGTTGTATTCTTTTGCCGATTTTTGATATTAAACTATTTCTCGTGTTTACTCTTTTAATTTGGTTTTTCCCACACCGCACGGGTTTCCCGCCGAAATCGATTACTTTTTAAAGGATACCCAATGTAGCGCCAACACGCAACCAACGTCAGAAACGGTGATCCGTTCCGAGCAAACAGACACCCTTCGGTCGGAACCGCGCCGCATACGGTTGTTCGGAAGAAGTGGTTAACCCAAATCAAATTTAAATCTACGCCCTCCGGTTGCTACTTTTCGCTGCCCGAGGAAGGTCCTATCCATCGGCCCGCGAAGGTCCAAAATCGAAGAAATTGATCTCGTCCCGAACGGTTGCCCTCGCTGGCCGCAGTTTGCATGAGTAAGCGATATTTGCCTACCGGCCGTTTAATTGGTCCCCACTTAGGATGGGGCCCGATCTAATCGTCGAAATTTTCCACCCGAAGCGAAACTATGTTGTTTGATCGTAGGGCGGAGAGACAGCAGAGGACAAAGCGGGGCAGCCTAGCGGTGACGCCTGGGGAGGACCCGGATGAAATAATAACATGAGCCCGCCAAATTGAACACACCGGCTTCGATGGGAAGATGGTTGTCATTTGATGGACAGTTGAATCCGATAATCAACCCAATTACATGCTACGGACGAAAGAAAACAAAGCCCCAGTTCGGGAAGCTAATTTCATTCAGCGGCAACTCTGGGGCAGAGTCATTCGCGCGAACCTAAGCCATATCTTGTTTCACTGGGCGGGGAGTTAAAAAAGGAGCGACTGGAACGCATGAATTAATACTTCCTCGTTTGGAAATGGACCAGTGTCCGCTTTTTTTTTAGGGAAGGTAGATACATTGACTTAAAGGCCTTTCGTTGGTTGCAGAGAAGCTTCTAAGTCGCCCCAAACTGTCAGCCGTTGAAAGGTTTCTGTCGAGTTCAGGCTCACTGATTTTCACTGCTAGCAGTTCCAAGCCGTCCCTCACTTGACGTATTTATTGACATTTCATCCATGTTTGTTTTCCAACGTAATGGGCTGTGTTGACGCCGCAGGGTGACGGAGGTTAGAGCGCAAGTGAGTGGTGTACGTTGCTTGGCGGAAAGCGTTCCATAAAGGAAGTTCACTTCGACGGCAACAGTGGTCACACGCGGACAGGATGCGGCCAACATCCGGGCTCAGGCGTTCAACGGGATAAACGCGGACAGGATGCGGGGAAGCGCTTTAGGGAGCGTTAGGCCTAATCTTCTTAGTACGACAACGACAAAATGGGCCATCGCTTAGGTGGCTTTCGGTCGACGTGGTTCTCAGAACCCGTCCCAAATGGTCAACTCCAGCTGGCAACATCGTTTGCCATTTGGTGCGTTGCAATTTCCTTCCAAACCGGTCGGTGGCATGTGGCGGTATTCAATGGCTGTCCAAGGCTTTACGAAAGCATGACTTCACCGGGACGTACGGGAAGTCCGGAATGACCGAATCACACGCCATGCGGAATCCGATCGGGATGTTTGCTTACTCCAACTCTCGCCATCATCAGCTTCATCAGCAGCACACCCGCTCCTCATTATCTGCCGCTCAACGGGCATTCCCTGGAACAGATTGTTTGCGTATTGCGTACGTTCCTAAGATTCGCCAAAGCCAAAGTCCGATCGAAATGTCTTGCGACAAGGGAGGAGGCGGGAACGCGGCGAAGTCACCAGCATGACTTAATTGCTGTCATGCGTTTACGTCCTCCATTCTTCTCGAGTCGCCATCCACGGGGCGGCACACACTCTTCACACTTTAACACTCGTCACGATAAGGTGTAATCTTCATCCTCGAGCAAGGAATTCTACACGACGCCTTCCTGTCGGCCTTACGTGACACAATGGGAGTTTTGGGAGGCGCTGTTCGTGTCTCCTGAGTTAAATTAAACCTAAGAGAAACCTCAGTTAATCTAGGACCTGCCAACGCCAACTGCTCGGAAAAGGAGCCTGTGTGCTTTCTTCGCCCCCTCGAAGCCTAGCAGCAATAGCAACAGTAATGGAAGACGAAGGTAGGAGGATTCTAATTTCATCCACCCGGTCTAACGAAGTCAGCGCCAACGACCGGTTAACATTCCCGTGTCCTGGTAATCCTGTTCGGTTTATTTTAATTAAATAATAAAATTCACCGCGCGTCGCCACTCTTCTCGGGGGCGCCTTTTCCGACTGCCGAAGAAAACGAAAGCCTGACTCGGGCGAACAGGTGGGCCAGGTAGCAAAATGTTTACTTAATAGGCAAAGTGTGTCTGCGGGTTTGTATGCTAGCCGGAATAACGATAAGCCTTTCGCTGTTCTGGCTGTTTTGTGTAGCTGAAAATACACTCGACACAGACCCGTCGAGGCACTGGGGAGGGAGGCTGTGCGGAACGGTGATTTCTACATGTTTTTCGATGTAATTAGAGTAGGGACTTTGTTTGGCGTAGTGGGAGCTTCTTTTGTTTACGATCCATAACCTACGTTAACGAAAGCATGTCCTTGGGTGGCTGGTAACGAGGGTACCAATTGTTTTCCTTTAACATGATTTTTTATTTGCTTCAAAAGGGACTTCATTTGCCTGATTTCAAATAGATCCTTTGTGTGGGAATAATGGGAATGTCATCCACCTTAAAGCCAGTAATTGACCCAAATAACGAACTTTGGTTCATTATATTGTAGCATGCCTATGCTATACGGCTTAAAATCCACCACCACTGAAGTACCGTGTTTTGCTGAGCGTGGAAAGCACAATGAACTCTCCATTCCATAATCAAATGTTATGAACTAAGTATCGAAAACAACTAGATCAGGTGACACCGCCAGAAAACAAACAAAACACATTTCGATAAACCCTCAACTCAGAAACAACAACTAAATACCCCAAACTGCAATCTAGGCAAATTGATAGATCGACGCACCCAGCGATACAGCGCAAGCAAGTTGCGACACGATGGTGCGCGAGCATTGCACCTAAGTAATATGACCCACGGCAAGCCGGTGCATGAAAAACAGGGAACCAACAGGTTCGGGCATTTGAGCCAAGTAAGCATGACCCACGGCGGGCCGGATGTTATGAAACAGACAGGGAACGATGCGCGCAAAAACGTTTGCGCGATCGACGTCAATAACCTAACCATGATTAAAAACACCAAAATTATCAAACCAGCATTTATAGAACCGATAAACAACTTTTGTAAAGTAGGTCAGCCTCATTACCAACACTTATTAAACCACCTGTAAACTAGCCTTAAGAAACAGTATAAATAAATCGATGCCGAATAGACAAAGGAACTATTCGGTGGACACTGATCGGACGTGGTCGTAATGCCCGTCGCGCATCCAGTAAGTTAAAAACTTCTGAGTTTTCATCTAAGTTCAAGTTGTACACGATGACAAACCCTCCGCTTTGATAAGTCCGCGACCGCGAGTGGTTTCACGCAGTATGCGTTGATACAAGGTGACCACGAGTTATGGATACCGTATATCCACCACAATATCCATCTAGTAAGAAATCTCTTACATAGACTATTTATTTAAAAATGAGCTTTACATAATATTGTTTATTTATCAAACAATCTAAATTAATTAAAATCAATATTAAAAATATTTCATTTTATTTCATCGTGAAAATAAATAATTTTTTTCAATTTCAATTTAGTTTAGTTTTGAATTCTTATATTTAAGGCTTTAGAAAGGTACAATCATTAACATTGTAGCCTATTAAGTTGTAAGAGATGTTGACCACAACAACTAATGAGGATGGCAAGGATTTTAGGTTTGTAAATGAATGTTCGTAAATTATTATTTTGCCTTAAAATAATAATATTATTTAAATCATACAAATTAAAGACATAAGTATCGACTTATTAAATAAAACTGTCAATAATTTGTGTAAAATAAATCCAAATGAGTGCCAAACGTTTACATTTTGACCGTTGTCGAAACGTCTTAACATGCTATTATTATCTTTTGTCCATGTTAGGCTTTTTTCCTTATTTTCTTCGAACGGTTAGTTTTAAACCTGATTTAAAACCATGTACCATATATTACCTTAATTTGATGGAGAACTTGTTTCAACACCTACGAATTAAAAACTGTCAACCCTTTTCACTCCCGACACCGTCGAACCCTTATTTTTATTTTTAGCATTTCGATAATTCGCAACAACTTCATTGCATGCACAAATTGTTCGCAAGCGTATGCCATTCGCTCGATTGGGCTTCCCGTGACCGACAGCACCATCCATCGATTGAACACCACTGTCACAACATTTCCAATGATTACCCATCCAGGCAACAACGATGACAACCCTTGTTACTGTCAGGCGTTTGACACGGCATCGTGCATGGGGTTTGTGGACGAAATAAACATCGCAAAGACCAGCTCGCACATAGTCCATTGACCCCCGTATTTTTCGCCAGATCAAGGGACTCCTCGAGGTAACGAATTCGTTGTCAATGCAAACGCTTGGCGAGAGTTTGTTTCTCCTGCCATTTTTATCACACAGGATGTGTGGGAGTGAGCGTGTACATGAAATGTGGGCCCCAAACTTCGCCACTCTTCGACGACAGATTCTGTTTTTCGTGTTCGACTGATTGACAGTTTTCAACCCTTTGTCTCGAAGGGTTTTTATTTTATTTTTTGGTTCAACGCGAGGTGTTCCGAGGTGACGGTTCACAGGGAGGATATTGCAATGTGTGACGGCTTTCGAGTACGCATGGACACCTTCGTCCTTTCGTGGAAGCAAATGACTGTTTGATGTACCCAACGCACACGGTTCACGACTTCCACCGTTACAATGCTGCTGGTGCGCCGATTGCATCTGTTCGAACCGAACGCCTCGTGTGGTTGCTATATTTGCTCGTAGTTAACAACCACGCCGTCGGCGTCAACCACACTGTTTGGCAGCGAAATCCCCATGGTTCCACGCAGATAATCTGATCACAGGTGTGCAACTTCGGGGACCATCGCACCATACGGTCCTGTATGCGGGATTGAGTATGTTTAATTTAATTTTCCACCGGGCCGAGTGTTAAAACAATGTCACACGTGGCCGTCGCTGTGGGCAACCAGTGTTCTAGCTTCGGGAATCAGCTTTCCATCGGAACATAACCACCGCGAACAGCTTCATTCGCTGGAAAAGCGGGTAGGCCAATCCTTTCGTACGCAAACATCATTAACAGGGCAGCAAGCGTGCGGATCCAAACTAGTGACTTCTCGCCAAAGCGTTGTCTTCTAGCCGGTGCACACAAAAAACCACACCAGCATGAACACCATTCTGCCGATTTGTCGCACGACCTTGGCAGCGAAGTTCCAGTTCAGCTAGTCGAAACTTTCGATCGCTTTGCAGATGCAAACCAATTCGACATGCGGCTGCGGGGAGGCAAATTAACAAACAACGCACATCGGTGCCATCGAAGCATAACGACATCCCCATCAAAGCCGTTGCCTCGCCACGTTCAGCAATATGTGACTATTTGTCTCCCACCGTCGTCGTCGCACCTTCGATACGACCGGAACAGCTGTTTTGCGGATGCAAATGCCGGTGTACGACTGCGGATGATTGTTTTCCACGCCCGGAAAACCGTGCGCCTCCTTTCGGCAGCCGGTGTGAAACTGTTTTGGCAACCGTTCGAATTTATCCGGGCGGTAATTGAAATGAGTAGTTTTTGAAGCACCATTACTGCACCAAACGCGTACAATTAGCTTCACAATAACATGAGTAGTTTAATTATAGTTATGTGGTTTCGACACGTTTTGGTTGTAGAAGTGGACATGTTTTTGGTGTATATAACGCGAATGCGTATAATAGCTTAATAAACCATTTGATTTAAATAATCTATTCTTTTCACAAATTGATCAATAAGCTAAGAAATTTTTAAGCGACTTTCAAATTGTGTAGTTCCATCGAGAGATATCGGTGGTTTATTTGATTTGTAGAAATTTAATAACAATTTCTTTTGCATAAGTCCTACAGATCAGCACAGCAAATGTTTTCCAGACAAACATATTGTTTTTAACGTTCATTTGAGTTTCTTACAAGATTTCAATAGAATAAACACAATAGAATTTAACACGACTAGCTCTTTCTTGCCAGGTTCTATTTGAAAGTTGTTGCTTTTACTTTTTTAAATATTGGTCTTAAATTGAACAAAGATCAAGATGCGCTTTCAGTTTTTATGAGGCATATTTTCTATATCTGTGGACGGAAGCATGTTTGTCTTATGAAGATGTTGTTTATAACGCTTACGTTCTATTTGATAATTTTTGCTTTCACTAGCATAGATGCACGCTCAGTTGTGATTAGAATTGATATATTTTCTCTTGTTTTGGACTGTTTTCTACATGAACATTATACCCGGCCAGCCGTTTGTTGCCAAAGTTCCATTTGGCTATGAAGCATAAAATTGGTCTTAACTTTAAAAACCTTATGCTCTCTCAGTTCTGATAAGTAATTACGTGCTTCCTGTTGTTGTGTGTGTTATTTTCCACTTGTATATAAATCATTTTTACTTTATATAAATCTTCCAGCATTTTCAAAATATTTTCTTGATTTTTCATTTTTAATCTTTCAAAAGTTAGTAAAATGCATTTCTCATTACTTATGTTTTGCTATGAAGTTTACAAAACATACAAAACACTCGTTGTTTGAAACTCTGCACAGTATGGACGAGACACAACTTCATTATTATAAAATAAACCCGAGCTAAATGGTGGGTATAGGTATTCGTTATTGCACAGAACAAGCGAAACACTCATCAACTCGTAGTTTATCACATAGAACATCTTCTGATCCGCCATCGATAATGACAACTCTCTCTTCCTCTATGGTCGATTCGCTGCAGTGCGCTGCAATCAAACACCGGATAAGCGCCGGGGAAAATGTCTCCCAACGCCACGCAAGCAAGATTCTAATTGCGGCATACACATCATTACCCCGTGGTTGGGAGTGACGGGCGGAAAACGCGAAAACTCCATCAAGCACTGGACCGGCGCCGTCCGCTGTTTGTCCGCTTCGCGCCAAGGTTTTTGTGCAGCACCGGCCATTCGTATCTGTTTCGTCGAGCATCGTGAAACCGTCTAGCGGTGAATGTGGAAATTGTAGTCAAAAATTTCTCCACAACCGGCAGCGGAAAAAGACGAAAAACGTAACGATTGCATAGAGTAAACCCGGTGGTAAATTAAATACCCATTCATAGCATCGCTGGCATAAATATTCATGTGCCGCAAGCAAGGTGGCCACCGTCGTTCGGGTTGCTAGAAAACGTAAGCTGGTCCGCTCCAAAAGTTTGAACACCCGCCGCGCGTCGGTTTGTCTTTCATCGTGCGGTGCAGGTCAGTTTTCCCGCCCCTCCGGTGTGTCGCCGTTGGCCAGTAAGTAATAGAAAACAGCTGCCGAAAAGAGGGTCATTCCCGAAACTTGAGCAGCATGTTGAGCTCGACGGGAAGCAAACTTCTGTGTTTTATTGTACCCACCCGGCAGTCATTGCGACAAAATTGCGTAAAATAGAATCAACTCTACAGAAGCAACTTTCGTACAGGTAAACCTTTGCTACCAAGCGGAAGAAGTAAAGAACCGAGGCTACCTTGTTGCCCTGGGCTATACCTCATAGTCGGTAGTTAGTCAGCACATTTGGCCGCAATTTGGTCGATTCACATTGTCCCTGATAACTCTCTTTTAGCCTCAAGTCAAACCGGACCATGCTGAACGAGTAATATTTGGAGAGAGTGGACAGTCGATGAGGGTTGTCTGTCTTCTACGACGAAGAACAAGTGGCACTAGACTGATAGGGCCAACCGTGTTTGCTGGGTTGAGAAGATAGGAGTTTATCCTCCCTTTGTCCCTCCCGGCATGATGTAGACAAAAGACCGCTGACATTGTTCGTCAGTGATGCAAATTCGGTCGTTTGATAAATCTTAATTTACAGAAAAGGACATAATGAACATACCAATATAACACATGCAAAAAATATATCTAGTTGGGGAACTACACATTACGAATGTTTCAAAAGCTCATCTGTTTTGAAGTTGCCCACTACCTTCATTAAACATTGAGCTTCCACGATGATTTTTGTAAAATAAAACACAAGTTTAGCATTTCGAACATGCAATCTTCTAAATTTCTTGCCCTTGAGATATGAAGGAACTTGACAAGAACTTGAACTTGAAGAAATTAGCAAAGCAAAGTGCACTCGAATTTGATATTCCGTATTTTCATCCCAATGGAGACTGCACTTACCAACATTACCAAAGGTTTCGCAAAACACATTTCAGTCAGTTTTCGCAGGGCTGAGTTTTCCCCCCTTCACATATAAAAAAAAAAAACACTACTCTTTTCTGGAACACACCAAAACATCCAACTCCGGTGCATATATGAGCCCATGAGTGCGTTGTTGTTTGTGTGTATGGCTCCGTTTCTCGTTCGTTGTTGCCACGAGTCGGGTGCCGTATGGGTAAAACAATGAAACTGAAATTAATATGCGGTTTCGGTTGAGAAACCTCGTGCTTCGGGCCCGTGGACCAGCGTTTCCTGACCGGCGTCAAATTACCGTTCTTTCGTGGGTTTCGGTGCCGCTTTTTCCGAGCGGTGGCTACCGGGAAGAAAGTAGGAAAAATCCAACCAGCACAGCATACCGTCTGAGTGCGCCCGAATGCATTTGTTCTGGCTGATGACGTTGGTCGTTTCTTGGAGTACGAATTTTGAAACAGAATCCCAAATAAGAACTACCAGGTGCAGGAAAACCTTGCTTGGAGTAAAGATAAAGCCAAAATTGTGAAGACTACATCACTTAAGTCATTTAGCATAAAACTAAATCACCAATACTTTCACCTCAATATATATTTTTGTCTCATTACAAAACTGGTATAAAAGAATGATTTAAAAGTAAAACTCGCGTTAGCTGACGCTTTTCAGCTAAGAAAGTATTTTGAATGGAAAATATTAGATAAAGCTTTACTTGAGCATTGAATTTGTCTAAAAAGAAAACATATTTAAGAAGTAGTGATCAAACATTTCGGGGTATCTAGTTTCTAATTTAATGATATATCCCTTGCCTTATAGCTGAATGTAATTTTTGAATAGCTATAAATATTTTAAATTGTTCTTTTGTGCAACAAGATTGTTTGTGAAGATGCTGCACTAATATGGCGAACGCCCTCGCCAATGCAATACCATCTCCAGCAAACCTTTAAAAAAAAGTTTCCCGTGTTGACAGTAATCTAAACCTAAGCTGGCTCCAACCTCGTCCGCAGTGTGTCGTCAAGCGTTCAGAGCTGGTCACAAAAACTAGTTGAAAATTTTCCGCACGTGCTGAAAGTGAAACCTACCGGCTTTCTTCGTGCTGCATCCATTCATGCTTTTTTGCCCTAATTCCAACGACCTCCCAATGCGACTACGCCGGAGTTCTTAAGAGCAAAATGAAAATAGCTAAGCACGATCCTAATCGAGTTACGGAATGGAATTCCTCGCATCCCAAGGGCCAAAAATCCCAGAGCGCCCACTCGGCGAAGGCTTTTGGCAGTGCTTGACAACTTCCTGCCGTTCCCCTTCTCAACACCACGTCCATGCCCGGTGATGAGCTCAGCTCCCCCGGGCCGTTCATTATGCTGAAACATGTACATTTACTTCCGCCGATTGCGGGTGTTCGTGTTTGCGTCACCTTTGGGTTTGTGGTTTATGTCAATCCAGGAAGTCGTGGGAATGCGGAAATATTCCAGTCAATGAGTCCGGCTCTCAGTTCCTTTCATCCTCAGCCGTATCCTGTCGCCCGGTACGGAAGCTTCAAGTACTAAGGGGAACAATTTAATGCACCTTAAAAGAAGCCATTCGGGAATCAAAATCAGCACTGCTTGAAATGGTTCAAGAGAAGAGGTATTGGAATCCATAAAGCAGCCATATGACTGCACCTTTAAGATGTTAACAATTTATTACAAGACACAAATTTGTTTCACATGAAAATATGCAAATATTTTCTTTCTTCAAGCAAGAACCATCCTTCTATTGAAATTCTCTCGCCTCTTCCAATGTTCAACTATTGCTCATTTTGTTGTTCTTTTTTTTCTTCTTACAACCCTTTTCCCAAATTGTAGGCTTCCGGTTCAACGTTGGCAAACATTTTGTTTTATGCAAGGTGCTGGAGAAACTTTTCACTTTTCATCGGTACTGGTTTAATTGAATTGAAGCAAACTTCCCGAGTTTATTGGTTCTTCTTCGTTCCCTTTCACCGGAACCGGGTAATGTAGCTTTCCTTCCAGGAAGCTCTTTTTCCCAGTTTTCAATGGAGTTTTGCCGAAAAAAAAACATGAACCTCCAGAAAGGATAGGACAAAAGAAAATGTAGGTCTTTATAAATCACCTTGCGTTAAGTTGATCGTTTTGCAGTTTTCCCGCGATCGTCTGTTTTCTTTCCAGCGACCGGGAAGCCTGTTTTTCTTGCCACCGTCTCCCGAGTGGTAAGCCGTGTGACAAAAAGGACCGGCGAAGAAAAAAGGAAAACCGGTACAAAACTGGCGCTTTCGGAGAAAATAAAACAGATACCGAACCCACGCCTAAATGCGATCAAATAAGCTCTAACCCGAACGGTGGGTTCATGTGCATGGCACTGAACAGAACGAAAGGATGTGCCGACGGGAACGGGCCCCCAAACCAGGATACACCGATTATAAAGTTGAACCAACAAAACGGGGATAAAACTTTATACCGACGAGCCTGTTCGGGTGCCTTCCTTCTTGCTGCGTGCGTTCTTATCTCTTCGGGAGCCTCTCGGGGGAAAGGAAAGTTTTATAATGTCACCAAAATACTTATAACTCGATCCGCTGTCGTCTTCCTTCCCACAATCAACTCCTCTTCTCGGCTTCTCTCTCTCTCGCTCTCTCTCTCTGTCTCCCTGCCAAATCCGGTGAGGTTCTTGTAGCTTCGCAAACAGGATATGGGTTCCTTAACCGAACCGAAGACTTTCACCACCACCGACCGCCAATATCGCGGAAAACTATTCTTCTAGCCTGCCGAAGGCGGGAAAGCTGCTCTATAGTTTGTTCTAGGTGACGAAGCTATTTGCCGATCAAATGGTTATTTATATGTGTGCACTAAAATGTGTGCCTGGCTGTGTGCGTGTATCTGTATAACAACGCTCAGCCACGCGCACGATAGGCATAAAGTTGAACCGAGACCACCATTTATTGTTTGCGGTGGAGGGCTTAGAGGTTCGCCTGAGGTTTACGATGCAATTTATTTGCGAATGGCAAATTTCGCCCCCAAAACCCGGGATCCGAGCTAGGGTCTCCTCTCTGGGGGGCTTGTGTGCAGACAATAGCCTTTTCAAAGCTTCTTTTATTGGTTGTTTGTTATAAGCTTAGGACTTGAGGGTAGGAAATTTGGTAGCGATTTTGGTTTTCCCAGAGAGATACAAAAAAAAAAATTTCCGATGAAGATCAATCTATTCTATTCGAAAAGGTTTCATTGTTAAATCTCTATGCCGAACCGTATTATGTTATTTATATTTTCTTCTAAAGATCTTTCGAAGAATTTTTATATTTTATACATCCTCTGTTCGGCTGAAACCTTTTTCCAACGGCTCTCTTAAGGCAAAATGGTTTCCTTGCCTGAGTTTTCAGTGTCGACAGTGTTGATAAGTGACTTGTCAGCGGATAACCAGCATCATGTCAAAACACGTGTTGAGCGGTTTAGGAAAGCCCGTAGAAAAGCATGCTGCTAAAGAGCAATCGCGGTCACTAGCATTTTCCGCGTACCGGAAAATAAAACATCTTCACGAGACGCGACGGCGAAAAGGAGAAAAAAAATACCAAAACAAACAGCACCATCCTGGCCCTTCGGGGAGGGAGCAAATCTCGGGCCAGTGAAAAGAACGACCTGACAACTGAGTGACCTTCCGGTTCGTCCGGTTTTTGAACGGGACCGAAGTGAACCGCTCGCTTTGGCAAACTTTCTCGACAGCTCATGCACCAACAAATTGTCGGACGAAATTAAAGCACAAAACCGGGTTCTGGGACGGTAAAACTTTTGCCGAAACTGAACCTGCCGCTTGTTGACCAAAGTAGAATTCGCCACTCGGTGATGAATTTGTGCCACGAAAGGAGTCATGTCAAGCCAGGGTGAAAATATTAGCAAAGTCGTTTGGTTGCACGGGTCAACGATGTCTGTCGAACAAGCAAAACCTAGACGAAAACTGGACCCAAAAAAAGTCTCACTGATAGAAAATGGTACGATGGTGAGGAAAAGAAAAATGTATCCGTGAAAGTGGCAAAAAAATCTTCCACCCCAGAACGTTTCCGGCGGTTCGTGCCTCGCGGAACACGATGTGATTATTATTCGAGCACATGTTTTATTAACTTTGTCATGTTATTTCCAGCCGTACAGCGACAGCCTCCGCCTCGCAACATAATCCTCCACCGGCGGTCCCAGCGGAGCGGATGGCCTTGAGCCGAAACCTAACCTTGATGAACCTTGTGTCCCTTCCCGTCCTTTTCTCGCTCGATATCCGATTTTCATCGAAGTGATTTCGGACCGAACGAATATGGGAGGCATTAGGAAAAAGAAAAACGTTCCCCCCTCCGATTGGGACCGGCTTGGTCGACCCACTTGACAACGGAAGCAGGGCGTTGACAGTCTTCGTTATGCTGCCAACACCTTGCCACGGGACCTCTAGCCCCTCGGCGTCCCGCGGACCGGTGGGGGTCCAAAATTAATGAACCAATTTTCGGCCTCCGGGCGTCGAACAGGGACCTTTTTTTTGTGGATCGGGTGGAAAACTTGCGCTACCGTCTTGGGCTCTTGGGAGAAAGCATCCTGCGGTGTCCCGATGGCACCGCCCGGTCGCACGTTTTGCCACGGTGGCAAATAAAACGTCAAAGCGAAGCCACCGAAAGCGATTCGGGGTCGTTTGTCATGATGATTGATTCGTCGGCCTGACGTGCGTTGGGCTGCTGGAAACGGAGGACATTTATGTGAAGGTGTGTGCACACGAACCACACACTTGTCTTGGTGTACGGTATCGCACCAACGCAGCATCCTCGGCTCGGCTTAGTCGGGTGAGCCGAGGAAAATGGAACAGCTGCGAACGCGTGATTGCACTTGACGACACGCGACAATAAACTTAATGCGACTAATTAATTGCCGTCCGTTTGGTAAGAGGAGCAACCTCTGCGCGTCGGGGTTGGGGTTGTGTAGTTTTCATGCTATCGTTCGATTAAGGAGCCACGTGCGATGCGATTAAAGATTGGCAGGCGAGGCGTGTATAAATTAAACGCCGAAAGCGGATCGATTTTCGCAATCGGAGCCGCTTAAAGGATGCCGTATCCTTGTACACAGAAGGAGCTGATCCTGCAGTGCTCGGTAAGCTATTGAACGATACGCGTCCATTATGGGACTCCAAAAGGGTTCAAGCAAGCTCGAGAACCGGAGAAGGTTTGCAATTAGTGCTGCACAATAACATCAGCTAAACTGCGTTTAAATGAGCGATCTATCGCTTGGCAGGATATCCTTTTGCTTTTGTCTAAGGTTATCGCATTCTTTGTTGAAACTAGGTGGAAAATGCTGCACAGGAACTGCACAACCCGATCAAGTATCTGTCTACTTGAACATCCTTGCTTTTTTGAGGAAAAAGTATTTCACTGAATGGTATCAACGTTTGTGATTTTCTTCTTTTATCATTTTTCCTTGATTAAATGACAAGCACGTTTAGCAGCAGGACACTTTAGAGTAATGAAGTTGTATCAAAAGATGAATCGGTGATTCAACGATAGTTATAAAAGGTTTAGAGTCAAGTGGAATATGCCATCCCATTTTTATTAATCTTAAAAAATTTTTATTCTAACTAGTTTATTTTTCTTTCTCTTTTAGGTACGAATTCAATTTCAACATATCAAGTTAACACACTGTGATGGTAAGATATTCCATATAAAACACAAATATCTGTTTGTAACAATGTTTCTTGCCCAAAACGTCTTACATACTGACTCATTCTTGATTTATTTTTTTTTTCCTGGACCTCCTGCGGTATAACTTTCATCCATTTTTATCACCTAATCAGTAAAAAAATGCTCTTAATTTATTCATCAAGGACATTCTAACGGGCTTCCAACACTAATTTTCATTACAAAACACGCACTGTTGCGTCAAACGAAGCTTTACGGAAAATCCTGTTGCTACAAATAGCACCGACAAATAGTTTGCCTCACAGCGCATCGGATGTTGCATAAACAGTAATTACTCGCTCAGCTGGAATAGAAAAGTATAGATATCTTGGCGTACCCCGTCCCAGTATGATTGGAGCGTTAAATTAGGTACCATTGCGGAGAGATTTTTGTGCTTCCCTTTGGAATTCGCCCTCAAAAAAAAAGGCGCAAAACACTACGTGCGTTAATGTATCGAAGTTCAGCGAAGCATCGCTTCGGTAGATCGGTTCCATACCAAACCATCCACAAGCTCTTTTTCCAACTGCTAATGGAATCCGAACGGTTTCACTTCCGTTCCACCCATTTTGTTTTCGTTCCTCTCCGCAAGGTTCCATTTTCCAATGGTTCTTTTTGGAAAATATATTTCAAAACATTAACTCGCTCGTTCGGTGGGGTTGGGAGGACGCCGGCCACGAGGGAGGATATCATCCCGCCCGGTAGTGTTTCGCTTGCCCATAGGACACAACGGGGGTTGGTTCGTGGTGCCGCACGAGTGACTCCAAACTTTATGTCTCCCGGCTCCAACCATGAGCACCGGAATGAGGTTCACGTCATAACTATGCCCTCTGTGGCCGAAAGGGTGAAGCTGTATCGCGGTGCGTTTGTGTACGTGCCCGGCATACATGGGAAAAGCTCGGGGCAACCCCTTGGAGTGGACCACGACAACGGCAATCGATGGCGTTCCAGCCAGCCAGCCTGGTGCTCGTGCTGTAAAATTGGGGATTATGTTGTTGGCAAATGACGAGAGAAATTGGGCTCAAATTAGAGGTTTTAATTAGAGAAGGGTGTTGAAAGGGTGCGTTTTTTTTTATAATGCTCACCAAGTTCTGTTTGCCTTCGCGAGCCATAACCGGCGGTACTTACAGCTAATGACTCACTCACTCACCCTCGCATGGGGTTCAGAATGATATAAACTGATGAAAGCGGTGCATCCATACGCTACCCTCGCAAATCCCGGTTGCCAGATCGTTCCCGTTCGATGGTCGCGAAGTGAGTTAAAAGCTGATGCCATCTCGCCACTTTCCACAAGCGAGATGCGTTGGTGTGCGTCTCCTCCATGCATTCGTGTGCATATGCTGACGTTGTAAAAACCAGGCGTTCTCGGCGGTGCACGGGGACACCTGTTTTATGACACAATTTCCGGTCTGGTGAGCACGGATAGGGTTATTATGTTTCGAAAGTGCACTCTTTTTGTCTTTCTTGATTTCCTTCCCATTCCGCCACGTGCGTTCGACCTCCCCTGCGAGGTCTTCGAGTGATGATAGGGCCCGATTTTATATGTGCATGCGGTACGATGAGATGAGACCGAATATGAACTCTTCAGCAACCGACCCGCAACGGGGTTATTGAATTATTTTTGTCGGGAAAATTTTTGCACTGACAAAAGAAGGATCGATAGCGTGAACGAAAGTGGAGCGAAAGCGAACGCTTGGGATGGAAATAATTTCGTGGTATACAACAAAGAAGCCATGTACCAGATGCATCCATTAGAGCAATTGGGTTTGAACGAGCAAAGTGCAGTTTGAAATTTGTGAGTAGAGTAACCTATGTTGAGGCATCGCGTTCACTTTGCGATAAGTTTTACCTGTCTTTATTAATATACACCGAAAGCTTACCTTTCAACTACAATACCTAAAACATCCTTAAAATAAATATTTATGGTTTCAGCCGTTTATTTCCTCGAAGCCATCGATCACAGTTCAAGATTCCAACGAAAGAAACCGTATGTTTCGAGCATATATTCAACGTTCCACGGTTCGATGAAACGACTTGCACAATTTGCAAGTGCTGAAATGCATTCCTCTTGCCCTGATCCTCCTCCAATCTAGGCGAGCTGCGGTAATGAACTTGTGTTCCAATGTCACCGCAATGTTGGCCGTGCCCTGTTTCTTTGGTTCCACCGAAGCCGAATTATACACAACCCTCCAGTTCGGATCACTCGACCGAAAGATCACCGAACCGTAGCGTGAAATTACATACTCGTGCCATCCCCCAATCGATTTGCTCGCTCGTATGGGACGAGTTATATGATGGATTGTTTGAAATTTTCCGACTCCTCTAAAACCGCTCCAGATCTCTCTGCAAGATGGAAGTACGTGAGCTCAAAAGGATATGTAATATGTAGGAAAAATTCTGACGAACGCACCTAACACCATCGTGGTTCCAATTTGCAATGATAAACCTAGCCATTGGTATCGTATTCTTATGCCCCGCTTAACAAGACGATGGTGAAACGAGAAGAAACAAGCTCGAAAAATGAAGCTAAACCCCATGGGAGTTCGTATCATCACCGGGCCGATCCCAATATCCATTCAATATTTCATGATCGATTGCAATCGATCCTAATCCCAGTGGGAAGAGCACCCGGTTCAGCCACACTCCACTCCGCTTCCAAATTCCGACTCAACGGTCGAAGGATACACTGACCAGCATGTGGTAGACACATTCGAATTTATAATGGCACTGCTGGGTGAAGGATGTACTCTCGTGCGTATCGGATCAGTACCCGATGTACATGACGCTCTATGGAACTTCACCTTCTGAACGTGCCAAACTCGTTTGGTTTAGCTTCCGCAATAAAAAAAAAATGTGGTAGCGAAAACGTCAGCAGAACATGGAAGCACCGAAGTGATCGTAAAAACGCACGATTATAATTCATCTTCTTTTGCCAAAAATACATCCCGGAACCATTTCCCGTTCGGAAAAGTGCTGCCCCTTCTCCCAGGGGGATCATTTAGATCGTCCTTCGGGGGAGGGAACTTTTCCGATTGAAACTGCCACGTTATGCAGGCCAGCTGAAGGAAAAGAGCGCCTAGCAGGGCGCTTCACTGAGCGTGTATTATCCATTTGCATCGTAAGGGAACGTTCATCACTCACTCGTAGTGCCAATTGGGCGCTTTTCCCAACTCCCCTCCCACGTGGTGGGAAGGATAAGGTCCAGCTGGTTTTCGTGTGTTTCGTGTGCTGACCACAGGGGAAACCGTCATCAAGGTTGGCAGGAAATGGGGTAACAATGAAAAATTTAAATCACTCTCCTTTCCAAAAAGTGCATTTATTCATCGCAACCAAAAAAAGGGTGGTTTCCATGTGGTATCGGCTTACACATTCTCTCCCCCTGGGAGTGGGCTGCAGCCGAAACGGTGCACTGGTCATTTGCTGCTGGTGCATTACCAGCGCAAAGCGATGCAGTTTTGTGGTGATGAATTGCTGCCCAAAATTTGCCGGTTGCATTTGCGCTGCATCAGCGTCATCGACACCATCGCTGCCATTTCCGAATTTGTTGATGATTTAAAGTCCAGCTTACCGTCCATGTTCCCAGCCTCCCAAGCTTACTTTGAACGAAGCTTAGTGCTTGTTTAAAAATGAAGAAGAAATCATAAAGCCTTTCCAACAAAGGGGAATCGATTTCGGGGTGAGGAACGAGCGAAAAATGTAATCTTTGTAAAATATACCCTCCTGCCGCTTTGGAGTGTCATTTCGGCCACTTGCGGTTGGCCCTGGCATGATTTATGATCGAACTTTGAAATGGCCGTCGAAAGTTGCTCGTTTCAATGACCAATGAGCGTATCAAAGCGTAAAAAAACAACTCCCAAGCCACAGTTACTGCAGTGCTTCATTTGAGGCCCTTTGATGGCCATTTCGAACGAACCGGTTCGATCGTTTGTAACACTTTTGACCACACCCACGATGCTAATCACTGCACTTGGGATGGATTGAACGGTATGATAACTTTCTGCTCGGTTTGCAGCGATTTTTGGTATCAACCACAAATCATCCGATTTTCCGCTTTGTTTCCCGCCCTGTCGAGGGGCGATTGAATGGTCTGGGAAAACAGTGTACCACCCGTTGGTGTACCACTTTTCTCCTGTACAGGATCGGAAAGAAGGGAACTTTTTAAATCATAGAACATACATTACCTTCCGCAGTACAGTAATTTAAAAATTTGGTAGTTTGAATATTCTATTTCGTACTTGAATGCTTTGATTTCGATTCCAAAGATATTAAACTTCTGGGTTGACTTTTTCTTCGCGCGCCACAGCTAGATTTACTTAGGATTACAAACCCTCATTTATACTGTAGGATGTCTATTCTTTCGCATGGTACCCTTTTTCTTTGCCAAATAATTTCCCGTTAGCTCATCATCATTATTCAAACCACTCTACTAGAACTCCGCACCACGAACTCCCGGACACTTCACCTTTCTACCTCACGCAACGGCTCAAGCCATCTTTTAATTTACTAATGACGAGTTAATGTGAAATTAAGGCCAAGAAGATGGTTTTCAAATTACATAGAATGGTTATTACACGGTAACTTCTATTCCCCCCCCCCCCCCCTCCCTTGAAACAACCCCTTCCGTCTTAATGTGGTAATGATCTTACCGGCCGGGGGAGGGGGTTGACGCGACTAGGAAAGCCAAACTCCAAACCTAGACTCCAAGTCTTTGCAGTGATCTTCCAAAAACCCTTCCCGATGGTGTAGTCGTGTGTGAAAATTAACGATGCGTTAACAAAAATGTAAGCAGCAGGGTCTTCGTTTTCGTACGGTGCGATACACCATTGTGACCAACACTTCCGTGGTTTTGTACGATGTCTGCTTAGAATGTACAGAAACTTTAAAGGAAGAAAAATGCTTGAAAACTCTTCCATATTCTATCTTTTACTATAAACAGGTGAAAGAATACCACACAACGTACTGTAAATACGATTAAGTTTGTTTAAAATTTCCTTTTTCGGATTCGGATAAAAGGAGATAACTTTCAGCTCCGAAAAATCCATCGCGTCCTAAAGCTTATTCCAGCAGTAGAAAATTTAGCAAAAGAAGCATTTCAAAACGCGACGTTGATAGCAGCATTCCATGGACTGTGACAAATGGAATAGATTCTACTTTTTTGCCGCCTTTTGCTAGCACTGAACATTTCACAACATTTTCACTCGGCGAACCCGCGAATTTTCCAGTTACCTTTGTGTTGGCGGTTGAAAGAAAAATCACGCAGAAGCGCAAACAACCAGAGCCGACGGAAAATTTCGTCACGCATCAACGGATCCGCTTGTTGCCCACACGCTGTCCGAGAGGGCGGAAATCCGCCGAATTTTTCGTCCCAATTCCAAGACCGGTCCCAATCCGCGCCCGTTCGATCTTCCGCCAACCGTGTGGGTGGACCAGGTTGGCGCCAACGGTAAAGAGTCACCACCACCACCACCGGAAGGAAGATTTCGCACGGCGCGATTTGCGTATGCGGAAAACGGTGGAAACATTTATTCAATATTGCCACCACGCATCAATCTGCCGGGTGAAGGAGGAGGGTTTTTTTTACCTCCATTGTTGCGTGTGTTTGTGTAGATCGATTGAAAATTTGGCTCGAATCAATTCGATTTCGTTTGACTCGATTTGGTGCGGCGCTCGGTGAAAGGTGAGCTCCGATGAAAAAGGATAAGCTGGAAGATATAAAAAAAAATACCAAACACAACCAACGACAACTTTTCCAAACGACGCCCCAATCATTGGGGGGAGAAAAACCGTCCCGTCCTTCAACCGCCACTTTGACACGCAGATTTTTCCATTCCTTTTTTTTTTTTGACACAGAACGCAAGGCGCCGGTTTTTGTTTCCGGCTGTTTCCATAAAGCTTGCCCTTTCGCATAATCCTGTTCAGCGCGCTCTGTTTCGCCTTCAAACCGGCTAGTCACGTTCGTCAAAGATTTCCCCAGCAAGAGAAGGGGGTGTCGGTCTTCGATTGATTGATCTCGTTAGGCTGACACATGCGAGGGCGAAAAATTGCCTCGCCAAGGAAGCGTACGCCAGCAAATCTCTTATTGATTGGAAGATGACCATTTTTGGGGAACGGCGCCCCGACATACACACGAAAGCTGATTCGTTTGAATCAACCAACACTAACATCTGGCTTCGCTAATGGAATCAACTAAGCGAACAGGGTGAATTTGGTATTTTTCAACTAACAAGCGGTTGATGAAAAATCAGCGGGGTTTTATTTCCACGGAATTTATCAAATTTCCTTCCGTTATTTTTATTCCGATATCCTTGTGTAGATGTAGCCATTTACCGTTTGCCTGATTAAAAATGCATGCAAAAGGCCACCGGGTTCTACCGAATCATGGCGTCAGTTGCTTGTAAAAATATGTATCGAAATCGTGTACACAACCAAACTTTCAGCTCTTATTTCATTCCACCTCCCTTTTTCGCTCGCCGGCCGACTCGAAATGTGATTGCTATCAGCGCGACGGAAAACGTCCCCTCTGCATGCCCTCCGCCCGCTTTCCTCGCTTCCTTCCGGCCGAAAAGGTTGATTAAAAACAAATGCCTAGGTCATTAATAATTAATACATCGGCCATTTGAACCGCGGGCCGCACGATGGCAACGCTTGGGTGGACTTCATTAAATAGTCATCCGCACCGTGCGTTGGATGTCGATTCGATTAAAGCTTTCCGAATGATTAATCCGTGCCGCGAAGACGGCATAGAAACAGACCCGCGAGTGGGAAGCACTGGTCGGTGGAAGGAAGGAAGTGGAACCTAGGAGCCGAGGGCGGATGCCGAGTGGCGGGATCGTTTAAAGAACGATTAAATTTGATGGCTTCGTTTATTGATTTCGCTCCTTGGGGTGTAACGATTTTGTAACGAGCCCGCACAACATAAACACATATCAAATCATTCTCGGAGGCCGCCAAACGCAGTCGGTGGGCTTGGGTTTGGTCACTGAATCCTTTCACTGTGTGCTCAAATGATACTGGTACTAGGTGGTCCGAAAAGGGAAAGATATAAATTATATATATGATTGATTTGTTGTTGACCGACGTAACAGTTCTTTTGTGAGCCGACAACCAACAATCTGGTTTTATATTTGGTAAGCCTCTTGAGAAATAAAATGTTAGATAAAAATATGCACAGAATAGCTAACGAAGAAATAAAGCCCTTATTGGAGGATTTCCTTTTCTAATACATAAAAGTAATACGAAAAACATGATTCAATTAAAATTCCTCACCTGTCGTAACGTATGGAACACGACAAACAACACTCAACGCAAAATCGCTGTTAAAAAATTCAAAGCCATTCGATCACAATCTACTTGAATTGATTCTTTCACATCAATACACGAGAACAAAGACGAATTTTCCCGTCGGTCAGTGTTTGGTGGCCGGATTTGTTCACCTTTTCGAGAGGAAAAAAATCGAAACAAAACAAGTATACTCCACTTTTTGTAAATTGTTCTCCGTTCTCTGCTTTCGCTAGTCGTGTCCCGTGCAGATGAGAAGGAAATTGTTCAACAGTTCGGGTCGGGGCGGAGTAGTGAGCTGATGGAAAAGTTTGATTTTTCCCGACGGCAGCACCATTGAAAGCAGTTTTGATTTTTTCACCGAAACCTTTTACACTTTTTCTTCTTCTTTGAACGGTTTCTTGAAAGAAGAAAAGTTTCTTTTGTGCTGAAAAACCTTTCTTTTAACGTTCCCGCACACAATTTCCGTGCAAAGTTTCGCCATTTTGCACTCTGCACGAAAAGCAACATTTTGTTTGCCATCAATCAACAGCTCGCGGTGAACCCCCTTTTGGTTGATGGGGAAGGAAAGGCTACCCGGAAAAACCAGTTTTAGTTTCACTTGCCTTTTTGGTTTGCTTCAAGGGCTTCTCTAAGCCGGACATGTAATATCAATGAATAGAAATGCTCGGCTTTGACAGCATAAAGCATAGAAAACACTAGTCCACCTTGGGTTCTATTGCATTTGTAATCGAATTAAAGCTAAAGCAACCTTAATTCCCTTCGATGGCTCGTTGATTTGAGCAAAGCGCCGATATGTACGTAATCGTAATCGAACCGAATGGCGAATGAAATTCAAATGTTTCCTACAAAACCTGCCACGCACGTAAACCCACGAAACGTTTGCATCCCAAACGTTTAATTGGGTGATTAAATGATCAAATTTCAAAGGCGCCCGGAATCGATTATCGACTCGATGAAAACCCGTGGTCCCTCTCTCTCGTCCCCATTCCCTGAAACGGTCTCAAAAATATCCCCGTATCCGGTGACGAAACCATCCAACCCACCTTGGGTTGGGCTCGTTGGAGCGTTTAAAATTTATTAATCCTTCAGCTCGATCGGTGATAATAATCTCCACTCTTCAGCGCGTTGACAGGCGCCTGATGGAACGGTTTTTCGGCAGGCAACCGTTCCCCGGCAAGGAAGAACCGGCGCACGGAGGCCTACCCACCGGTGCCTTAATTAATTCCTAAGCAACATAAACGCCAAGAAATGACGGTTTCCTTCGAGGACATCGTCGTGTGGCAAGCAGTATTTTGGGTTTCCGACCGACAGCTTGTCACTATCGCTTTGCGTTGGCACTCGCAAATGTTTAGATTTCACCTGTCCAAACGAATCACGTCTACGGAGTTTGCCGGGATCTTTCCGGCTCGTTGACGCGTGCTCTTTCGGTGCGGACGATCTTGATCCGAAGACCGAGACGAGTGCTTCAAAGCACCATCGACCGCAAAACCGCACCCTCTAGTGATTGCGTTACTTAATGGAATGCCACATTTAGCACTAAACCTCACCGAGTGGTTATCATCGAGGATCCTTATCGGAGGCGAGGATACGATGGGCGTTGATTTTCCCTTCTAAAGTCCCCTCCTCCTCGGAGTCCTCAACTCGGCCTGAGAATTAGATCGATTTGAAGTAAAGCCACAGAATAAAATACTCCACATGCCGATAGCGTGCGTGCACGAGTTTCGGCGGGATTTTCCCTGAACGGAAGGCCCGTTTGGTGAACTAACACTAGAGAACGCTGTAGGGATTGGTCGATCCTTGCTAACCGCACCTTAGCAAGCTGACCGCAAGGCAGACAATTGGAATGATATGTCGGTCCGATGATGGATGCGATGATTCGCTCGAAAACCAATCCCATTTAGGGTGACAATCGTGTGCAGCCCACAAGAAGACCGTAATCCTTTACATCATCCGGATGTGCGTTGGTTTGTCCAGCGAAGAGAACTTATCTTACCCATCTGCACTGTTCTGGGGACATACCAATGGTTGGATAGGTATTTAATTTCCGTTCCAAAGCCTATTTCCGCCTACCTTGCGCGAGCCGTTTCAGCAATGTGATGGAAATCATTTTCATCATTGTTATCGTTGAAATTATTGAGCCAATAAATCTCCGAAATGGGTTCCAGTCCGCCCAACGCAAACAAACAAACACTCTATACTTGGTTACTTACTGAGTTTTGGTTCTCGTACTATAGTATTCCATAGTCAAATTGATAGAAAACAATAAACCATTAATTTCAGTTGTCAGTAACAACGACTCTGGAAAGAAAATCTTTTCTTTAATGAGAAAAAAAACGCTCTACGTGTTCCAATTCTGTTTCCTGGTCATCTTTTCCTGAATTTGAATGATTATCAAATATTTATTGTTCCTCCAGCAACGGCTGTAATTAATCATCCTCTCGAGTAAACAAGAGCTCGGAAACTCTTTGGCCTTTGTTACACAAAAATGCCCCATCCCAGTTTGACAAAGAACCGTGCGCTCGGTTGAAGTTTTGCTTTTCTGTAAACATACCTGAAATAAACAATGTTTTTCCGGCGAGTGAAATAATTTCGCTGGACAGAGTATGGAATCCATCAGAGTTTGGTATTCCCAATTTGGCTATCCATTATATCGCTTTTGTTCTCGGAGCTTCGTGGCCGTCGTTCGATGGATGCCACATCCGACTAATATACACCCTTCCAAACGGTCTCCGTCCAGCATGGCAATGTCCGAAACCGTTGACCCGAACCCGATAACTCCATCGTTCTTCTTCCGCTTGCTGATGGACGCCATACGGCACTTAAAACCATCCCGAATGTTATGCGGTGGATCGAACCTCTGGAAAAGGAGGCCGAACCGTCGGATGACCGGAAATAGATCAATTTCTCTCTCCCAAACCAATTGCGCCCAAACCGGTCCGATGCTGATTTAACGGTCGTAAATCTCGAACCGGGCGGCAAGGAAAACAAATCAAGAAATGCTTACGATGCATACCAGGCGAAGGAAAAAATGCTTATGGGGACTAATTACACGGCTCGTGAAGGCAATCCCAATCATGGGAGACATGGGACACCGTGAAAGGTGAAAGGCTAATTGCCACAAAAAAAGACAGAACATTTTCCCCAGATGTACAAGTTGTTGGAGAACGCTGGAAAACAACTCTCAGCCACACGAACCACCGGGAGTCCCGAACGGAATCTGGAGGCAACAATTCTTTCCCGTCAAGTGCCCCGGGGCCCTAATTTGTCCGGTAAATGGCGGCCAAAGTCGATCCCTTTTCTCCAAGCCAGCTTCCCAATTATGACACGCCACATGTGCAACGCATAAACGTCACTAACCCCGCGAGGGATGCATCGGGGGATGCATGTTTATGCCTTAAAACAATAAACAGCCGGGACCGGGCCCATCTCCCGGACGTGCGAGGTGCTGACGGATATATTTGAAGGTTTCGATTTTCTTTTCCTTTCCCACCCATGCGTGTTTCCGATCCGCTTGTAAGTAATGGGCACTTTACGGAGGTCTGTGAGTGCACCTTTCGGATGACGTTATTCCCGAAACTCGTTCGCTTGAGATGGGTTGGATGCTTCTTTTCACTCCACTCCAGGAGGGTATGACTCTCGAGTAGGGTTCACACATGCGAACGCACTTTCTCACGGCTTGCGGAGTCGAAGGACGATCCCCGAAACAAGTTCCCAACGCTGTGCTGCACGCGAGTACTCGAATCGCCAGCAACGGGCAATTTAAACTCTCAACACGCCGGGCTCGAAAAGGGTTGGAGTTGGAATGAGCGTTCCATTTCATCCAATTGCCGCTGGTATAATTACAATGCTCCAGTCAATAATGCTGACGAGGATCCGTATAGTGATCGCATGTGCACTTTATGATTACCGGAGACCGAATGATGGTTTGATGATACGCTAGTTTGTTTTCTTCACTTCAAGCACACTGCAATGAAGCATGATAAAACATTTTTGCACACAAATTGTCCTGCAAAATGGGCCCACTGAAGTTCCCCGGGAGATACGAACCTGTTGATCAAGTGCTCACTTGTTACACACCTCCACCGGTCATCGGTAGTAGTTGATTCATTCCTGTCAGGGCTGTACGATTTTCGCCATCAATCAAAGCACCCTCAATATGATGTGTTGGTTCGTTCAAATCCACTTACAACGATTGTGACCGGCAAAAAGGCCCGACCGGCCCACCGTTTGTGATACCTTTCCGAGACACAAAGCGCGCTTGGTTCCACGCGTGAAGTCAGCATCTTGTTTTCTGGTAAGCATACTCCATCATTGCTCTGCGGGAAATGGGAAATATCCGATACAAAGATGATCGATCATTGGGAGCTATTTGTCGTCGATCGGCCCGGTAAGGTGGGCTGAAGCGCACCGGTTCGTACGGTTGGAATATGGTTATTGACTTCCGTGCGATTGCATCTATCAAACAGCACTTTGATGCTGATGAAATGAAGTAAGTATTGCTCAATAATTCTATAGCTCTAAACTCATTGCACCGGGGGATGTGAACCTTGCAAATAATCTGCTCGATTTGCAAACGAATTAATATGGATATTCCGTGTGGAGTTATTACAGTCAATCATGCACATGCAAATTTGCTTTACCCGACATATTACAAAGTTGATTGCCAGCTGAGCAATTCTGAAAAGTAAATAATTTCTAAAAACATATTTGAATATGCAAATAAGACCTAAAGTATTACGTCCAAATGCAAACTCATAAAGACTGCTTATATTTTCCAATCCCTGGTAAGCCCAAAGCTTCTATTAGTAATGAAACTCGAATGACAAATCGCTAGATTTGTAAATGTGAGCATAAATATTCAAGAGGTAATTCAAATGAAAGTGGGAATAAATAAAACACAAAACACATAACCCTTCAAAATTTGTTTGATAGCCCAGTATATAGTACCATGGGAAACTATTAAGGCGCATATACATTTGAGTAGATAAATTTTGACATGGAAAATTTCGCAATGTTTATCCAAAAAATATTGTATCTGTTACTGGGAGGAGTTTCACTGATAGAAACATCTTTCGAAACCGCTTTCAAAGCGTTCCAAGAACAGATGGCCTGCAGCTTTTACCCTCTGGAAAACGTTCGACACTATCTCGTACACACTTCGCACGTCTATATCTCCCGGCACGACCGATGCGCTGGGCTTGCGGCAACTCGCCGTCGATTCTTAATGTCATCCGTATACCAAACCGATGGCGATGAAATTGCTCGTGAAAGCCGAAACGATCTTCCGGAAGCACCAGAGATAACGGTGGGATTTGTCCCGGGACTCGTTCTTTCGGCACAGATCAAACCGGACAGCTGATGAACCGGTTCGGATAAAACGACTGTTCTTCGCCGCGAGCTACCTCGGAGGGTTAGTCTGGCTGAGAGCCGTGTGCCGCGAGTCGCAAGCGAACGTCGTTGACCGTCGTCGTTGACGGTTAATGGTTGCCGGTTTGAGGGGCATCATTTCCGATCCCAAGTTCGGAAATTGCGCCACCGTACGTATGAATTCTCGCCCATCGTTCTATTGCGTTGGATGCCGATCGAAAGTTTCTGTCATTCTACCGAACGAAGGTGATCAATCTGATGGGATCCATCCGATGCCGATGTTTCATCGACCTTCGCAAATTGTGGTCATGCCAGATTCTTGCCTATGGTCGATGCCTGGGGTCGTTCTTCCAACAAATATCGCTTTGGCATGGAACCGTGAGCTACGCCAGAAAGGCAGGAAATTAATCGACAAAATCTGAGTAGAAATGTTTGATGAGATGTGGTTCGTTGAGAATTTATTCGATTGCTTTCCATCAAAATGACTGTTGATGCGCTACAGTAAACTAGAATTTAACAACCTCAAATTCTGGAAGGGAATTTCGCTAAGTGGGCAGAGAGGGTAATATCTGTAATGTTGGTTCTTAAGGAGAATGCCACATTGAGTGGAATTAAAATAAAAACCTCAATTTATCAAGGAGAATCTTCCTTAAAGATCTATAATTCAAACAACAATATTCAATCTTTCCAATTGGATTACAAAGTAATTCCTGAAAACATATCTTCAATCGCCATTGGTTCCTTTTCACGCGTAAGGAACAATATCGACATTGAAGAGCTTAAATAACACTATAAATCATCTTGCAAAAAAAGTTTCCGATGGGAGCTTTAAAACTTCCTCAAGCCTACACTGCAAAGGAGCTATATTTGCCCAAATCCCACTTCGACCCGGTTGAAGTTCGGCACGGTGAGCCTGATGCTCGGCTTTAAGACAGATGACTGCTACGCACCGCTCCGATGATGGATGGCATCCATAACGGCCACGCCAGCAACATTCCTGGCGCTCCACGCCAAAGTCCGCAGTCCCTACATACGCACGAAAAAGGCTTACGGGATCGTATGGTAAATACCAGAAGGTGGGTCTGGCGTTTTCCGGCGCAGCAACTTTTTTTCCCAGCATCCAAAACATCTCCATTTCCGCTCCGCACCCATCATACCCACCTTGGCCAATCCTTTGACGCGCTCTTGTTTTGTTTTACAATTCACTTTTCCCGCGCTGCTCCGGATATAATTCAATATTTTATCATTTCCGTCGTACGCACGTTTCCCGCCCGGTTCGTGCGTGAAAATTACGTTAACACTAATGGCGCACGCAGACGGGTGGAAATCAAGTGACGTACCGCGCGGGTTGTGGAGGGAAATGCGACTAACGAAGTGTCCGTGTTCCGCCAGTCGGTGTCGTTGTTTTTGTCTGTGATGATCTTTTACCCGCTTGTTCCACCGGGATGGGGGGGAGGATAGGTGGCAACGAGATACTTTTGTAATATACTTTTCTTCCACTTCGGCCCAAGAAGTTAAACTTTTGAACAAGCACCATGCGCATTTTCCACAGACGGTTTCAGGGCTTCGCCAACACGGCTGAACACGAATGCAGAAAAAAGACCTTCGACAGCGAAACACGAAGCAGGTCGTTATTATCTGAAATTGTAATTGTCTGGACTTTTGCGAAATGTGCCACTGCTTTGTCATTCATTCACCTTTTTTTCTCTTAGTTTTATTTTATTTCACTCTCATTCACTCCGAAACGATCAAAGTTTCGGCACCGGTTTCACTGCCGAACGGTTATCGTTTCTTTTTTTTTTTTATTAAATTTGATCGTTAGAGATCGTTCCCAGCTGGCATCTCGGGCGTTCGATTGCGAACCGGTTTTCATTCGATCCATTATTCTTCCTTAGCCCCCGAAGAACCTCATTTGCTTCGCATTCGGGCGCTTCCGGTGGACGCTTGCTTCAGCTTCACGAACTCTGTTTAAATTCCTCCTCAGTATCGTCATTCAATCTGTTCTCGTTTCCTTCCACTTGCAGGTGAGCGCCACATCCCGTACGTGCGGCGACAGTACTTTTCCTCCAATCACCACGGTAAGCCCACGTCCATTTGGCGGCAATTTGAAGGAATAACATTGAAATTTCTCATATTACGGTGTGCGGTGACGAAACACATTCCCGGGCTCGGTTCTAAACAGAGTCGCCTCCGTGCCACTCCTCCTGGCAACCTGCTGTGAATTATGCGCAGCTTGATTTTCCACCGAAGCGGGGCACATTTTTCATTTCGGGTGGAATTTACTCCAACAATTTTCCACCATCCCGGCGGTGTTGCCCCGTGAACCGCCGAGAACCGTGGATGCCGGGGAAGGATACTTCCGTTCCTTACAGCCCTTGGCAGCATTGGTTCACCGAAAAACTGGAGGAAATGTTTTCGTGGAACGCATTATATTTTTTGCATAGTTGCTTTCCTTTTTCTTCCCCGCAAACTTTTGTCTCTTACTTTTTGTGTAATGGCATGCATGAGGGCTGGTGAAAAAAGGGAAAAATATTACCCATGGAGTAAAACGTATATTTCATCCCGAAGCCACTCGCACGGCAGCTCGACGGCCTGTGACTTGGGTTTTGTTTGTTTTATGCTGGAACCAAGAGTCGCCCACCGTTCCAGGGGGGTGGGAAACGCAGAGGACAATTTCACCGCAGGCCCACGGCGGGTGACTCTGAGGTTAATGATTGACAGGCTCATTTTGGGACTGCTGTGAAATGCTGCGGTGGCTTGTCGTCGTTGTTAATTCGATGGTAGTGGGGCACTCACCATCGCAGGAAACATTAAAATTATTGTGCGTAAAAGAAAAGCATATTGATTGAACATCCTGTTCGGAAAGTATTCATCATTTTTGAATTGTGAAAATTGTGATTTATATCAGCGACTGTTTTTAAATTGCGTCAAATGATTATTTTCCCATTTGAAGTGCTAATAAAAACGTATAAAAGTAATCCTTTAAAAGCCGAGTGTCCTAACACAAATTACAAAAAAAATAGTGCGAACTGCTTTACTATACTTTCCACAAAAGTGCCATTGTTCACAAATAGCCCAAAGGGAATGGAAAATAACAATATTTATATTACTGATTTTTCAAACCCCTAACTCACTCACCCTCATCATCAATGTTTTATGCTTGTGGTGTTGAACCTTGCATCCAATACCGGGTCCATTGCTTATTCCTCGGTTCATTCGTTACGGAGGACAAAACCCGCCGACTGAAGTGTGACATTTCCAATAATAAATAAACATTCCAAATCAAAACGGCTCGCCGTGGACGGGACAAAGGAAATGGAAATGGAAAACCCCTTTTTGTTTGGCTTTGTTTTGCATTCAGTAGCTCCCGCCACAGTAACGATTCCAATAAACGTTCAATTTGGCGACGCTGCGACTCGGCCGTTTTTTTGTTTCGCTTTCCTGCGAAACCCGAAAAAGGGACGAGATTGATGTTGATTTTCTATCAGTGTTTAAAATCCTAACTGCCGTGGGGTGATATTTTACGTAGCTTGTCTTTTTTCCCACCTTATCCACGGAGGGGAAATTCGATTACGGAAGCCATATGAGGGGAGGCACAGCGGATGAGACAAAACCCGACGCTCGTCCTTCCGGGAATGAAAAAAGAAAAAGACAAGTGCAAGTTGTACAAACACCAGAATAAATTTCACGTTTGAAATATGGACGAATGTCCAAAAGAAACGGATACTTCACAGTAAAATGGGAGGAAACCATAAAAACAAATGGAAACATTTTTCGAATAACGGGCTACCGAAAGGGTTCTCAGGCGGCGGGTGGGGGTAGGAACAGAAACTTGTCCATTTCCATTCTTATCTCTCAGCCCTTTCCTTGCTCTCCTTACGATCGTTTCCCGCCCTCCTCCGTTTGGGCATAAGAAAACACAAGATGATAGAAATGAACGGAAGTGAATCAAACGAACGAAAACAAAAAGTCCTCTCTGGCGAAACGGACCGGGCGGAGCCCACCGTTTTCCCACGCCCTAATTGAGTTATAAAAAAATGATTGTTTTTTGATTGAAAACGAACTTCCAGCCAGCGTCCTGCGGCGTAGGAATGCGGCGAGCAAGCTGGAAAACATTAAAAAGGAATGTTTCCAGCGGCGAGAGAAGAAAAAGTGTGATTTGGTTTTTTTATTTATGCGCAAAAATAAAACAAGTGTTAATGTGCCGGAAACAAAAAGTAATATTAGGAGAAAAAAAATGTTAAAGCGCAATGCAAAAGGAAAATCAGAATACAGCGGGACATAAGTTTTAACAAACAGTGAAACACTAGTTTTATACTGTTCCCCAGCTTCTACAGGCTTTTCAAAAATTACTGAGAATTCAAGAAACCTTTATTCAACACATTTTTTAAACTCTCTGTTATCAGAAAAAAATCTATTTAGTAAAACAAATATACTTCACTAAGAACGTTATTTATGGCAAGACGCCACATTTGAAACGGTCCTCGTCGACGTCGCTGTTTGATCATGAATCAAAATCATTCATTCTCGGAATATTCCCTCCCATAAGTTTTAACAAACAGTGAAACACTAGTTTTATACTGTTCCCCAGCTTCTACAGGCTTTTCAAAAATTACTGAGAATTCAAGAAACCTTTATTCAACACATTTTTTAAACTCTCTGTTATCAGAAAAAAATCTATTTAGTAAAACAAATATACTTCACTAAGAACGTTATTTATGGCAAGACGCCACATTTGAAACGGTCCTCGTCGACGTCGCTGTTTGATCATGAATCAAAATCATTCATTCTCGGAATATTCCCTCCCATTTGGGCGGGTTGTGTTTATCGAACGGAAGGACGGATGAAATAAAATGAAACCCCAATAACCCGCAACAACATCGAGGCCATGGTAACGGCAAAGCACACTCTCAAGGCTTGCTGATGCTGCAAACTATCGTCATCGGTATTCGGTGCCTCACAGCGGCTTCCAGACACAGCCATACAACGAACGACGCTAATTTGACATTACTTCTGCCTTATGCCACGATTTATGCTGCGACCCAAAATGCTCTGACCGAATCGCGCTCTGCATCCCGGTGGCATTTTCTTGTAATGGCCACGTCCTACCGCGTGGAGTTGCGTCTCTTTTTTCGTGCATTGTTTATGTTTACGACGGAGAATGTCTTAATCAGCTGCGGTGGTTCGCGAAAGACATTTATTTATTTTCATCCGTTAAAAAATGGTATCGCTGAGAGTGTTGTGTAGATCGACACCCGGCTATACATTGCAGCCGAGCTGTGCGCTCGTTGAGGGTGGCTGTAAGTGTTGTGTCACTTCTTCATCCTCGCCTGTCATCCAAGATAAACTCTGTTGTGACTCTGTCGCTTTGGTTTATCGTGATGGAATCGATTGAGACCACACGCCCGACGCTTGCCGGTGACAGATAAACACACTCCACATCGTCGACTCGATGAGCGAAAGACCTCACTTGAAGTGACGATCGGAATCCATTCCGAGCCAGCCCGGGACGAGCGGCTAAGTCCTGGGAGGACTTAATCACAATGACTATCAAATGCCGGCACCTACGGATACGACGGAGCGTTTCCGTACATGCAAGTCAGACCGATCATGGATTGATTGAAATTACTTTTATCAGCGCCATCACCGGAACGCCTCGCCATCGGCTCCAGTAAACCCAAAGGCGAGCGACTCGACACTCGCGTGGAAGGAGTAACCGATTGAATTATTTTTAACAACCCAAGGCTTAACCATTTTTATCGCTCTCTTGTGCTGCGATGCAGCTACCGGAATGCGAGTGCCTAGACCTGTGAACGCCGGATGAAACCGGTGCCGTCGGTCGTTCGGGTTTGATTAGCGGCGTAAAACAAACCCCCCGGACAGGGAACCTGCTGACAGTTCCGTTCATCAATCATCCGCCCGCCGCTGGAGTTTGCTCCTCCGCTGGATGAAGTGGCTTTAAATGCGGAGTGGATTTTGTGAGACAAGAACGAACGAACGAGAAAAATTGACCTGCTTTTATGTGCGTCATTAATTATGTGAACGATTTATCAGGTTCTCAGGCTACCTTGCGCAGCCTCATGATCGGCTCGGCGAAATGTCAACCATTAGCATTCAACTCCAGAACCTCTTTGAAACGTCCTTCGTACGTGATAAGTTTTAAATTTTACCCTCATGTAGTGCAATGAAGGCTACTGCTTTCGAAATGGTAAGTAGGTCAAACTTTCCATTGGATCGTCAACAGGAGTGCCCTCCCATTCGTATAGGAGTCTTAGATCGCATTGTTTGACTTGCCTAACAAGATGCCAACCACCGAAGCACCTGAGGCATGTAACAACTTTTGCAAAACAGCTAACAGACAGAAATAACTTCGGTGCAGTTTATTGTGCATCGATTGACACAAATTCGCAGAATAAAACCAACACCCGGTGGTTCCGACAGCTGGGCAAATATCCCTATGCAAGTCGTTTGCATGTCCTAGGCTCATCAAAAAGATGTGTGTGTGTGTGTGAGACAGTTTCTTGGCAGAGAAGGAAGTTACTTTTGAGGCATGTGACTCACGCTACCTTCAAGTGCAATTTTCACTGGCTTTTTATCGATTGGGTCGTGTGAAATCATCCCTTTTCAAATGCACTCCGTGCCCAAACCAGTCAATCGCAAAATAACTGTTTCCTGTTATGACGTCCGTGGGAAAATGGAGAAAGTTTGCATGTTGGTAGTAAAAGGACACGACAACGAACGTGAGCCAATTTACACAACAACACCACACGCAACCTTCGCCGAAGTTATGGTCCGTTCGATGGTTTGATTCCAACACTTTAAGAATCCTTTCCAACCAACGAAATGTAGAACGAAACGTTCCCCACAAAAAAAAAGGTTGTTTTTCGGTCTTTATTTAGCTTTGATAGCTCACGCAATGAGTGACCTCTGTCAATCATAATTTCTCCAAGCTGGGCCCCTTAATTTTTAACGTACATTTAAATTAGCACTACATCCTGCGCTCAACCGTTCATTTGGTGGTCCGAATGTGACCGGAACCGACCGTCTTCCTTTTACATAAGTACTTCAAGCGTCGCCTTTCCTCCGAAGGTTTGTTTTATTTCACTGCGTAAAGCAAACAAACCCAAACCCGTAAACCCTTGGACCGACCGACCCCGGTCGTCGTTCTATCGCAAAGATGATCACCGGAAAAATCACACACTTTCACCCCCCCTCCCCCCACCAAAACATGCTCGTGCGCTCTGTGATTATCGCCTCCGGACCGCCAACGGCCAATGTGGTCCTGCCTCTTCGAGCCTAACCATCTCCAAATGCTAAAGCTGCGACATGTCACGCAATAAATGTGTCAATCACACTAAACTAATCGGCACCACGATTCGGTCCACTTCGGGTTGCTTTTTCTGCGTCAGGTTTGCTAGTATCCGGTTCCGTGGTTCGATGTGGTCTCACGATAAAGACAAAACACTTCCGCCGCTCGTTTCCGGTGGGCCCTTTTTGGGGGGGGCGGGCAGCTCCACACCAGGGATCGGGGCAAATCAAAAAGAAAACAAAGTCTGCCTTCCGGTGCCCTCGGTGGTCGGTTGGTTTGGGCCTTTTCAACGTGTTTGTTCTTTTCTTCAATTCGGTGTTCCATTAATGGACCTTTTTGTAGCCCAATTTGTAACGCCTTCGGGTGTGAGATACAGGAAGGAACGACGCGTTGGAAGCCTGTGCGGAAGTTCGGGAAGTGTGCCTACTTCTAGCCAGCGGATATAGAGGATTATGATCGACGATGTACAAAACGATGGATATGTACTGGGGTTTTGCGTCGCTTTTGTCAAGTACAGTATTTCTTATGAACTAGCAAACATATGATGGCCAGTAAAACGTGATGGTAGATAAACATACCTTAGCGAAACCTCAGTATTAAAAACTAAAAGAAAAAAGAATATTACCGAAAGGGCCACTTTTAGAGTCAGCGGTTCTTTTTTTTTGGGGGGAGCTCAAGGCTAAGCCCTATAATCCTCCCGGTCGGATATGTTTGTCATATAATTTTACTATTTCGGGTTTTTTTTTTGTTGCCCGTTTGGCTACCACTTCCGGCTTTAACGCGTTCATCGTTCCGGTTTTTGCGAGGCTCTTCCGTCATTTCCGGTCTCCTTATAACCACTATCCACGCGCACAATAAACATGCTCACGACGCCCTGTAGGCTCACTAACCTCAGTGAAACAACAGTAAAATATAAAGAAAAAACATCTACATAGAATACTTTGACTTCTCCCAGCATGGACCGTATCGTTTGTCCTGGTTTTGGTCATTTTTTCCCGCACAATCCACTGCACAACCCGGCTTGGTGTCCGGAGCCCGGAGCGAGCAGGATATTATTTATAAGAAAAGTTTCACCCAACCAGAGGCAAAGGCACATCCTACGAGCCTTGTACCAAGTGAGCCCCATGTTGGGCTGCCGGACGAAGGCACTCGGCCCGGGTAAGTGCGTGTAAGTGGTGTACACCCTTACGAGTGTGTACCAGCGCTGGGTAACAACGCCTTACCGAAACCCAGGACAAGGGCCCAACACCAGACACCCGGCAGCAACGGCAAAGGTCGGAAGTAGCAGTTTGTCAGCCCCGAACGGTTGTTGGCGGAGGGAACCCTGGTCTGGATGCGGTTTTGTCGAGACACACAAGGACAAGTTTGATAATTTATAGCATACAAAGATAATGGGTGAATTGATGTGGTAAATTGTTCATACATCTTTCTTCGTTCGCTTCACTCCCGCCGGTTGGGCTGGAGTAATGAAAAACCATCAAAAGTAAGTGTTGGTAAATGTTGCCCACGGAAAAACATGACTGAAGTGTCATGATTCTAATTGTTCTCGATGGCTCACTGGAAGTGGATCGCGGTGGCCTACGTAAGGAGGCGTTATTTATAGCGTCTGAGTGAGATAAATGTACACAATGTATGAATAGTGAAAGGGAAACGCTGCACAGCTTAAGTTTTATTGATTTTCCAGCAGTTTTTCGGGTAAGGCTACTAGTTTTTGTTTTCCCAACATATTCTTTGAGTTCCACCCACTAAAATGCTAGTGTTTTATCATGGTTTCTACCATTGAAGTATGTAAAATTGTTGCCAACTTCTTTAAAAAGGAAAAAGAGGTTGTAGTAATAAGTAGTAAAAATGAAGGAGATCTACAGATGTATTTAAAGATGTTAAAAAACACTTATCATCATCATCATCATCATCATATTGCTCAAACTAACTACAGTTATTTTTTGCTGAGTTCACTTAAGGATTCAATTTTCTTAGATGGATCTAAATCACTCTATTCTGAATTATTAAAGTACAAACCTCACTTGCGATTTCTTACTGTAAAAAACATTTCCACCATTTTCTTCAATTTAAATAGGACTTGTTTACCAACGTAACGTAAAAAACCAAAGTTAAAAGATTGGATCATTTTGTAGAAGCAAAACTAACAGAGATTTGTGGAGATTTTTAAACGTCTTTCCTCTTTAACTAATTTCAAACACAGGCCAACAAAGCGGAAAACCATCAATTCCGTGGTTGTTTGTAGCAAGAGTCTTGCACATTTTCTGCCAAGATCTTCCCGGTTGGAAAACTATTTACCACTACCAACCAAGTGCCCGATATAATAACGTACCAGTTTAGTTGAACGTTTGCCAAGGATGGAAGAAAAACCTCCGTCCAGACGGAAGGTGCCGGCAGTAGTCCTGCCAAAAAATTGTGCGTTCTTTAAGTGCCACTTACCGAACAAAGTTAACCACTTCTGGGGTGTGTCCACTCCCGGACGTCCGGGTCAAATTTTCGTCTCCATCCCGGCTCTCGTTTTCCACTCACGAAAACACAATTCAATTCCGATAATTACATTTTGACGTAGGTCCCCCCCTGTCGAACAGACTGTCCATTTTGGCAGGAAAAAATACTGTGTGAGTTGCAAACAGTTTGCGTCCTGTTTTAAGGTCCCCAAAAGAAATTGATTCGGTTGCTGAAAGCGCCGCTTTTCCCGGCAATCGAAAGGTTTCCCTCTGTTATGGCATCCGAAGCCTATCCTGCTTTCCAAGTAAACGTGCAAAATGAGACTTATAAGTCAACGCAGTGTGTCCGTAGACCGTACGTCGGTGAGTAGTGCTTGTGGTTGTGAAATGTTTGCACTTCAGGCAAAAAGCACTAATAGAAGAGAAAGTTAACCCCAGGACAAAGCCACCCAATATATCACTACCTTCCGCAAGCCCCCTGGCAAACGGGGTTCGACAACCCACATCCATCTCGGCCTAACATACCAAAACGAGAAGCACTCTCGATTTGGCCAACAAGATTGATACTTCGGTCAGTTTAGGTAAACATCTCACTTTAACACCCTCGACCAGCCGGTCGGTCAGTTGGTCGGTCGGTGAAAACTCAACAACCACGCAAAAGAGGGATCGATCCGTACAGGGGGCATAGCGGGCCTTAAGTAGAAAGTCGTGGAAGGAGTGTTTAGTTAGCAGGTTTACCATCACCCGATGACAAAAATGTGCTCACAAACAAAGACCGAAACGGAAATACGGAAGGAGCTGTGGAAACTCGTAACGCAATTTTCCCGAAAGGCTGCATTCCGCAAAAGGTGACCGATCGAAAGGCAAACTTTGGAATATGCGTTGGCGTCGATTGGCATTGACTTGTTTTGCCCAAAAAGGACTCTAGGAAAAGTTTGGCCAAAAGACGTCACAATTTACCGTTTCATTCTATCAATGGAATTTAACGAGTTGTAAGGGAAAGGTTTACTGCAGAATGATACACAAAGTGATGAATAATTGGTAATGTTCTTTGTTTTTCTTTCGAAAATGTTGTGGGCAGCTTCCGTAGAGGAAAAAACGCTATACGAAGCGAAACTAAAGGATACGCCCTCAACGCCATACTCAACCGTTCCAGGATAAGCAAACTTGTTTCCCACCGATAATGCATGATAATTGCACTTAACCTTCAAATCCGATTGACTTTCGCCTTCACTGCACGCTCCGGCCCATAAGGTAAACATTGACACAACAAGAAAAAGCAGCTATTTGCCACTTTTCCATCGACTCACACTCAGAAGGTGTTGGGGAAATTACCGGAAAAGTGTCCCTCAATAAGCCATTGTGCCTGCTACGTAGCATCTTTGACACTTCGTACGCACCAATTGTCCTTGCGTCTTTCGGAGGACGAAGATTGTCGAGGCCAACCGTGCTTCACGAGGAGTTCTTTATTTATTGAAAGGGTGGCTTTATTTGTCATCGTATTTATTTTTGCATCCAGCCGGCATAGGCGTAGGCCAGTGAAAAGATGTGCTAACATAGACGTTTGCGTCTTCGTGCTTCGTTAGTGGTTGTGTCGCACGGAACAATCCATTCCTGGGATTCGACCACAACGAAGGAAAGGAAAAGTGTGCCTTTTTTCATCTCCCCTTCCACGGACTGTTAAAACAACACACCTTGAGCAAACGTTGAATGTTTGAAGAAGCAACTGGCAAACGGCGAAAGTCTGTTGTCCTGGCAAAGGTACGGCACGTGATATTTGCTCGCTATTGTTAACATAACATGAAGTCATTGTTATGGGCCGAAGAAACATATTAGACATTTGTGTGTACAATTTTTAAGAAAGAGAAATTATTTCCAAATTATGTTGTGTTCAAATTCAAATAAAGGAGGGGGTGGTTTTAGTGGGCGAAATCGAAACGTTTAGTAATGTATTTCGTCACATTTAATGACAAATAGACTTTAAATAGTTTTGCGATGTATTTTTTCACATCTACTCAAAAGCCTGTTGCTTATAATGGAGCTTATGGATTGTGTGGATCTACGATACGCAAAACCCCGATTCATTTCATTCCAATTTTTAACATTTTTATTTGTTTTGTACAGTCCACAATTTATGCTCGATGTTAAACGATTTCAAATATTTGATTTTATTGCAACTCGTATGCTTTACATTTATTTTTTTCAAATTATAAATTGATTAAACTAAAAATGAAGAATATTACTTTAATGAAATAATAACAAAATACAAAGAATCTATCTAAGTTGTGATTTTTGTTAGAATAATCTCGAAATCCTTGCAATAAACTAATGCTTCTCTGATTGTATCAATTTTTATGACATGTTAAACATTACTAATGTATATTTATGATACTTTATTAACAGTGTTATGGCAATGTCATCACTTTACACTTACATTTTGTTGTCTAATGGCTAATGTCTATTTAAATACAACGAATTAAATCATATTCATCAAAGCAAGCAAAAATAAGTTTTTAAACAATGCTAATGCAAACATACCAGTATACACTTTTATTTGCATAACCAAAGTTTATGCACGGAAGTTCAACACAGTTCCCATCTAAACTTCATTCACCCAAACAAACAAAAGCTGTCACGCAACAGACCCGTTTAGTCGGAGATTTCTCGCATTAGCATTTCCATTATCAGACACTTCGGTCGCGAAAAAAGCTCCGGCACTGAAATAAGTACACCTAATCACGATATTTATACAATGACTTCTCCAACACCTACCGTTCTCATCATACTACGATGAGCGTTTCAGGATTCAGCCCATTCCCAGCGGGGGCAACATTTTCGTAGCTCATAAACGTTGAACATAACGACGGTAAATATTAATTACCGATATCTGTCTGTCTGTCCGCCTGTCTGCCGGTGCTCCGCTACCAGGGATTTAACGCTTGTACGGACCACACATGCGGGGAACACCCACAATGATGCCAGCGAAACACGCCGGCCCGTTGTAAGTGAAATCATACACCAACCTTGACGCAAAACGCGACAGCGTGCACACTTATTTCGACGTGTCAGCACGGCCCACTTGATACGTACATCCGCGCGAGCGACTCCTACGGACTGGGGACACAAAGGCAAGTTGAAGATGCTCGCCGTTTGACGGTTCCCAACGTGGAGCAATGGGGCTTGCCTTGTGTTCGATGCAGATGTCTTTACCGTGAACTGACAGTCGGATGAAACGGAGGACTTAATGGAACGTTAGCCGCGGCACAATTCCCATCTCCAAGGCGATCGCCCTTGCGCTCGGTGGATGAAGTTCGACAAATGATCTTCATAATTTGAGGCAGTGATTAATTGCGCCCATTGCGCTAGCGTGTTTGCCCGTCCACTCTAGTTCGATTGAGATTGGGAACGACCGATTCCAGGGATCGATTCGTCGGTTAGCCTTTGGAATGTGTGACAGAATGGAGGTCCACTTGCTTGCAGCTTGAGATGGGAATGATGCGGCACTCAAGGTGGCGGGTTCTGCGATTGAGCCATCCATGGTACTGACGATGCACGAAGCAATCCACAGGATGCGGGTATTACGGAAGGGAAGTGGAGCAGAAATCCCAATGCCCCCGATGTCACCTTTTTCGGTCGGCTCCCAATGAGGCAAACCCAAGGCCCAGTGTTAGCCAGGGCAAGATGATCAGTTTGATTTATGGACAAGCCGCTTTTCCGGTTGACCAACGCGGGAAATCAGCAGCCGAACTGCAGCACCATCATCTCTTACGGGTCGTGGACCGCCTCAGCCCAACGGTCCAGGTACACCTGGCAGCTGCACAGATAGTCCGAGAAATAAATACATCCTCTTACCGAGGCTGGGCGCAGCGGGACGACGAGCCGGTGATTAATTCTGTCCATGTTTCCGATCCGCCCGCTCGGAACCGGTTCTCGGGCGCCATGTCGTCCACCGTTCGCCGATTGGCCCGTCCCTTTCTGTCGATGCACCAACGAACGCATTAACTGCACTTACGCGAAATGCGCATCGCGTCCGGTGGAAAGCTTTCTGCAAGGATGGTGTAATATTTGCTCCGGATTTGGCTCACACGGAACGTTAATTAATTTTTGCCACTCCGGGATGTTCTACCCTGAAAGGTGCGCGTGTGAGCCATCGTGAGTGTCCGTACCGTTTGCCCACTACCTTCATTTCCGTCCACTCGACTCGACTTGTAATCCCCGATTGCCACCGATGAAACATTTACGTTTACCGCGAGCGCAAGCGGTTATTGGAGGAGGAACTGGGCGTTTATTAGCATTGCATTATAATCTTCCTATGTGACCATCTTTCATGCTACTGTTGTGCACGAAATGCGGTTGGTTTTGGTGCTTATATGTGTTCCAGATAAAACCGACTTAATTTAAAATGAGTCAAATCCTCTCTATAGGTCGAACACAATTTTCCTGATGGAATACAGGTGCATAATACTTATGAATTGCCTCAATGCTTTAATCCGAACGAGTAGATTCCAGTTGATTAGATATTTCCCAGAAAGTAAAAGGAGATCTGATAGTGAACAAAACTCCCCAATTGGATGTTTCCGCACAAAGGAATGAAACAAGCTAAAAATACAACCAAATGTAACATGCTGAAACACACGAAAAAAGGCAAATCTTCCTTCCTTTGCCAATGCCACAGCCATTAATTTTCATTCATGCAGAATCATCCCGACCGGACATGCAGCTTCACACAGTGCTTCGGTATACCCTCACACGGACGCCTTTTGCCGGTTCATCCATTACGATTAGATTTGACGGTCGCAATCCTTTCCCGGTTTGGCTGAGGAGAGGCTCACTTTGGAGGGTGGTTTTCGATTTTGTAAAGTTTCCCAATTTTTTCATTCTTTTGTTTTGCCCATCTCATCGCGAGGTGACGATCGGGTGCTTTGAAGAAACAAAAACCACTCCAGCCGAAAAGGGCGGAGTGGCGGAACGCCAACGGGCAGCAACAATCCCGCCAGGTCCCAGCTGCTCATCAATCTTGATCTTTTTCAAGGTTCCCGATTTTTCACTACCGAGGGTGCGTTTTGTTCTTTCCCCGATCAGCGCTGAAGACTGCTATTTTTTCGTCCTACTTTAATCCTTTTCCAGCACTCCTATCGTTTCCTGTTGGACGTTTTTTCTTTGTTTTGACAATGAATAAGGTAAAAAAAGAAAATAATGATTCTTGTGCTCGTGTTTTTAGCGTGCGAAAGTTTTTCCTTCTCCACTCGCGCCCAGTTCTTTATATCGCGATGTTTTAGCAATTGAACCCGTTTTCAAACCTGCACAAGCTCCATTGGTTTCTTTGCTTCTTTTGCCCACCGCTTCTCCCGATCAACACCGCAGCAGTATCGACAAAATACAATCCTTCATAACAGCAACTACTTTAGTCTCGCTTACCGAACGCGCAAAACGGACCCGCAAACCTGTTCGCAAGCGCAATAAATCAAGATCTTGCAAAGGTGCCCCGGGCTTGTTTCTTTTCGTTCCTTCTTCCACTGCACGCGACCAATAAAACCGTACAAAACGGGCCGACGATAAGGAGATCGGTCGCGCAGAGCAGTAGACAAAATTATGTTTCCAACGCTGTCGGGGTTTCTACCGGTTTTTTTTCGTCCGCTCTTTTGAAGCCACGACTCATTTCCATTTTTATCCCGTTTCGCTGAATGTGTCCCTGGGCACAGGATGTGACGGAAGCCGATGAGCGGATAAGAAGTACGCCCAAAGTCTTTCGGTGGTTCTTTTGTGTCTCCGAAACGGGGATGGGTGTGTGTTAATAATGATCAGCAAAGTGCTTTAATTAAACGCAAAACTATCGTTTATTTTTGTATACCAGGAATGATGTTCAATGTTAAACGCAATTTCAATTCTAAATCAATCGTTTACAATGTTATGCCCTATCAAAAAACACCGACTACACAAGTTGATAAAATTTATAATTTATTTTTTCCATAAGCTTTGTACATATCTTAAAAAAAAGTATAAAATTAATCTTCTTTTCCAAGGCTTTTCAATCGTTCCCAGAACACACAAAAAAAATAAATCTTTTCCCCACAAAGTTGCCTCCAGTACACACATCTCAAAACCAAACTCATATCCTTTTTCCGATAAACACGTGTTTCTGTTGCTGAGAGATGGGAAAGCACAGCATTTACTACAATATTTTCTCAAGCGAAGACGTTCTCAAAAAGCTCACCAGTGAAAGGAAGCTGGAAGTTGAAAGGGGGGAAGATGTTTTGCAGCACATATTGCATGCATAGAAAACATTATCAAAGCGAGCAAATATCGGCAGCAAAAAGGGATGCTCTTTTGAAGCAAAAGGGCATGGGAAACCGGTTGACGTATCCTTGTTTACCGTTCACGCTGTGCCGCCGTACGATTTATCTCGATTATCGTTGCGCCATCGAAGCGCCATCGACACCAGCTGCCTTTTCATGCCCGACTCGTTCATACTTTTTCGCCAGATCTTGAGATTTTGTCTGGCATGATCGAACGATGAAAGACGAATCCCGGAGTCGCTCGCGGCTCATTGACTTTTTTATGGGTCGTGTAGCCGTTACGTACGCCGTGGCGCGATCTCGGTGCGGTATGTTGGCTGTCATGTGCCACCTTCCACCCAGGATTCATGCGTTCGAATGTTCATAATAATGCTACGCACCCGCCGCTTACCGAATATAATGGCGAACGTTATCAATCCATCGCGCATGCAAGCACAATTTATTTTTCTTGCCTTTTTTCTGCACGACCGTCATTCATCGAATATGTCAAGCGTGTCGGATTTTTTCTTTCGCTCAAGTTGTGTTTAATCGTGACGTGTGATTATTCGAAACGCGAAACTGTTGCTTCCATATTTTCTGCTCTCCTGTTTTTTTTTTTTTAATAATATCTCGTATGAGTTAACGATTCCGCAATCAATCAATGGAAAGCCACGAACGATATTGTTTGCCTTAAATATGACTCCAAAGCTTTAGGTTTAGATAAATACCTAACCATAGCCATGAATAAATCTCGATCTCGACCTATGGATCATACCCGAACAGACTAATCCTTATCGTTAGCTGCCGAAAGTCTGCGTGTACCATATTGAAAACCTGTACGAGTGAATTATTTCATTCAAACTCCCTCTCAGCCGTAGAATGATTCCTTTGGATATAAATCGTTCATCAGGATGACAAACGGATCGAAACAGAATAATTTTCGACTTATCTTGCCTTTTATCAATACGACAAGTACTATGATTCTAGGGTTCTTCGAAAAGGACAAGCGTTGTGTACACCTCTTTTGGGAGGGTACTTCCAACAGAAATCCTACTGATTGCTTTCCTTAGATCAGAGATGTCTCCTCAGGTGAAAATAGACAATACTAAGGGAAAAAGTAGCGCATAAATTGTGCCTTTTTCTTTTGAAGTAGTCATCAGACTTTTCATGAAAGAGTTATTGATTTCCAGTTCCATCCATCCTCGTCCCGTCGTCGAAAAAGGTGATGGTTAAAAGAACTCACAAATTTAATACATTTGCAAGAAAAACTCTTTCGGAGAAAATCTTACCGGATTAAGGGCCAAGTCAGGGAGCTTACAGCACTGGCCCAAGATAAGAAGATTCGTGCATAAATTACTCCTTCCTCTGAGTGGGAAGCGGATGCAGAACAAGGAAGTATGTTAGAAGTTATGGAAGTAAAAATACCCCAGGTGGTAATGGGGAAACACTTTCTCTTGCATGAGCTTCTCAGCTGGAGATTTCTTCTTAGTTTCAAAATCTCAGCAAAGATTGTACCCAGGTATGTGCAAGTATGAAGTAAGGGTACGATGAAAGTACCTTTGCCAAGCCGTTTTTTTGTGGCTCGAGAATGCTTATAAAAGCAATGTATTCAAAACATCCAAGTTTGTCGATATGAACAAAACTGTTTAAAAATGTTTGCTGCTTCATTATTTGGAATGAGTAAGCAATGGCAATAGCACGCGGTGGAGAGGAAAATCAGATTTTTCAGAGCTTTAATGTTTTTCTCTTTCTATGTTGGATACTGTTTGTATACTCAAATAGAAATATTAGTTCCACTTACTTGATGTTAGAAATGACTGCACACATACCCAAAAACATTTGTTTACTGAAATTCAAATTATTTTTAAATAGTTTCCAAAATAAGCAACTTGTGTTTTTGTTTCATATTTTTTCTTTAAAAAAATGTCATAGTGAACATGAAGACATTATGTTATGAGGCAGTGACGACGGATAAAAGGGCAATTGGATTAATCACATAACAAAAAAATCGACATACGATTAAATGCAACTTCAATCGAAGATTTTAGTTCATGAAAAAAATTTCTTGATTCTTAGGTTAAATTTCTCTTTGTTTGTTTAAATAATCATATTCATGATAGACAATAAGGTTTAGAAAATATTTTCTACCGATTGTGTTTCATTAAAACAGCTTGAGAATTGTGAATGCTCTAGATGGCTTGTATGAAAGAAAATGTTGATGAAAATTGTAGCATAACATGATATCATACAAGGCATCAAACTCACCTTCAACGTGAGATCCGTAACGTTTAATGTACAAAAACAATCAAATTATTACATACGCAAAAAAACACCAACCCGTGAGCTTGTTAGTCTGCTTGCATGGAACTCATAACACATACCTGTATAAACTTCAATTAAAATTCAAATGCAAAATTAACGGCAAACATCAAACGATGGACGTACGTGATGTGGCGTGGTCAGAAACGTTACACCCGTATCCCGCAAAGCGTTTCGGTATTGCGAAGGTGCTGAGGTGCGTCCAATTATTATTATTATTATCCTTACGTGCGTTTTTTTTTCGTTCAGTATTTATTAGCAAACGCCAACAGCTGCCAATGTTCCACGGTGGTGAACCGAAAAACTGGAACTTGCATACGAAAACAAAACTCGCCCGGGTGCGGGTCGGAAGAGTGATACTTTCGATTTTTTTGAAAATCGCAAAAAAAGTCTAACCAGCCAAGAATGCTAATGATTTTAGCCAGCATAATCGCGTACCGAAGCAGGAACACAGAAAAAATGGTACGGATGTGGTTCAAATTCTCCCGCGTTGTGGCGCGTTCACTTTCGAACCAGGTTAATAATGTTTAAAGTATACAAAAACCCAGCGAAAGAAAGATCCAAACGAACGCGTTACGGATGATACCTTCCAACGGAAGAGTAGCATACTGTTGGTACAAGTGGATTAAAAAAGTATAAACACGTTCCACCCCGCGCTTAAATGTTTGAATAAAAATGGTAATTTTGTTTCATCCCAAATCCTATCGCAAGGATACGCTTTTTTCTGTTTGAAAATGAATTGCAAATATTTGTCTTTGGCTCAGTGAACCCGGTTTGGAATGTATTCTCAGTTCCTTGAATCGCATGGATACCTTACGATGTTGGTTTTCGGTTTGTTTTTACTGGAAGTGGGGGAACTCCTCTTGAAGGAGTAATAATCAGCAATTGAACTGCTGATCAGGTTAAGTAGCGCGGAAATTCAAGGAAAACGGATATATTACGCTTCAACATACATAACAAAACCATTAAGCTCATTTGATTGAAATAAATTTCGAAAAGTCCTTTTAAAGCCTGCAGTGTTACCAAATTTTTGCCATGCTTTTTTTCCATGTAGCCGATTTCTACTTTTTTTGATATAGAAAAAAATATTATAATATTTATATAATTATTTATACAATTATTACTATTATACAATTTATTTGATTCATTGGATAATTATGTCATCATAATCGGTTTCGGTTTCTTTTGATGTGGTGCGATTTCTATCTGTGTGAATTTGAAACTCGCTCAATTATCAGCGTTCCCGACTAATGATCGCTTGTTACCTGAAAAATTATTCTCATTCCCTTCCCAAGATAAGAGCGTATGATTGCTGATGCCGTTATTAACCGAGATTGGCGGCTCGAACTAAAGAAATGTTTCAAATACCGTACATTTGTTCCCCATTTCTCCTCGACCCGCTTCGTTCGAGCAATCACAAATGAAATCACTGCCACCGGAAATGAGACCGTTTTATTTTTTTGCGATGAATTGACGCCTAACTCAATAACTCATTCGCCGTCGAATGCAGCGAAGGCTGATGGAAAAGTTCACCGAAGATTGCGAGCGTAAAAAATGTTGCATGCACTGCGGCTCTGAGAAGTTTTCTTTGGGCAGCAACCATGCGGCATCATGGCTCTGCCGATGTGCCATGCAACGGCTCAATAAATCGCCCGATTTTCCCATCCAATATTTTCGCTTCCTGCGAGTTTCTTGTCTATCCACCTTGTTCTTGGAGCTTTGCTTTCTTTTTACTCCAGTGCGCCCGACAGTTTGCTAAGCAATCTAAATTTATATTTTATTATATTTTATCGATTTCCATATCCGCCGTCTGCACGGTGGTTTCCGGTCGTAGGTTGCTTCTTTTCTACGCATCCCTTTCGGGCATTCGGTCGCTGTAGTGTATTTGAAAATTCAAATCTGATTGTCTTGTTTCGCGCTCCCACTGTACACTGCCGCCTTTGCGTGACTTTCACAAACGATTTCCGCCCACGGAACGGGCGGGACAATTTCCTCGGCAAGGACGATGCATCGTACACCGCGGTGACAACACGCCAATGGTCACATCATACACACACACACACACATACACACAACAACAAACAAGTTCACAAATAAACCACACAAACAACCAACGTCTGTTTTCGTCGGGAGCATAAAGAAAAACGTAGAACGGAAGCTACCGTGAACCGTTTTTCCTGTCGAAACAAAAAGGGAAAAGACAAATTTAGATCGATCGGACGGGTTTCGAAAGTTTTAAATTGTCATAAAATTGGGCTCCATAGGTTTCTTCGGCAGCTTGTAAGATTCCCTTCGCAGGACGAAGAGGACAATAAAAGTCAATCAATGCACGATATGAAATGTGCTACTGGCAAAATACCGAATCAGTGTAGAATCGCTGATGTGGTTCAGGTATGTCGTGATAAACTTTTCCATTACGGTTCGTTTCATTTACTTGTAGTTTATTTTTTAAGAAGTATAAACTAACTTAGGAACTAATATAAATATAATGAAGTAACAGTTAATACTTATCCAAAAATAAGAAAAAAATTGTGCAAACATTTACCTGAACAAAGTATAATCACAATTGATTCTGAAAACAACGATAACAGTTAAAAATTAAATCTCATATCGCCTGAAATTTAAGCCCTATAGTCGTGATTTTTTTTCCACCATAAACGCCTAGCAAAATCCAAGCAAACCATTCCAAGCGAAAAGAAGATGAAAGACGAGAATATTATTTAATTAAAAAACTTTATTATAAATTATTAAAACGTGACGGTGGATCCTTACTGTCTCAGATTCTACCTTATGGCGGAGTACGACGTCCCCTTTTCGTGTTCAGCACATTAATATCGTCTTTTTCTTTCTCTTGCACCGCGTTTCATCGTTCCTTCTAAATCTCTAACTCACCCGTTGCAAGAGGTTAGAAGTCGGCGTCCAATTCCTCTTCCTTACTTTGGCTGGTGACGCGAAAAAGACACTCTTTTTCCTACATTAATTTCACTTGCACCTATTTTCCCAATTCCCGCTGGCTGCCTCGTTTGTTAGATGCCACCAGCCAGAACATTTTCGGCGAAAGGTATGATTCCAACTTTCCTGGTAAATTACCGTACACGTAATGGATTGTCATAATGATGGTGGTGGACCTAGTTAAACAATACAGTGAATGGAAACTAATTTGATTGCATAAGTTGTCATTTTATGTGATTAGTGCACTGGTTATGAAATGCATTCCATACGTCTTCTCCATTTATACGACTTTCGTTTTCCGCGCACCTATAAGCTGTAGCTTGTGTCAGTGAAAATATATGAAACACAAATCAGGATACGTTATATTCAACAACTCTGTAATGAATAAACGTGTTCGGAAGCTTCTCATAAGACGATGAATGTAATTCAAGTTCAGTCCAACTGTTAATAGTAGCAGCAAAACGGCCTCAAAGGTATCATCAGCTGAAAAGCGATAAGGCGAAGTTTAAATACCGCCCTCGGTCGACAAAGGATTACATTTCTCGAAAGTGCTTTTCGCGTATAATTGATATCGTTCCGGAAACATGATTTACATTCCAAAACCATCGAAGCTCGAGGAGCTACAAGTGAAATTGGTGCGGACCGGCACAAACTAGAGGAGGCTCACCGAGGCGGGAAGGGATGCGCGCTCGGAACGGGCCCGGCACAAGACAAGTCGGCGAAACATTAATCGGTTTAAGTGATTGCAATAAATATTACGATACCGGGCAGCGCAACAGCAGCCAGGGACATCGAGTGTCTGCGAGTATGGCTGGAGTCGAAATTCGACCGATTCGAAGGGCAGGGACTGTAACCGAGGAGTGTGCCGCAGGGAGAGCGAAGATATTCGACAATTGGAAAAACCATAATCAACCAGTTGGGCGCTGCTGAAAGGCGCCGTTAATACCGTCGAGGATCCTACTTAATGGAACCCGACAGCCGCATGCATTATAAAATCATTAATATTTCAACGGCAAGGGAGAAAGTATGCAAATTAGTTGCCATCTGTAATGGTGGACCCTTTCCGCTGGGAATGGTTTATTGAGTCACTGTAGAAGATTGTAAAACCATTGGATAGCAAAAGTAATTGAGTGCATGAACACAGAACAATTTCTCACTCATTCCAAGAATTGTTCCGGTGCATTTATCATAGGCATTTTTGATTGTTTTTTTTCAATCGCACCTTTATAACACATTTTTGTGGTATGGATGGTCACAAGTTATCACAGCTCAGTTCTATTATGAGTTTTTGCCATGTTGAATGTTTCACGCTAGTTTCGTACATTTCGTTAGAATGGTCAATATTCCCAGATCAATCAATATATCTAATACTAATCAACAGAACGATAGCCTGTCAAAGATTTTTATATTTTTGTATCGGATATTCCAGGATATAATCCTCTTACAGTCCATGGTTGGATTAAATTGAATCCTGGAATTGGAACACTTTACAACACAACACGCACACATCATGCAACCGAAACTATTTGAAACTTTTCCGTTTATTGTGTATCGATATTTTTGTTCCTATTTTCTACAATAGTGAGCGCACTAGTGTTGCCAAAGTGTTTTAAAAAGCCTGATAACTTTTTGTCGAGCCATTAGAAGGAACGGCCTCGCGAGACAAAAATGGATGCAATGGTTATGAAATTTTAATTCCTCGTAATCGCCACAAACCCGACGGACGCCGTATGATGATGGTGATGATGATGATAATGCTGAAACCCCCAATAGGTGAGCTGACTTCATTGCGTCTATCCTGCCCACAGTCTTCAAGCTTCGACGTTCCGCGTCATGACCCCAGGGTCCTCGAAAATGGGCTACCGGGTCAATTTACATTATGGAATACTAATCCCGTCTCCATTAGGTGAAATTACATTTTCATTCCGCGGTTCAACTGATGCGCTTCTGCCAAGCGAGAGCGCTGGTTCTGGGTAGCCATTTGCCCAATGGTGGTAGTGGAAGAATTTCCCGGAAAACGATTTCTGAAACCTATTTTTTAACTGATTCAACTATTGCTCTTCCCTACCACTATGGTATGAGTATTTCATTTAAAATCTATTTCCCAATGCTAGGTAAGATGATACACCGAACGGCTAAACGGCTAACAGTGCCAATAGGTTCTCCGTGGACCATTTCTCGGTTACGTGCGTCCAACACATTTAATTTTTCCCCATCGCAAAACGAAACGACCGAGTTTATTTTCTTTTCCGTAGAACGTGCTGCTGTTTCTAGGATGTTTCCTTGTTTTGTCTTTACTTCCTCCGTACAACCTGCTCAAGACTTTCGTCCAAATCTAATGGTTCCTTAAGGCGGAACGCGCTCTTTTCCCCGCGCGACAGATGTTGTGCCGATAAAAGCACAATCCCACACATGACTTGATCAGATATTTCCACAATCTAGTGGCGGACAAATATACCAGCTCCAACGAACGTTCAGCAAACACGCTGGAGCATCATAAAGACGTACAGCGTAGCATAAAATGATTACATGATAGTCCACCCGCACCGGGCGCGCGGGAAGATCTTGGCCGCTGTTGCTCACTATCTTAGTGCTACGGGAAAGCATAAAGCCCGCCCGGCACGTTCGACGAGACCGTTACTGCCTTGCGCTGCTTCAAATGCTGCCATCGTTTAATTAGTGATTATGCTGACAGATGATCTAACTATTGTTCGTGACCGTTCGGGCGAGATTTCGGTCGCGGCTTTGCTCGGCACCGACGATGAACATTTCGCCCGGCACCGATCGATCTTGGTCGGTAATGAGCTTTTATCGAAAATACAACGGGCCCTATGTGTAGGAGTGTAAGGTAAGAGGATTAATTCTCTTCCACTTGAGCGAATCGGTGCGATTGTAATGTAGACATTCGTCTTTCGAAGTGAATAAGCGACTCCTGTAGTGATCGTTGCGTGAACCGCACAAAGATAAATGTGACAGCCATAAGCATTGTAAGTAACGCTTCACTGAAACGGTTCCATCTGTCAAAATGGTTCAAGGTCGTCGAGATAAAATCACTCTAACGAAAATTACCTCAAACAATCGCACGGAGTGATTGATTGTTTGTGAATTGTATAAACTAAAAAAAAAGTAATTATAGTTGGAAATTGTCGGAAAGAAGTACGAGCCTATGCGTTTGCGAACAAAGTCAGTGGTTCCTTGGATTAACATTAGTAATTAATGTTTGACATGTTGGCGTTTCGTGATAATTTTACACTATTATAACCTGTAAAGGATGGTTTCGGTGGATCAAAAAATCAAAACGAGACGGTATTTCAAATGTAATGAGAATATTCTATGCAATATTATTTTTCCACACTTATTTTAATGTTTGTCACAGTGGAAACAAACATGTATTGTTTAACATGTTAAAATGTACAAAAGAAAGCTAACCAATAAAAAAAGAGTTTCAATATGTTCTTCATTGAAAACCTCTTTATTCAATGCACACAATGCACGTTATGTTTGTTGTGAATTAATTTACATTGAATATGTCTCATCCATATCATCAACCCATGTTAGCTCCATTCCAACGATGTGTCGGTTCAACATTCATCCGTAATCATCTAAATTCATCCGAACTACAAAACATCTGCCCTATGCATCCTGACTCAAAGCGTGATGTACCTTTTTTGGCACACAGAAACAAACGTCCCACGAAAACTATGAACCAACAGAGTCCATAAAAACCTTAAAATGCTAATTGTTTGATCGACATTAATTGATTCAACGCTTTTCGCATCGATCGTTCTTTGCACGAATGAATGAAACACGCCGTCTGGCCTCACTTTGCACATAAATTATGAACGCGTTTGCATAGTCCGCGGCCGTCCGCAACTAATTGACGAATTATGTGCGGCCTGGTTTGGCCACAAAATCTAAACTCCGAATGGGAAGCGGGTGGGGGTGTGGGGATTCACCAAAAATTAAATGCACAAAATGTATGTGTGTGAGTTGTAGGTTTTCCGCGCTAGGTAAGCTTGATGGATCGAGAGGCAAAAAAGTCAACCCATTTAGTAGCTGTATGCTATTAGGCAAAGCATGTCACTCTTGTTTTACCACTCTGTATCCACAATCAAAACGCAAACAAGCTCAACCCGTCCCTCCCCCCGTGGAACAGAAACCAACCCGTTCCCCCTTCCCTAGCGAAAGCTTGCCGCTCACAAATATATACACGTTTCCCTTTGGTGGGGTTTTTAGCTGCTTGCTCGAAACGAACATTTATCCTAATTACCCGCGACATACGGGTTTCGGTTACATTCACAGCCACCCTTCACACAAATCCCTCCCCCCTCCCCCCACCACGGTTTTTCCTTTTCACATTCGCTGGAAGCGTTGGTGGAAAATCTCTTTCAAATAGCAGCGGGAAAAAGGATAATTAAATGGTTTCACCAAGCACCCTTGGTTGGATTGTGGCAATTTGCGCTACAAATCCACAACCCACTGCGTGTATGTGTGTTATTATTATTTTTTCGAATGTGAAATTCTCGAATGAGGACCGCTAGCTTGTGTATGCTAGCCTTCAATTCACAAGTTTAAAGCTACGAATTTTCTGGAGAGTTACATTTACTTTCAGGACTTAATCCAACTGTCTGACTAAACTGATAATGGTTTACAAAGTAGATGGAAAGATGGCTATAAAGTTGCAAGTTAAGAGGTGTTCAAAGACATATTTCTTTTAAGAAAGTTTTATGGATTGTATTAAACTTGATTAAAAAAATGTTTTATCTAAATCCTAGAAGGCTTTTTTCAGTATTTTTCGATACAGATTTTCCAATCAGTTGCATATTGGCACGCGAGTCCGATACTTTTCCACTTCCGTCCCCCTCAACGTTTCTAAACGGTCATAACTGATGCTTTTCATACTTCCTAATTGACCACCCATCGATAATTGATTGTTATGCTGATTTATGAGCCCGACGAACCGTGGCGTTACGGTTTCGGCTTGACTCGGGCAGGCAGGCCGTCGCCCTATCATCGCCATCAATCCATATTCCGGACACGTCCATCGTTGGTGGCTAATTCATCTCCCAAAACACCTCGCCACCGCGAAGCTGGAACGGTTTTCGTTTTCGCACTCCATAAATTCCCACACGCGGAAAGTACAACAACACCGAACATCCGAGTTCGCCAGCTAATTTGTGCAGCGCAGGCTGAATGATAATCGGATAGCCGGTGGTTTCTACCGATTTTGCGATTTCTCGGGAGTGGCTCGCTGTGGTCCACCGGAAGGGAGGCCAGGCTAGTGAATCAATCCTTTGTTCGTGGCTATGATTTATTGGGAGCTTTGGGAGAGATTTATTTGCCGCGCAATACATTGCCTGGATGAAGTTATGCAAAGTCGCTAGTTTGGAAGTGGATAATGGCATAGAAAGGTCGCCGCACAGAACGGGAGGTTGTTAAATTGCTCGCGTTATTGGTACATGAAGCATAATCCAGAACGTCAACTAAAACATTGGCAAAAATTATACCCATTGTAAGAGGTTTCACAAATCGATACCTTCTGAAGTAATAAATTGTGTTGAGGCTTCCAATTTTTCCAATTTTTCCTCGAGTTAATAAATCACGTTGGGAGTGTTAACAAAAAGCTACACTCAAGTAGTTAAAACTGTGACGATCAAACAACATTGAATGATTGTTTCCACTTTCACTAATGGTTTGACCAGCTGCCGATTCATAAACCAATTGGTCCCGCTGCGATGGCTTACCCTGTGGAAACCGGGCGGGGATGGGGGGGGGGAGGGGGGGAGGGTGTCCAAAATCACTAAATCCTGAATCCTGGCAACCGGAAACCATCATCCAAAGCAAACCATCGAGATGATGTTTCCTAGCGAGTGGCATAAAATTATGGTGTAACGCAAAATGTAATGCACCCCTCGCGAAAAGACAAAACCACTCGAAACCACATTCTGCCCTGCTTAACCTCGTGGCTTTGCTAAACAAATCTCCAACCATCGCTCTTTCTCAGCATCGCGCTGCTGCATTGCACGGTTTGCAAAACACTGGTCTGGTAGGCTGTAAACCGTTGTTGGAATCGGTTTGCAAAACATAAATATCACTTTATTGCGCTTCACATTATCATAAAATGTCTATAAATTTCAAAAAGATTCTACGAATTGTTCGAACGCTTGTGACGATCGCGTTGGATGGATGTGTGAGGGTAGAGAAATAAGGGGGTCGGTGTCGATGAGTCTTAGCTTTCTAGGGTTGGCCAGTAGGTTGGGATGGAAACATTTCGCTACGCTTTGCACATTCTGCAGCGCTCCAAAATTCGCCAGGAAAAACCCCTTCCGAGGGGAAGGAAAATCCACCATCGGTTGGCCACTGGTCGAAAGGGGACCAAAGGGCAACAACTACACTTGACTCGGGCTCGGGGTTCTGATGCTGACACAAAGTATTGGCGTTAGCACGTAAAGTGGCCATTTTTAGCAGACAAGCTCGAGTTTGGAGAAGGGAATTTTATTGCCTTTCGGCTTGCTTCCGGACGGAAACTAAAAGCGCGTCGATGACGAAAGTAGGAGATGAGTAGCAATTAGTTAAATGCAAGCCAACACGCATTTGCTGACCTGGGAGAAAAAGTATAATCATGATGAATATTCATAGGTCTTCCCTCTGGATAGAAATTTGTGATGATTTCTTTGAAGTATCACATAAAGTATTGCCATAAACGTGGCTTTACTCTAACATATTTTATAGGGTAAAAAATTGTGTTTTCAACTTTTAAGCACCTGAATTTGTAAATGAAAATAATCGACAAATTTAAAAGGCTAATATTTTAAAATATAAAAAATGAAGAGGCAATACAAATTAAAAACTTAAACAAATCCCTCTCCTTCATTTCCTTGATCATCGACTCTGTAGCAGCAGCAGCAGCAAATAATTCCGCTACATTATTACAATGCACCGCTTAGCAGGAACATTGTAGCAGTTTGCCCGTACAGTTACAGTTTCTTTACGGTTCTTTACCAATCGTAAAAATATTACGCTCAACGGTGCTTAAACTACCCCCCTCGACATTTGCAGTTCTCTTTTCTTTGGGTTTCCTAACACATTTCGACTTTATAACCGCCCCAAAGAGATGAAGTAAATCATTAGCTCAATCCACTTGCTGACTGCGACGCCGCTGCACGGTGGAAAATGTTTGGAATGCTTGGTAGACGGGTGCTCTTGAGTGCCTTTCTCAGGCGCCTTGCAACGGAGAGCCTATTAAACGGAGGCAGCCCATTTTTAAGATGAAAAACGTGGTACTTTGTTGCAAGCCCCGATACCTAGAGGGACTGAAGAGTCTTACTGTTGATAAATTATAACTACATTGAGTGAAAATTCGTAAGGAAACTTCGTTACATTTTCTTGAATATAGACTGCGTAAAGTAAAGATTTTTACCCATCCTCTTCAAGTCGTGATTATCAATGCCCAATTTATTCGATACATCATCCGTGGGGGATATTTTTGTTCCCAGACCTGAAATAAACTATAAATAGAGTTACGAAATACGCCAACCATTTCCTGGTACTACCGATACAGTATTTAACAAAGTTTTCCACTCATTTTGCTCGTTCATTACAGAGTACTCCAGAGTTGAAGGAGCCATGATTAAATAACCAATCACCTACACTCGCAACGGAGAAGTTTAACCACAAATGAAACCACGTTCGAAGCGCCTGCATAATTATTTTTCATGTTCGAGTGACATAACGCAATCGGATGCACCCATTGGTAACGATATGCGGTGATGTTCCCTATGATCACAAGTGCGATACACTACTGTGAAAAGAACTACATTTAACTGAATGATCGTGTAATTTGAGTGGGTTAGAAGTGTGTTGTGCAAACGGCATAGTGAACATGTACAGTGTGTAAAAATCGTTTATAATTGTACCAGAGTGCTTGACGTTACAATATCACCGAACCAACATTAACGACCGGTAGAGAGCGCAGGTATTTTAATTTTTATTTTATGGTACCTACGTGTGACTATTCGTCAAGTGGCGGATGGAAATGATACGGATTTAAATTAAAATAAATTTGCTTTTCATCAACATAAGTGCTTTTTCATACAGGAATGATTTCTACTGTTTTATTTCGGTTGATACTTAAAAAAAAATTAAAAAGATTATTTGCAACAGCAAAGATATTTCAACAAATCGGACAAAAAATTAAGTCGAAGAGAGTATGGAGTCGCAAACATCAAATAAGCAACAGCTGACACATGGGAAAACGCTCGGCTGGAATATACCATCAAAGCCATTTCTGGTGATAAAAATCGTTAATGCTACCATCGGACCAACAGTTTGCAGTTCATTCTGCTCTGATGCTAGTCGATTGCACAGTTTCTTTGCTTTGCACGCTACACTACCACGTACTACAACCGTATTCATAATCTCTCCGAAACGAACGCACCAAGCGCTGCTTAGTTGGGTTCCGTTCTTCCTCCGCTGGTTGAACATTTCCTCTGACGGCTTCGCATCAGATAATTCTTGCCAATTCAGGGCAGAGCTCACACCCCCCTAGGGACTTAGTTCTCGATTCGAATCTCGTACCGAAAAGCACCCGAGAACCGTACTCCCCACGGTGATCCTCCTATTTAAGTTCCTTCTCCGAGCCCTTATGTGATGCAATCCCGCCCGTAATGGAATGCTTGGAGCTTGGATGAAGCGTAAAAAACAATCAACCATATTACACAGTCTTCTGAGACGCAATGCACAATGCTGCGTTGGATTACGGCATTAGGAGACGGCTCATGTTCGTAACGTTCGACAGCGGTTTCTCTGAACAATGTTTTTGGTAAAGTCATGCAAAATGTTTCCGTTGTGCCTCGGGTTGAATTTTTCGTACACGCACTAGTTGCATGTTGCATGATTTAGAGGCTTTCCGTAAGATGAAAACTGCTTTGTAGCATTTGCCACGGGGTGGAACATATTCTTACTCATTCTTTCCCTTTGAAAAAACCAATTGCATTCGTAAGGGAAAACATAACAAGCCAATTCCAATCGATCCAAATGGATTCTCAGAAAGATTTGCTCATCCAAAGCAACTGTTATCTGGGTAACCAAGGTATACTTGGTAAATTGCACTGATTTCAAGTGCAAGCAAATCGAATTAGGAATTAGTTACAAATCTTTGTAGTAAAAGGCAGCAGAATACAGCCGAGTTTGACAGTCGGCAAAAAAAATTCAATTGACAAACCTTTGGATGGGCACAGAAGAGCAAGCAGAAGAGCAAAAGAACTTCAAAGTGTTTCCTAAAATGTGACGTTGGTGATGAGAGATTTTATTTTTATTTTTAAGCTTAATCCTAGGTTTACATGTAGCGTAAAAAACTTCAAGTTTAAGCGCAATAATCAGTTTTGCTGTCATTTTTTTGGTCAGAACCTAGAGTAATGGTTTAAGCTAGAATTTAAATCGAGATTATACCTTGGTACTCTTTATGTTTTATCTTGGCTGTGCTGAAGTAAGTGACCTCAAAATCCGTGGAGGAGTTGTGCTGCTTTTGAATAATACTATTTTCCAGAACCTGCTGTATCTAAATAGAGGATGCTTTACCTTTTATTTCCACTCTTTTTTCATCAGGACATGGAATCTTTTCGTAGGAATGATTCTTGGTATCCCAAACTCACAATCTTTTCACCCAATCAACCCACACATTGTTAACTTAAATTGCCTATTAAATAAAGCCTTTTTCTCGCGCTTCATTTGATGTCACAGATGGAAACATCACTCAATGGGCTGTGAACCAATCAATCAACCCACTGATACATTACGTATTATTAGAGCTTGAAAAATGGCGCGTGAAAATATTTCCCTACGAAAAATTATAGTGTACGCAGCCATGGGAAATCTGTTTTGAATTATGAAAGGCAGATTAAGATCCAATTTCTCGTTCAATGAAACGTAAAACTTTCCACCCATTCGTCGTTTTAAAACAACCGCCTGTTGGAAGGGAGCTGTAAATCTTGTAAACAAAGTAACCCACTAGCAGCGTATCGAGGTTTGGTCCCACCCAGTAGGCTCTGTGGACATGAAACCGAAAAATCGGACAGTTCACGCACAGCCAACCTTGGCCAAATAAGCCGACATAAATCAAAACCCGCTCCAACAGGCTAATTTATGTGCCGAAACGCCTGTGTTAAAAGGACCCGAGTTGGCTCGACGAAGGTAAATCGGTTTAACGGTTAAATCTGATTGGACGGTTACGGTCTGTTGTTGTTATTTTCTCCCCCCCTGTTTTTTTTTGTTTTGCTTTATTTTACAGCCGACAAATCAAAGAAACATGAGAAAGAAAGTTTTCTACGTAAAATTGCCGACCGGTTGGAAAATATTAACCGAACGGGAAACAGGAGGGTAAAAGAAAACGGTAAGATGGGATTCCCATACCAATGCCCTTGCTGGGTGGGTGTAACTTGTTGAAAGTACGGCGATAGCAAACATGCTAACGAACTAAACAGGGTAACGAAGAAAAAAGTGTAAGCGTAGCCTGGAGGAAAATTTCTTTAAAAACTAACCCATACTAACTAACCCGCCAGAGCAACCCAAAGGAAAGCAGTAACCTGGTGAGGGGAGAAAAATCAACAAAGCGTGTATAATTTGTACTTCGGTGATTCTGATGCCGATTGCCGGTCGGAAAGTCGGTACCGCAAGATTGGTACGATTTCGGAAGGTCAAGAAAATATGTCTACGGTTTGCAAACCACTCGCTTAAGACCGTAAGGACCCTCCCCTCCCCCCAGCTGTTCCCTTTCATCTCCAGTACCTTCTGTTGCTAGCGCAGAGACCGAGCCCTTTTTCCGAAAACCGTTCCTCAACGACAGAAAGATCTTAATCTGTAGCCATTTTCGATTTATTTTCTTCCCTTTTTTCCCCTCGATCCGTTTTCGATCTGATTTGTCACAATTTTTCATTCTCTCGCCGTCACACGGAAAACGGGAAAGGAGGGAAACCTTTCCCCGATACCGCTTGACAGATCCAATTCATTTTATTTCATTTCTTTTTATTTGTTTCCCTTTCCCGAATTGGCGAAACCGATCGATTGTATGCTCCGGCTCCACTGGACGCTAATACTGGTTGACAGTTGTCGGTGGTTAGTAAGGCAACGTCGTGCAACACTGGGCGCCTCCATCGACAGGCCCGACAAGTTCACTTTTCTTGTTGCGCCCCTTCACACCGATGTTAGAATGTTATGTTTCGAGTTTCGAAGGCAATACAGTAGGACATTCATAGCCATCGATCGATTCTTGTTCACATCGTGTGATGATGTATTTAGGTTCCTGCTGGTAGGACACTGTATCGAGTACTTATTCAAAGTATTTCTCGTCAATATCGTTGTACTTTATCATTTTTGTTTTTATTTGAAACGATAAGTGTTTTTGTTAAATTTGTTTTTATTATGTGTTCTTATTAAGTGTTTATTGTGTTTTGCAATATGAAAAGAACGAGAAACGCCTCAGCAATTGATTAATCCATCCAAGAAGGAATGATAAAGCCCCAAGAATATGTAGATTGATTCCGGGAAAAACCCATTAAAAAACAGATGCAAACCATAGCGTCAATTTTCCTGATTTAATGTGGATCGTCTCTCGTCCAAGAACCCTCAAAGAACTAGAAAATCAATCAATGCCCCTCGGTACATTTACTGGAAACAATAATACCTTTTAATTGAAAGCTCAACGTCAGTGACATCTGATTCAAACGAAAGTTCTTGAACTCAATGTGCTTAAATCTGGAGGAAAAAGAATTGAGAATTCATTCATTCTCAAAAGAATGAACTGATATGGTTTCTTTAGAATTTATTATCCGAGGATAGCAGATAAGAAATTAGAGATGCTTCCACACTGACTCGAAGAATAGTTAACATAATCGACCATCAAGATCATATCTATGGAATGGTCTGAATATTCAAATTATCACCAAGACAGAAAGAAAATTGTTCACCGTTCGTCGTGCACGATCATTACCGTGAGCAATGTGTGCATTTAATTTGTCATTCAAATGACTTTTGCAGAATAAGCAAATCTCCCATTTCTAACATTTTGTTTGTTTTTTCTTCGTTTTCCTTCTATTTAATCCACAGTCACAATGAATTTCACCATATCCACCCGGGTGGTTCGGCTAGCTTTGCTGGTGCTGCTGGCCGGAGTCATCCAAGTTCGAGCAAGAAAGTGCCCCCAGGAATGTCAGTGTGACCTCGACACAAAGGGACGATACCGGACCGTCTGCAACCGAGGTAAATGAATCGAATAAACACTTGCTAGTACCAAGAATAGCTTCCATAAAGCCATAGCCGTTTGATGTTGCTATGAAAGTGAGGCAGAGGATTGCAATCAGACCACCCTAATGAATAGGTCAAGTAACCCCCGGGTCATATATGGCTGTCAAGTGTTGATTTGCATAATAACGAAACAGTGCTCGAATCAACCGATCCGGAACCGGAATGGAACAATAGGCTTAGGGGTCTTTCAATCGACTGGAGTTTTCATTATCGGCTGATAACTTTTTGAATAAGCCTATTTTCTTAATTGATTATTTCAACAGCTTTTCAGTGTTTGAATGCATCTGATCAGTATATTCGATTGGTAGTCTCTTAGGAAAGGTTTCATTTAGTTCATTGTCCCTTGATACGAACACCCGCCATCTTTCATGCTTTGTTTCAATTCATCTGATTCGATAATAGTAAACTTTGATGTTAAATTAATTTAATCGTGCTTCAGCTCATCTAAGCTTCTTTTCGTTTTATGTCAATCCCTTCCCCCTAGTCGAGTGGATCGCACCACCGCTCGAAAAGTTCGAGCAGGACGTGGAGGTCCTAGTGATTGTCAACACCCGCCATCCGCTCAACGTCGGCCCGGCGTTCCAGTTTTTCAAAAAGCTCGAGATCCTACGGATCACCGATGCGAACGTGCCCTCGGTCGGCGATCGGTCGTTCTGGGGTCTGGTGCGCCTGAAGACGATGGATCTGTCGCGCAACAACATCACCCAGCTGACGACGGAAAACTTCCGCGGACAGGACAATCTCCTGGAGCTGGATCTGTCCCGCAATCGGCTCGACAATATAGCGAGTGGTACATTCGCCCACCTAAAGGTAAGTCGAGCTAAAAAAGCAGAGGGTGGTTTGAAATGACTTTGTGTATTTCCATTTTCCCCCAGGAACTGAAAACACTTCACATGATAGACAACTCCATCAACGAGCTCAACACGCGGCTGTTCCATCATCTGGCCAAGTTGAAATATCTTGACCTTAGCTTTAACTCCATCGAGGACCTACCGCCGGAAGTATTCAAAGATGTGCAGGTAATATGTCAATCATCGTGTTATTATATGAGTAATAAACTGACGGTCTTTTTTGTTACATCAAACCTTACACTTAGGACTTAAAAACGCTCAAGGTGCGCGGTTGTCGCTTGTCGAACGTGAATCCTCAAATCTACAACATACTCTCTCACCTGACAGAGCTCGATCTCGGAAGGAACCAGGTTAGTACAGCGTCGTAAAACTAATGCGTGATACTCCAGTAAAATAATTTAGTTGAGAACGAAACGCTCTCTAAGACTTTGGAGCAACTTTTTCATTTCCCGTATTTCTTTCAAATCTATTATATTTGTGTAGACTTTAACGAATACATTTTGAGTGAAGAAAATCCATCACGATGAAAATCTTCGAATGTTAATAAGACATTCCGCCGAATGGAATAAATTCCCAGCTCATCCAACTGTCCCTTCGAATAACGCGCCCCAAAATAATTATTATCATGCTTTCACTCCTTCTCACGCTTTCCCCCGGGGGCCATCCAGTTCAAATTCTTGGATCGTGACGAGTTTAAGGATCTGCACCATCTGCGCACGCTACGGCTCGATGGCAACCAACTTTCGGTGATCGTCGATGAATTATTCAAAAACCAGAAAGGGTTGAACTATCTCGGTAAGTTGGGCCCTCCCACCGGGGCAAACGGTGAGGGAGTTTTGCGAAACTCCAATCCGTAGAATCTTACATCGAAATTTCCCGTTTCGAACGGAAACTCCACGGCAAGCACAAGGGTGCCGGCTGCCAGCGGTCTCAGGGTCCACCTTCACTATGGATCGCTTTGACATCAACCAGCCGCACGCAATTACGCATTGGCAATGAGATAATGTTGTGTCTTTTCCTTTTGCTATTCACACCGGGCAGACATCTCCCGGAACCGGCTGGCGAAAATTGCGGACCGTGCGTTCGAGAGCCTGACCAACCTGACGTATCTCGACGTCGCGTACAACAAGCTGTCCCACATCGAGCCGGCCTGTTTGCGACCGCTTCGGAACCTTCAAACGCTCAACATCAGCGGAAACGTGCAGCTGGATCTGAGCGAAATGGACGACACGATACAGGTGAGTTTGATTTCGTAGGGCACATAAATAATAAATCAATGCAAATTACAGGATGAAATCGTGTCCTACTTTGAACTTGATTCAACTGCGACACTTGGCTACACAACGAAGTAAAACTGTTAAAATCTAAAATCGAAAACGAATATAACAACAATTCATTTTGGACAAATGCTTTTAGCCCAGTATTTTCCCACGCCAAAACCACTCTCCTAAATCATTGTCCAGTGCTCTACAATTTTTCATCAATTTCCTCGTTCCCTTTCCTATGTCAGGTCATAAAGAACATTTCCGCGCTGATGGTGGCCGATATGGGAACGCTTCCGCTGAGTCTGTTCATGCCATTCCGCCGGCTGGGAGCACTCAACCTGTCCGGCAACCACATCGATAACATCACACTACAAATCATCGAACCGTTGGCCCACTTGGAGGTACGTATGGGTATAATTTAGACTAATCCTGCAAGCAAGGTACTAACAATGAAAAATTTTCTAACTAACTAAAATAAGTTCGAATTTCATTTGTTTGTTGTTTTGAACGATGGGATATTGGATAAAATATTCCTACATGTAATATTAGCAGCATCTCTTTTCAATGAGTATAATCGAGCTACTGGTTTGTTTAGCTGACGAAAAACCCTACCGAGTATAAACTGATTTTAACGTTTTTTCTATGAGTGTTTTGTTATCCTAACCGACTACAAATCATTTAAAAAGGCAATTTACACTTTCAAAATTATCCCTGCTTTCTTCTTGATGGGTTCTCTCATCGCATCTTCTTGAATAAAGATTCCCTATTTTTTCGAACCATAAAAGACTCAAGATCGAATCGAATGCAGGACGTGATGGAAAATGCTCCATTCATACTTTCCCAACCATTCCTAATCCACATGTTCCCTATCATCATAATCAATACCACCGCGCTCGTTAGAGGATGGGTTCCGGCTTCGTTTCTCCTCACCCGGGTTCTTTACCCGGGATGTACGTGTTCCCCGAAACGGAACTGCAGTATGCACCAATAGATATTACTTCCTGTTAAGAAAAAAGCACTTCGTGTAAATGGACCGGCAGTGAAGAGCCAATGGAAATCTTTCTCGGTACATCATTTGTATCCCGGGAAATCCTTTCACGCTGCTCACTATGGATCGGATGTTGGATCGGAAGCAAAAAGCTTCCGTTCACGTTTCTTGTCGGATTGCATTTCACTACCGCAGAAATCCAAATCAAACATGGGTTTTTTCTTACTTTCATCGTCCTGTTCATTTCATTCCCTCACTCTCTCTCTCTCAATCACCTTACCTATTGTGTTGTGGATGTGATTTACTGTTACGGTATTGGATTTGTGTTCGCCACTCCTTTTGGCGTGCCGAGCCTCCACGAAATGGAACCGAAAACCTCTGCGAATAGCACACCGTACCAATCAGGTGGTATGTTTGTTGTTTGCCTTAAAGTGGAAAATGAAAAACTGCATCGTACGTACACCATTACGGCAACAAACGGACGAACTGCTAATACCCAGAGCATACCGGTACATAAAGAACCTGTCGAGATCGGTTGGAAAAACAAAATACGCTCACGCTTTGAAATGGAATATTTGATTTATGCCATCTGGTGGGGATGGCGCTTCCACCTGTGCTTTTTTCGAAAATGAAAAAAGAAAATCATGCGCCAAACGTTGCAATATTCTACTGGCATCCTACAGTTGCTTGCTTTATGCCGAGTGCATTATGTTTGCAGCATGTGCTCTGTAACACTCACCCACCCACTACCCTACCCCCGCCCCTATATATTATCCCTCATCCTTTTGTGGGAAGCTGAAGATCAAAGTCAAGAAATATGTGTATCACGCATTGTCGAAGTTCGCTAGCAAAATGCTGTGCATAATAATTTCTTTTGAAAAATCAATCGATGCATTCCAGCTGTCTTCCTACACAAGTTGTTCGCACTTGCAAGCAAATCGATTCTTTCATCTTCAAAGCTCAACGACACGTTGGCTTGCGTGTTTGAAATGTCCTTACCCTTTCAATCGTTTGACTTTTCTCTCACTACTGTCAAACGTCCCACGTTTCTACATTCAATTCAAGTGGACAGTTGATGTCCTTCTTTTCATTTTCTTCAATTACATCAAAGCAATTCGATCGCACAGAGTGGAGCATGAGTTGAATTCCAGTTCAAGTTGAATTCCAACTCGAAGAATGTTACTTTATTTTTCTAGTACTTACCAAACGCTACGAATAGTCAGTAATTTTTCTTGTGCGCGCTTTTTTTTTTCTAAATCATCAAACCGTTTATGTTTCTTTCTTATGGCAGTTCTTGGATCTGTCACGGAATCAATTGAACGGCATCCCGGAGCGGTACGCGACGCAGCTTTCACGAATTGCTGATGTCAAGCTGGAAAATAATCCTCTCATCTGCGACTGGTGCCATATGGGACCGCTCATCATGCAGGCGAAAAAGGTAGGTTGTTTTTCCGTTCGACCTTTTCACTTTTCCACCCCCATGATCAATAGCGTATTTCTAACGAACCAATCGATTACATTTTCCACCTTCGAACCACTACTCAGCTCGCGGAAGGGCTCCCCTGGCAGGAGGTTCCCCGATGCTTTCTACCCGAGCGATTGCGCGAGGTACGCATCGATGGGCTCGACCAAGACGGTGTCGAGGACTGCATGGAGGTGATAGTGGACGAGGACCACGATGCGGCCAGTACGTCGCACAATTTCCTCGAGCAAGGTAAGTCTTCCGTAACAAGTATCCCAGCTGAGATAATAATACTCCAGTTCGTTTTTTCTTTATTTGTAACAATACTTCTAAAACAACTTTTAACCTGTCCATTTTTCTTATCCTTACAGCCGGCAGTGTTAGCATATTGGCATTTTGTGGGTTAATTCTTTTCATCCTGCTCGCCATCATTGTCGTTTCCACCGCTTTGTGTTTTTCGAGGCATCGAGCGAGATATTATACACACGAGGATAAACGAGGTAAGCTTAAACTCATGTTTCATGTCATAAACGTAGGAGCATTTCAATAACTATATTTGTGTCTCGCATGTTTCGAGAATTGGTTCTCAATTTCATCATAACTGCATTCCGATCTACTTCACGTTGCTCTACTCATTTTTTTTTCTCGCAACATAATTTTAGAGAAAAGCAATGTGATACAATACCAAAAGCCACTAATTCTTATTATTTAAAGTATTCTGGCAATGAAGATGAGCAGCATCTTACGATTTATATACTGCTATTATGAATCACTCAGTCAAAATTAATCAATAGGAAAAATCGTTTAATTCGTGGATGTCCAACTTTAGGTGTGACATACTGTTCCACGTTCAATTTCGAGATTGCGCCAGAAAGTAGGCAACACACATTGCATCATTTACGTTGCATAAGGAAATTTTCATCAAGAACCAAATTAGGACATAATTCAACCCACGGGACATCAGATACTAGTTTTTATACGCAAAATATCTCATCCTCCATCTGTCCTTCCACGTTATCCCTCCCTCTCGTAGACGCGATCCTCGAGAAGAACACCGAAACGCCAACCATAACGACGGGCAGCGAGATCAACTTCAAGTTCCCGTACAACGAGCGCGTCTGCACGATCGACGAGATGTGCATTCCGGCGCCCCCGCCACCCCCGGGCAAGCTGGCCCCCGCCAGCATCGAGCGATTCGATTAACGAACGGACTCGGTGGCCCGAATCAGTGCGGATGGATTGCTTCCCGCACTGGGGCCGCCCTCGGATACCGTGGCGCTGGTCGAGCTGAACGGATGCTCCGGCTCCACCGCCTCCCTGTGCCCCTCGGTCCTAAACACCACCAGCAGCACCCTCAACGACGGTAGTTCATCCGGCGGTGGTGGTGGTGGTGGTGGTGCAACCACCATTAGTAGCATATCGCAAAACACCAGCCTCCTGCCGCGACGTAGCAGCACCAGCTCGGACGCGACGTCCGGGGCACCCCCGCCACGGCAACCCTTCACCCCGAAGAGTATCCTGCGGAAGAAAACCTAAAGGAGACCCCTAAAGGGCACCGCTTCCTCCCCGATGTAAATAGTCCCCCTTTACTCTAGCCGTATGGGTCGTATTTTATTCTCTAAGGCGTACGGCGTCGCTCCAAGGTGTGCCCGGTGTGTTCACTACTTCTTGCGGGTCAGTGGTCGGCTGTAAAAGAGCGCAAAGAAACCCGCAAGATAAACCGGAGTGATAAAGTAAGGCAGCGCACGTGAGCTCCACGAGAGTGTTGTTAGTTATTAATTATAATCACGCGGGGCTTTTCCGAGTGGCACTGGAAAGGCAAATGAGTTTAAGGTTACGGTACTTGACAACGTTATCCTGTGGCTGACGTACCGGGGAGGGAGGGGGGACAGGCTAGCGCGCAACAGCCATGACAGGCAGGTTTATTGTGTGAAACCGATTTGTATATACAACATCTCCTGCTCCTTGTTCTCCTCCAACTCCCACGTACTAGTCCTAGTTCCTCGACATCCAAACCACCGGAGGACCTGCTTCCTTCCGCTCCTTTAAACCCATGCTCGCAGTGTGTCAAAATCCTTTGTCCGGGGTCAAAGGCACCTTTTAGGTTAATCTGGCCTGATGAATTCCCTGCCTGCGCCGGGAAGGTGGAAAATCCCGAAATCATCGTACCGTTGTTGAGAGCTGAGTTGTTGCGGCGTGCCACAGTATAGTAACTTCGGTGTGTGTGTGTGTGTGTGTGTGTGTGTGTGTGTGTGTGTGTGGGTGTGTTTGTGTGAGATTAATGATGTGGCTCCTGTGATCCATGGAGAGTTTCCCCTGACGGTGCATCGTAAAACCGTAGCGCACCGGGTTTTTACTGTCAAGAGATCAACAGATGCTCACGGTGTTGTACGGTTATAAACCGGCCCGACGACAAGGCTCGACGTTGTCATGAGGACACTGATGATGACGATGATGATGTTGGCTGCTGGATTTTACAACCGACCCGGTCAGGTTCGCGGCCTTTGACGTGGAGGTCTTTGCTGTGGATCGCGAGGCGTGACTAGACCGCTGCTCGTGCGTGCAGATTAGCTTCGAAAAAGCAACGATTTTAAACAATTTTTCATGTGCAACCCCGTGGTGAGCATAACATTGTTGAAAGTATGGTTTTTGTTTTATTTAATTTGTTTATCCTATTCAGAGCGCTTGCTTTGACTAGAATATAACCACCCTTAGATCAACATGGCTTTTTACAAACATGTTCGCATCGCATTTTTAGAATGTAAATGGATCGGTACATCAAAAAATACGGTAACTAATGGTGGGGAAACGTGAAATGGGAAAAAGACACCTCAACTAGGCAAAACGCTTGCAAATCCCAGTGTAAGGCCGAATATTATATTTGAGGTACAGCACCGCAAACCGAAGCTATCAAAATCGTTTACCATGACAACATGCCACAGTGTATAAAATATATCGAGGTATGCGTAAAAACATTCGACCCGCGGTGTGTCACCATAAACCGGCGCATCAGGGATACAGCTTAAAAAAGACCATTGGTGGCATCGTTTCCAGGACCGTAACCACAAATCCAAACCAAAACAACCCGTCTTGTTACAGTTTGGCGATTCACTGCAATTCACTTTTTGTTCCACTCGTCAGAACGCTGGGACCATTTTGGCTATTATAGAAACACTGTCATCGGAATATTGCGTTTAGGTTCCGTACATGTTTCGCCTTTGATACCTCATCGATGCTACACACAAAAAAAGTATCCCCAGTACGGCTCGCACCTTAATGGAAGCCCCCGCATTCGGTCGGTAAAAATATTCCAAGTGTTGAATAAATCAGTCGCCGTTCGGGCGGCTAACTATAATGTTACCGCGAATGTATCGCAACGCAACGAACCATTGATCCAACACGAAGGACATTTGGGCACAATTTTTCATCGAGCTTGCCACACGCATCCCCGGAACCACACACACACACACCAACACTGTGATCGCCGTGGCCAGTGTGGTATGGTTTCCCTCTTTTACTACCATTACCGGTAGGTATCGTCTGATTTATGAACGTTATTTGTAACGGTTACACGACCGCTAGCATGCACAACAGCACATTTACTTCGTTAACTTGTCATAATCCTAACTTGCAAATGTGTTTCGATTAGGGTGATTGTGGTGAGCTTTTTTCGTTCGTGTCTTTTTTGTTCTGGTAAATGATGTATGGTACCATTCGCGGGCGGTTGTTTTTCATTTTCTAGTTTTGGTGGTATTTTATTTCTGGCTTGCCTGAAATAGCTCGGTTGGAAATATCCTGTTCAAACCACCCCGCACGACGTCCCTAGATCGATAAGCGCAAAACGTAACACCAACCAATATTTATTGCGATCATTTTTGTCTCACTAGATAACAACACCAGTCCGTAAACCGACGCGGAAGTCCCAAAAAACCCTTCCCGGTGGAAAGGAACCTCTTTTTTTGTGAGGGGGGTAAAATTTAATACCACTGACAATGTATCTTAACCCCATCCGGCCACGCCACAACGGCCGAACCACATTTCGCAAAATGGCCAACCCACCCAGCCGGGCGAACCTAGCGAACGCAATAACCATCTCATAAGGCGCTATTCCCATAAAGCAACATTAGTGTCATCATTGCTGTAAATGAGAGCATCGGCAAGGTTTCGTTTTGGTCTGCTGCTGGAGGAGTGGAATCAGTGGCACTTCTGATGCCCTCGTGGCTCACGGTTCGTTGAGATGAAATTGAAAGGAACCAATCGCTGTTAAAGATGGCTGGCTGCCTTAAGACTTGCACTAGAAAACATCTGTAGGAGTTTTCCCAAGCATTGTATTTTTGTTTGCGAGTATAACATTTGAACAACTTGATAACAGTTTTGAATATTTCATTTTCTACAATGTTTATCTGACTAGCTTATTTATCAGGCTATGGAGGCAGCACTCTGCATTTTCTATTGGCGAAAGCTCTCTAGGAGGTGAAATATAAAATTTTAGTAAACATAATAACAATCATTCTTCTTTTTTTCATGTCCAGTTCTGTAGAAAATAAAAAAAAATTAGATACTGTCCAATTTCAAATCAATCTTAGCTAGCTTGAAAATTATACTTGCCTAAAAAATTTCTACAAAATGTGTCTTGCTGTTTCTACGTAGAGCGCAACGTAGTGACCTCTGGATTGTGCATCTGGGACTTAGTAGGAATTGCTCTGTATATTACACTAAAAGGCATCGTTTGAAGCTCGCGAACACCCATTTAACGTTTTCGCTCATCTGCGAAGAGAGAAAATTGCGGCTTGCTAGCCCGCACTCAAAGGATGGGTGCAGACAGTCACATCGGTTTGAGCAAAAACGTTAAATGGGTGTTCGCGAGCTTCAAACGATCCCTTTAAGTGTACGTAAAATCACAGTAAGATGGAGTGTACTATCATTTCCTATTTTTTCGTTTTATGAGTTGCGGTATTTAATTAAACATATTAATATGCGTTTGTGTTTTTGCATGTTTCCAACTATTTGAAAACCCGTCTGGCGGTATTCGAGAAGCCAATGTAAAGGAAATTTGCCATTACTTTTGTTTGTGTTGTGCTTTGTTTTGCTTTGGTTTTCTGTCCAAATTGTAAGTATATCGCACTACGACCTTCTTCCATACGGAAATTGTCTTGAAAACATACATAAAATCATTCTTTCAACAGAAAGCTTCCATCTTGAGCACCTTGATTTGATCAACCGATGTACAGCCTTGGATCTTAAATTACATTCAATTACTCTCCGGTATCGTTGGTTGTTCGAAATTCAGCCATGAACAATGATGCGTCGCTTGAGTAACTTTGCCTCTCGTTTATCTTTCCCCAAAACATGCCGGGTGCGAACATGCCGTTGACACCCGATAGCTTCCCGACGAGCCCTGGTCTGAAAATGATCGTGACGTTTTCCTTTGAAATCGGTGGATCGTTTGTTTTTTTGTTTTTTTTGCAAACGGGCAAAACCTTGTTAAAACTTTCCCCACCGGAGGGAAAACTTAATGGAATGACTTCAGCCGGAACACGTACCACGTTTGTGTTTGGCGTGGCAATCGAAAGGGAACAGTTCGGTATTGCGCCTCCCACGAGCTTTTCCGTCTGCGACTCATGTTCTGACGCGCGACGCCTTTCTGACGGCATCCATCAACACACACACACTGTCGAAGCCTTTGAATTACTGGTTCTCAGCATTCTACTCCTTTTTTTTTTATTTCTGTCCCACAGACGATTTGTTGCCGTAGCTAATGAATTCCCTGGCGCAGGGAAGCTTTTGGTGGAGGAATTAAATTTATCAAAATATTAATTCACTCACTCGCACACCACCACACTCTCACCTCCCGGGCCACTCCCGTGGAAAATGGACGCGTAATTTTACGTAAAGCGCACATCAGCGCTGTATAATTCCATGGTTTTTTCTTTTCTCCTCCCCCACGAGCTCCCGCACACATTCTTCACGCGCGATATCGCAATGAACTGACGCTGAAAGTCGACGAATAATTAATTATCATGATAAATTTCTTCACTTCTTCGCGAATCCCGGCCCAAACCCCGTGGTAAACATATCCCTTCTAAACTCCCCGGTTCTCTGGTCCGTCGCGGGGAGGGCGGGATGCGGAAATGATGGTTCACGACGTGTAAACGAGGGAGTAAATTAATGATAAACATAACCAGTTTGGCACGCGCTCCAAACCGATCCTGCACCCACCTCGTCCATGCTAGTGGGCTGGGAGAGTGGTGGAGAGTGGAAGGAGGCTTCTCCGTAACTCCGTAAATGTTCCCAATGGCTTTCCCTAACGAAGCCACTAACCAAAGGATGGGGCCAGGATTTGGCGAGCGGGGTGACTCGGCGAGATGCGTCCGAATTCCTTCGGAGAAGAAAATGTGCGATGTATACGACATTTGCCGGTAGGAGCTTCCTTCGGAGCCTTCGTGTTGGCAGACTGGCGATGTTTTGATAAACTTTCCGCAACCAGAAATTCCACCACAGCCAACCAATGGGGAAGGGGCCCCATCGGGAGCTGAGGGGGTGTTGCTTTCCGTGAACGAGCGAGTTTTTAGCGGAATTAAAGGATATTTTCGGAAGAGACGATGCCGGTGGGCCCGCCGGTTGGAATTTGAGGTATTGAAAGGAAAAGCGGCGAAAAAATGAAACGCGCGCTGTTCGAATTTGCCAAGCGACTGTTTCATCGGGGTTAATCAAAAATCATCCACCTCCCACCCACCCTCGGGTTGTGTGAGCTTTCTTTTTTTCCCTCCCGGATAGACTCCACCGCGCGAAGGAGGTGTAAGTAAACAGGCGGTTCGATGCGAGGGGCTCTTTCCCTTTTTTTTCTTTTTGTTTGCACTGACGTCGTTTCATTTGCTTCATTTTCCTGGTAGAACACAATTTTAACGAAATGAATGAAAATCCTCCATCCCGCCCCAAATCCCGCGACTGTTCGGTGAGCTTGTCCCCCTCAGAAATCCCCTACCCCCCACTCGATTGCTCGGTTTACCAATTGAGGATTGGGAAGTTTTATCATCCGCAGAACAGACGAGTTTGGCGAGCGCAGAATTTTCCTCCCTTTTTTCCCCCTGCCGTCGGTCCCCGCTTCGGAGCCACAGGAAACGTTTAGATAGGCAAGTGGGCAAATTGGGATGAAAAAGAGGAAAACCCCCTGGCCAAGGTTCGCCGGCGGAAACGGTGGAGCTAATGGAAATTTTTCAATGAAAAGCAAACAAACAAACAAACGAACGGCGCTGGAAAAGTGGATTGAAAACGTGTTAATGTGAATAACAAAAAGAGAGAACAAAAAAAAACGGAGAAAATAACAAAAGAAATCAAAAGAAGAAAAAAAAATGGAACGGAACCCCTTTTTTCTAGGGGGTGAAAGGAATTAAAGCGTTGCTAAATCGGCCCCGCCAGCAGTTATGAGAAGAAAAAAAACCCCCCACACACACACACACAGGACGAGTGCCGATAAGGATAAGCGATCAGTTAAGCGGGAAGGTAGAAAAGGGGAAGAAAAACATAAACAAACGAGAAACGGTAGAAGGCGAGCAGCAAATCTTCATATAAACCAGTTAATAAGTAGATAAGTCTAAGTGACGAGCAAAGATTTAAAACGCGTTGTGTGTAACCTTTGAGATATGTATAAAAATGCGTGTGTTAGACCGGTGCTGCCGAGAAAAGTCCTTAATCCTCTTTGCCTCCTCCCAATCCTCGCTGCGCATCCTCGTTGCGATAAAAAGAAACGCAAGGTTATATAAATTAAAACTGTGAAGAAGTAAGAAACTCCGAAAACTCCAAACAAACACTCTCCGATTGGTTGCATAGGACAGGAAGGAAAAAAAGAAACGATTAGGGAAATTAGGCTATAAGCGTGTTCCTGTAACGAGGGAACGGAATTCGAAATTGTGACACTGTGAAAACACACACACACACGACTACAGGGGTACGTTTTACTTTTACTAGACCGCGTGACACAAGCCAGTTACACACACAAACATCCGTTCATTCGAAACCCGTTAGATTAAGCACGTGGAACCCGGTCACATTTTGGGGACCCTTTTTTTTGTATCCTCCCGGACCCCTATTTTAAATTAACGAGTACCAACCGGTACCGAATGAAAACGCAAGAAACAAAAGCAAGTGGCAAATGAAACGGTTTCGGAAGTTAAAAACCCACGCTCGATCGGGCTGTTCGCTTGGCGCGTGCGTTTCACCGAAAGATTTGCAAATAAACCAACCAGCAACATTAACTTTATTTTCCGAGGATCCACATAGGAAAAAGTGGTATTGTTGTTGAATCCCGTTCAATTACACCCGAGGCGCCCGGGGTTTATCCTGCTCGGAAAATCCTCCCCACGGTTGCCGGTGAAATGCAATTTGCAGTAAAAGTGCGCTCGTGTAATGGAAAAGCGATTCAAAGTGGAGCGACTTTTTAGGAGGAAAAAAAACTTTCATTTCGATTGTCGATGGCCGAAACAATCCCTTTGAACTGGGTGTGTTGGTAAAGTGTATGACGTGAAGGGTAAATTGTCGTGCGAATGAAATTATTTTATTAGAATAAGGTTTATTTGTGAGTAAAGTAACGTTTATTTTAAACCAAACTAGAAACCCGAGAATGTCCTAACGAAATGGGTGGTGAATGTGAAAGGAATGGAAAGGGGGAAAAAACCTACAATAATAACACAACCACCTTGTACGATGGTATTTGTATAAAACAAATTATTCCAGTTGTGTTATACTTTAGTGCATTCGAAATTAGATTAATTTTGCATACAAGGTAAGTATGAAACCCCCGTTTTGGAACATTCAATAACTGGCGCAGTTAGAATTCATGTTTTGTCAGAAAATTATCTACTTTCTGTTGTTGTATTCTGAGACGACTCAATACATTTCCGCACCTTAATCGGTGAAAAAATTGGAGACCCTTCAGAACTTTCCACTGCCTTAAATGTTTCTGTACCAAAGACTCCAAAATTCAATTTTCTTGTTAGTTAGCTTTTAAATTTTTTCTCAACTTTGTTCTCACAAATTGACGAAAGGGTTCGAGAATATTCATTTAATTTAGATATTCTTGTTCTATGTAAATAACTGAGTATTATTTAACCTTAAAGTATTTTGCCTACTTCCTCATAAAGTATGTTTTTAAATCAATTTTAATCGAAGGTAAGTGTTAAACATATTTTCAACAACGTTTGCAAACTAGGGAATGTACAGTAAATCTATTTTAACCTTGGTTCTCCTTTCTGATTTTTCTTCTATAATAAAAATAATATTCAACTCGACAAGAATTCCCGCACCTCATCAAAAGGCAGGGCGCATGGAAAATCGCTCTAATGAAACACTTATTGGCCTTCCCGATTGCGAACACTGAATCAACAGCCCTCCTCCCGAAAGCCACCGCCGGGGTCACGACGTATCAACAACGCGTGTTGTTGCACCTTGCGCCTCTAGCAGGAGTATCATTGCAATTACGGGACCTGCAACTGCAGTTGCCACCGCTAAGATGGAAACGGACTGAACCATCGAGCCGAAGAAGAGAAAGGGCTCAACGGTCGGCACTTTACGGTAATGAAATAAAACTGGCATCTATTAAACAGCATGACCCCCATTCGAGCCAATGATCCTTGTGGAGCTTTCGCCTTGTGCACGACCAAGAACCGTGTGCGCCCGCGACTCACGACGATGCCAGCTAAAGTGTTTACCATAATTACATTTCAGCGTTTCCCTCAACAAAGGCTTCAAACCATCGTCGTCGTCGTCGTCGTTGTTGTTGTTGCTCCGATGCAAGTGTGCAGCTCGTGGACGAATAGATTGCGTTGTAAGAGACGTTCCCACTTCCGGGTCTGGGAGGTACTATTTTCGCCGAACGGTGCGCCATGTACGCGATGAACCGGAAGGATCAAAAGCGCGATATGAAACGGCGTTGGTCGATCGTTACGAAAAAGTCAAGCATGTGTGTGTGTGTTTAGGAGAAATTGCTTAAGTGGATCAAAAATGGCGGGGAGGGAGGGTGTTTTTTCGCACGCTTTTATGGAAAATTAATTTTCATTATTGAATCATGCTGTTCGCACTATCATTATGTAGCTCTCGGGGATATGTTGAGACGTTTTATTTGAAGAACAAGCTCAAGTAAGTGCTAGTAAAAAACATCTAATTAAAACAGCTTTGTAAATTCAGTTTCAAGACTTATTTCCAGAGTAACATAAGTGAGGATTCATTTAGAGACCAAAAAATGATGCATATCATCGATCCAAATCAAGTAATTGAAATTCGAATGTTTCCCATTGGAATCCGCTTATAGCACGTAGTTACGCAGGGTGGGATTTTTTCTTCAAAAACTATTTAAATCTCAAAAGAATTAGGTTTTACACTTTTGTTCTTTTATTTCCAGCTGCATCTTTGGTTCAAACAGTAGAATTCTAAAAAATGTTACGCTATTTGACTGCCCAGGATCTTACTGATTGAGAAGCTGGTCGTAACGTTCGTCCAAAAATGAGATTGTTTTTTTTTCTACCCTTTTTTTAATTTACTGGGGATACATTTGTGTTCTTTGAGTCAAGGATTTCATTTTTAATCAATATAAGAGTCATTTTTGTGTGCGTACATTTACAATTTTAATACAAGAATGTAATTTTTAATTTTTAAATAAAAATTGTGACAGACTTATCAACTCGGAGCAGTTCTATTTTAGCTGGAAATGAGCTAGAATGAGATTCATGGTCCTAGATAGATAAAAAGATAAAATTGTTTGTTTTTACTCATTCAAACATTTTTAAAACGAACTATTTACATTTGTGTTTCCCAAAATTTTCAAATTTTTTTTTATAATCAATAAATTTACAATCCAAGCATTGAAAATATTTTTCAACCCGCCTGTGCACGTTAAAGATATGCAAAAATTTTCTATGATCTTGCAAGAAAAAACATGTTGCACCATCATTTTTATTTTTAAACAACTAAAAAATGGCATTCTAAAGACATTATTTCTCTTTCATCATCGCGCTGGAAGATGTCAGCTGTCCGCTTGCAGAGAAACCTCATCAGTATGCGGACCGACTCAAGTGGACGACAGTTCATCTGACAAATGTATCGTGCATTTTCTTTTTCTCCCCCGAGCATAACGACCCGCCGCAATTAACACGTTTCCGCGATATACTATTCGTGTCCTGCGGGGAAATGTTGTCAACGGTCCATTCGCATGCGGGGGACCCCTTCATCAAGCGCCGGCATTCCGAATCAGTAGGACACATCGTTTCGACACCTACTTTCTTCTGGAGTGTCTTCTAGAGATTGTGAAAGAAACGGCCACAAAGAACACCGACAGGCCGGAAGAAAGGCGAAGCGTCGCCTTCAACGTTCGCTGAATTTTAACAGGGAAAGGAATCGGAAATGATGCTCCCTTAGCCGTCGGTCGTTGCCACAATCCGGAAAATGTGTTTTTTCCTTGCGTCAAGGATTAACTGGAACTTGATATTAATCCCACGAAAATCAATTTCTGCCCACAGCTGCTCGAGAGATCAAAGGAGCCCAAAGCCGGGCGCCGTTCCCAGCTGCAATGGTCGGAAGCACGTTTCGGGTGCGGGAAATCGTGATCACTCGAGAATGACCATCGGTGCTCGAGAAGGTTAGCTCGGCGTCTTATCGCCGGTTCGATTGCTTCGTGATAAAGATGGGGTTTTTTTCCGGGGGGCGATTGAAGATTGAAACGTTCCGGTCGAAGATCGAACTAGACCTGAGGCCTAGCAATAGGCTATCCAACCATCCAGACGGGGTTCAATCCGAAGTTCGTTGGAAAATGCAGATGCTACCCTACAAAGAAGAGAAGGGCGGCAAAAGGCCACAATGGAAATCATTAACACGAATCAAATGGATGCTCTCTTTTTCCACTTTTCCGCGAAGGCGAATAACTAATGTAATAAAAATAAAGCATCACCACCAACCGACCGATCCAGTTTGAAGAAGCGATTCGCATTCATCAGTTTGCCGCTGGTAGTCGAAACGGAGCTTTTGTAAGGCTTTCCACGAACGTCGTAAAGGGAAATGAATCCTTCCGAGTGATAAGCGGCTCAACGGCAGCTCCAAGGCAGACGGTCAATTATGAAGATAGCATTTTAAAAAGAGCCGTCAACGTGGCCCCTTTTCCAATTAACTAGAAACAATGGCCCTTTCGAAGGTGTTAACAGCGGCTAAGTATCGTTCCTGTGATGGTGGAAAAGTTTAAAAAAATATTGGAAAATTATTCTTCACCGAGCGGGAGAAAGCAGAACCCGTTAGCCTCGGAAGTGGTTGACGATTATGATTATAAATACCCACTTAGACAAAACTTCCTCATCGTAATCCAACCGATAACGGTACATTTTGCAAACCGTTTACAACATCTGTTGCGGAAACTTTGGTGGCGGGGCATCGGATAGCTGAAACATTAGCAGCATTGGAGTCGTTTGCTCCACGAAAAGGTTCCCGTGGTGGTGCGAACGGTGAAAATCCTACTGTAGATTAAAAGGGCAAAGGAAAACGGATAAAAAATATCCTCACACCTTCTCGTTAAGCCAACAAATATCCTGACCAACCTAGAACAAACAAAGCTTTTTCGCAACATCAATCGTTCGGTCCGTCACCGACCACGGGAAGTGATTTCCCGAGACCGGGAAAGGGCCACACATTTTCCACAAGCGACGCAAGCCTACGCCATGGAGTCATGTCGCACGACCTGTGACAAGCGCATGATGAATAGCCATCCGGTTGGGATGACATTGTGAAAAGTGGGCCTTAGACGAGAATAGATTGATTTTTCCTCCCATCGCTCCCCCCTTTTCACAACATAAACCGTGGCCCGTGAATGACGAAGAGTTGTCTGCCGGACAAAACATATCTCCCAACAAAGGTGAAAGGATGCTGCGTTGACATAACATGAGCCAATGCGTTTCCTTTCGCATGGCGTGCGACCGGAAGGTGGATGCAGGGAACAACAGACCAGCCTCAACCTGCTGCTTCGGGGAGTGACGGGAACCGCAATCGGTCTGCCAATGACGAGCTTGAAGGATAATAACTCTAAGTCATCGCCATCGTTCGGCTGTCACGGTAGGGGAATCAATATCCAAATTTCACATCGGCCTATCGTCCTCCTTTCTTTTTTGCCTTGCTCCCTACGCCGGGGCGCAATAAAAACGTGTCCTTTTCAGGTAGCCAAGGTCCGGTTCCATTTGCCTCCACGGTCCGCACTTTCGCTGAGAGCGTTCAATCTTCCACGCACTGGCCCTAAAAGAAAACAATCGAAATAGCCTCCCTGACGGAGGCGGAATGATTTGATAATAGTACCTGTAACCTCCGGGTATGTGGCAGGGTAGTCCTACTGCGTTCGGATATTCGCGACCGACGGACCGACGGCGTTGTCATAACGATCTCATAAATGTCACCCTTGACAACGAAGGCCATTTTTGATTTCGTTGCAGTAATGGTTTTGCACGCAGTAAAGCCGTGAGTGAGACTATTTATTACCTGTAGGAAGGTGAAAGAGGAAGTCCGGGGAATTTGCCGGGAAACCCCCAATGAGGTCCTTTCCATGGACAATAATTTCAGCTAATCCTGCAATAAATGTAAATTTTGAAATTTCCCATAGCATTTCAAACGACACATGCAGCCTACTGCTGTTATTCCGAGGATTAGAGACAGAGTAATAAATCTTACCTGCGCATCCTGTCAACGGCATAACGAAAGATTTACTGCCTTTCTCTTTGGAATGTCTACCTCTGGATGAATGCAGCCATTTTCAAAACGATACCTGTACGCTGTCGAAATGCTAGGGAGTTATTAATTACCTGTTGGTTTTGGAGTTACAAAAATTCTGTTACCTTGCTCGAATGGGAGGAAGAAAACAAGATCATGAGAATATTATTAGAAGTTAAGCCGTTGGCTCGTATGAACATATTGTTTACCGATGACTATGTTGATTCAATAGATTTAAACAAACTCACACAAAAAATACACATTTCCTCAAGCACTACTTCACATTCTCGACCGATGCTATTTCCGAATGGCGTCGTTCCGGCCTCGTTATGCGACAAACTTTGCCCAGTGATGATACTTCAAACGGGACACCCGCTGGACGGAGTTTGTCGCACAAGCAGTGCTGCCAATGCCAAACATAGCGCACACATTCCACTCGACACTTTACTGTGCCCGACTGCTACTACTTCCTTAAACGATTACAGCTCGTCCGCTCGCACGCCACCACCGCACGGGATGAATTGCGGATGGCCGACATTAAAGTACAACTACTGTGATATGACCGTAACTCAGATCACAGCAGAAGTTCCTTCAATGTAGACCCCCTTACGTTTGCCGACGGTGGGCGGTCGTTTCGTTCACCACTCGCAACACTTGTACTTCCACAAACACGGCACCATCAAACCACCAGCCAGGGTGTTTTGTTTCTCGTTGCAATCGGGAACGGCAGCAATATCAGGTAACTACCGCTGTGATATGGTACGGATTACATTCCAACATATCACACCGGGAGTTCCTTCGATTGCCACCGCCAAGTGGCGCCCTGCTGGTGGGCCTGACTTTCACCTCGTCCGCAAAACTCTGGCAGGCTGCAAATTCCGCACTATCTGCAGTGATGGTCTAGCTTTATGATGTCGTACAATAATCATAAGGTAGAGCACCAAAGTAGTCAGTGACAGTCCGGTGAAGGCACATCGTTATTATTCCACTCGCGGCACACTTTGATGCGCCTGATTTGCACTGACACTGCTTCTCGCTGCTCGTTGAATTGGCCCTTCGTTTAGGACGCGAGTGTACGGTCTAGTCACTTGGTAAATGGCTCGTTTCCTTCAACAGCGACTAGTCCGACAATCGCCCCAAATTATGACCCTCCGGTTGGCAAGCACCACAAGTTGACACTGAAAGCTCTCGAGCACCTCACTGGACGACTGTTCGATCACAACTGATGTCCTGTCGATCGTCACCGGGATGTTAAATAGCGTTGCTCGTTCGTTACCTGAAACGGTAGGACCGGTGAAGAAACCTATTCCTATCCTTTTCGTATCGATATGGTAAAGCATGTCCCTACCTAGAACAACGGTCCACCGGTATCCACACAGGTAGCGATCACCGGTTTCCCAAGCGAGCGTTTACCGATCGTTTCGTAATTGACTACCCGTCGGCGAGACGGGTCCTCAAAATAGTGTCAAAAGTTTTCCTCGCCTAACAGCGGTCGAGACTGTGACGCCCCATTAAAATTCCTTACCACCATGAGCACAAACCTAAGCACCTTAGAACGCCCCGTTTCGATCGAGGATGTGTTAGCTCAGGCGAACCAGTGTTAAACGTGTTTTAGCATGTTTTCTGCAGGATAAAGTTGTAATAAAAAAAATTACCTTCTCAAAAACGTTGCTCGTTTTGTGGGTAAACGGAAGATGTGCTATGTGCCAACGGTTTTTAACGGTCATCCGATGCACAAGGTCACATCAAAGTAAGCGATGCGTGGGAATGGAATATTTTTCGATCGTTAAAATGGATTACCTTAAAATTTTCCAACATTAAACCCATTACTGTGACCGTTAAATTTGCTGTGATACAGAGGAACTCCTTACGTGTTAGAACTTGTTACAAATAACCGTTATCCTCAACACAAAGGTAATGATTTCGATATTGTATTTCTACTCGCTAGGGAATTCCAGCAATAATGCCATGCAAAGGATATTTTGAAAATATCTTAGAGAAAATAATTTCCAATGAATACTAGAGTAAAGCGACTCTTTCTATGTACAAGTAACGTGCAATTAAAATAATTCAAATTTTTAAAATATATTCACAATTCTTGATGTGAGTCGTACAACATGCCAGCCAAAGAATAGGCGGCTCGAACCATAATGAAATCACGCACAGAACGATGTAATCCATTTACGTAAACGATACCAAACGGAACCAAATCGGCACGTTTGTTGCCAGCAGAAGTGTTTCGGTATCCGTACCGTTTTGCCTCATAACTCTCGCCTCGGCCTCAATCTAATTTTATTGCATGTCAACCATTACGGAAGCGCGAATACATTTTCATATTTATTCACTTACGAGGCAAAAAACGAACGCTGGCCTCCGTTCTCATGTGTTGTGGCCATTAGAAGGAGTACGAAAATTTAACTCTTTTCACCGTGCTAAGCATAAACCTCGTTATCGCTGTGAAAGTCGCCACAAACAAGAGGTTTGCAATGGGCTGTCTATCGGGCGTTTGCAGCGGTTTACTCGCCGGTCATCGGTCGCGTGCTAATCGATCGTAATGTGGCGACATTATCGCACGCTTGCCGAAAGGCTGGAATGCTAGAGTTATACCACGGTTCGTGCCGAACAGCACACGCGTTCGGTGTGTTTTGATAATTTAATTCAATTTTAACTACCAGGTATGGCACGCGCTACAAACCACACGGAAGTAAATTGCATGATTTTATCGCTGAAACATGAAGTTGAAAGTATTAATCGATGTTAACTATTTTGAATGATTCGTTTTTGTGATTTCAAATAACTTTAAGTGAAAGAAACTTCTACGGCATCAACTTAAGACAGTCTATTTGTTGACTCACAAAATACACTGGACAGCTTAAATTTCCTTCCAACTAATGGAATGGTTTCTACTGCTACAAACAATTTCAAATTGCCACTTGGCCACAACTGTTGCCAGAATTGGTCAATATGTATCGTCCAGTTTGGAACTGCTCGGAAAATCAATTACAATTTACCCAAACGCTCGCCGAATGTCCGAATGCTCCAAAAGATACCATACGTTCAATTTCGAACTATTTTGTTCCCCCACCCCCGCTCCACTGGTAAAAATATCTTTCCTCGACTCAATGGCCAGAGTCGGTTCAACTTTGCCACCAAAAGCCGACCGAAGTTGGGTTTTTTTTGTCGATATATATATGTTTAAAACGATTTATATCACTTCATGCAACTCTTTCAATCTCGAGCACCATCACTGAACGGGCAGGGAATGGAAAGTCAGACTGAAAGTATTTTGTAACGACAGATAAAAAGAGGTTTGGAAAACAAAAAGTTCCGAAACGATGAAATCACCGTATCAAAGGCACTCGAAGGACCGTTTGAACTACGAAGTCTTACTTCAACGTCTGGTCAACAATCTGTCCGTTTCTCTCGATCGCTTGCGAGGAGAAACGGACCGATAAACTTTTATTTCGTTTCGATTTTCTTTCAACCAGATCGAACCGTTTGCTTGCGCCGGCGAATTTCCATACCCAACGGAGGACAGGAGCAAATCGCTTAATATTGTAATGAAAAGTTCCTACCATACCTTTCCAACCGGGTAGTTGCTCAAAACAGTATCGGAACTATTTCAATTTATCAATAGGAAAAGTTGGCAGATTACACGCCGTTGGAATATTTCCCCTGAAATAAAGGCAAAATGAAACAACTCGAAGTTGATAGCCGTATTGCTAGAACACTGGTCAGCTGGAAAGGGAAACGTTCAAGGGCAGCCATAAAGTAGTTTATATCTTCCAATACCATAAGGTAACATCATGAAAACGCCTCCGTTGGTAAAGGTGCAACGTCAAACCTGCCACGGCAGATCTTACGATGGCCAACAGATTTAAGCATCTAGAGCTTATTAGCTTACTAGAGTATCGTTATTTAGCAACAAGTTCGATAGTGAAATGGGCCATAAAACGGGGCACTAGTGACGAACCGAATAAGGGCTAAGTAACCATAAGTTGCAACCAGAGGTCTTCGTGCTCTGCTTCATATCCTGTTAGGATCGAGGACGTTCGATCCGATAAACTGAAGCATGGAACCATCCACGCCGGAGATACGTCCGATGAAAGTTGACTACAGTCTTCTACAGGGCCGGCTTTTCCGATCCACATCTACGGCAAGGGTTTCCCCCGTCTTTTGTTGTTGTGGAAAGTTGAGCCAACGTCACGAAACAGCGCAAGGGACACAGCGTGACGGGAGGCTAATAAAATTTAGTATCACTTTTCAGAAAATCATCGCCCACCCACCACCCCCGCCAAGGCCCAGATTACCCAAAAGGCCAAAGAAACAAATGACTTCCTCCGAGCTGAAGAACCCGCCGGGGGCGGCTTCGGGTCGTAGCTCAAAAAGCGCAAATCCTTCCTTCACCTCGGCCAACACACACAAAAAGCACGTGCCCGAACTTGCCCTTAAGTCTGTGCGCTACTACTTCATTAGCTCGGGCTGACGGTGTTTTGATTTATGAAACTTTATTTATGCCATCCCGGGGGCAGGTCAGGACCTTCCGTTAGAAATTAACCAAAGTCCATCGGGCGAGAAAAAAGTCCCCCCCCTTCGGTGTCGGTATCGGAACACTTTCACCGGCGCGAAGACAACGACCGGCCGTGCAGAATGCGGTAAATTTGATAGAGTATGCAACATTTTACGATTTTCTGGCGTGCTCTGCGTGCCTGCAGCACGCCGTTTCGATGTTGATGCTTGGGCCATGCACGCCTCGCAAGTGGAGCTCGGAGATCACTCAATTTTGCGAGATGATTTAGTGCGCTAATCCTGGGCCAACGGGGGTAACGGTTTACCAGCACCAGCCCAGCGAGACATTTATCATGCACAAGAAAGTGCAGCACCGGCACTTTTTGAGCGGGCAAATCTGGGTTAATTGGATGGAACGAGTGTCGTAATCAACGATTAAAATCTGTAAACGGAATGATTTACCGAGTGTTGCCTTTTTAAAGCGCTTGCCGAAGGAGGGGGGGGTTAACATTCTTCGAAAAGGAAAGGTTGACCTTGCCCGCTCGCCAGTTCCTGTTTAAATTAATGAACAATGACAAAAACAAGCAAACAAGAGGGTCAACAATTGGTATCATTTAGCAAATATGTTTAGTTTATGTACTTAACAACATTCACAATTATTTTTGCTAGAATATTACAACAAATAAATTAACTACGACATTCCTGATGAGGATCATTGGTTGAGGAAAAATGTCACATAAAGTTAGATCAGGATCAAATCAATTTTTCACATAATCATTTATTTTTCATAACATTTTTTTCTTATTACTTGTTCCAAAAATGTATCTTACTAAGAAGAAATGTATATAAACAGCCCTTTGACTTCAAAAAAATGGTTTCGAAAAATCATTAGTCTCAATGCGAACTACAATATTCTGAATTTACATTCAATTGCACGACGAACGTTTTCTTGTCTGAATTTATTTATTCAAGAATCGCTTTACTTAATTTTGTCGCCATTTTTGAATGACATAAAATTAACAAACAACTAAATTTAAGGTTTGAAACAACCTGTTCGGATCGATTTTTTTATGTGGATATTAGGAAAATTCCTACTTCCAACAATGAACAGTATTTTGAGAAAAAAGTCAATACGTCCGGTTGCTACAAGACCCTAATTGTAGCGTTTACATTTACATAACATTTTCTTTTTGCAAAGCAATTTAACACAATTCGATTGACATTGGTATCGGCCAAACCTCGGAAAGGTAAAGTTGATACGATCCTGCAATCGTCATCATGCAAGCATCAGTGTAAGTTGGAAGCAAAAGAAACTTCACTGGGGGCAAAAGGAAAATTTGTAACTTTTTCCAGCCACAAAATTGCATCCTCAAAGTGCAGTCAATACGTTAGCAATTTTCATGCCCGAATTCAACAAAAACGAAACATAAAACCAACCTAGAGACCGTAAAAATACGATTTTACTTTTCCGAGCGCGTTCGAATGTAAATTTGTACCAACTGCTTGCGGCAAACTTGCTTGCCCATGTGTAGCCGCTCAAGTGGCCATGTGATGGTGTGTATGCGTAAGTTTTCATCCTTCTTTTTGCTCACACACACACACACACACACACGAAACAACTATACCCCAGGTGGGGAGGTGAATGGCAAAAGCGCAAAAATTTCGCGCAAGTTTTACAGAACCATAAAACCCCTCTTGCAAACCATGCCATGCACAGGACGAAACCAAAGCCTTCTCGCCACCGCCACCAAATGCATGTCTTTGGTCTGGCTGCTGCACGGTGGTTTCATTCCACACACACCCCCCGGCTGGACGTTCGTACCTTCTTCCGGTGTTACCTGCAAACCAACGGAACCCGCGGGTACGTTCGTACGAACACGAACGAGCAGGAATTTGTCCCGTGCGGTACGCGCTGGGGGTAACCGGCGGGAAAGGCTACCTCAGCTTATGGCTTCACCTGCGCCGGAACGTTGTGCATCTACGCGTGTACGAGCGCAAGTTTACACAACCCGGGTGGGGTGTGTAGGAGGAGATGGGCAAACATAACCTCAAGGCAGCTTGGCCAGCGTCCCTGGAGGAGGGCGGAGAAAGGATGCGGTTTCGCGCAAGGGTTGATATATTTATTCCGCCGAACCGGTGCGAATCGCCTTGAGGCAAGTGTAATCCGTTCCGGCGTAGGTGCATTCTGCCGGTGGCACGTTCATCGCATCGTGGAAGGGTATATGGGCCGAAATAAAGGAAGTTCTCCACGATGTGCGAACCAGCGTATAAGTTCGCTTGACGCGACCTACACCGCAAGCACCGAAACCACCGACGAATGGTCCAGCGTAGTGCAATCGCACCATCCTGAGGGCAGACGATCCACAACCTCCCGGCACTTCCAGTAACTTTTGAGGAATTTAATTATTCAACTGTAGCATCGCGAAACCCCCTAACCGAGCTTCGGTGTCGAAACATAGCTTTTCGTCAAAAGGCCTCCACGCACGCAGCCAGATTCCTTGCGTCGGTGACCAGGCGCCTCCATCGGAACGACGGTGCAGGGAAAGAAAAGCCTGCACGCATCAACGCCATCGCGATTTCACGCGTGAGTGAACGGAGCATTGAAATATGCAATCAACAGCGTGGAGGAAAAAAGGACGGCATTGACAAGTGTTGCTTGCCCTTGCGATCCCTCGAGTTTAGTAGGGGTTTCCCTTCGATAATGATGATGTTCGGTGGCTTTGTGCACGGTGGGATTTTTCTACAAAGAAAAAGCCAACCCAGGATTTCATCACACACGAAGTGGAAGTGACTTCCCTTCACTTCGGTCAAACGACCGAACAAACGACCGGCCCTGACGATGGTGCGCATGCTCCGGTATAGTTCATCCGCAATTCATCTGTTAATAAAACGAAACAGTCAACAATTTCCCGCTTATCCTAGGGGAGCACCAGTTTCTGTGTCATTGGAGCGAGTGTGAAATAGTGTCACCAGCTGCGACCGGGTGAACTTGAACCAGAAACACTCTCCATCACTCCGGCGTAATTTGCTTGTCGTTCCACGGGGAGTTAAGCTATGAGTGGTATCGTCCACCTTTCGATGGTTCTTCAGTTAGTATGGTCCAACGATATGGAATTTAATGGACATATGCACATGGATGAGTGAGTTGCGAGTGAAGTTTTAATTTTTCCTATCCTTCTGTTCCTATTAATTTACTTAATTCAAAATCATTTCAAACACATGATCTGGACAGAAATCCTTCCTTTATCTTGGGTTTTGTTTAAAGGCTATTTTTAATAACATTTATCATTTTTTTATGCACTACACTAAACATGCTTTTACGCTGTTGCAAGTAGTATCTTTCGGAACGCAACACTACGTTCTTCAATAATTCACTTGTATTGCACCCAAAAACACTTAAATATTATCATCTACAATCGGACATACCCAGAAACCATTCAACAAATAGGATATCAAATCGTATGGAATGTATCTTCATGCCATTAAAACCAAAGTTGCAGAGCTGCGCTATTATCAACCAACGATTTAAAGTTGCTAAAGTAAAGTTAGTAATTTGAGTTGCTGGTAAGCTGATTGAGAGGTTGTAATTGGATTTGTGTTTATGTAAGCAGAAATAGTTTGAACTTTTTCCGAAAATCTTTAATGTACCTACTTCTCTGGTAGTTTACCTAATTTTTACATGATCCATTAGCACTTCATCAAACCTTTAAGCAGTCAGATCTGAAGCGGCGCATTTTCATCCTTACAGCTAAATAAATGTCGGGACATGGTGCAACCAACGTCGTTGAAAGAAAACAGTTGTTAAAAAAGGGCGTACTTTCTGCTCTAACTACTTTCTACGCCGCGTTGTGAATGTAAACATATATACAATGCAACAGCGGTTTGGTTAACAAGAGAAAAGTAAACGAAAAATGGCGAACAGAGAGAGAGAGAGAGGGAGTAAACGTTTCCAGTAGCATCCTGTTCGCGGTCCACACGGTGGTTGCCATCGATTTTCCGTTGGTTTACCAGCTCGACCCTCGCAAACCCTTTCAGACGTTTCCACAACATTAGCTACGTTAAGTTAAATAGAAGCGAGCGTTGAAAGAGTGTGTGTGTGTGTGATTTTACTACAAATGAAAAACATTAAAGAGGGTAATTAAAATGGAGCTTTCGATTGATCTACTATTTAATTGCTGGTGGTTGTGATACAAATTAATTAAAACATTGAACCCGTGCCATTCGGGTGCGAATTCAATAAAAAAAACCCGTTAGCATAGCGTAAAGAACGAGCAATAACGCATTTTCCAACGAAGCAATCCACCAAATTGAGAACAAATTATGCGCGTTGGAAATATTAATATTTCGTAGAGTAATTGGGATAGAATTAAAAATTTGCAAGAGAGAAGATAATTTGAGATATCACATTGAAGCAAATTTCAATTTATAATTAAAAGGTCGAGCTCTATTTTAATCAAACCAAATTGTTAATTACTTTGTAACGATCGACACGAAAACAAATGATATTTATGAATTGTATATCTTAATTCATCTCAACAATTCTTAGTATTTCCGAAGCTTCCCGGCCGGTAAAAATGTATCTTATTTAAGCGCAGTGTTTATGAAGCCATTTCAATTCATTTTATTGTTCCGCTATCATGACCGGGACAGTGGGAAAAAGAACTTCACGCGGGAACTTTTGTGTCGTTTTTATATAGCTGTTTTCAAAAGAGTGCCTTTAGGGCGCGTGGACGCAACAAAAGCACGAAAACAATCCCCCCCGAGACTGTTGATGAGCCGTTCCGTGAACAACCCCTTCGTCCCTCACATTCCAAGGGATTTAGCTCCATCTTTTTCAGCTTGCGGTCCTGTTGTACATCTTGATGAACACAACCGCAAGAAAAGCAAACCACAACCACTTGTGTGTCGTTGAGCTATTTTTTTATTTTTTTTGCTCTCCCCCAAGCCTCGCTAACACCATTCCGTTAACCGCAGGATAAGATTTATGCTAGCCTGATAACAACGTTGTTTAGGACGGTTTTTAATATCTCATTCCATTCGGTTTTTTTTTGTGTCGGAAGCGGTGCCAGTCCGTGCGGGCGATGCCAGGTTGGTTCTATATATTTTTTTAGTTTACCACAAGAAATAGGAAAACCACAAAAAAAAATCCACAGCGGGAGGAGAGAAGGACTCGAAAATGTTGACGATGGTGACAGTGCGATAAAGCAACCGTCGACGCTAATGGCCAGCCAGTGTCAGATTGTTGCCAACGCTTCAGTCAACACCAGCGTCGACAATAACAACTCGGACGACGGCGAGGACGGTCAAGAATGAAGTCACCGACCGACCCGGCAAAGATAACCAAACCAAACACCCAGCGTGGCCGTTCGTAAATCGCACATTCTGCCCATGCCACACCATGACCGTAGCTGCTGCCCATTTCCACGCTTCTTTTCTTTCGTTATTTCCAGCAAAGTTTTCGGTAAAGCATGGAAACGTTAACCCAACCCATCGCCAAATGACCACCGCACTGACATGGGGGGAGAGTGTAGGCAGAAGGGAGGGGAGTGTGGTCGACAAAAGACGTCGTCTCGTCTCGCGTTCCAATGGGCGCCCTTCGTCACCCCTCCCCCACCCTCCCTTCCGCCCGCTCCCACGGTTCGGGTGTTTATAAAGTAGAATATCTTTTAATCGTGGCAATTATCATTAACACCTTTCTATCTAACGGTTTTCGCACCGGATGCCGGCGGAGCGTTGTAAATAAATGCTCGCATTTTCCAGCCAACTGCCAGGACCGGCGATCCCGGATTGACTTTCTCCTGAATAGCTTAAGGGGGGGCAAAAAAGCCCGACAGAACCGGACCGGCACCGTTCAGGATACTTTCACCCCGAAACGATGCAAGTCGCCATTATCCGCAACCATGTGTTTCGTGGCGCCGGGTGGAAAAGACCTCCCCGTTGTGTGCTGGTGATTTGTGCCTCAACGCTGCGTTGAACGTTGAAAAGGCCATCATTAAGGGTGGAATGTTGCACGCTAGGTTTAACGTTCACAGGTAGAGGAAAAATTACTGTCGAATACTAAAAAGATAATGACTCACTTTGGGGTAGGTGAAGATTTCGAATTCATAAAACGTTTTCGGTATAGAAATGAAAAAAATGGTTGCTCTAAGCACATTGCAGAAAGTGTTTTTGATTTTTCCAAGGTCAGCTTTAAGATTCACAAATTCATTGTCCGCCTGAATGAGTTTCGAGTTAGGAAATTTTTATAATAAAATAAATCGTGCGCTTTAGTTTATCTTGGATTCTTCGATTAGTGACAATAGGTACTTAATTTTCTAATTCTAGCCTTTGCACTTAATCCGTGCTGCTACTGATATTCAATTCAAAACCAATTTCATCAGCGGGTGTTTTACTTAGCAAAAATATTCAACTGGAATTTAAAAGATTTCTTGAACATACAACTTTACACTGCAATTTTGTCTTTTACTTTGGATAATGACAAAACTATTTTCTTCATATCGAACTTCATTCTTTTTGGATTTATATAACCGGCAACACATTAGCTTATCTTTTTTCTTAATTTACAAATTTAATACTTTACACCTTTGAGAAGGAAAGCTAAAAAAAGAAAAAGTTTAAATAGAACAATTCATAAACATTCATACAGATAAGATAAAATTTTAAAAATCCAACAACATCAACCAAAAATACGGCAACGCCCGTAATAACTTAATAAATAAATTAAATAAAAGCAAACAATAATAAATATAGAACAACGTACATTTTACTACATGTTTTCCAAAGTTAAACAAACTCTGAGAATAGCTAGCTGTAAATAAATACTGTATCTTGTCTAATATAATTTCAAAGTAATATTTCTGTTCCATCCAAAGGATGTGGAAGAAATGGATTATGCTTTGAACAATCAACAAACGTTAAAATAATTCGAAATGCAACGCTTTCATTGCAACAAAAATTGGAACGATCTGGTCATATTGCAGCCTAGCAGAAAAGTATACTGGTCGATTTTAAACTCTCCATCAAATTCATATCCATCTAGATGCACGTATACCGCAAACATTCAACATAATTTGTACCGGAAAACGTTTAAAACATAATAGCGTCTATTGTTTGCCAATTGGCAAAAGCACTGTCCGTGGCATCAATTTATCACTGCACCGAAGTGTTCCCTCCCTTCTCGCGCCCCCAACAATCTGTTTCACATTTTGGGCTAGTTTCGTGTCATGTTAACTTCAACCCCAACCCCCGTCGATCGATCGGAAAATACACAGTTTGCCCAATTTCCTGCCCCCTCTCGAACGCGCGGAACCCCAATAGACACAACGCAAAAACGCACCGTAAATCACGTCCGACAGCCGCTTGATTAAACTATCAATTAGTGCACTTTTTTCGAGCACTCGCGCTGCACTTCCACTTCCGGCTTGCGAGCGAGGCATCGGCCGGCAAAACGGCGAACCAACACGATTCGCAAGTTTTCCCTCCCCGACCGACCTCCTTCCTCTCGGGCGGAAGGGTCGTTGCTTTTCAACCTCGACAATGGGGGTATGTTTAAAGCCGAGAGCCCCACTCGAGCGCCCCGGTAGGATGGATGTTTATCGCGATGCTGAAGTGGCGTCGATTCGCTTTGCTTTCTTCCCCCGCGCCGTGCACACCACACTTGGTGAACTTTTTTGTTTTTCTTTCCCCGGTTCGGTCATCCTCGCTAAACCGACCTGACCCGACCCGATAGTAAGATAAATTATCACGCTAAACTTTGCGCTCGCACTACAATCTGCTTCGACTTGAAAAAACAGGACCTTTCAACCTCGTAGAATGAAGAAGCGATGCGAGAAGGAAAGAAAAGTGGTTCAAAGCATGCATACACACACAGAATTCACACACCAAGCAGAACTCTTCAACGGAATGGATGGTGGATCAATCGGTTGATCGAGAGCGGCCCCGGACGAGTGTCTGTTCGGAGCGTTCGGTGCTGCCCTTTTTCCGATTGATAGAGTCATTCTAGCCCGTAGTGGAAAGACTAATAGAGACCCTTCCCCATGGCCTCCAATCGCTCCACCGTTGGAAAAATCCCCAACAACCAACGGCAAAGAAAAACACACCAAAGTCGCACCCGAACTACAAACAAACACCACATCCTCGAGCTCGAGCTCGCCAGAAGCTTGTAGTTCCTCTTGCTGGCCAGAAGATAGCTTGCTGCGGGTTTGATCCACACTTTCTCCCTTTCGCTCCCTCCTCCCAGCAGCACTTGCATCCATCAATATGCCATGCCAATGTCGTTGATGAAAGTTTTATAGCTGATTGTAAAATGGATCGCAAACGGAAAGGATTATCGGGCGCGCGCGGACAAGGCGCTGGTGTCTGATTGAAGGACGGCTACTTCGACGTCGATTGTGTGTGTTTTCTTATTCCCTTTTCCTCTTCCTCCCTCTCTCACTCTCTCTCTTTACTTTTCTTGCTTACAGAAATTTTCTTGTCGGTCCGTTGCCATCACATTTTGCCCTTCTTAGCCCTTAATCCGTGCCGGTTATGGTGTTGATATCGATTAAAATATGCTCCGCTTTGATCATCGATAAAATCCGATCCGACCGGATGGAGGCGAATGGAACGATAGAAATATGGTCAGCAAAAAATATTCTTTCACCATTTTGATTACTTCTACTGGTAAAGCTATTTCGACGTAGTTGTGTAATTATGTTCGGGGATGGTTTTCTCTCGCAACCGGCTGTAAAATAATTAATTTAGTAAATTATAGTGTTTCATCAGCCCTTCAGAAGTGCCACTCTGAAGTTGTTCGTGTGCAATAATAATTTTCAACTTCCTTTATTGGCAAAATAATTACATTGAAAGCAACTCAACAAGCGAAGATAAACTGAATGATCAATTTGTTGATTTATTCGTTGATTCGTTCTGTTAAAACTGTCACAATAAAATGGTTCCATGTAGAATTCTGATAACAGTGGCAAAAACTAACAACAGATAACAATTTGTAGCATTAATTCATAGAGAAAGGAAAACCCTCCCAATACAAATTGGTTACAATGAAAACATGGTCGGAACATCGCAAAGCTAGAGGGCAAGCAAAAAAACCCCCAACCAACACCAATCCCGGAGAAAAACTTTTACATCTCCCGAGCAAATATTCCCTCCGTTAAAAAGTCGTTAAAAAAGTTGCAAAACTAAAGTCAATCAATTGTGCGAAACTCTTTATATATTTGCATCTTTCGTGAGTTCCACGATTGTCTGTAGCGAAGAAAGAATAGCTAAGGGGTAAACTTTCGTGCGAAAAAAAAAGGAACACAGTCCCTTGCTGCTTGCTCTTACAATTTTCCGCCTATCGACGGTGCTTCCCAGTGCATTCTGCCATTCTGTGTCTTTCCTTTCCGGAATCGAACCTCAACTGCAAGTGGGAAGGTCAATTTCTCAAACCCAAGTCCCAACCCAAAGCACACTGGATTAAAGGGCCCAACCGAGAGGGGCGAGGGCAGTTGGTAAAAAGTTTTCATGGCGGAAAAACAAAGATAAACACATTTTCCCCGCTCAAACTATTTCCCTGCCGTGCCAAAAGAAGATGGCGCTCTTGGCTTATAGGAGCGTCGTGTGTTTTTTCTTTCTTTTGTATTGTCCTGGTTTATCGTTTTGTTTTCAGTGCTGCAGCCCTTTGCTGGAAACCGCTACCCCTCGCTCTCCTTTGTCGTTCAATTTGTTGCCATGATTTATTATGAGTTGAAAAATCATGAAAATTTTCACCCCCAAACGAACGGCTCAAACCCGTTTCCGTTGAACTCGTGCCACAATTTTCGCCACCGAACGTCACGTCTTATCTGACAAAAAGCTGACGAAACAATCGTCATTTTTTACCCACCCCAACGGATGCTGGACAGGCGAAGATACGGCGCTCGGACCATCGCCGTCGGAAGTATGTTGGTTCAGCTGGCCAAGGATTACGCCAGCAGGAGGCGTCTCAAGCGTTTTTCGTTCGAAACGTTCGTAAGTTTGCGGCGAATATAAATCACCACTGCAGTAGACAAGTTCCTCTCCGGTCCGGTCACTTTCGAGGGTCGTAATGATTTTTCAATATCAACCGAGGAGGGATAAAAAAACTGGGGAAAAGTGTTCCACACGAGGAAGATAGTTTTATGATGCTTTTGACTTGGTATCAGCATGGTTAAACATGGCTACAATTAACTTGTCAGGAACCATGCTGGAAACTATTTTATCAGCTTTGAAAAGTGCCAACACAACAACACAACACTACCAAAGTAGCTAAATTCAAGCAAAAAGAATGATCTCTTATTTATAACAGCAGGGCCCAAAAGTTTGTCGGCAAAAAAACAGTTAAATTATCTACGAAACAAATACACCTAGCTGCACCGCTTCCGGCGGTAAAACGGGGACGTAAATCTAAAGTTAAAATCTAGCTTCAACTCGCTAATTAATGGTTAAAATAACTTTCTCCTGAGCAGCCCATGAGGTCACCGAAAACCGTGGCCTCACAACGACACCATAAACCATTTCGCGACACTCCTACGCCCCGCATTCACGCAACCGCAAAGGGAATGAAAATGGAGTGTTTCGTTGGAAGCAAGAATTTGTGCTGTAATTTCAGCAAGAGCAAAGAAAACTGCAGCAAGAGCAGCGTAAAACCGCGAGGTTTCCAACCACGAGGTTCCGCTTTGCGAGCAAAGAATAAGACTATCATTGGAGTAACCACAAAAGGGCGGAAAACTAGCGCAACATTGTCTTGTCCGGTTTGGAGGCGCAGGGGTTGCTGCTTTCCATACCCACACATATCCAACCCATTTCCCGGTGGAAATGGTTCCTTTGCCTACCAGCAATAGTGGCTAAATTTTACATAAAAAAGTCAGTTTCAGAAGTAACTGGAGCGGTCTCGTGTGAAAAATATTTTAATTAAAAAGACGGAGCCAAACATTCGAGCGTTATTTGAATTGCACAAACACCGTAAGTAATACAGTTTTTCTACGTAGAATGGATTTGTTAGTCGTTTGAATATTAATCATCCGGCATTTCTCGGATGTTAGCTTAAGCTATGTTCTATCCAGTAAGGCTAGTGTATTTGCATTCATACGCAGCATACATGTTCCGTAGAAAACTTTATGCAAAATATGAAAAGTTTTTAAGATTCTGTAAAACCACATGAATGGAGTCTTCTTCTTCTTGGCGTAACGACCTTGTTGGTCATGCCTGCCCCGTTAAGGGCTTACGAGACTTGTTTCCCTGTTGTACGTGGATAGTCAGTCCTCTCGTACAGGGGAGGGTCCGGTCTCGGTTGGGATTCGAACCCACGCCGTCGAGGTGGTGAGCCCCGGCGCTCATGGGCCGATTTGAATGGAGTAGATGAACTGAATTAACATACTTACCGATGGTTTGCTCATAATTAGAAAAAGTATTCTGAATATTTGATTAGTGTTATGAAATTGATATATTAAATTGTGTAAATATTAGAATTTTTTAAGAAGATCTACATCGAGACTGAATAAATCATTTCCATGGCGTACGCCATCATAGATTCACTTGAAATGTACAATCAATTTATATACAGGCATTCCAATAATTCATCCTATTGCAATCAACTTGATACAGTGCCTCTCAAGTACCTTCTTCAGTGCTTTAAACTTCCCAAACATTCTTCCGATTGAAAATATTATTCAAAAATGCCTTTCCTTCCAATGATTGCACCTCCCAGCTGTAGAAATCTCCATAGTTATACGTTATCATCCCGATACGAGCTTTATCCGGTATTTCAAATAATCAAATATTATTGATCGAAGCGCTACAGACTCCCAACCGTCCAAGATAACAACTCAGACGGCAACAAAGAAACGACGTACGACATAATGTCGCAAACCTACTCCCGCCGCTCGGCAAACACATCCATCGCAATATGACAACAATAAACAAACATCTTCCATACGCCAGCCCCCGCGCGCCACCCACCCGAAGGTAAAGATCAATATCATGCCAGCATCCGGCACAGATGATGGCACAATTCTGCTGACTTCACCATTGGCAAATTGTTGCCACCGTCACGGTGTTTCCACTACGCTTCCGTACTGCAACTTCACCACTCCATTGGGAGTTTTCGTGGAGAGCTGAAAAAGCGCAAGATAGCTGTGATTCGATTGCATCTACACCGTGGCGGAAAGAAGGCACTCCTGGCGTGGTAGAAGTTTAATAAAACTCCGCAAGATACTCGCAACTCTTTCGCTTCCCCCGGGGGGGCCAAACATTGGATGAAATCAGCTGGTTGGTTTGCTTATTACCTCCGGGGACCTATTTCGTGAGAAGGATAATTTTTTCGTACCAACAAGAATCATTTTTCTGCTCGCTGTGGAGCTGACGTCTTACTTAGTTCACAGAAAAATACTTCTTCATGGTTCTTCCATAAAACATCTATCATTGCGTTGCTCTGCCGTTATTCGATAAAATTTGGATTCTAATTCAAACAGTTGTGAAAGCAATAACTTAAGAATTTCTGTGCTTTGAAGAATATTTCAAATGGATTTTAAAATTTACGTAAAATATGTTTAACATTTTTAAATAGCATGAAATACAAAAAAATTGTACCAACATGTTTTTTTATTTCTTTAAAAAAACCATACTGTGCTAACCTAAAAACCTAAATGCCCAACTTCACAAACAGAGACCAAAATGTGTGTAGATAAAAAAGTTTGCTCTCTAATAATAAACATAAAATACGTGTCCAGCACTTAGATGCATGAAACAATTATCTGTACTTGGCTTCTGCTAGTGACGTTACAAGCCGTTCCGCCTCCCAAACACACGAACCAGAGAACCGAAAGATATACTAATTGTTGGGAAAGTTGCTTCGAATCAATTAGATGCGATACATAATTTGATTTCTAATTTTACACCCTTCCTAGGAAGTTCTGTCACGAACATGGACATCGACTGGGCTGAGGACTTGAAGTGCCAAACAACATACAGTCAAACCCGGTAGCATAAACCTGCTTTGGTTCCAGCGTAGCTTTAAACTACCTTTCGGACCGGTGAATTAGTTCAATAAATAAAACATCTTTACGGTGTACTGGGCGGTTCGAAAACGTCCAGTGATGCTTGCTTTCATAAACCCTGTTACTATTGCAATCGCCAGAAACCCCCAAAACAACTTAACATCCCAGCCACGATTAGCAGGAGGGAGTAGCTTTGGTTCACCCGCCATCAAAAAGCACACGTGTACCCCTTTTTCCTCTGAGGCCTGTGTGTGAAAACCCGGAACCAGGAAGTCACTTCCAGTTCCGTTCAAGTGGAAGCGGGCGGAGAAGGAAAAAACTGTTTTCACCCTATCCCGTTTTACGAGCTTCACTATTTCGATTGGCCGCCCTTTTGCTTGCTCGGTTGATTTCTTTTCCAACCCAGAGCGGGTGGTGGGGGGGTAACTGTTGCTGAAATCACGTCCTCCCAGAAAAATCGACCATACCGACTCCGCTGTGGGGCGATGGTAAACTTTTCTATCTCAAACGATCATAAGCTACTGGTGCATAAAATGAAAGAAATTATTATCTCTACACTAGTGCCGATGTTTCGGTTGCGATGTTTTGGAGATGGGTGCCGCTTGATTCCGTTTCCCTTTTTTCCACCTAAGGCTAACCCCATTTTCCATTTGCACCCTTTTCGGGCGCTTTCGTGGCCCATTCGCTTCGTTACGTGCGTGCCCAAAAAGCGGTGGATTACAGTATACCAGTTGATGTACGAAATGTATCCCCTGTGGGGTGCTTCCCGTAAGTGTATAGATTATTTTGGGCGGAAAAGAAAAAACAATCACACGATAACAAAGAATTGTGTTTAATAACAACCCTCGTGATTTTAGTTCGAACCAACGTTCTGTTTGTTACAATTGAATAAAAGTTGTATAACAAAAAGAACCTTCAACGTGAAACAATACCAATTAGGATTTTGTTTCATGTGGAAAGAGAAAACAAAAAAAACAAGGGCGAAGAACGAAAGATTGCGGCCAGCTAATGATTCAATTAACGCCATGACTCGCCAAAACACACCAACGGTTCAATCAAAATGATAAGTCATTCTTCGCCAAAGCTGCACCATGCCGGGCTTCCTGCCACCAACGCGGCAACAATTTTCCACCCACACCAATCGGGTTGGTGTTGGGGAAGGACAGAACGGTGATGACTGCATTACAGCCATCGGGGCTACGCTGCAGCTCGCTCGGTAAGAACGGAGCGATTTATTGCGGTAATTTATGTTTGCCTAACTCATTTACAAGATATGCACTCATTTGCGCTTCAGCACAGCGGAAGTGTTTCGTGCCTGGTAGAGGGAAAAACTTTTCCCACTCTCCCCCCGCTTTCACCCCCTTTTGGCATTCCAAATATTTTTTCCTTCTTCTAGTTTCCTAGGGTGGAGATAGATAGAGTATTTTCTTTTTATTTTGTTTTTACTTCTGAGTGTTCTAAACAGTGCTGCTTAACTAACGCCTTTACCGTGCACTTTTGCGCACCCACTGATGCTTTAATTAATTATTCCTTTGCCCTGTGAGGAAACCTTTTTCCCATCCAGGTTACAGGATACACCCAGGACAGAACTGGAACGGCGGGAAAACTCGGTTGCAGACCGCGAGTTTGTGAGTGCAGGCAGGGCTCCCGTAGTTCTCGAACAGGGTCAAAATTGAGTAGCAACGTTTCCGTTTTTACCCCGCGTTTAAGCACTCGAAAGCGCGAGCGCTAAGCGGTAAAGGTAGCGGAAAATTACCGTAATTTGGATGCAGTTTAAACTACGCCACGGCACCACCAGCCGTCGGCTTTCAGTGCGCCAAGAAAAAGAAATCTACGACAGTCGGATATTTAAAGGTAGATGGGAAGAGATGGGGAACGGTGGACGAATGGTAGGGGATGGCGTGGTGAAAGGATTTGTCTGAAAGCTTAATGGAAAAATTTTTCTTCCTGCCGGTTGGTGCTCCGCCGCATCCCCGCTGATCCGTTGCACCCCCGAAACAAGTTTTCCAAGCAGCATCCTTCCGCCAAACTTTTCTTACCGCCAAGCAGAGGGGAAGCAGTTAATGCGGCGGGAAAAATCGGGCGCAGCGCGTAGCGATCGTTTGGTACCGGGATGGTTTGTGCGTGAAAACTTACCACGCGCAGAGCGGCACGGCACCGTAACGAGAAACATTTCGGAGGGTCATTAAAAATTTGGCACAGAAACATTTTTACGATGATTGCGGACAGGGAGCGAGCTAACGATGCAAATTATCCTTGTGCACACAGTTTTGCCACTTTTTTTTTCTCAATCCTAAATCTCGCCCCGGAAAAGACGAAAGTGGAAAGAAAGGGAAAAACGAATCCAAAACCTCGAAAAATCTTTCTTCCTGTGCAGCAGGAAAACTCCGCGCCATGCTTTCCGAGCCAGGACTTTAAGGATCACGTGTGCAATGGAATAAAATTAACATATCTTTCAAGTGCCTTGGCATGGGGCTGTGGGGGTGGGGTTGGATAAATCGCTTTGTCAAGGTGGCAAGGGCGGTGCGAGCATTACATTTGGAGTTGGATTGTAATCGACTTTCTTTGCCCTAATCCGATTATCAATGGAAAATCATGTGAAGCAAGTGATTGAAGTTTGAAACCCGAAGGAAAACGAACACTCGAAGATAGCGAAGCTATCATCAGCCTCATGTGTGGTAATTCAAATGGGCTTATTCAAATGATTTTTTTTCCAAGCATCCATTTTTTTTGCGGCAACGTTGGAACGATTAATTTTCTCATAAGCCTGTATAAGGTGCTTATCTCTTAGATTAACAATTTCTTAAATTTTCTACAACCCAGCATTTTCGCACTTAAATGATATCCTAAGGTACCATATTTGTTGTGGTGTACAACTTATTATCTAGTTAAGGAATTAGATTGAAAAATATTCAATCCAATCAATAGATGGACCTGTAAGTAGAAGATAAAAATGCCCCATCTTTTCTCAAAGAGATATAATACAAATAATTAAAAAAAAAATAATCTATAACATGAATTTTATAATCTCTAATTTTTATTCTGTTATATGGAATAACTTTTAGCGTAGCTTCTTTTATTAAAAGTAATGGATGAATAGAGTTTCAAGAAAAAAGTGACCAACCCTTATTCAACCATTTAGTACACAAGGATTAAGCTTAACGACTCTCTTATACCGTATGTTAAACCAAAATATCAATGAATAATACAGTCGTTGCCATGTTTCTAAAACTAAATATGGTAATAATTTATCTAACTTCGAAGTTAGAAGAAAAAGACGTATAGCTATATTAATTTTTTACCAGAGCCCTTAGTGTATTTTTTTTCCTACCGAGTATAACTTTATGTGAACATAAAAGTAGTAGGATTCGCCTTAAGTAAAAACCCCACTCTCTCGCCCTCTGAGGCCTTTTGAAACCAAAACAATCATAGTTATGGGTCTCGACTCCAACACCCGATCAACGGGCGAACCAACTGCTCTATGATCGATGCGAAATCTCGAAAGCGGGTCATTTATTTTCCACCATGAAAAACCCCATTGTTTACACATCGTTCGCCGCACCTCGTAGGAGGAACGTATTTTCTGAGCGCCCCGAAGCTCCACTCGGCGCCGTATCTTAAACTGACTTAGATTTATGCCACTTGGAATGCCTGAACTCGCATAAAGTGCACGGAAAAGTCGAACCCTTTTCCCGTGACCCCGGGGTGCAATCCCGTTACCCACCACCTCCCCTGCCCAATCGTACACCGTTCGGCCGGGTGTCGTTCGAAACAATTCTTCGTTACAAAATTACATCACCACCACGCAAACAGCCGGATTGGGCACGAACCATGTTCATGAAACCGGAAGACCCGGTTTATAAATAGCGCCAAGGGGTACCGGGGGCGTCATATCGTGCGCTCCGATATCTTGACCATCGGGCGACACCGGCCTCGCAGCATGCTTCCACCAATATTGCATGCCAACTGTGCACGCAGCGAAGCGGCACACGACCACGATTCGCAGATGGCGTCGAAAGGCCATCGGTAGCCTTTTTCGCAACACGATAACCCGGTGTATCCGCCGTTCTAAGGCCACGCTGCGCTTGGTGCAACTTTTTACGTCCTCGCCGTACGTCGGAAACAATTGGTCGGGTCGCAGCGTACCACGAGGTCCTTACCAGAAGGACGCTAGAGTGTGTGTGTGTCCCAACGAGTCCTGCAGTGTACCCCGAGAGCAAAACTTTCGGTCGCACTATTTAGCGCACTCCGTTTCATTTATGGCTGCGTGCTCAAAAATGGATACAATTAATTCCCTTTTTCACCCCACCCACACTCTCCCGGATTCCGCTTCGGGTGGATACATTTCACGTCCGGTTACGAAAATGTTGCTGTAAAACAATGAACTTTGTCCACCGTTCAAGGGACTTGGATCGTCACCAGTTTTAACGTCCGGAGGACGTGTCCGCTATTCCCGAATCCCGCCGAGTCGGGAAATGAGAATGCTGCCCTATCTCCATCTCGTCTGCGGGGAAAGAAGGGTGGGGCGGGTACATCGCGTCAACCGTATGTGTGGCACACCATTAGGTCCGGATCCGTGCATGGAGTCGACTTTCGACCAGATGCTAACACCGGTCAGCTTGGGCAAACCACTCGGAAGCTTCCAAACTTCCAATAACGCTCTCGGGCCGCGCGTCAGCCCCGAAAAAACAACGACGTAAACCGGCTGAACCGAGACACCATCGGCCGAATGGATATAAAGTAGCCGAATTTATATTTATTCAATTTCTACATACCATTTCGTTGGCAGTATTTACCGGTTCGTCCTGGGCGTCCCGGCTCCAGCTCGCAAGATCAAGCCCTCCCGGGGAGGCCACAGGACCATCTCCTTGCACGAATGGGACACGAATTAAGGCCTGGTACGACCCGGATGACCGTTGCTTCGCTCATCGTTGCATTCCGTCGACGAACGGCCGGTGCCATGGAGTAATTTAATTTCCTTTCAGTGCATCGCACAGACGGGTTTGAGGCTTTGGAGATGGGAAGAGATTAGGAGTTAGGAGAGCACACAAAACGCTGCATAATACGTGACGTAGATGTATGCATATCTAATTTCGGCTGCACTCGGCTTTGGAAAACCATAAGGCGCTTTTGAAATGTGCATCTAACTAAACTCTTTCGACAATCTGATGAAGAAGGTAGTTCCAGATGTGTAGAAAGACATCTTCAAAGCCAAACATCTACTAAACGACCTTTATTGGGAAATAGGGACAACGTTGTCTTATTTTTTCTGGCAAAACAGTTGTCTAAAACATTTATTTATACAAGAAAATCGTTTCTTGTCTCTGATTTAATGTGGCAACACGTGTTCTATTTTCTAAAAAAACTTTCACAAGCTAGTCAAACTTTAATCAACAATCGCTGACGACTAGTATTACTACTTTTGAGACATCTCTTTCAAACCATTTGTATCTCTTTCCGTATTTACCATTTTCCAATGGCATTTGAAAGTTATACTTTTACAACTTTAAGCTATGTTTTATTTGTGTTGCTCTACCTTCCTTTCGCTACAATTAGAATTGTATTACTTACTCGGCCAACATACTAACACTAAGTCCTTGTATCCCTATTCGTATGCATTAGAATGAAATAAACTGTTTGACACAATGAGCCCAATTAAACAAAAAATCATTAAATAGTCATGCCTATTCCGAAATAAGCCATAAATATATCCTCGTCGCTTCAGACCAAAGAATACGAATAAAGTTCTACTAATGTCTTTAGCAAATTTAGTCTACCCCTATGCGCCATACCGTACTAAAAGAATCATCATGCAATGCAATGACACCACGCTGTCGATAGAACATCGGGGGTCACATAAAACGAGAAACGTTTGGAAGTTTTCCTTTATCTCAAATCCTCTATTCTTCGTGCTCATAAATTGCTTCAATTGGTGCAGTTTTTATGCCATGGTTCTTCAACTTTTGCTATCGCTCCTTAACGAGCCGTGCCACTCCACTCGTATTTGGCCGCGCGCGGGTTCGTTTTTTACCGCACACGGTATGTAGTAGCCCCGTTTCAGTGTTGGACCCTCCGGAACCGTTGGGCTCAAAAACGGTGAAAATTGAATATTCATAATCGTGAAAATGACTCATGAATAAAACATATTGGATTTCTTTCTTCCGATTATTTTTTTATTCGTTCATATGGGGAAGGTTTTTTTTTTCTTTTTGTTAGACCTCTCCATTCCACGCTGCTCACGTATTAGCGTTGTCGAAACAATCGCGACAATTGTCGTGCCAGTTTTCCGGAGCCCCGGTTTAGGATCCCGAGTGACCACGGACCAGTCAGGAAAAAGTCAACTCAGGGGGACACACGGAAGCGGGGAGCGTCGCACCGAAAACATTGACGGGCAGGAAAAATTGGCCCACGGCCAGGTGAAGCTTTTCATTTTTCTTTTCATTTTTATTCAAGCACAAATTTAGAGAAAAACCATGTCGTCGATAAAAATACAACTTCCGAAGTGGCAGCCCCGTGAGGACGGTCGCATGCTTTTCCGGCACGATTGCAGTTAAATTTGGTGTCTGCATTTATGAGCGCAGCAGGGAGTGGTGATTTTTTGTCGATTTTTCCGCTGATGTGAAAAATACACCACACCCAAGCGCAAACCAGAAGGACCAGAAGTCGGCCCAAAAGCCCACCGGTAAAAGTCAGTCATTCCGGGTGGGAAATCGTGGAATCGCACGTTCGGCAGACGAGTTAGCAAATTAAAATACCATGCAATTCCGGGCGGATTACGGACCGAACACCGATCCCCCGCGACCGGCAGACACCGAATATTGGCATTAGTTGGTGAATAAGCAAGCGAGCGTAGTGTTCCTGCTCCGTTTGCCACCCTAACGCGAACCGCGCGCTGAATTTTGACCGAAATGCATCGAAACGCAAACGGTAACAACGATACAGCGACCAGATATGGGGAGACATAAAAACCGCTCGGATGAAGAGGGATAACTTGCATCAGAAGAACGGTTCTACCCGTGGCAGGTGAAAAAAGTATCCAAACGAAAAAACGCAAAAAAGTGCATAGAGCAGATAAAACAACCATATGGTAATGTCACGTCGATACCGAACAAGTGGCCCGCTTCCGGTGGGGATGGTTTGGTTCCGCAAAAAACGGAAAACTAACAGTTTGACTAAAATCATAGTCCGGTGCACGAGCAGGAATGCTGTTCGATGGTGTTGAATAATTCAACCAGGTCGACACCGTGCGACCAAATCCTCCTAATGCTCCACGTCACAAATGGTGGGCAGTGATTTGTGAAATTTATCTGGAAATACGTTGGTATTCAGATCTGTGGTCCGTTTCATCCACTGAAACATCCACCGGAAGAGGAACAAAGGCGCGAATGTGATCAAACATCGAAACGATTAAACATGCAGCTGTACGATAGCATCGATGTCGACTGACAGGCACATGGTCACGGATTGAATTTAGAAAAACCATAAAACGTGCTGGTAATTGTTCTAGCAAACCAATCGAATCAATAGGTTTCTATTTTTAAATTTGGATGCAACTTATCTTGTCTCTACGAATGTCTTTACTTGTATTGACATCTATCTTGTCTTGATGATTTTGACATCTATCTTATCTGTTCTGTTAACAGTTAAAAAATTTGGTTAATTAACTTGGAAAAAGCTATGTTCAAACATTAGTTCATGACTTAGAAATGTTCAGAAAAAAATCGAGCTGCAAAAATGCAGCTCGTAACCGCCGACTGCATTTAAGGAACCAAAATTATTCTTTGCCCCGGCAGACAAACTCAACAAATCCCAAACATGTTGCAGTTTTACAATGTTTCTGGTGAAATCAGTTACTTTTAAGGTAAGCATTTGTAATTTGGTCTCAAACGGTACGTGCACCATAATGTGACAGTTAGGCCCGAAACGACTTACCATGAAAGCAACCGGCATCCATCGCGGGGAATGTACATTCGGACAAGTTTTCCCTTCCTTTTTCCGTCCTTTCCGACACTTTCTTGGAGATTTTTTCCCCCTTGGTTTTGGGTTCCACCGAGCCGGTAATGAAGTGTCAGTGTCTTCACTCCAACCGTCCAATCTTCCAGCGCCTGCGAAGGTAAGAGGATAGCTTGAGATACTAGCGACGAATCCGGACGGTGATCAAATGACTTCTAACATTATTACCTCCGGTGGAAAAGTTACATTGTTAGTTACGTGTTCGGGGGCGGATGAGCTGCGTCCTTTCTCGGCTATACGCTGGCGGGTCCGGGTGAGCTCGCGCATCGGCGTCAAAAGTTCCACTCTCTCGACGCGACCGGCAACCATAACCGGTAAAGTTAATTTCTCGTTCCGCCAACACCAGCAACGCACCCGAAGTAAAGTAGAGTGAAAGAGTCGAGTGGCGCACGGGATTCCGGCAGGACTTTTACTGCAGCGGAAGTTGTTTGCTTTTTCTTCTGCTGAATAAATGATGCACAATCTAGCGAAGGATCTTTGGCGAACATACACACACGCACGCACACAAAGAAGTCAACATGCGCAATCATTTCTCGGGGAGTTGGGAAGTTTACCTCTCCCTGAGCCAGGGGTTTGTGATGCGCTTCCGTCCCAAGATCTGCAACAAAAAAAAGGACTGCTCCAAAAGTTTTGCGCCAGAACAAACTTGTCGCGACACCTACGAAATCACCGAGCAGTACCGCCGCACACCTCTTTCTACACGGAACTGCGGTTAACTTTTGACAGGTGAACGGACATGTTTGACAGCCAACCAAAGCCAACTGTGACGAAGTGCCGTCCGTTTGATTTGGGCAATGAAAGTTTAATGCGTTGCATCTTGCCCAGTTGGCGTTAACGGTGTTTCACAACAACTTGCTACCGGGTGATGACTGGAATCCTTGACATTGGTCGTAGCAGGCCATTATTTTCTTTTTTTATTTGCGACCATTAAAAAAAATACTTTTCCCAGTACACGTGTCTGAGCAGGGGGAATGCTCGGTCGTGTCACGTTTCGTTCTGCCGTCCCGACGGAACATTCCTTGTCCTCGCGACGGCGGGCCAGATTTGGTGCTTGCATTTTTGGCAGACATTTGTTATAATTAAATTTCCGCCTGCGCACCATTAGCTTGAACTGGAAATTTTTCACCTCGCAACATTAAAATGGACCTTCCTTCCATGCCACGCTCGCGGTCGCTAATACTTGCCGGAGCAAAGTGCGGGTATTAGTGGCACCACGTGTAAAAGGACACCAAAAGCAACAGGAAAAGCGCAAGCTCCAGCGCGCCAAGAATAAGGCTCGTCGTGTCGTTCAGGCTGAGCCATTTGAAAACATAATAATTTGTTACAAAAAAAAGCTCTGAATTGTTGGTTCTTTTCATTTCTTATGCCCGTTTCCGTTTGTATTCGCTGGAGGTTGATATGGAAGCTTACGCTGGCAACACATCCAGGCGCACCAAAAATGGTCTATTTCATTCGTAATGAACCTCGTGGGCCTTCCAGCCGTGGCCGAGCTAAGCGTAAACGAAGATTTATGCCACTTAATTTGCCAGCTGTAAACATCTAAGAAACCTCGCCGACTTCAGAACGGCAATGGAAGCTGCTGAATATTTGATGCAGTGTCGGCCCGGTTGAGAAGTTAACCCGTAGGATGAAGGAAAGATTAAAAGGAGATAATTCATCGAAGGAAGTTATCGTGATGCGTATGTTTCCTTTGGTGGCTTAAACGTTGTTTTGAAAAAGGTTTGTGATGGGAGGAGGTTTTGAGATCGCTAGAAAAAATCAACAGAATCCATCATTAATCATCATCAAAAATAAAAAAGGATTTAAATTAAATAGCATGATAGTTTTGGTTACATTTTATTTTGATCAAATTTAAAGTCCATAATAGCGATGGTCATGCCTCTCAAATCCATTCCGATTCCTGCAAATTTTAAATATGGCTCGTAGATCCAATTTTCCACCTGAATTGTATCACAAACATATCACACGGACAATCCTCATGTTTTGCCGCATCGATCAACAAACATCCCATAATTGGGTCCCGGTGCATGTAGTCTGCGTGTACAATGCAGGATTTATAGGAACTGACCCCGTCGGCTCTGGTCCTCTCCGGCAACCCACCCCTCCGTCGAAGAATAACATTTCGAAAACATTAGTTTAGGTTTTTGTTGACAGTGAGATTGCGTCACAATAACGCACCTTTCCCAAAACCATTCGCAAAAAAACACACATCAACCATGGAATGCCGTAGAAAAATGAGAAACATTTCATCAAGCACCCCCGACTCGATGGGTGGTTAAGGTGGTTTAATTAAATTTAAATTACTATCTAAAATACGTACGGCGTGGTACGCTCAATCGGTCGGTCGGTCGGTCGCTAACTAATCGACACGTTTGGGACGCGACGCACGGTACGGTTTCAGGATTTATGCGAACCCATAATTAAGCGACTGTCCCCGTGCTCCCACGATATTTGATAGTGTCTCATCTCTCCGGGCCGCGTCCTCTCCACTGGATAGGATAATTTAAAACAGTTAATGTTGTCGAACAACACACATTAGTGGGCACGTGATCGCTGCGCTTGAACCACACAAATTATTGCAAAACTGGTGCCTGGAGGAATTATGTTGGGTAAATTAATGCTAATGCACGCCCGAATGCTGGGCAATGTGTATCGAGTTGACGGTGGCATCACGTCAAAAGGCAATGAGTAAATATTATTCTACTAAAAGGGCACATAATGTACCCCTAATGGTTGTTATGGTGTGTATAATTTACATTCAATTAGGATTAGATCCAGGAAACCATAAATATATTTTCCGTTCAAAGGGACCTTCCGTGAGACATATTGAAAATATTTCTCGAAATAATAAAATATTCCAAACATATTAAATGGCATATGTTTGCCAGTGTCAATCAATTTCCAATTCGCACCGAAAAAAGGTCACAATCATCGATAGGCATCAGGCAAAAGTCAATCTCAACCGATTCCATCCCGGCGGTTGCGATTGACATTTTCGATCATTATTGCCATGCCGTAACCGACCAAAAACTTGTCCAAATAAATCACACCGTACCAAAGACAACAGCTATCCGACCGGGAATGCCTGTACGGGATGAATATCGCAGCACAACCGCTATCAGTAAAACATACACACGGCAAACGACACGGATCGGATCCCCAGGATCTGCCACCGAAAATACCGGGCCCATACTGCTTTGGTTTTATTTGTTTTATTTTCATTGCTTTTATTTGCCTGGCTCACAAAAGCACAACCACGAGCGTCTTGTCGCCCGGTGATCGGCTGCTGCTCGGGTATGTTTTATTTGATAAAATCAAATTGTGTCTCCCGATGAAGAGGAGGTTTTCCTTACCCGAACACATGGCCGACGCGATTGTTCTCCTATTGGTTTCATTTTTTTTCCCGGGTTTTCCTCACCGGTGCTCACCGTGCTGGCTTTTCCCAAGCGCCGTGAACAGATTGTACCACCCAAAACAAAAAACCGCACCCGAATGATAGGAAATCAATTTCCTCCGTTCGGCTCGCGCTGGGAAATGGCGCCCAATGCTTGGCGGTGTGCGGTGTATCGATGCGATAAAAATTCGTATGATTGTTTTATTTCTGTTTGTCCGCCTTGTTATTTGTTATTATTTCCACTGCTTCCGTTCATGGCATCATTTTCCGGCCCATTCCTTAGAAGGCAACACGGGATGAAACGTCTCTCGTTTCGACATCGTCGCCTAAACCGCTTCGATTACGAACGTACGATGGGAGCAGATGAAAGCCTAAGAAAAGCTTTCTAAGACCGCCACCCGGTGTCATTCCTGGGAGATCCCTGCAGATAAGGGGCGAAAGAAATATTCAAATATCGATACACCCCCCACCAACTCTCCCTCGGTGTCCCACCAGCCCGCCATTCATTTTCGCAATATTTATTATCAGTACCGGCATCGGAAGACGATTGCAGCGACATCCAACCGGTGTCACATCCGGCGAGAGAAAGCTTGCGCATCGGTTGAAGGATGACGAAAACATGCAGAGTTCTTCGGTATGCGGGCATCGAAGGCCACAGAAGATAGAATAGAAATCAAATTATTGTGGAAACACCCTGGGCAGGTCGGGAAATGTGTGGCAAACAAACACACCAAAAAGGACCTCATCTCTCCAGCGTTCCCGTTCCAGGATGTGGATGTGAATTTTATTCGACTTCCTTCGTTGACATTTTGATGCCGTTGATAAGTTATTGCCTTTCTAGTAGATGGCAGATAATGAACGTATGTACGACGTTTAGGTACGACGAACTCTTCATCTCGATTGTCGCAATAAACGGTATCGAGATGAGTCGATGATTTGTCTTGTTTTTTGACAAATTGCGTCTGAAATCTAAAAGAAATACACTGTACCCATAAAGTCAGTACACAGCAGGCTAAACCAGCTACAAAGGCCAGTTACTTTGTAAGGAACCAATGTTTTAAAAAAGTAAAAACGAGGGATTGTTTCTGGCACTATCCTCTTCATTTTGATGTAATTTGGCCGCGATACGACTTTGGGTTGCCGAGATATGGTCAAAATAGTGTCACAACACCCTAAACACGCACCAAAAAAGTGAGTACACAGCAGAATGTTTCATCATGTTTTGTATTGTAGTTTCCTTTTGCGTGGTATTTTGGTGGTTGTTTGAAGTTTTATGACATAAAATGAGAACGTTCTAATCAATTCATCAATGGTTGATAACGAATTCTTTTTTGGCCCAAAATGGCCAGAAACGGAACTCCTTTGCAGAAGAGGTTTGATATCATCCAATTGTTCGAAAATGTAGCAACAAGTTAGTATGAAGATGCTATCTTACTCAATATAAACCAAACAACAGTAGCTAGAGTGGTTTAGCAACGGAAAAACGAGGACGGTGTTGAAATTTGATCGAGAAACTATAGTTTTACCGTCATATCGAACCGGATGTGGCGCATGATTGAGACGATTGTGGCTGCTGGTCGCAATATAAGTGGCCAAAACAGTGTTAACAATAGTGTATGAGATCTATGCTGACATACTGATCAATTTGGCTTTTATAATTTGCCGATTCCCTACCCCTCTTGCACCCATACAGCCCCATACTATGACGCCTTCATCTTGGTATTTAGCGTATAGCGGGATTCAGTTCTACCGTGGGTTTTCTCCACACTTTTGTTCCACCATCCCTTTGAAAAATAGTAAATTTACTCTTGATCTTTACTTGCATTGTTATGAGAACCCGAGGGAATCGTTTATTTAGTTTTTTTGGGCACCCTCATCACCGCTGGGAATGTACGGCTCTATTGCGAGACTTCTTACGTTGATTGTATGCTTTTAAGTTTAATGTGTGCATGATTTTTGAATAGATTCAACACTGATTGATATGCCATACCTCTAATGAAATATTGTCCACCAGTTTGGCCACTTGTTTTGGGCCCAGCAGCCACAATCGTCTCAATCATGCGCTTCATCCGATTCAGTATAACGGTAAAATGATCGATTCTTGATAAATTTTCAAGACGGCTAACCATTTCACATCGCTAAACCACTCTTACTACTGTATTTATGTTCCAGTTCAATAAAATAGCAACTTTATTGTACCGTTTTCCTTCATTTTTATGTAATCGGATGATATCGGACCTCTTCTGCAAAGGAGGTCCGTTTCTGGCCATTTTGGGCCAAAAAAGAAGTGAATTTGTTATCAACCATTGATGAATTGATTAGAACGTTCTCATTTTATGTCATAAAACTTCAAACAACCACCAAAATACCACGCAAAAGGAAACTACAATACAAAACATGATGAAACATTCTGCTGTGTACTCACTTTTTTGGTGCGTGTTTAGGGTGTTGTGACACTATTTTGACCATATCTCGGCAACCCAAAGTCGTATCGCGGCCAAATTACATCAAAATGAAGAGGATAGTGCCAGAAACAATCCCTCATTTTTACTTTTTTAAAACATTGGTTCCTTACAAAGTAAATGGTCTTTGTAGCTGGTTTAGCCTGCTGTGTACTGACTTTATGGGTACAGTGTACGTTCATTTACTGAACATTAAATTAGGTTTAAAATACATTGACAAACCTTCCTGGAATTTTCGGTTCAACAATTCTCTGATCATTCTGTGCCATGCTTCACCGTCGGCCCAAATTACCTTCGCATGAATCTAAAACTCATCACAGAACAAGCGCACCTTTCCATACCGATTGCTACCCGATGGGACAGAACTTCCGAACCATCATTCGAGGTTCAGTCACAATAGCGGCCCTATTGCGGTGACAAAATCATCCATAAGCAATGGAAGGAAAACTTCATCTACATCGATTTTCCATTTGCATACATTTCCGGCAGCATCCGTTTTTTTTTCTCTTTCCAAGGAAAACCCGAAATCCGACCACTTTCTCCTGTGGTAATGTGCCGCCGGCGCCTTCCTTTGAGCCCACACGCTTCAGTGAGAAGTTACTCGTTGGTTACAAACAAGTACGAAAATAACAACAGCCATTGCTATCAGTTTTGATAGAACCACTTTTTCCCGTATTTTTCACACCTTTCAAGTGTCTCGAAAATTCAAAATAACTCCATTTTACTTGTATTCGCAGTACGTTTTGCACGATGGAGATCAACAACATTCGCAAATTGATATTAAGAGGTTTTCAACATTCTGGGAGAAAAAAAAACGATTCCCCAACATAAAACGTACAATAAATTTCCATTTTCCATTTAATGAGATAAACAACAAGACAACAGCGAGTGTGAAGAAAGGACAATTTAAAAATCTAAAGTGGAAACCGAAAGCCACCGAAAGCCTTGCCACAACGCTGTATTGTTTAAACTGGTTAGTCTGATCGTTTGAGGGGTGGCCTACTACAACGAGACGTTTACAGCAAACATGAACCTACCATAAATCAACCGCCCTAGCCGACGATGACAGTTCGGCTGCAATGTGTGATATTTATTTTTCTGACGTCAACGAAAACGAGAAAAAAAAAGTTGTACATTGCCGCGCAAATAAAAACCCGGAAGGTGAGAAGAGATAATTTAATCAATTTGTTGATTAATTCATTGCATTAAAAGTTTACTCGTAAATACTTTTTCCCGCTTCCACCAGCGGAAAACTCTACCTGTAAATTTGCTTAAATGGCGCACCGGAATGCAAATGTAAAAGCACTGTTCGAAAGCAATGGGACACGTACATTTTGGAAATTTCGCTGGAAAATTTTACCCCCTCCCCTTGTTGTGCTATTGAATATTTTATCCCGTGGCATAAAGGGAACTATACAATCTGTACGTGTTTACGCATGACAGATGATGCTGAAATGGCATTGGGGAATTGCGTAAAAAAGGCTTCGTTGACATGAGAAAGGATGCTTGGTGTCACCTGTTGGCGGCAATCATACTAGCGGTGTAAATGCCACATCATTTAAAATACATCTGGAATACATCGGAGCTGGTTTTTACATTATTGTGTTCGTTGATGATTCATGTTTTCGGATTAAAAAAAAACTTCTTATTAATTTTCTTGAAGCTCTTCAGGCATTTTAATTGAATTTCAAAGACAATTATTGAATTCAAGATGGACCTAGGGGATGGAAACAACTTCGATAAAATAACTTGCAAACTATAAAAAAAAAGACAATTACTGAATTCAAGGTGGACCTAGGGGATGGAAACAACTTCGAAAAAATTACTTGCAAATGAAATATACGTTGCTTTAATGGATAGATGTCTGTATTCTTTCAACCACACTAGTGCCAATCACTTTTACTAAAACGAACGTTCCAATATTTGGCCCGTGGAGAGTTTTGCTGCAGAATTCATTCATCGCTGATATTAGCCAGGTCGGATCATTATTTGTGCTATTTAATGGGTGGCCAAAATGTATGCAAGTAAATTTCAAACATTTTGTGGATAATGTTCCGATACAGAGTAGCAAATAAACTTCGAGCCGTCTACTTTTGTGTACATAATTAATGTATAGAAAATGTGTTTGAGGTTATTCGTCTAAAAACATCAATTTGATTGGATTTCCTGAAATAATGTTCCATATAAATCTAATAACTCAACACAAACCAGTGTTATGGGAATTGCTGAAGTGCTATTCACAGAAAGCCTACATTTCATTTCGGTTTATTTAGTAGCGAGCTTTGCAGCACAGTTTAATGGAAATAAAGGATAAGAATAGATTGTACAGATTAAACAATCAAATAATACACTGTTTCCTAAAACTCAGCAAATAGGTTTAATGAATTCATCAAAAATAGTACGGAATCGAACGGGTCAAAATTATGGTTTCATTTTGACAACACAAAGCAAATATAAATCTGTAAGCATTCACATATGGAATATATGTAAGAAAGGGTTTAATCTGAAAACTGTGCTTAAAAATAAATAAATCTTTTAAACATATCATAAACCAATAAGAAAAGACTCACACGTAATTATGAATGTACGAATGAAAAGCTAGAGAGAGTGTTCTATCTTCCTGTAACCGTGTTTAGCATTCAACCACAAACGTAGGTCAACCATGGTTCGGCCCGTTGTGGCTCGTAAAATTTATGCACACCGGAAACACGCAGTAAACTAAGGTGAAAAACATGCTGCTCCACCGTGGAAAACCCCACTTCTGCACCGCCGGGGAAGCACTTTGCCCATCCATCAGCATCAGCCTTGTGTGGGAAAGATTTATTTCCGTCCATCCATCCATACACTTATCCATCCATCCATCCATCTATCCATCCAAAGGCTAACCGGGATCGGGCCGCCCGGCGCGGCGAAGTCCTTTGACCGGTCAACCATGAGATGATGAGCTCCGCAGGAATCCGTCCCGAGGACCGACTAACTATTGGAATGGGGTGGCCAGCGGCAAAACATAATCGCACGTGATGGGGACGACGTTAGCCACTTTTCTGGTCGAATTATTCCTAGCCGGTGCCGGGAGTTGGAGTGCTCCGGAGCGTTGTTCCCGGGAACGTGCCCATAAAAAAACAAACCTCATCAACGCCGGCGAAGTGCACGCCGGGGCCCGAAAAGGGGTTAGAAATGGCTCGATTTGCTTAGGCACACACAAACTCGGTGTGGCAAAAACGTGGCCACGTCGGGACCGTCGTAAACTTTTGTCCGAAATTTGTAAAAGGATAAACCAACCGACTGGCCCGCGAAGGTCCCGGGCTCGCTTGCCCGGAAAAACAACCCCATTCACCTGAAGCCACCGCCAGCAACACGGACCACAAACAACAGTTACAGTTTGCGAGGTGCATTTCCGACCACCCTTGTGCGAAGGACCCGGTCTGTTTGTGGCACACAACCCGGTGAAAACCCCACGAACCCGGCACGGAACTTTCGGTCGTGAAGCATTCCGGTATACCATTGGGCTGGTTTCGTTTTTTGCTACCCCTCCTAAACATTCCAAAACACAAATACACACACACACGCCACATGCACACAGTGGAATGGAAGCGTCCGGAATCAGGTGATCCGTACCGGTAACACCTTATCGCCGACCATTCCCACGGCTGCCGGCACGCACTTTTCACCGAACCATGGGTTTTCGAATATTTGTTTCACAGCCGAACAGTGGTGTGGTGAGTGGTGCTGGCAGAGGGGGAAAACATTCCTCATCCCCCACGGGTCCTCTTCGCTCACTTCCTCTCCGTACTAATTGGGTGCGTGTTTATTTTCCTTCCATTTTTGGTAAATCATCACCACAGGGACCTCCGCACGCAATGTGTTGTCGGTTGAAGTGGTGGGAGAATGAAATTTGGCGAGGAGGGGGAGGGATGTTGGAGGTGGATTTTCGCGAAAAGCGCTGAGGACGAGCAGATACGGCCTGTCCTAATGATACGTCTGCACGTACGCCAGCGGTCCGGTAAACCCGGGGCATATCCTTCCTCCGTTTTCGGTTCCGTGCGGTTTTCGTGTGGATGTCGTTCGCTTACGTGTAGGTGTGTTTTTAAATCAACCACCCAGCTCGGTTACTAATGACACCAGGGAGGTGGCCCATTACCACCGTGGGGCAACGGGGGCGGGAAGGAAAGCGTCCACAACAAGGACATCCCCAGCGAAGTGGCCTTCCAGAGTTACTTCACGGAATCCGTCAGTCGTGAGGGAAAGCGATGCTCCCAAGGTCCCCTTTCTGGAGTGTGTTTCCGAGTTGGGTAGGACTCGCAAGAAACCCGTACCAGCTTCTCCGGGGACGGATTCCCGGAATCATTGGGGGCCACAACCAAGATCCTTTGGGGGTGAGTGTTTGCTGAGCGATTTCGAAACAACTTACGGTCACCACCGTCTGCGGTGGTTAGCATGGGGGTAAACTTGTGAGGGGTTAACTAAGCGCTTCAAAATTGATAATTATAACCAGTGCCATGGGAATGGGAGTTTGGGTAACATTGTACTACGGCGTTGTGAGTAGAACACGCGTGTTTGATGGAAAACTTCGCACTTTTGCGGTGAACCGACTTTAAACAATCGTTCCACTTGGAGGAATGTTCAAATACGCTCGGTTAGATCTGGATTTGGGAGAAAGTTCTTGGCCTGTTCCGTGTGTTCTGTGGAATAAGAACTTAAACCTACATTTTCTACTAACATTCTTTAAATGATCAATTGCTTTCAATTTATTTCAATTATTTTAATCATCATAATTCGTAATTTACCTTGATTTCAAATTATATTCTACTAATCAACTGCTAGCGCCGAACAACTTTCCACACCAGTTCATTTTCGGTATACTTTGCAGACCCTGTTTTCTATCTCGATTTCACAACTGAAACTTCACCAACAAAACAAAACTCCACAGCAATAAAAGTTCTGCATCGTCGTAAAAATATTCGGACCACTTTCAAACTCCTTCAGCGGAGGGAACGAGAAAATCGTAAACCCGCCGTGTGCGCCGGAAGTGAAAATTAATGCAACAACTGACGCAACCGGGGGCTACCGCCTTTGCCGATGGTAATGATGGAGACGATGATGATGACGATGATGATGAACTCTGGTAGATGGGAGAAACTATTGTGGCGAAAAAAAAAACCGCAACGGAACGGAAAACAGAAAACTTTCGATTGGTCCTCGCCGTCGCCGATGGAATTACAATTTTTCCATCCCCTCGGAAAGGTAGGGGAAACAAGAGAACAGGGGATAGATTGCTAGTTAAGTGGAAAGTGGGGTCTCAAAACTAGCCAACTGTCCGTCTAGACGAGGAAATTGCATAACCGAAAGCGGTTGGAAGAAAAAGTTTACGTACTTTTGCTGGTGTTTTGTGGGGCTGTCCCATTTGATTTTCTATTGTTTTAATATACTTTCGGGTACCGCGCGTTGTTCAAAGTTTGAAAAAAATAAACAAATAATGCGTCATGGAACAAAATCAATTAACGATAAACAAAGGTACAATCAATATCGTAAATTTTTGCTAAAGAGATCAGTAGTATAAAAGTGACGTTCATTAAATTAATAACTATTTTTCTGCAATGGGTGTTTGTTTGCTTTCGTGAAAGCCTTTTATTATTAATACAATGAAAGCATTCCTTCTAAACCGAGCACGTCCCGTGCAAATCGCTGCCATTCCGTTTTATTATTTTACTACATCCACCATGACGTTGCACTTGAGAACGTTTCAATACTTTCTAACAAAACAAAAACTAAAATGGAAGAATTCATATTCCCACACCGAAACAAGCAGCACCTGCCGCTCATTGCGCGAGATTCCATGCTTTTCTGATGAGATACTTTTGCGTGATCCACTCGCAAAGAAACCCGTCTCAAGAAAATGTACAACATACAAGCTTTCCTACCTGCACTAGGACGAAAAACTCAACGAAACCCCGAAACAAAACGCTAGTGAATCAGCGAACGTGAAGACACATGCACGAGGGGGAGAGCAAGCGATCGCATAAATTCCTACCGGCGTAATTACACTCCATCCGTCTTGTGATGCAGCGCCACGGAACGCGTCGCCATTTTTCCGTGCGGATGCCATATGATTTTCAACTTCACCCTTTAGAGCATGCGGAACGGAAAACTCACGGCAGCTCACGTCGTGATGGGATGAGATCACCATTTTATAGGACTTCCAGTTTTTGAATGATGTTGCTACAACCTTCAACAGGGTGTGGTATTTTCCGTTCGTTTTTCCCGCTGTACAATGTTGGTGCAAAGAACGCGAACAACATTGCAAGTTTACGTCGTGTTTGCAATTGTTTGTGGAGATGTTTATTCTGGAGCATGTTCAAGTGTAACATAAACAACATCAACTGACCGGCACGAAACAGCAAACGTTGGAAGATAAACTTGAGGCATGCATTTTGGATATGATTGAAGCAAAAAACATAATAATTTAATGAAAATCAAACTAAGCGTCAACATATTAACAAAAAATACTCCCGAAGTGAGACGTACAGATCAAATTAATTGTAGCGCAGCAGACAAAGGATTCGTCAATCAAATAATAACATTTTGAAATGAAATCCATCCAAAACACCGATAGTAACATATTTCTATGATATGGTACACGACTGAACAAAAGCGAAAGCTATTGATTACATTTCAAAACTGTCATGATTTTACGTCGTGTTTGTAATTGTTTGTGGAGATGCTTGTTCTAAAGCATGTTCAAGTGTAACATAAACAACGTCAACTGACCGACACGAAACAGCAAACGTTGTAAGGTAAACTGGAGGCATTTTGGATATGATTGAAACAAAAAACTTAATAAATTTATTATAATCAAACTAAGCTTTAACAATTTAATTAACAAGGAATACTCCCGAAGTGAGGCGCACAGGTTTTTAATCAAATTAATTGTAGCGCAGCGGATGGAAAAAGGATTCATCAATCAAATAATTACATTTTGAAATAAAATCCATCCAAAAGACCCATAGCAACATATTTCTATAAAACGGCTGAACAAAACCGAAAGCTATTGATTACATTTCAAAACTGTCCGGTAGCAAAATGTTCTCGTATGGATGCGCTGATTTCATTGGCATAGCAAGGAAAAAATTCACAACAACATGGAAACGAAAAATAATTTTTCTATTATGTAAAAATACAAAACGGGTTCCACCTTTTCTGCTACGTATTTTTTTAAAGAACTAGTTTTAATTTTAATCACTTCCGTATGGAATCAGAAACCGAGAAGTATGCATTTCTGTATTTAATCAGCTCGAATACGAACCTGCCCGGAATAATTATCGAAGAAAAATAAATCATCGGCAGCATGATATAGCGCAGTGCAACGCGTCCATGGACGGCAATAAATAAGAGACTTACCTATCGACAAGTATTCTGAATGAATGGGCACACCAATTTCACCGAGCCGTTTATCGTAAATCATACAACCTTTCAATGGTTGCCCGCCAACAAGGGGAAAATTAAATACTATCCCAATGAAAATATGTTCCAACTTTGCGCTGAATTTCTTACCGCAACCGAAACGGTTGACCGCTCAAAGCTTGATGAAGTTTCCTGAAGCTCCCACATTTAACGATGGAGCATAAAACAAAGTAAACAAAACTAATGCACACACACACACAGCGAGGAGATGAATGCGGTGGAATCATTAGCGCCCGTTTTACCGTGCTCTGTTCCGTTTGACGTACCACACCGAGGGCGTTAAATTTCTCCATAATACATGTTCACACCATCCAAGCACTCGCTGCTTGCCCCCGTTTTTGTTCGCACCGGGCAGCCATTATCGGAAATAGCCATTTTCCCCGCATGCTGCGATCCACGTGGACCGTCAACGCTTCGCTGCGGAGCGCGTGCATCATGCAGTCGGTGCAGGACCTTCCACCGGCCACAACAGGTAAACGTTCGCTGGCCCCTCAAACCCAATCGCCCACTTCCCCTCTCTCCTTGGAAACGACAATGTCAAACACAGAAAATAAATAAATCGTGACAAATTGAAACATATGCGCATAAGCGCACCGTTGCGATGCAGGGCTTCGTAAGGGACGGCCCTGTGGGGAGTGGGTGGATCTCGCCCCCCCCCCCCCCCCCTCCCCTGCCGCCAGGTGTGTCAGTGTCTCGGACGAATAATCGAAATCGAACCATCGTGTCCTCGGTTGTGCATATCAACATTAAATATACCGTCTTTTTCATCGACTTCGATGGCCTTTGGCTTCCACAGGAAGCCGAGGTAACGGACATTCAGTGCAAACAATCTGCCATCAATGTTTGTGCGAAGGGCAGTGGAGTGTTTTGTACTGTGAAGAAGTATCATGGAAATGTTCGTAATTCAATTTGCTGTACGTTACTGATGTTGACGAACGAATAAACTAATATTGAAATAACGTTTTCGAAATTTTTTGACCAGAACTGGAAAAATCATACCAATCACATTTTCAAGCGCTTTAATTTCTTTAAAGAAACAAAGTCTATACTATTCGTTTATTTATCTTCGTGCATATAGAAACATTTAAAAGACCTTTTTCAACGACAAGGGCGATCGTAAATAATTCGAAGAAACGTGAAGGGCCGAGACTAAACAGTTCCCTCAAACAACTTATGTTTTGTAAAACCGTACTGACAACAACCACAACCTATTTCCCCCGTCATCGTCATGGTAAAAAGTAAAATAAAACAAACTCGCCGTTGTGAGCAAATAAAATGTGTACTTCAACATCACCGGTACTACCACGGTCGATTACTTCGCGTCAGTGCTTCGTGCTCACTTCTCACGTGCCCGTGACGAATAACGGATGAAGGCAAACATTTTTAAAACTCCACTCCACGTTCACCATGCCAACTCCTGCCTCATACAGTTCGCCGTGCTCCCCGTGAGTCCACTAGCCTTTGAGGGGGGGGCCACTACAGCCAAGCAAATACATTAATTATATTTTATGACATTAATATCGTGTGTGAAGCGTAAATAATCGTTTTATTAAATTAGTCTGAATGATGTGTATAATTAATGCATGGCGCAGCGACTACACAATCGACCGATGTTGCCCGATCTGACCCTAGCGGAAACTCGCCGTACAGGTGGGTTTGGAGTGTGTTGCTATTTGGTATGTTTGCATATTTTTCTCGTTTTAGTTTTTTTTTTGCACACAAACATGGGAGGAAATCACATGATCACATTTGAAACATTCTGGCGCAATATAAGCGTCATTTTTAGTAGAAATTAATCATCCGTTTTCCATAAACTACCATTATGTTGAATGATGGTTTCTGGGTAACATCATTAAAATAAGGACTCTCCTTACAAGTTTAATTGGATGGAAACACTCACAGTAATTAATAAAAAATCTGATTTAAAAAGAAAACAGATCAAAATAGACTTTTCGACTATTTGAAGATTTTTCGATTATTAAATCTCATTATACTTGATTACATTTAAGAATCATAAATTGTTGTAAATTGTTGGGAAACTTTGTTTAACAAAATTGAGTTCCGTTCAATCAAATAAGTATATTCTCAATCTGAGCTGTAAGAAAGGATATGAAAAAATACTCTACCAAGCAGGTCCATCAGTCAGTACAAAGAAATTCCGTTCGAACCAAAGTTCCGACACCACTGCTGATAGAGGAAGGATTACCTTTAAGTCCTACGGAACACATCCAGGAAGGAAGCAACTGACCATGGGTAGAGCGTACCAAATCGGGGGGGCGAGCGAAAATTAAATACTTCAATCCGCTTCCGGCAAGTCAAGAGTGGGAAATTGCATAAAATGGCGCGCCGTTGGTCGTTACCCAAGTGTGCAGCAAACACGGACGAGCACATGGCCGGCGGTGGGATTTGGGTCGTAAACATGTTGTACGGCCTTCAGAGTGACCACTCTTTCCACTTCCGACAAGCTTCAACGTACCAGTTATCGTGTCAAGCGGACGCGAAAGCTGGTTTCGATTCGAAAGATTCGATAATTCAAATCTTCCCTAAGGCCGGTCGGTTTGGCACGTGAATCGCTGAGAATGCACAGTGGGTTCGAGAAAGAATACGTCCCTTTCAACAAATTAGTGAATGATTAAAGGAAATGCTTATTAAAAATAAGTTATTAAGAAAGAATCAAGTCCAAAATGAACGCCCGTGTTTCGGATCAATCGACTTAAATTAGAAACATTTTTTTGGAAAATTCTATTTTGTCCACAATACCACTGAAACTTTCCCTCATTCCCCTTTTCAATGGCGGAAACGTCTCGGGTTAAATGTTGATCCATTATCTCCGATCCACCCCGATCAGTTAGCCTTGATGGCTAAAGGGAAATTAATAGCTGGCCTTTAGGCCATCGCTGACCGCTCCAATCGGTAGCTATCATCCAGTTTTCCGCTAGCATCGGCACCGACCCACAAACAACGGCTCAGTCAGATAGCCACAACAAGGAGCGAAGGTTCTCGGGTGCATCCCGTACGCACTCGATAATAACGCATCATCATCATGATCACCACCTACATCATCATCGTCGTCGTCGTCAGCAGTGGCATCGGTTTCAATTTTCACTTACCGAAAGCAATAAACTTCCATTTCCTCCAGGATGGTGGTGCTTCAGTTCGTCCGTCCGTTTTCCTTTCGAACTTTCAGGCACTTCCATTTCAACGAATTCATCTTTACCCGCGGGGGCTCTCTTGGGCATTGGTGTGCAAATACTTATTTATTATTATGGTTCTCTGTATGGGAGGAATGCATGGTTCCTTATATCATTCGCCAGCAAATATTGGGTACCTATGGGAACGTGGATTAAAATTTTAATTTCAATTAAGCGCATTTAAGCGCATTGGGATTTCATGAACGCTTATTTTGGTCTTACTTTATTTATATTATAATCATGTAATACTTTTTTTAATTTAATAATACTGTCATAACCAAATAGTGAAGTACAAAAAAATTACTTCCATCATCTTGGGCCGTCCCATCGGTGTGTGCGTAATGTTTATTCAAGCTCACATACGACCCCAACTGCAAGAACTTGTTGCCAAAACGCGCAATCAGTAACGACTGTGGTCGATTCCGTCCAATTAGTTCCATTTATGGCTACACGGGCACATATCGAGCAAACGATATTTGAACACTCCCCGCCCTTACCATCGTCCATACTCAGAAATCCATCTTCCAATTAATTTCCCAATCGGTAGCGTTGCGATCGATAGATCGAAAACTCCCACGACCGCGGAACATACATTCCAAGACCAGGTGGCGAAGGCGTGTGGTGTAAATGGTTCCGTTTACGTTTGCGTTTCGTCCCACTAGCACCACTTCCCCTGCGGAGAACCTCAAGAAATCCGTCAGCAAGGAAAATGCGATGAAATTGTAGATTTACTTTCCAACACTCGTCGGACCCCCCCGGTACCGAGCGTGTAAGCAAGGGCCGGGTGATGTGGTATACAAGCGATCCGTGCGATCCCGTGCTTGAGTTTCGATTTTGTTCACCCACGATTTCCCGAAGGGGGTGGGGGATGAAAGTTTCGAACGCGGTCCGGGAGTGCAACTACTACTCCTTACGGGCACTGAATAATTGAATTAACAACTATTTCCGTTCACTCGCAGCTTCTGACAGCGGCGAAGCGGGCGAGAATCGGAGGTCAAACGGGCACACTGTAAGGATTCGGCGTAACAAGGCCAAAGCAGTGAATGCAGCGCACGTCTCGCGCACCTGCATCGGCTAGACGTTTCCGGTTCGAGACGCGCGCACCGTCCACCCACCAGGAAGGGGTGTGCTATCCGATTCCCAGCTGTACCGGAAGTCGGCGCATACAAGCTCTCCTACCTGCAGCTCCTCGCTGATTCTACCCAGGCGATCCCCGAGGATCGAGGTTTTGGGGCGAGCAAATTCAATTACCACCGTACAAACAGGAAACAACTATCCACCGACCGGTGCAACGCGGAAGTCCCGAGGTTCTGTTCCGACACCGTCCGATACAAATTCGCCCAGCGCAAGCCAGCAATCGAAGGTTCAAGCATGAAGTTTCGCGGTTTAGCGTCCCATGGCGTCGGTTGGTGCAATATTAGCCTTGCCGGTAGGAACACTTTTCGTGGGACAAACATTTTCCAAACTCTTGGGCATTTGACTTGTGGATATGTACTTCCACATTTAATGTTCCCTTCGATCAACTCACAATTCACAAAAGAGCAACGATTTCTGTGGTGAAAGTGGTATAGGTATTGACTTTCACTATTTACCTTGCCAAGAGACTGATCTATTCTAGCTGCAAATATATTTCAATTTTATATTCCTGCAATGCTAAACATGATTGCAGCTTTAAATCTCAACATATTCTCGAGTGCATACATTTTTTTACAGCCTATTTAAGGCTAGATAGGTGAACATTGCCGATTTTCTTCCTTATTTTTTGGTATATTTTAACCGAGAGGCAAGAACAACGTAGAAAATTGCATCTAGATTTTCTTCTCTTCTACTAGCAAAACAATCTTCGTTCCTTTTATATTCCATAGAGATATCTCCGAGATGCAACGATTCAAACACATTCTATTATGAAAGAAAGTTATTCTAACTCTTCTTGTTACAGAATTGCTTTGTACAGTACATTAACTTACCAAAACTACATTTTAAATATGATTTTATTACACTTATCACTACTCTCGTTGTACTCTTTGATTATGTCAAAATCGGAGCTCTCATCACGATCATTTTCATATATTAATTTTAATACATTTTCCATTTGTTTCATGAAGCTTGTTTAGGATTCTTGGATTCAGTTAGATGGTAAATATTTCTGCTATTTCCATTTCATTTCTCACCAGACAACCAGACTGTTCCTACAAACGTAAATATAAAAGTAAATAATCTTCTTGTCAATGTTTTAATCATAGAAAAAATAAACGTGAAAAATATTATGTAATCCACGAAGATTTACAGTATGTTTCCTCTAAATTCATATTAAACACGCATAATCTATCCCACGTTCACAGAACGCAGCAAACAACAACGAACCACCGAAGATAAATTAGACAAGGCCCCGATGGCGGAAAGCTGACCATCAGCTGGCAACCGAAAACAAATGCTTGTTGAAACAACTTTAAAACGGAGGTTAAGCGGCTATTAATCATTAAAATCCACCTTCCACCGGTTCACGGGTGGCCTACATGGACACGGTACATGTACGGCAAACACCTTTCGGGGAAGAAAGGATCATCTTACGGCTGTTTTGCTGACGGTAGCGTACTTCCACCGGCCTTGTTGCCCCGTCGTTTTCCATCAACAGGAGTAGGATTAATAGCAACCTGAGTTGTCTTATCCAACGGACGCGGACGACGCGTCTGGAATGCCCATGTCGGCTCGTGTTCACTCTCAACGCAAATCTCGAGAGGGAGTCATCGGCTTGCCCTCGGATATGGCAAGCTTCGTTCCTTCGAGCTCCGAGAAAGTCGCACACAGCACAAAATTGTTCGACAGGTCCGTCGTCTGTATGTTACCTTCTGGCATGCTTCTCCCATCGGGATCCTTGACATCCTGGAGGATGGAGCAACCTCGAGAAGACGCATCTGAAGCGAGGATATTGTTGCTGCATCTTAAGGCTGCTTAAACGGTGTCCTTGTTGAAGCATTTGGAGCCTTTCAAATCCACCGCCTTGCATTCCGAAAGTACACGCTAGGAATTTGTCTTAACCCCAACAGCAAGATTCTAGACATCCTCCAATCTTCCCCGCCCCCTCACCTGAAAGTTTTCTCCCGAAATTATGCACACAAATAGTTGGCGTCCCCGGTTCGGCCACCGGAGAGCCCCCGGGATCCCTTGACTAATGTCCTTACGCCGTGGCATCTCCACCCTAGGCAAGTACAAAGGCAAGTACGAAGAAATGCAAAATGAACCGACACCCTAATCGCGCTGGCGCCGACAAAATATGGTAGGCAAGCATATGCATTCGTCACTACGGCCAGGAATGTTGGGGCCGGGTTTCCTCTGAGCGTGCGGTGGGGCAAAGGAGGAAGAAAAACGATGCTAAGAAAGGCGACACACTCCTGTTTCACTCGTCGTGAGTTTGTTTCTCGTGTTCAACATGCCCACGGAATGCCATTTGAAAGTGCATTTGGGCATTGGATCTGGGAACCCCAAGACATGCCGTTTGCCAGGCGTGCAATCTTGCTCTCGTAGCGATGTGTCCTTTATTGAAGCTTATTTCTTGATTCCTACCCCTGTTCCCTGGCCTGGGTTTCCTTATTAGCTCAAGATGGTGCAAATGTGTTGTACATTTGAACGTTAAGAGTTTTAAAGTAAAGAACAAAAAATCAGCATTAGCAAGAATGCATTGTCATAATGAAAGTACCAAAAACCATTTTGCTGGAATAGTATGTATGTGCTTTTGATAAATCTACTAACTCTACTAACCTAATAATCTACTAATCTACTAAAATCTAACTACCAATATTCAAACTAACAAAACACAATTGTACATCATGTTATAGAGAGTGCAATTTTCATATGACATAAAAATCATTTAAAGCCGAAAACAAAAATTGTATACAAAAAAAGTAATTTTTTACAATAAATTTCCAAATAAAATTATCAACGTCATAACTGTCACGAAAAACACTGTATCACTGTACCGTGCCCTCTATCCGTGAAAATACGAACTAATATGAGCTCATATTAAAGACTCAAACCAGAGCACGTGGATCTCATCTTCCTTGTTGGAAATCAAAACAAACAATTTTGTAGCTAACCGGCATTTTAGCGGACAAAATACGTCTAAAGATGTGAAACTGATGGCTTCAAATTTAATGAAGCATTAGCTTCAATTAAAATTGAATCGATAGGTATTTAAATGCTGCGAACATTTGATGATTATCATTAGAAAAACACGCATCGCCAAGCATCAGCTGATCAGCCGTGAGCATGAGTTCTCCTGTTTGTAAACAATGCTCCTCTCGTGTTCATCTCATCTTGACGTGTTCAAGATAAAAAAAGTTATAGTATACTTTGATGTCGTTGTAAAAGAAACCGCGACTCGCCTCTCCCATCCACTGCCAGTGACGATCGTTTACTACTCGCGATCTTCCCGCGATCTGTGTACTACTGTTTCACTACCACACGTTCGCGCGAAGAGGTCGAGTTTAAGAAAAACGCACACTCTAGCAAGCCAAAAGCCTCGCGGACGGCCGGATTCGATACTGTTCGCAGTCGTCTTACATCTTCCTTCAACAGCTGAGCATCGAGAAAGAACAACCCAGCGAGCCTAGTACCCGTGTACAGTAGGCTTCTTCTTGGCAGCTGCGCCTCGTCGTGGTGTCGTGGCGGCATCCGCGATAAGACTCGTCAAGGAAAGTAAACCGCAAGTGTCGTGTTCGCGAATTGGGTTATTATCGGAAGTGCTTATCAGAAAACCGCTATTCAATTTCGGTCAAATTATCACACAGCTGGTCGTGAATTGACACGTTTGAAGGTGGCGGTGCGGTACCATTCGGTGAGCTAATACTAATTCTCACATCAGTTCGGGCTGAAGAAGTTATAAGCAGTCGAGTTGGCGATCGTGCATATTTACACCATATAAGGAAAAATAGGGGTTTTATATTTATTCACACAGCTGTTTCTGTGTTTTTCTAGTGAAATACCATTGAGTTGTGCAGTTTTTACGCACCTGAATTATCGTGTTCGTACAATACCACCGAATATCTACGTTCAGCCATTCGAGGTATATTATTTTTAACCACTTGTGTCGGGTTTAAAAAAAAGTGTACGTCAAGAAAAGTGGCCGCAAGCGGAGAGGAAAAAATGCAAAAATCGCTTAATAATCATCACCCCGGTCCCGTGTACCACCTGTCAATACGTTCCGCGGGCTTCATTTCATGTCGATTCTTCTCTACGTCTCTCTACAGGAGGATTGGTTTTCCTTTTGGGTTCAGTTGGCACCAATCGTTACTTCCGTTCGCTTACGATGCCGTTCAATTCCGCGACCGCGACCTTGTGATCGTGTCGTGGCGGTGAAGGCCTCAAACAACGCAACCACCTTCGGTACGGTGTGTTAATACCCGGCACACGAACACACCGGTGTGCTGTAACGACAGAATGGATGACATTAAGGGTGAGATTTGAACAAATTACATTTACAACTTTTGGATTCCTTGACGTAGTTCCCCGTGCTAGAAGGCAATTAGCGATCGGATGGTGAAATGGATTTCAATTTATCCCGTGAGAAACTTTCAAATTTTCAGAGCAAATAGCGAGCTTGTATCAGCGATTTCGAACCCCTTCTGATGGAGAGGGTCAGGCTTTTGCCTTGCAAACCGTTACTCAGCGGGCTGCAATGAATATCAGGCGAGCTACGTCCGGGCGTGATTCATCTTTGCTCAAGATGGGGACCGAACGGTTTAGTACGTACTCTTTCCCATCAACCCCATGTCCTGGAAAGCCCACAAGATTGCCAGAATTGTGAGACATCAGCCATGCTATCCCCTCGCACCGATAAAACAAACCGAGCACCTTACTGCACGAATAACAGTAGAGTAGTTTCGTAGGAAGCACGATCACTTAATTGATATTGATGTGTTTGTGCTTGTACCCCGAAAATAACCTACATTGCTATTCAGTATTGACCATTTCCGTTTGTTTTGAAAACGCAGAAAACCTCATTCCGAACCTTCATTTTGCGGAAAACGACGAGGAAGAGCTTGCGGAAGAGATCGGACTTCCGAGGCGCCCCACGATCCCGTCGCTACGCCAGCGCAACTCGCAGATTAACATGCTGGAGCAGATGACGCACACCGAGGAGCAAGAGAAGCTGAACGAGCTACGCCAGCGGAAGGCTACGTCGAAGAATTCCGTTCGCCTGGGGAAGGGTAAAAATGGTCAGCAGAAAGGAGGCCCCATCGAGGAGCCGTTCGGGGAAAGCCTGATGGTGCTGGAGTTTAGCGAGAGTGCGTCGACCGAAGCGATCCAGTGGATCATGGAGAAAATAGGCGGACGTCGCGTGGACGGTGGGTTGGAGTTAATCGTACGGAAGGAACCTTTGAGCAGGTAAACTTAAACGGTGACGCCCGTGGAAGGATAGCAACTCCGTACATGAGGGATTCTTTTTGGCTTCGTTTTTTAGAGATAGTCAGACGATCATCTTTCACATCTCCGCCACACACATGAAGCTGCTTGAGTTTGCCGACGATATGGGGTTCATGAAGCGTACCAAAACCGGTATTATCAGAAACTTTAATGTGGCCTGCCTGGACGAGTTCTTCTATGACGAAAACATGACGCTGGAAGACATTCTGACGCCGGGCGATCGGCAGATCATCGTCAAGTACGCGCTGGATTCAATCAAGGCGGCCGACGATGACCACCACATACCGGGCACGAAGATCATCCTGTACCATGGTCAATCGATCGTGCAGGCGGCCCAAAGTGCCGAGCTGATTACCAACCTGTACTCGCTGCACGACAAACGGAAGCTGAAGGAACTTCGCCACCGCTGGATCAAACCGAACCGGATGCAACCGATCGACGAAATCCGAGACTACTTTGGCGAAAGTGTCGGCATGTACTTTTCGTTTCTTGGCTTCTACACGTACGCGCTCGTCGTGCCGACGGTGTTCGGTTTCCTGCAGCTCGGTCTCTCGGAGGAAACGGAAACGGTGCCGTTCTTCTGCGTGTTCTACGTCGTTTGGATGAAGGTGTTTCTGGAGCTGTGGAAACGGAAAAGTTCGTCCCACGCATACCGCTGGGGTACGATCACGATGACGAACCTAGACGAACCGCGGGTCGGTTACTACGGTAAGCTGGCGCGAGACCCCATCACGGGCAAGTGGACACCGCACTATCCGAAGTGGAAAACGTACGTCCAGATGTACTGCGTCACCGCACCGATTATCCTGCTGTGCATGGCCATCGCTGGCTTTGTCACGATCTTCCAGTTCTACGTCGAAGCCTACCTGGCGGAGCTGTTCGGGCCGGATGCGTACATCCTCTACCTGCCGTCGGTGGTGAACGCGATTTACATTGCCGTGTCGACGCTGGCGTACGATCGGTTAGCAACGTTCCTGACCGACAAGGAAAACCACCGCACCCAAAGCCAGTACGAGCGACACCGGGTGAACAAGCTGATCGTGCTGGAGTTTGTCAACAACTTCCTGTGTCTGTTCTACATCGCGTTTATCCTGCAAGATATGAAGATGCTCAAGACCCAACTGATGATGCAACTGATCGTGCTGCAATTTCTACAAAATGTCTTCGAGAACCTCTACCCCTACTTGAAAAAGAAAGTTGGCCTCAAGATCGTCCGTTTGTTTGTGAAATCAAATGTAAGTATCTCACGTGGGTCTCTATTAACACATCGGTTTCCATTGATCCTGACGATTCATTTTTCGCTTTCAGTACGAGAAGCTGAAGGAAGCGCACGAAGTGTACGATGAGATGGGCCTTCGTACGCTCGACACGGAGGATCCACGGGTTATGCAGAACCGCAAGGAGGCGATCCTTGAGGAGTACAACACGTACGACGACTACCTGGAGCTGTACATTCAGTTCGGCTATGTGGTCTTGTTCTCCTCGGTCGCCCCACTCACCGCCTTCTGGGCCATCCTCAACAACGTGATCGAGATCCGCCTGGATGCGTACAAACTGTGCAGCTTCTTCAAGCGCCCGTTTGCTAGACGCACCAAAAACATCGGCGCCTGGCAACTTGCGTTCGAAACACTTGCCGTCATCTCAATTCTGACCAACTGTGGAATTTTGTATCTTTCGCCGCAAATGAGGTAACTAAAACACATACACGGAAGATGAGAGAAAGGAGACAATGAGCCAAACGTTTTGCTTTTCCGTTCCAGGGAGCTCGGTGCTAATCTCAGCCGTGAAGGGTACACACTATCCTTCCTCGTGATCGAGCATATTCTGCTCGGGCTCACGTGGTTCATCTACAAGGCCATACCGGACACACCGCACTGGGTGCGAGTGGCGCTGGCCAAGGCGGAACACGAGTCAAGACAGGCCCTGAAACGGGAGGTACGAAATAAGCATTCGTTAGTGGATGGTGTGAGCTTTTGAGGATGAGATACGCTACACTCGCCGGCTGGATTTCGATCGATCTCATCTACCTAACCCCTCTCTCTACCGCTTTTGTGAAACAATTTTATCCCAACGTTTGCCATATTACAACTGCAACGAAACAAACACATTTAATTTCAAGTTTTGCTCTACTTTGTAGGACTAACCATACACGCGACACAGGCAACGTTTCACGCCATCTTTTCCCGATTATCAATTTTCCATCACCATGGTTACATCAAACCAGCGTCGTAGGCTGATCCTAATCCTTCACAAATACAACACGATCCAAGTCATCCATTCTTCCACATCGACTCAGCGCAAGCCGATAATGCTTAATCCTAGAGAGCATTTGATTTTTTCCGTTGTTTTTTCTATAGTATAGAATACTAAAACGTTAAACAATATGTAGTTGTTAAGCCGAACTGGATTGAAATCTACTTCCGTTCAGAGTACGAAAGCCAAGGTATAACAACAAAGATGCGGTAAGAACGGTGTGAATTCGTTTCCACAGTCATTTTTAGTAACAAAAAAAAAAGTTTTAGTTAACAATGTGCTTGTGATCGTGTATTTGCTATTTTTTATGCATTAACAGTGTTTTACAGCTTCTTTTGAAGAATCCTATGCCATAAATATGCTGCTCAATGTTCGCCGACGCTGCAACAACAAACTTGAAGGCGAGCAAATAAAAACCCCAAACACGATTTGCAAACCCCTCTCAGGAAGGCGCTGTGTTTAGATATTAAACAAAAAAGCTGTTGTTTTGCCAAGCACCGACAGGGTCTCGAAGAGAACATAGACTTTGGATCGTTTAAGGAAAAAACCAACCAATCATAAATGAAACAAAATATTTGCGTTGTTACTTACAGAACGCACAACGATCTCGCAACGTACTTTTCCGACGGTTTCGCAGTGTTCACGATACTCACTCGATGTTGAACTAGTCCAACGAAGCGAAATCACTTCACAAAATGCCAAAAATGCAGACGCGAACCGTGTGAAATGCTTCGACTGAACTTCATCATGCACAGAGCGTGCCTTCCTTCCGTCGATGATTGAGCGAGACTTAATGGATGGAAAATGTTTAGTGCACAATGTAACAAACAATTATCTTGTCAATACCTTAAAGGGACAGAAGGGAATTTTTAGATAGAATGTAATAAATCATAGTTACCATTGAAGTGGATCGTATTCTTTCTAATTGACTGCGTATGTGATAATCCAGCATGAACATCTTCGCTCTTGTTTAAGTTCCAGCTTAGTTGTTGGATTTTATTTTCTTCATTCAGCAAGCGCAACCTAACAATCGGTACTAATAATAGTTTGGTTGGATCCTCTAATTCTCTGTAATTCTCTGCCCGCGGTCACTGATGTATGTACTTCATTCTGCACCCACGATTTGGGTGCAGCGTTTTCTAAATGAAACTAAAAACAAAACTGTTTGCAATGGAGGAACAATTAAATCATATGCAGGAGGTAGGAACGGGGTTTCATTGGGTGTAAATTTAAATCAAAACTTGTCTTACTTTCGCTCTAATATTACATATCCGAAGTAATCGTTATATTATTATTATGTTTTCGATTTACTTCTACTAATTCTCCTGCTTTTAGTTATTTCTCCTGCCCACCGGCGGAACGAATCTTCACTTCTTGCTCCGCAGCAAACATCTCTTTACCTCACGCATGCACACACACACACACACACGCACTTAAAAAACTACTCGCGCTCACAAAGTTCACACCTTTTATTATTTTTGTTTATCACTCGTCGTTGCAAGTTTAGCATCATTCTTCTTCAAAGAAAAAACGAAAACATTGCTTCACCGTTTCCTCCTACTCGACATGGCGCTTCTTACTGTTTGCTGTTCGAGTTCATTTGTAATTAAGTGTCCTTTCTACTGAATTTTCCAATCGCGCAGAACGCTAGGGATAGGGCTACTAAACCTATCACTGACTTACGTTGAAATATACGAGAACTAACAAAAGAAATCATTTCAAACACACTGCATACACATGTTAACGTAATTCATACCAATCACTTCTTGCGGGGCACCCTCTTATTTCACTTATTAGTTGTCAGCCATCTATTGAGGCCAGTATCTGTTGGCAATAACCGATTACTTGTGTGTATTAAACTTCACAAAACGTCTGTTGCCAAAAGTATCGCTTCGCCCATCCAATGGATTTCGTCTTTGAGAGAACGTTTCGATCAATTTTAAATTGTACCTTTTTCTCTTGTTTATCAAACTGGGTTTCTGTTAAAGGTAGTTTTGCTGATTTGTTTTGAAAAAAATACATCTTGCCACTATTTTACATGCATATTTATCTCACGTACATAAATGTACAAAGACCATGCGTTATTATCCTTTTCCTTTCCAGCAAAAATCCATCCGAGACACACTTTGCCTTTCCTTTGCACGTATACGAAAAGGCGAAGCGCGTCAATGATTTCGTGCTTATGTCTGTTTTGTGATATTCAAGCAAGCGTTGCCCTCCCCTTAGACAACGGCTTAGCGTTGATATTTGTTATCGGCTGGGTAATTTTCCTCTCATTTTTTTGGTTCGGTTTTCATTCCCTGTCGACATTCTGGTTGTCACCAGTCGTTTGTTTCAATCTGTCTTAAAACATAAAAAAATCAACCCAAGGGGGACTAACAATTATTACAAGGCATGGACAGAATGACAAGAAAATGAGCTTAACCTGAAGGAAAATTATATTCACCTTTTCTATCCGTCCCCACACATACACACGATTCGTAATGGAGAAAAAATGCACTTCGATTAATCGGAAGTCTTACATGTTAGCTAAGGAACAGGATGTAAGGATGTTTCGGAGGTTAATTCCAGGAATTAGTACCGTAAACCGTAAGGATTGTTAATGCGACACTCGTACGTCCGACGAACGCTTTCTTTTCCCCAGGAAAATACGAATTGAAAGTGATAACATCTAACAATATAGCACTCCACTTGCCATGATCAAAGAACTAACAAAAAACAATAAAACTAAAATTGTAGCACTGCACGAATGAATTCAAAGTACGGCAGAGCCTCGATTATCCGCGATCGTTGCTGTTTTTTTGTACACATTCATAGTTTTTACTAACATTTCGCCTGTTGAATTGTTTTTTCTAGTAACTACTCTTACTTTTGACTATATATATATATATATATATATAACTATGTTACGTCCTATGTTTTTAAACACTTTTTCAAGTGTTGATCTGAATTGTTTTCTCGATGTTTTGAACTAGGTATAGATCGCCGACTGTTCTCCACCGCGGGTAATCAAGGTTCTCCTGTACCTTAACTTTGTCTCATTATTTAAAACATGATAACGGATTAAAGTTCACCATCAGTTCTGCTAGTGAAAGAGTGTCGGTCACACACAAAATCAATTACGTTATCACTGTACGAGGGTGTCAAAAAACGCGTAAAGCAAAATAACACCTACATCATTAATAAATGAAGCTTGATGCTTTCCGAAAGTCCACGGCGCACCAAAAAAGGACCGTTATCGACACTGCATACACACACACACACCCACACACACACACAATCACTCCACAGCGCGTAGGATCGAAACGGTGACAACAGACAGGAACTGCTGCGCTGCTCCTTCTCTTCTTTCTCGCTATCTTTTAATTCGGTCGCCTTAAGACATAGAACTACATGGCAATCGAGGTGAGCCCATCTGGGTGAGGACACGGTCCAGCCACTGGAGTGGACCGTTTAAATGCAGTTCTATCCAGCACGGAGTTGAGGTAACGGTTTGGCGGCTACAATGGGACGGAGGGAAAATCGAGATGAAAAAGATACAACCACGGAGGCGGATGAAGTGAATCAATTACCGGTATTCTGCTCCCCAGCCTTTGACGAACGACATTCGGATGGTGCACATCCGGGTCAGCTGGTAGACCGCCTCGAAACCCTGCGAGACGGACTGCGAGAGCAGTGTGGCGAATTCCTGATTGTTGAAGATCTTCAAATTGCAACCTGTGAAGGAAGCACGAGAGCAATCGGGTCATGGGTCGAAAGAGGAGATTCTCGCGGTCGGTCTTACCTGGTGGGATTTTGCATACCGTTGCCGGATGCCATCCGTACCGCTGGTTGCAGTTAGGGCTCTGCACGAAGATGCTCGAGTCGCTCAAACACTCCGCAAACACTTCGCCCCCGATGTAGTACAGCCGGACGCCCTTGCCAATGTGACGGCGCGTCTGCTCGACCACTTCGTTGCGGTTCACGTTGGAAAGCAGCCCCAAGCAGAACCTGTTAATACATAAGATACAGAAGGTAAGTTTTGCAACAGACATACCACGAAGTAAAACAGATCGCGGACGTGCGAGTCCTAGGAACGATCGTGACCAAAGGATGAAGGGTCGGTTTGACTGACGCTAATCTTACCGTTCCGAATTGGAAGGATCGGTGAAACCATCCACCGTGATCGACGGCTGGGACGCGTGGAACGTTTCGCCGACGCGAAGGTTCAGCTCGTAGTAACTGATCGAGCACCAAAAGGCCGGCTCGTGGTACATCACGGGCTGTGCATCCATCTCGGCCGGCGACATTCGGGACAAATCGGCTGCACCGAGCGACGAAAAACAAAATAAGTTAGTGTCGGCTTGAAGGATATATTATTAAGCAAACTCAAGAACAGCTTAATAAAGTACGAATAAATCGAACAAAAAACAATTCACGTGCTGAAAGTTTGAATGGCGAAAGTTCTCCAAGGTAGTTTGAAGACGCATGATGCGGGATGCCACGAATTGCGTGGAAATAAAGCCATGGCGGTGTAGGAACATAACATCGGTCAACGCGGATACCAACAATGACTCACTCATATTATCATTCTGATCGAGCGGATCGCCGTCCTCGGACATGTAGCCGGGCGGTGGCGTCTCGGTGTTCGGTATGTTGCCCACGCCGACACTGACCGAGTCCATAATCGTCGTGTTGGTCGGTATCTGCTGACCGAGCGTTGCCTCCATGTAGCACGGTGCGGACAGTTGCTGCTGATGCTGCTGTTGTTGTTGGTGCTGCTGTTGTTGCTGAAGTTGCTGCTGCTGCTGCAGCTGCTGATGAAGCTGTTGTGTTGATACTTGCGACGGCTGCGGACTGGTTACATAGTTATCGCTACGGGGAAAAAGAAATTTTGTGTTACACTTAAAACAGACCATTCGAAACCGGTTTGCTTAATGTGAATAAAACATACTTTAATGCGTTGTACTGTATGTTGACTGGTACGGTATTACTAAGATCGTCCAAGGTATAGGTAACGGAGTTCTCTCCCTGAGGGTTCGATAGGTTCTTCGGAACCAGAATGGTCAGCGGTGGCTGCTGTAGGGCTTGCTGCTGCTGCTGCTGCTGCTGCTGCTGTTGCTGCGAGTGCTGGGATTGCGAGTCAATGCGCGTGTAGTGATATGGGTTGATGCACACCTCGTCCTTTTTCAGATGATATGCGTACTCGCATAAGTCGAGCGCTTTCAGCTCGGCCTGGCTCTGAAGGTGAAAACGGTTTTTAACATGGGTATTGAATCAAATTCGAATGAAAAGGGTAGCTATGCTTACCAGAAGGTCAGGCCAACGCCATAAACGACAGTATATTACGTGAGGGAGTCCTTTTCTTAGCGCAACTCCATTTTCACCATTCGCAGGACGATTTCTGGAATGAGAATGAAAAAAAAAAAAAAAAAGAGAATTTAAAAAAAATTTAAGCATAAAGCATAAAGATTATTTTGTGGGATGAAAAAAGAGAAAAACGGATTAGAGTCCTTAAAAGTGATTTTTTACAAAACGAAGAAGTAATGTAATAAAATATATCCCTCCTCAGGAACGCTTAACTATTGGAAACAAACACCACTTAGCATTTAATCACTTCATCCCAGATCAGTCGCACCCATTTACCGAGTTGGCGCGTCAAACCCCCAAGATAAGCTAATTGGAATTGCCCATAAACTGAAGTTACCAGAAGTGCAGCGATTAAGTCATCAATCAAAACGCATCGGTCGCCGTCCCATGGTCGGTGGACACTTCGCTCACAACGTACCATCATCGGGCGCGAGCGATAAAAAGAAGCGAATGACGAATTTGAATGAATTCATTCCGGATGACGAAGACCCTTGCATTGCATGGCTGCATCGCAGCAAGAGGCGCTCTCTGCTGGTGAATTTGTTTATTTGACTTTATTTTCTTGTATCTGCTCATATATCCAAAACAATTCCAGCGGGAGAGCTGGCGAACGGATGCGCGCGAGAAGGTCAATTGAGTTTGAAATGTTCAAATGTGTGCGGTTGTTGCAGGAGAATTCACTCATCATCTTACATGTGATTTGTTTACGTAGAATTAATTATCGCTACCGGTTTTGCCCCCCTTACATCCCGTAAGGCAGCAATGCAAAGATCGTCGAACATTTGTAAACCTTCGTATTACGCTTGCAAAGCGGTTATTTGTACAACCCTAACCAAAAGTGAGGCAAAACAAACTGGCTACGAAAAGATGTCGAATTCGCATCCTCATTCGTTGGGAAATCTTGGAACGGCCATCGATTTGGAGAGGTAAAAAATGATGTCATCTATTAATTGTGTCTGTGTTTTTTTTAATTTCATAAGAAATATTTCAGTGATTCTTGGCCATTTGAGGCAAAACATTGGGAACGCCCAGGCTGTGGCATGTGATCCAACTATTTTCCTACTTATTTTATCTTATCACACTGGAAAATAAACGTTTATGACATGACACCACTAAACATAAGTTAGAATGGAACTCAAGAAATGTTATCCTCTGTTTTCACCATTAATGGACATTAATCACTCACTTTGTAGGTGAATTATTTTCATCAATTAAACAATTAAAGAAACAAGAAAAATGTCTAATGATCCGCATTGAATTGCATTTTTTAGATAAGATAAAAAAACATTCAATGTTTGAATGAATTTGTACAATTCTATTCAATTTGATTCAAGGTTTTCAAGGTCTAAAATCAGCATTTTAAAAACCACCCTTCTCGTCACGTAATTCAAAATTCTAGAGCAAAATGACTCTAAACCACTCTTTTCCACGCGTTATTTGAAATTCCAGTGCAAAATGACGCGAAATGTGAAAATATGAAAAAAGGAAAGGCGAGAATATGTTTATGTGTATGTGTTTTATAAAAGCGAACAAGCACTTTTAATATTAGTTTTAATAACACAATTGACCATTAACCACTGAAATTTAATCTGATTTAGGTCTTATTTAAGTCTAACACAACATTATTTGGTTCACTTCATTGGCATATGACAGGATGTGTTCACACTTTCACATCCTTACACCTACGTTGAATGAGTCATTACGTGTCCCCGTAGTAGGATGTGCCATTTGTTTTCATTATTATTCCCATTACTTATAATGTCATTATTTTTATTGGTAGTATAACAGCGCAACTGGAAATAAGTCTCCAGGTGCACGGAGAAGCTTGATGCAATTGCACAAACGAAATGGTGGTGCTGCACATCGGGCAGGTACAATTTATCTCCACCCCGGCGAACCCTTCCTTCTTCGATACACCTCACCATCGAAGGGTATATCTCGCAACCTGGCAATATCGACGCGACACGAACCTCCTACACATTTTCGCCCCGACCCCATGTAATGTCGGTGGTCGTTAATGAAATGTGCCACAATCTTGGCTTCAGCAAACATCGAAAGGCGTAACCAATTTCTTTTTTTTACTCTCAACCACACTGTCACGATGTACACCTAAACTCTGTCCGTATCGAAGCCAGGCTGTGGCAGAATGTGGTGTGTGCTGACTGGCAGGCTGGTCGTTCCGGGGGAGGAAAAAACAAGACGAATCTTGCAAACCCACACACGTCGGCATACCGGGGTAGCATCGATTTATGGAGCGAAGCGTTTCGGAACCAGCCCCGCTGCACGGCGGAGTGGACAATTGTGGCAATTGTTGCATTTCATGATGGAGAGGAAAGCTGGCCTCCTAATGACCATGTTGTTCCAATAAGCGTAATGGCTCTATCGCCCCACACGAACGGCCAGTCGCCAGATACAGCCGGTTTGAAAACGAATCGTCATTAGAAGTTCATTTTAACGCTCCCAGCGATCTCGTTACGGTCTAGAAAGCTAAGTATTGTTCTATACTTTCGTTTTGTACTTCCTCAACAATCACATGAAACCTGCACCGAAACGGTGCACCTTTTCAACCGTAACAAGATAACTTGAGACACCTTCTTAAGCTCGTATCGATCGGGTCTTACTATAGATAAATGTGGCACGTTTGTCAAACATTAATTGATCACACATTTCTTCTTCGGAAGTCGCACTAATTGGCATTCGTTTCCCGTTCGCTCCCGGTAGCCGGCGCCAAGACGAACCTCGATTCCTAGAACAACCGGACGCAGACACGTAGCATGGCTAATAAAATAACCCCGGTAACTGATGCCCTGTGTGTATTCATTATCATTCGGATCGAGTGATCGGAAGTCTTTGATATTCGTCGTTACCGTTCGTCTTCGGGAGCAAGCAAACGGATGTAGACACAAGACTGGTACCATTTCCGAAATGCATAACTGACGGTGGAACACGTCATAAGTATTGGTATATAGAATTTCGATTGGAAAACGAGTTTAGTGATTTAACAGGATCCTGTTTTTTTTTCTTTTGTTTCACTTTAATTCATGCTCTTTTATTGCAACTTTAACAGATCTTGCAGGAAATAAATAGCAAATTTGAGGAACAAAAACTCTCTCTTTCCACTAAACTACCGGTCGAGGTTTAAAATCCCTTTTTGTCAGTAACGACTACATCACTTCTGATTGAGATCTTTTTTTTTCAGTTGGCCATGTAGGTTACCATACATTTTTAACCAATCACTAGCACACGTTCACCCTAAACTGAACCACAAAAACACATAAAACAGGTACAACACAGGTAATAAAAACCTTTTTCTTCGCACACATTTGCTTGCTTTGTCGTGGCTTCGCACTAAAGGTTGTGTCTTGCTTACAAATGTTTGCTAGTTTAACACTTTGAAGGCACTTCTATTTGTAAATTTTTGATAACGTCAATTTTATGTATCGAGTTTTCTTTGATCGAAATACCAAACCATCGAAAAAAGGCACTGATAAAGCAACATGCTGATGATGGCAACCTTGGAAATGGCCAAAAAAAAGCACGCGAAAAACAAACCCACGCCGGGTTGCTTGTGACCATCAAAAAGAATCCTTTTCGTTGTAATATTAAAGGTTGCTTTGCTGGTGTGTGTGTTTCACGCCGCGAAGAGAAGAGAGCATCCACACCAAGGCCAACCAAATATCCTTGCATCATCATCGACAACACGTCGTTGGTTTTTTGGTTGGTGTACATTTTGCCAGCGTTTTCCCGTTCGTTTTCCCTATCCTCCCCTGAGGGGGATTTTCGCGCTCGTTCGATGCAACCGCCGGTAACGATTATACAATAATCAACCTGAATCAACACCAACAACAGGCTCGCGCACACATTTGAAACACGTTAGCCAAATCTGTTGTTCACAAGGGTTTCCTTTTTGTTTAATCTTCCTCATCTACAATGGGGTAGAAAAAAAATTCCAGCGTTATATTCGTATTCCCGCGGATGACACACACCAACGAAATGACGCGATATTTTTTCCTCTCGCTCACACACCGCCGTAGCCTATGTCTGGAAGTAAGTGCGAACGAGATGCCATACAATCGTACAAACACAAACTCAGCCAGGTTTGGCGTGGTCAGACGAATTTTACCAATCGCACATAAAAAAATCTCTAAAAGAATCCCCCCCCGTCTGTCGCTAGAGCAAGAGGAAATGTTGATGCTCCTACCATTCACCGATTCCCAACACCACACCACCTTCCGCACACAACGCCCTTATGTTTTTTGCTGGCGTTTGTTTTGTTATGTTCACTTCAGGTTCAGGTTCACTCGGGGAGAAGTGTGTTCTGGCCACCGCCGGTGGCTCTTCTGCAACAAGCTCGTTCTCCACGCGAATATCCGCGGCGTTCTGTTCGACCGAACATCCAAAGCGACACTGTTCGCGCCGAGCGTCGGTTGGCATGGAGCAGGCTAGAAGTCGTTCCCCACGCAACGCACAACATCAGCCGGCTGCTGCTGCCTAAACATTAGCCTGCCATTGCCCATACCCTTTCCTGTTCTCAAGGATCGGCCTGATGAGCAATTCAGTCAAGAATGGTTCACCCGAAAGAGAGATACGAGCGACGGTGAGAAAATGAGAGCCAAAGTAATCTCCTTGAACTCCACCATCCCCCGTCCCCCCTACAGGGGGTGAATTGTGCGCTGATGACGATGGTGCTGATGCTGACGATGATGACGACGTTGGAGCAGCCGCCGTCGAAATTGAGTGAGCATGAAGAAGAATATCGCACAAGTGTAGAAGGGAAGAGAATTATACCCCCGAGCGCTACCGCAAGAACGTAGTGCGTGAATTGGGTGGAATGCAATTTCCTACACCCTTTCAGAACGGAAATACAGAAAGATGCAAAATTGCAAACAACCGCAACCGTTGGCAACACCGTCGATTACAGGAACATCACTCCAGTAACCTTCCTCAGATGCAAAACAATATTTACGAGCTGATCACATGGATTTATGGATGAATGCTCGTAAGTTATTTTGTATTTTCTTTTAAAATAAATTAAAGGATGGGCTGCTTTTTTTTACGTTAAAGGTTCAAAACCAATACAACTATAAGAGGGAAGAAGGTTGTTATGAGAAACGAGGCAAATATGTTACATCAAAACAACATTGTATCAATTTTATACATCACAGTATTAAACATCGTAATCGTTAAGAAAGCATTTATCAATAGTCGATAAATACTCAATTTCCATTCCTACATGCACTTAGTTAAGTGATTTTTCTTATTCTTCTTGACGTAACGACCGTCTACTGTCTTACTAAACTTTTTCCCTTTGTGTGCACGGATAGTCGATCCTCTCTCACAGGGGAGGTTCCGGTCTCGGTTGAGATTCGAACCCACGCCGCTGAGGGAGAACGTAGGCCGATTTTCTGAGTTAAGTGATTGATTTACGTTCCTTGTACAAGCTATAGCAATGGTCGGCACACATTTCCAGAATGGGGCCAGCTGGTGCAAAAGAACCTAACACCGCGAGCCAGCTACCGTAAACGATGTTTTGATGTTTTTAATGTGATTTTAAGCCCTTTTTAAATTAAGTATAATTTTTTTCATGCAGAAAGTAACATAAACAATAAAATATTACTAAGTATAAAATATTTTTAACCGTAAATTTTGATATTTTTTCGTGGAATGCGTTGAACTCTTTCAACATATTATTCATTGTTATATTAATTTATTTTGTTATATTTCAAATTAATCATTGTTCTAAATTATGTTGCCGCATCAATGTTTTTTCTTGATTACTTTCAGTTATTGGAATAACTCATCTTCAAGAAGTTTTGAATATTGTGAACTATGATTCATGTAAAATGGCACTGAAAACATTTTTCCCTAAAGTAGTTGTGGGTTAAAAGTCTTCTGCTTCTTCTTATGAGTGTATCGCCCATCTTGGCCATGCCTGCCCGTTAAGGGCTTACAAGACTTTTTTCCTTTGGGTTCGTGGATAGTCAGTATGTTCGTACAGGGGAGAGTCTAGTCTCCGTTGGTATTCGAACCCACGCTCTCGAGGTAGTGAAGCCTCAGCGCTCATGGGCCAATTTTGTGACCGTTCGACTGTCGCGGATCCTCAAAGTAAATGTTATTTTGCCGCTAGATTATTGATGAGATACGCGAGACTGGGTAATTTTAAAACGATTAATAGTAAAATGTGGTCTAAAAATCTTATCTTGTATGTTGTTCTAAAATTTTCTTACGGGCCGGATAAAGTCTGCTGGAGGGCCGGATTTGACCCGCGGGCCGGACTTTGCCGACCGCTGACCTATAGCATTATGAAAATATATCAGACGTTCCCATATTGTCTAGTAGTTATGATATCCAGCATTGCAACCTATAAAAAGGTTATTGTAATATCAAATTTCCCATATTGTCTAGCAGTTTGGATATCCAATATATGAACCTAAAAAAAATGAAAGGAAAAATTGGAGTCAGAAAAATAAATTACGAAAATATTGGTTAGCATTGCTGAAAGTATTATTAAAAAAAGGTATACATACTTAGTACAAGGAATGGTTTCTGGGGTAAGCATCAATGTCAATATGACCCATCCTAATCCTGTTTGTTCAAATTTTTAATTGTTTTTGCACTTTTTTGACTTATTTCCGTACCATGTGAAAGAATCTTTATAGTAAGTTGGTTGCGTGTGAAGTTCAAAAACTACTTGTTTTTTTTAGCGATAATAGTTGACTGAGTGTTTAGCTGTACAATGTTTATATTGCTTGTGAGAGTCTGATGATTTAAGAAATCAATTTTAAAGCATCACCTGCAGTATTTGATTAACTGAATAGGGGTGAGTAACAAAAATCCACGTATTAACTACTTTAAAACAGCAGCAATTTTTTGAAGAAAGTAAACAAAGTATGATACGATGCAAAACTTCAAAGTGGAACCGAAAACGAGAGGGAAAAAAAAGAAACATTAAAACCTTGGCAACATGGATGGGCAACCCGCCCCTCCCGAACCTGATCGCATCCCGTGTAATCAGCCATCGATCCGTGGCCAGCACACAAATTTATGCACACAAACACCCTTAAGAGGAGGTTAAACGTATGCTCCCCTTCATAAATAATGCTCCACGTTCATCATCAACGTTTGGCTCCTTTTCGTCATTGTTTCCCCCGTTCTTCTAATTTGCGCTCTTACCAATTCCACGGCCAGCGTCAGACAACTAGATATTGTGTGTGCGGATCGTGTGTGAAACAGATTCGTTTTGCTTCTGCCCACAACGGAACACATACCCTACATTCCCCTTTTTTTCGCCTCCTCTTCACTTCCTCTTCAGCATTCCCCCCCGTCCGCCTCGGAGGGCATTTGATAGTCTACTTTGAAAAATGTGTTCCAAAACACTGATCAACCGTGGGGAACGGAGAAAGAAAAAAGAAACACAAATTCACATAAAGAAAACACACACAGCGCAGCGACATAAGGAGCAATTAACGGTCGTGGGCAGCATCGTAGCATAAAATGATATGGAATGCGAATGTAATTGCGTGTCGACGAGAAGCCCGGTACAAATGAGTTTGAAAAAGGGCAGCATGAAATAGGCATACCACGCGAAAAGGTGGTTACAATCAATACGATGAAATGAAGATGTTTTTGTTTTTTTTCTGCTAGTCTAAAAAACTCGTTGCCTTCCTACAAACATGTAAAAATACCTCCACATAATGAACACAATGCACCTGCGCTAGCCTAACCACCGTGCCCCCGCCGGTAGTATGAAAAAGATGGTAAAACATGCCGGATAAGTGTTTCATAAACAACGGGAAGGGGGCGGGTGAGCTAAAGCTTAAGCCTCTCGAGGGAAAACATCGTCAAAGGTTAAAAGAGAGTGAGATGGCGACAGAACCGACCATGCGAATGGTCCGAAGAAATGTGACGCCGCCGTAGGAAAAATATTCTAGAACAGGGGGGCAGGCGGTGTTGGGAAAACGGGAGCATTCGGAACATCCGCCGGGAAGAGGGGGACCTTGAATTCAGTAACCGTTTGCCAAAATTTCAGTTTCCCCTTTTCTATGCACACTCAAACAACGACCTGAATGGGGAACTGGTAACCGACATGAAAATGAACGCGGTTTTTATGTGATCCTCCACCGCGCGCTCAAATTACAATTTTTAGCCATTTTTAGGAACGAAACATAGGCTTATTAGACATATTAGTTTGAATTTACCATGAACGTTACATTTAAGTTGAATTGAACTTTTTAAACTTTTTAAGGATGAACTTTTGGAAACATGTAACAAACAAAATAGGGTTTTAAAGAACTTAAACAAAATGGGAATTAAGCAATCTATCTCCCTCAGCATAACAAAATACCTTGTTCACAAACACGAAACTCAACCCTCGAAAGCTGACAAAAACAAAACCAAACAAACTAGACTTGTGTGCATCATTCCCCATCCCTTCTGCGATGGCCGTGCGTGTGCGAGTGTGTGTTGGTGCGAACACTGTTGATGATGGATCTAATACGGTCGGGCGAAAGGTTTTGTTGATGAAACTACCCCCAACACACCACGCGGGGTACGCGTGGGGTTCGTAAATGGCCGACGCGATGGAGACGCATAATGTCGCTAAAATAGCGTCTGGGATGGTTTCATTTCTTTTTTCCTTTCTTTCCATTATGTCCTTCCTTTTCACCGTTTTCCCTTTGCTTGCCAGCCATTATCCTCCGCGTACGCCGTGCGCGATTTTCAAAATGCATCAAAAACCCGAGCGACCGCGCTTGCGAAAACAGAACAGAGAAGGAAATGGCGCGACCCAGACTCTGAAAGTGAACACGCACGAGAAAGATAGGGACTGGAAAGGTTGATGAAGAAAAAAAAGTGCAACAAAAACAAACCTTCCGCACGAATGCGGCGGGAAGCAGAACAGACGCAAACGGGACCAAAATAAGCAACCAGGACCAAAAACCGATTTCTATGCAAATTTTTAGACATATCGTCCGCCTCCGTGTCGCTCGGGGGGCCGTGTTTATCGACGATGTATTTGCATCCACCGCGCACACGCACCGCGCGCGTATCCTTTCTTCTCCGCCATCGCCATCCTGTTCTTCCCTTTTTTTGCCTTCGACGTGCCGGGGGGAGTACGCAACGCAACACTCACCCAGACACGAACACCCAGAAGTGCAGAAAAACGCACCTGACATACGGCGGTATGGGGAGAGAGTAGGGATACGTTGTCGTCGTCGTCTGGATATGCGGCCAACCCTCCAGTGTACCCCTTGCCATCCCACCCGATATGGAGAAGAGTGTTTCAATTCCTGACTACTACCACCACGAGACGCCATGGGCGAGTCATTTTACTACCACAACTGTGGCGTCTGCTTCCTCGTACAAACAACATAGCTATGTTGCTGGGTCGCCGGGACACAACACATGTCACCCTCGGGGTAAGTGAACTTTAGAAAGCGCACCGCCACGCATCCATCGCCGGTCACTAGCCGAAATGTCGGCTACCGCTCGGTCGAGAGGACGTGTGCGTCAATAGTGCATCTCATGGTTTTCATACCTCAACCGAATGTTGGGTTGTCAATATGTGCGTCTAGGGGTCACATCCAGCAAATCTCAGCAAAGTCCTAATCAAATCCAGACCCTCCAGCCGATTTTAACTAGCCCACCAAAATTATGATAATTAGACTTATATTGTTCAAATGTCCTACGTACGAAATTAAACTCTGTTATAAATAAAATTGTGAAATATTTTCACACACCACTGCTACACGTTACTGGTCAGGTAATTTAATGCTCCCATTTTTAAACGTTGTTGGATCAACTTATCAAAATAATTTATTGTTGAATTATGTTTTTTGATAATATTAGCAGCAACTTTACTGAAAGGTGCCAACATAAAATTTAGTTATTTTAGCATATAGCTCCTTTTTACATAAGGTTTCGGCTAAATCATATCATACCAAAACGACATTTTCTATGAAATTCTACCACTTCAAGATTATTTTATTGGTTAAGATTCGAAAAGATTTACAAAGATTTTTGGAACGACAAACGACATTAGATTACACTGCACGTAAAGTGTAATGAATATAATTAGTATTTAGGATAATACCATCGATTAATGAAAATGGCTTTTAAAAGCATTATTTAGCTTAGTTTTTAGTTAGAAAAAGGTGGGTTAAAGATGTATGGTATTAGAGATGATATGTTTATGATGCTGAATAACATATTTCTAAAACATTTCTAGACAATATTAAAATTGTGATAAAAATCTGAGCAACCTCTAACTTATGAAATCGAAGCTTAAAACAAAGAAGTAAAAAAATAAGTGAAAGTTAAATAAAAGGAAAAGTGGTGACAAATTCCCGTGCACCCCCGCACACGGCAACCAGCCTCGTCATCTGTTTGATTGTTTTACGTCCGTTGCACAAGTAGATCATGGGATTAGATCACTGTTCCTTGCTTTTTGCTAGTTTGCATGTTCCTTTACGTCCCATTTATGAACAAACACCGTTGCAACCGAATCTCTCTAGCAACCATTCCCGTGCGCCAGAGTATGGCTTCGTCGCCTTCCAAATGTGTATAGCATTAGAAATAATTGCGCGCGCGCAGTCGCGACCACCCGCTTTCCTTCTCCCTCACACTCTTACTCTCTATCGCTCAATGGGGCTTTTGTTCCTTCTGGCTGATAATTTCCTACTTCCGCAACGGTTCTCCAACGCCCAAACCCAACACACCAACCCCGATGCCAACGCCAATGGCAATGTTGTTGACCTTGTCCCTGGCTCCGGAACCCGCCGTCGCGGCGGTTAGTCTGTACGTCCGTCTGCATTTCTGTCTGTCTGCCTTTTTGCCCCACCAGCGGGTATGTTTTTGTTTTTTTAGGGAACACGCACACGCTCCAGGAGGAAACCGATGCCGGTCACAATCAATCCAGCAGCGTGGCGAAACGAAACAAGGCGAAAAAATGCGACAAATGCGACTGTGTAACAATCGGGCAAAATTATACCAGACGGTGTGGTATCGATTGTTTTTTCCACGTCGATGACCCACGGCTTGGGGGGTGGCCGCGTCGATAGCCGTCTTGGAGTTCGCAAACGCAAAGTAAAAGAAGACAACCGTATGGCGAGTAGTCGGTGGAAATTATGTCCATTCGTATTAAAGCAGTGAACCATTTTAAACACAACTTATGGAGACGCCTGGTGGTTTATTGAGAATTTTGATAAATATTTTGCAAGAAATAACAGATTAACTTTAGAATCAAAATGAATACAGGCATTATAACAAATATCAAACATGATCATTGCTAAAGTACAAAACAATCTACTATGCCAGGTCGCTGCAAGCAAGTTACGGATGCAATCTTATCTTATCAACAGCGGATAATCTACAAATCGTTCATCACACACAACTGCTTGGTTCTGCTTAAATGTGAGTGTTATTTTTTACGTTTTTAATTTTTACTTTCGTTTGTTCGCATTACGGAACTTCGATAAGCCTATCCTAGAGTATTTGTATGCGAAAAAAGTGCAGCTGAATAAACAAAATATTCTTCTACTTGGCGTAACAATAGTCTTCGGTCATGCCTGGCCTTTAAGGGCTTACAAGGCCTTTTACCTTTGGGTACAGAGGACCGCTCATGGGCCGATTTTCTAACCCGGCGCTACCACTCGGTTCTCGTGGAAACAAAGTAAGGCAAAGCCAATAAACGGGCCCAGACCGAATTTCAAAACGAACAACTTTTCTGGAATGACGCAATAAACCTGTTTTCTTCGAAGATATTCTTATTTTTAAAGTATTTGTTTTACTCAAGTGTTTTACGGGGGGCCTCCCCCTTGTGGAGGACTGTGTCCATGATTAAATCACAACTTTTTTTTATCACCACCCGGTAGAGTACGCAACATTTCCCATACTTTACACACAACACGAACGTCACCGTTCACGTTTAGGTTCACATGATGATAAGGGGGCACGATGGTGCACAAGTGCACGAGCCTAAACACATCAAAGGGATGATAAAATATTTGTTCTTCACAAGACCACACTCTGCCCCTTCAGTTCATTAAAAGCAACTTTTTCGCATACCAATCATGTACACGTGTTGCGTACTTTGTCAATGAAATTCAGAGATAAAAAATATCTAATAATTTACTTTACGGTGTGGTGTCAAAGAATTCTAGAACTTATCATTTTAAATTCAGTTTCCTAAGAGGAATAAAAAACCAGCTTCAAGCATGTGCTCTGCGCATTTTGTGATCTTCACTGTAAAGAAGTCTGCTAACAAACAATGTCAACAAAACATCGGACAACGTTCGCCATCAACCGCACAGACACACACACACACACTCATCGCAGCTTGTGCCTCCGCAATCGTTATCTCTACCGTCACCGTTACGTCCCAGCCAATATTTGAACCATCCAAAAAACAGTCCACCCAACGTCCAGGGATGCTTGACCAAGGCCGAAACACTACCTTCACGTCGATCCGATCCTTTTCCCTCCCTCCCGCGATCATGTGAGCAAGCGACCCGAACCAAAATGCTGCACGTGGAATGTTGAATGGGAACAAAACTTCTAAAGATCTGAGACCAAAATACTAGACGGTACTTATCAGCTAACGTCGGCACGGTTCCGCACGGGCAACTTCTTTCCGCCTTACGAACGATCCATCGATCGTCATCGGCACAACGGATCAACGAAACCCGTGCCGTTGTTCTTCCTATTACTCCGTTCAGGGCCAGGACGACAAACGGCGGTTGTCCTTGATCTTTAGCCGCTGTCACGATGGGACCATCATTGCGCCGTGGCTGGTTTGTGTATGCAGTCAAAATATGTATCCCCACACACAAACAAGGTTCCTTCTAACTCAACGACGTGATACGCATCTTTGTGTGTTAGTTCCATCACCGTTGGGTGTTCGCGAAGGGGGGAGGTCGAGTGTTGATTTTTCGCGTAACATGCGATTGGTTTTCGTGACGACATTATTCACACATTAAAGATGTTGCAATCTAAAAAAGAATAAAGTATAACAAATCAATTGCCTTACCTCGGTATCGGAATACACTTCGTGTGACAACTCTGCGTGGTGAGGGCCCGTTCCAGCTCGTCGAGGGCGCTCGATTTCTTCAACTTTTTCGCCAAACTTTTAACCGCTTTTTCACACCATTTTCCCTCGGCCTGATCTTCGGACGGAAGTTTCCGCCAGCCGAGCAGCCGCTTTACGATCGGTGGATTGAAGGGCAACATATTTTTTCTGTATTTTTTATTTGTGGTTTTCTTCGCTTTTCTTTCCGCGCTGCTCCGGATCGTTCAACTCGGTTCGATTCGTTTGTTCACTCGCTCGAACACACACGCCAATGATCGCTGCCTCTGTCTTGCTCGCTTTCTTATGTTAGGCCACGGCTTCTCTTTATGCGCCGCGACAACAGGAGGTAGATCTCACCCGAGGATATCAACCCGAACCGCCGCCTCCCCGTGGGTCACGCACGAAAGTATTCGACCAGCAATTGCCTAATTTGTACGATATTCAGCGTTGTGTGGAAATCACAGTGAATGACGGGGCTGTTTCAAGAATAACCTTGCTCCGCCGAAAACAAACACGCAATTTCATAGGAAATCGCACGCTAGGATCGATTTTTGACAATTTTCCACCGTACACTGTTGCTAGAGCACTTCCTGCGCGATACCACCATCCGCCCGAACGACGTGCTCGACCGCAAAGAACTGCTTCGCTAGGAACACCAAATTTTGCTGTTTAAGCGTGAAATTTTACGCCAATGGCAACGGTAACCAGACTCTGACGACGGACCAGACAGACCCCGCACAGAGGCAAATCAAAGCTAGCGCATACACGGAAGCGAAACGCAAAGTAATGGCTGCTCACCAGCGCATCCAACCCGATGTCACACTCAAATACCTTCGATTAGCTGTTTTCTTACGAAATTTTCCAGCAGCACGGTATGAGAAACTGCGCGTGTTGGGCACGAAAAAAAAATCTTCACGGTCACGACCGCACTACGCACCGCCCGACGTGTGGTGTATACCCTTGCTGGCGACTTTGAACATCCGGACACCGGGCCGCCGTCGTAATCTGCGAAGATTTGTGCACCACTTTTTTTGCTTTCACGCTCGCTGGCGACGTCAGTCGGACGACGACGAAGGACAGCAGACACAACACTTCCGACATGCACAGGTACCAAAGCCCAATGGGAGCTGGTCTCCGTTCCGAAATAAAGTACGGTCGGATTCGCGGTTTGCACAACTTTATTACTACTTTCCCGGGTTAGGTATTTTGTTTCGCAAATTGTTATTTCCACCGCTGCTGGCGGACAACGATCACCACGGTGACGACGACGACGACGACCTGGACCAACCTGGGGTTGGGAAAAGATGGATAACAAAATAATCAGGCTGCGACGTCAAAACGGCCCGGATCTGTCAAAAGTGGCAGCTGTCAAGCGATGACATTTGCATGAAGCATTTTTAAAACAACCGTTTTTATTTTTAATTTTATGGTAATTTTTGAATGTTCGATATTATCTATCAGAGTTCCAGCTCGGTAGTGCATCAGAGCGGATGTTAGCAGCGCACAAGTTTTCCTGAAGTGGTTAGCTGAAAAGTAGGGTTAGCTTAGGGCACGACCGCGTGGTCACGCCGAGCTGGAGCTCAGGTCAGACAAATCCTAGCTGCCGCACATCTCGTGCTGTTTGAGTCAATCAAGCGGACCACGAGGTTTTTTGTGTCCTGACAACGGAAGGAATTATCCCTTCCGTGGACGGCGGGTGGACATATGGCTTTTATAGCCGGTCCTAAAGGACGAGCCTCTTCATAGGAGTTCGGACAGAGTCGGTACGCCTCTGATTACGAGTAAGGGAACAAACGTTCGACTTAGCGTAGGAGGATATACCCCGACTCGCATAAAGAAAGAAGAAGAAGATATTATCTATAGGGAATAGTATTCTTTTATGATATTTGTAGAGATGGATCACCTACCATCACCTTGTAGAGATGGATTCAAGAACAACGAAACTGCTCTGAGGAAGCTGTTGTCCCTAAAATAAGAATACATAATGCTAGAACGATTACATGGAGATGGAGATTTAATGAGCACAAATCACGATGACGATAATTGCGCCCACCAAGTAAGGAAGGACAGAAATACATATTACCTTTGTGATTCTCGAAAATAATTTATATTTCACATAACATTACGCTTGCCCGGTTCCCCATATAAAAGGGTAAAATCGAATTTCCAACGCAATTTACTTGACGTAAAATAACAGAAATAATATAACTATTCTTACAATACAAACAGTTACTTAGTTCAATGGTATAAAAAAGGCATATGGTTTGGGTAAGCATTTCGGTTACCTTACATAACCAACTTATGTAAAATATTTAAAAATAAACGATAAATTCAACAAGTCTGCTTGGGTTGGATATAACACAGATTATTGCCGGAAAGGATATAGTGAGGGGACCAGCCATTTATATGTCCCGTGATGGGTTACACTTCCTTCGTCTTCTTTTGCTCTTTGCCGGATCTCTAGCTAAAGGATTGCTTTGGATTGATTATTTACAAGAAAAACAGCGCTTCTGCCAGCGATCGTTCAAGTCCACTATTCAATCACAGGGTTGTTGATATTCAATGTTTGTTCGCGTTCGTCATAGATGCATTTTGCAAAGTTCACCTACGGAATGGAAAGGGAAATAATTAATACATTGAGAATGTAATTTCCAGACAAGCCCCACATCCAATAATGGCCGCCTACACTTACATGGTAGCATATCTTTTTAGCAATTTCTTCATTTTGACAGCGTACGCGAGGCCTCTTGACCATCTCCGGCGCGCTCGGTGTCAGCGAAGATTTTGTTGGCAACGAAAGACAAAACTCTATGTAGGTAAACGTTTTCCGGTTGCCGGATCCACCCACAATCGATGATGGTGGTGCAACAGTCAATGGCTGGCAGGAAATGATCTCGCTCATCGGATAGTTGAACACGATCATCGTCGTTTCGTCGTTCTTCGAAAAGCCCCACACGTTCTCCGCCGACACGAGCAGCCGCATCTTGGAGTCCCTCGTATCGAGCAGGCACGGTTCGTACGCCATAAACTGCTCGCTAAAGTTTCGCTTATTGATGAGAAACAGGTACTGCTGACCGGTGCTCTGGAGGTACGAATAAGGTGGCAGTAATCCACCCGGCGCCCCGGTGACCGTCCGTGGTGGTCGTTTTCGTTCCGGCAGGATTCGGTTCGAGCCTTTGCTTTGCTCACGAACCGCATTCGCTGTTTCGGATGCAAGATCCAAAACTCCGATCACCGGCTTCGTGACCGTCCCGACGAGCCCCTTGCCGAGACCGGTGATAAATCCCGACAGCCCATCGTTGGCCGTACCCTGATAAGTGTGCTTGACGATACTCGTTACACCGCCCAGCAGACCGAAGGTGAACCCACGGAAACCGGCCACCAGATGATCGCCGGTCGTCCCACTTCCACTCCCACCGGACACATCCAGAATGCGTTGGCGCGTTTCCACGTGCTCATCGTCGAATACCACCTTCCCCAGGCCGTCCGAGATCGTTTCCGTCAGCTTGGCAGTTGAGTTTGAGATACCGTGCGTGACGTTCTTTACCAGCGACGAGATCGATCCCTCGAGTAGCAGACTGGAGAATCCTTCCGAAAGATCGTTTGCAAAGCCGAGCGGATTCCCAAGAAAGTCCACACTGCCCAGTATGGAGGCGGCCTGCCACTTCAGCTCCTGCTTGTAATGCGCCCGAATGGCGCTCAGGTACGCGTCCATAGTCTCGAAGTGATACTTGTGCGCGAACTGTTCGAAGTTGATGACCGCGTCCTCGAACTTGATGAATGTGAACCCAAGGTTGCGCTTAATCTCGGCAAATTCCGGCGTCAGCTTGCTTGCCGTGACGAAACTTAACCGGATCTGGGCGGGGATGATACGTAAGTCGCCAAAATAGTACCGCTTAACGTTACTATCCAGCACCTTATAGATGATCTTCTGCGCCTCGTAATCAGTCTCGTCGGGAAGTGTCGTCGGATCGACGGTGGTTTTTGCGAAGCCGAAAAACTTGACCATCCGCAGAAACAAACGTTCCTCGAGATAGACGGCCACCGGGCGGATGCTAAGAATAAAGTGCTCAAAAATGACCGCATTCGTGTTCGGCGAGGGTAGCTGCTTTACGTTCAACTGCAGCGAACTCGGCATTGTGGTACCATCGATAGACGTTCCAAGTGTAGTTCCGGTCGTCCCACCGCTTCCACCACCACCACCGCCGATCGTGTACAACATGATCGGGCATGAGGTCTCAAACAGCTGATTATCGATTTGCATATCTCCGACGGAAAAATCGAGTGAATTCACGGCCGGTGTCCGGATGTACTCCATGTGGATGTTCTCCAGCGTAACGTACGCCAGTTCTTCGCACGGTTGGTTCGAAATCAGGGACAGACCGATCCCTTTCCTCAGCTTCAGCTGCACATGATACTCGTGTACTTCCTTGCCCGTGCCACGGCGCTCAATCTCAGACGTTCGGTTACGTCTGCCCTGACTGGGACTTCCATCGAACGATCCTCTAGGGCCTCCGGATGTGAAAATGTGCGATACATGCTTCCAGCTCGAGTCCAACGTAAGCTCTCCGCGACCGCCCGCCTTTACGTCCCGTATCTGGATCGATTTGATCGGACCATCCATACGGTACGAAACCGAAAGGCATCCGGAGCCGGGCCGAAGCTTCTGCCGCTCGATTGCCTGCTCGAACGGGACACCACACTGTGTTAGGACTTTCGTGTCGGACACGCACATCCCCAGTACCGCCTCGGAACCGGCCCGAAGTCCAAAGAAGCCCCCGCGCGCTTGAACGCACATGTTCGAGTGTTCGCACATCAACCGGCCATCCTCGGTGAAGTGCCAGGTTTGGGTGGAACGGCGCTGCCTATTGGCCGGTCGCACGACCATCCCAATGAACTGCATCGGTTGCGGGGGTTTCTCAAGGTCTAGCACGTAGCGCGGTTGCTTTTTGCCCGGCTCACTCGGTGGCGACGTTCCCTCGTGCTCGAGCTGCTTCTCGTTGTTCATGCGCCACAGTTGGGACCGATCGCCGGCCTGTTTGCGTACCAACAGCACCCGACCGTCGACAACACCGAGCACCAGCTGTTGCGATTGTACTTCAAACCGACCACCGGGGTCGTTCCATTCGCCGAACGCTGGCACCGCTTCGAACGTTTGACTGAACGCGATGTAGATGAAATTTTCGTACATCAACCGGAACGGTTCGAAGCCATCCAGCCGGCAGTTGGAATAGTCTCCCCCGGGTGCTTCCAGCTGGAGGTAGGGCGCACCCGTCGGTTCATCCAGCACGTACGCAATCGAACACTGAGGGCGTACGACCGTTTTGAAGGTACTTCGCCCGTCCGCCTGGTGAAAGGTGATCGGTACGTGCGAATAGTTGTCCAAACGAATCGGAGGTGGAAGTGCCTGGGCATTACTGAAGATCATGAAGTACGTTGCACCGTGAAGGATCGTTTCGAGTCGCAGGAAGTGCATCGCACCGTTCATGTTCCGTATGTTAATGTACAAGCTTAGCCCGGTGCCGGCGATCGGGATCCCACCGGACCACAGACATTCGGGCACCTCGGGCAATCGAACGCACAGCTCGTGATCCTTCTCCAACCGTGGCCAGTGGAACGGGATGTGACATCCCGGGACGGCCTCGATGTACGCCGACTTCGCCGCCGGATCGTACACGGTCGTACTACTGACGAGACACTTCTGGAGGACCTGCAGCGTGTAGCTACTCCGGTTGTAAAGCTGATAGCGCGGCGAAAACGTCACGATCGATGTCTGGCCGTACTTTCCCCGCGCCCGACGCACCTCGATGCCGATGATGAACGTTTCCGAGGCCCCGAGCAGCTGCCGATGTTTCGTACCCTGCTCCAGCTTGAACGGTTGGCACCAGTTCAGGTTCGTCCCGAAGCGACGCCCGAGCCGCATCGTCACGCAACCCGAACAGCTGGGATCGCTAAACGCAAACATAAACGGTGTGATCATGCGTGCCTGCTCGTTTTCGGAAAACTGTCCCGCACATTCGGTGTCCAGGTCGTCCTGGCGGAAAACCAGCGGCAACCCGGTACGGTTGACGAGCCAGTAGGGTGCACCGATGGAAATCTGCACCCCGCGCCCTTTCACAACGACGATCGTGGCCGATAGCTTGAGCATCCGGGCGCCCATATCGAACAATCGCACATCCAGCGTAGTCGATCCATACGTCCCCGGTGGGATTGTGATTTGGCCCGCGTTCGGGTAACTATCGAGCGTCAGTGTAAGCGTGATCGGCTGCTCGATGTCTACCTCGGTGATGCGGGCCGTATCGGATGATGAAATACGCCCCTGACTGCCCGACGGTAGCTTGTACAGCAGATCGCACGGAAGCAGATTGTGGATGCGCATCGGTGGGAAAATGGTGATGATGTGCCCGGGCAGATGGATCACATCCTTCGTTGGGTACGGTTCCTTCCGGATTGCCAGTAGCATTTTGCACGTTTTATCCCGCGGTCCACGGCAACTGCGCAGCTCCTGATAGATTTCACCCGGCTCGATAGCTTCCGCCCACTGGACACCCCGGTCGGTAAACTGGAACCCGCTGTGGGCCGCCGTTTTCGGGATGTCGAAGCGCTGCAGTAACGTCCAACCGTCACTTGAACTGGATCCGGGAACGGGCGAAGCGGAGGGGGATAGGGAACTGATGGCGTCTTCCAGCGCGTTGGCCACATTTACCGTGACGCTCGAAACTAGCGGGCGGAAATAAAGGACGGCATGCACATGCGTCAGTGGCACGTTCAGCTGTTCGTTCGAGTGCAGAATGGCCGTCTTTGTGTCGGGCCAGTTGCGAATGTTCAGATGGCCAAACAGGTGCTCCATCTTTACCAGCACTGGTAGGTCTAGCTTGTTGACGAGTTTCAGCGCCGATCGTACCGTGATCAGTTTCTGAGCCGAACCTTCCATCGTAACACCGAACACAATCCGGGCGCGTGGTGCCTGTGAGTAATCGAGCGTATTGCATATATCGGGCCGTGCATGGCGGAAGTATGTTCCCACACGATCCACTGAAATTGGACCGACCTCTTGCCATCCTTCCACACGGACCGCTATCTGATGCAGGTTCACCTTATGGCTGTCCCGATGGCGAGCTTTATTGCGTGTTCCGTAGGAAAATGTTGCCACACCGCCCGGTTCCACCAGTGTCCAGCTAGCTTCTGCCGGGACGTTCGGTAGTGACCCGATGGTTTTTCCGCGCGAAGAAATAATCTCCGAGGAAATCAGTGTCGTGTACCACAACCGTACACCGGTGTCGTTCTTGATGGCGAACGGAATGAACGGAGCACGCTGGCGATAGTTTGCGGGACCATTGTTTTTCCCCATAGACGATGACGCTGATCCCACTTTCGAACCATCCGACTCGACGTAATAGTCCTGCATCCAGTTATCCTTCACCATCGCAAACAACTCGATCAGCGTGCTCGTGACGTTCAGCCGCAGCGTGTCGTTGCTTTCCACCCGCATATTCAACCGATTGCCTGGTCCGGCGGCATCCGATTCGATCGCCAAGCTGTAGCCCCATTTGGCCTCCAGCTTCCACGATTCGATCATCGGCTCCCAACCACTGAGTACCCGATTATAGTAATCCGCTGCGAAAACGCCCGCCATACGGCCCCCATTGTAGCCGGAAAAGGTAGCGGCCAGTGCGTCCACCACGTCCGGATCGTCCCCGGTGAGCGTGGTCATCCTGTTGCTGTGATCCGGATGCAGTTGGCCAAGCTCCTGCCGAAGGTCCAACTTGCTCAAGGAAAGCTCCACCAGTGGCACATCGGCATCACGACAGTCATCGATGACGCAGATCGATATGCATGGCGACTTCAGTTCGATAGCGATTATGTTCAGTGCTCCGCCATCAGTACGAGTCCCTCCACCTTCCGACTTGCCATTGCTGCCCGCACTGTGCAGCGGAACACGGCCAGCATCGTCGTGTCGATGGGGTTCCTTATTCTGGGTCAACCAAAGGGCCGCTTCATCTAGCTGATAGCTACATCGTTCCAGCGCAAGCAAACAATCATCCCGCCGGAACCCGAGATGGACCAGTTTATCCACGGTTTTGGAGTTCCTGCCATCACTCGCTTGAAGCTGCTGCTGATGCTGCTGTTGTTGCTGCTGCTGTTGATCCTGTTGTTGTTTGTGATCGCGTGCATTTTTCGTCTGCTCCGGCAAGGACTCCAGCATCTGTCTAAACATCCGCACATCATGGTAGGACAGACGGATGCAAAGCTGTTTTTGCATTTGTATCTGAAATAAGAAAGAGTTGAAATAAGTAACTCTTTATAGCTTTTAAAATATGCTGACTACTATAAATTTGTTTTAACTTGCCTCTAGGACACCTTTCTTTACGTCCATATTGATCGTCACTGGGTCGATGATGGAGAGGGCTGTACGTTCTTCGGCGCCCAGTACACAGGAGAACACTTCCAAATTATTCAAATTGATCGAGAGCGTTTTGTTGGTCTCAAACGGACGATACGAAACAACCGTTGTGCTCTAGGGATACAAAAGGGGAATTAGTGAAGCGAAGGGAAGGAATGAGGATTTATTTTAGTAACTTAAAAATATTACAACCTCATTCAACTTCACATTTACCTTCAATATAACAGCATTCGTGTCGTGCTGGTCCGTTTTCTCCACAAACACCAACTCCGAATCGGTAATGTTCAGCTTCAGCTCCATACGGCTATCTTCGACCGGGGTCGGCACTCGCTGCACTGCAGCAATGTCCACGGTGGATCGATTTCTCATCATCGTCGACTCGGCCCATCCTTCCAATAGTCCTCCGTCCGACAGAAGGGAGATTTGCTGCACCTCCGGTGGTGGATCTTCCTGCTGCAGTATAAAGTCCCGGGCATTTTCCAACCAATCTAGAATCGCCATCAGGCGCATGTTGTTCAGTAGGATGGTAAACTTGGTCAGATCACGCCTTCTGCGGCTATGTATTTCCGCCTGCACCAGCTCGGTGCCAGGTTCACCGCGAATCGGCTGCAAAATGTTAGGGAACACATTCAGCACCTCGGCGCTATTCTGTCGCCCCGGTGGCGTACGGTGGGAAGCGGTAGTGTCGCGTGTGTCGACGCTGCACTCCGATGGTAGGAATCTCGTATCGATCAGCTGAATTTCTTGCGATACCAGATCGATATCCTGAGCTCCGTCGCTAAAACAATCCACCAGAAGCTTCGACTTGATGAAGTTCACGCAGGCCAACGGTTTTGTGTGCGTTTCCGCGAATCCTCGCCGCTCGTCCTCGATCGTGTGGACCAAACGCACCGACACATCGAGCAGCTCGAGATGGATGGAAAGATTCTTCCACACCTCTTCCAGAGGATCGGAAGACGCATCGGCGTTGTTGAGAGAGAGCGTGCTATTTGGGATGGAAAATGCCCGCAGGTACAGTTCATCGATCGATTCGCCCAGATTGTGCGAGAGGAAACCACGGATCAGGCGATACTGTTGTAGGTCAAGCAAAGCGTCCAGCTTCGACAGTGTGCCATGTACGCTAATATCAGGTACTGGAAGAAAAGTACAAAAATAATAAATTAATACGCACAGCGTCATGTAAAGTCAATTTAACATTCGTTGCTCAAATGAATTAATTGTATTTACAAATTACGATAATGAAAATCCTATCCTTGATTTTTGAGCCTAATTATCGAAAATTGGCAACAATGACAAGCAACTTTGAAATGTTATTTAAAACACCCCGGACGTTAAAAAAAATCATTCTACTAAATAATACTTTTAACTCACTTACCAAAATGACTCGTCAACGAATCTAAATTCCGTTCCACCTCGAGCTTCAAGTGACACTTTTCCTTCAGCAAGCTGCAACCCTTCTTTACCAGCCGGTACCCCTTCATATCAATGCCGGCCGTCACCGTCGAATCAGTGGCCATCGCAGGAACGGCGCTGAACCGTTCCTCTGGTTTCGGTTCCATGCGAGCCGCAAAGATGTCCGTATGAAAGAGGTTCACGTGCATCACGTCCAGTACCTCTCGATCGCCCGCACTCAACCGGAACTCGTTCGTTAGCGTAAACTCGCCCAGATCGGCCACTATCACCTGCTCACTATTGTAGCTCATCGGGAGCAGTATGATTGGTGCGCCCGCGTTGATGGACAGTCCGAGCTGCGTCGGCCGTTGATTGTGATAGGCACGCACATCGGAGGGTTTAATTTTTCGCATCATCGGCTATAAATATATTGGGGTTGATAGAAAACAAAAACCATTAGAACATACAATAGGCGACTCTTCACTAAGAACGTACCGTTTGTAGCTGTGAAAATTCCTTGAAAAACAGCTGAATCTCCGCAATGAAGCGCTTCGTGTGGATGTACCGAACTGAGGACATGGCAATTGTGAGCTGCGCATCCTTTTCCAACCCCCGAACCGTCCTTCCTTTGGGCATGTCTCGAACGTATACAAAGTTCAGCGCCTCACTACCCGTCGTCATAAACTTCTCCCGGTAGAGCGTCCCGTACGGTGTCAGATCGCTCAGCGTAATCGAACCCAAACTGCCCTCGACCTGCTTCGCCTGCCCACGCTTGGAGATGGTCAGTTGCGCGTTCGAAACGTTCGCCTTAGCAATCTCACACGTTGGCTTGGCCAGCACCAAACTCAGCGAGCGTACCGATATTTCCAGCTTCGATTGGCCACCGGCAACCGTTTCGGTGTCGGCGCCTTGCGTAAGGAATTGAGGTCGGCTCGCCGATGTTGGAGGGTTTCTTCCATCGATTTGGTCGGTCGCATCGGTGGTCGTTGTCGCACGTGCCGTTCGTGACGAGCCTCCCTTTTCCCTGTCCACTGATGGATCGGATTCCGAGTCGGAAAGCAGTCCGAAAAAGTCCAACAGCACGAACCAACTCTCGACGGACACGATCAAATCCAGACTGTTGAAATCGATCAAACTGGACTGCTGCAGAGATTCAAACTGTGTGGCAAAGGTGGGACATGTGGGATCGACCAGCACGGAGCTGTAGATGACAAGGTTTTCCTCCGAGCTGAGGCGCGACGTACCGGGTGCGCCACGTTGCTGCTGCTGCTGCTGACGCGCTACCGACGGTGATGGTGGCGGCGTATCAGGACAGAGCGAAGAACGGTTCGCCGCCAGAAAGCTAAATCCCATCCGATCCTCCAAGTTCGTTGGCAGCGAGTTTGGAAGACCCTCCAAGTTGGCCAGCAACAACCCTACCGGATTGGGGCAGGAATGCGACGCAAACGAGGACGCATTCAGACGTTCCTCTTCGGCGTCCCGTTCCGCCGACGTAACCACCATGTAGCGTGTCTTTGCCGTGTCCGACTGCAGCAGATCCTCCATCAGCAACGAGCGAAGCGAAATCTTGATGTGCGTCTCGTATTGGTTGCGCTTGTCGAAGTCGACACAAAAATCGCGGAACGATATCTGCACCAGTGCCTCGTTGCGGTTCCCGTTCAGCTGGATGATGAACGCGGGCAGCTCGAAGTGCACTCGTACGCTAATGGCCGATCCACCCGCCGTCCGCGGATCCACCTCCAGGCTGGACTGATAAAACAAACCCTGGCGCGCTTTCGATGCCATCGGAAACGCTCGGAAAGTGAGCGAATCCTCTGCGGCAATTTCCGATACCTTTTCAAGCGTCGTCGGAACCTCGCTCGGAGGCCGCACGAGATCGCGTGGAATTTTAAACAAATTATCGATCGTTTCCAGCAGCTGCTCGTACTGTTGACGCTTGAGTGACAACCGAAGCGGTTTTACAACACAACCCACGATGCGGAATCCATCGGAATCGTCCACCGTTTCACCGCCAGCGTCGCGCTCGCGGCATATCTCCAAGCTAAAGATGGTATCGTGGATGATTGGGATCGCGTTTTCCTTGCACGAATAAAGTTCCTCCGCACGCGGTAGCCCCGCAAAGCGGAAACCCTTTCGGTTGGTCGTATCAAGCGAGTACAAGTTAATATTGCGGAAGTCGATCTTGTACAAGTCCAAATTTTCACTCGTTCTCCCGGCTCCCGCAGCATCACCCGCGATGCTATCGATAAACTCGGTCGAATCTTCCTTGGCGAACCGTATTCGGCTGCTGCTATTGTTGAAGCCTCCGTCGTCGATCGTTTCCGCTTCGGTCTGCTCGTAGATACCATCCAGATCGCTCAGATTGCAATCCACCGATGTACGATCGGCGCCACTAAACAACGTTCCTCCTTCGTCTTCTCGCAGTGGGGGACTCGTACGATTTATTATAATGCGTTCAGGACGATCCATCGCATCGGGCGGCGTTGTGTTGCTTACGGTGATACGTCCCAAGTGGGCCACGAGGACCTGTGGGCTGCTGCTGCTTCGCGGTAAGATTAACACCGGTGTCTCTAGCGTTATGTCTACCTTCAGCGTGTAGTCCGAATTGAGCAGCACATCCTGTGCGCGCGACAGTGAAACCGTGCGCTGGCGGCGAACTCTTCTCGGTGACGCATAGATACTTTCCGGACGACTTCCGGAAAGATCCGGCCGCGACTGTACCAACCCGAGCGCCATATCTGTCGCCTTTTCGCGTATCGATCGGGCCAGATTCTTTAGGTAGTGCTTGAACTCGGTCGCACACCAGCTGAGCTCCTGCATGAAACGGGCGCAGTGGATGAACCATACCGATGCCATTTTCACGCGAATATCGATGCACGCATGCAGATCTTTCGAAACGCAAAACGATAGGGCCTGCCTTTCTTCGTGCATTCCCGTCATCATATCGTCGTCGTTGAGGCGCTTCGACGCCGTTCCCATTAGGCCACCACCGTACACTTCCTGCGCCAGTGCCGTCATTAGATCCGGTCCAGCCGAATCCGTGCCATAAGGGTGGCGGGTGGCAGATGTTGATCGTCCCGGCACACTGCTGTCCGTGAGGGGATCCTTACCGACCGACAGTATCCGCTGGTGGTTTACCCCTTCCGGTGTTAGGTCGAGCACCTGTAGACCACCCAGTGACCCTTCGACGGTGATGTCGCTTCCGAGGGTAGCATGGATCTTTGCTTCCGACATCGTGAACGTGCCGACCTTACGCCCGACCAGGTAGTTATCCCGAATCAGGGCCCGAAGAACGAGCACATTCAGACGATGAAAGTCGAACGTTATCTCTAACCGAACGGGAGCGGGTGTTTCGGTTGACGAGGCTTCCGATGCACGCCGTTGCCCCGACGCTGTCGAAGGGTATGAAGATGGATCCACGGGTTTACCTTCAACTCCTACCTCTCCACCACCGTCGCTGGTGTACATTCCGGTCTGTTCCGGTGGAGCTGGTGCTGGTGCTGGAATAACTCGCTTTACAAATCCCAAAAGTTCTACGATCGTTTCTTGGTTTGCTGCAATCCGTAACAAGAAAAAAAACACAATCAGTCAAGCTTCAAACGAGCGAAACAATGTTTTCCGTTCTTTCCACGTTACTTACCAATAATGTCCAGGTTATTGAACTGTATGTTTGCCACTTGCAGCTTGTCCTCCGGCCGTTCCGCCATCACGAACACAATCTCCACCGTTATCAGCGCATCTAGATCGCCGAGTGTTGCCGCATTCCATGTGGGAGAAGTGGCTGTTTTGTTTACAACATTTCGAACAACAACACGACACGGGGTCGGGAAAGTCAAAGGTTCCGTCATCGAACCGAACAGTGCGAGAACGTAAGCAACGATAACCCCAAAACGAACCAAACAGTACAACAAACAAAACAGCAACAAACCAAAAAAAATGGCATGATCAACGGCCAGTCGGGTAACCCCGGGCACCAGTCGGGCGGCGTGAGGCGTATCGTGAATAGTTTCCGAAATGTCCAAAGGCGGGAACATATGAGAAAAGAGAGAAATGAAAACAAAAAAACGCAAGAAATTTTTTAATGAGCATGCAAAGAAATTAAAGCACGAATTTGAAATCGATCAAACTTGGTAGAAAACCTACTTGAAATTTGTAATTCAAAACAAAGCTTTGTTTGATAAATCTAATGTTTGAAGGTACTAGTTTGATTTGAAAAATAAGATAAGCTAAAAAGTTATTGACAAGAATATATAGTAAACACTCCAGCAAAATGGTTAATAATCGCTTGTTTAACGAGGTATAATATACACAGTATAATTACCGTATATTGCAAATAAAAATAAAATCCAATGAGTCCAACAGGACAACAAACAAATCTATTCTACATGTTGCATGCTTGACCTAAGTATGAAGTATTCACAGTGAGTAAGTGCTGTAGGTTTCTCTAATAGAAACCATAGTCAGGTGATGACACTTAAATCCCGTGTCGCTTCTTTAAAAAAAATCACAAAAACATAAAAATAGCTCCCACTGAACATGGGTTTACTTTAGATAATTTACCTCGTTGCAGATTGCTCAATGCTTTCGATATCGTTAGAGGGCTTGTGGGACGCCGAAATTCACTCGCCGGATCTGGTGGGGAAGCTGGTGAGCAGGGCGAGCATGGTTCACTCTGCCGTAGGCTTCCCGACAAACTATCCATACTGTGGAATAAGGGACAAAGATTATGAAATTTTCGAGAACTGGCTGTGGTTGATGCTTAGCAACTGTCCTTACCCAACATGTCGATGGCTAGCAATGAGAAGCTCAAAATCCTGCCCAAATGATTGCATCGCGTCGACTAGCAGCAACCCGTGTACGGAAAGCGTCAAGCTGATGTCTTCCGGCCGCTGACTGTAGCCCGCCTTAACCCCAGACACCTGCAGCTCGGCCACACTCCGACCGCGCGATTGCAACTCTAGCGACATCTGATCGATAGTGAACTGAAAAACGACAATATTCGTCGCGGAGGTCGTGCTGCTTCCATCCTCGTCGTCTGGCCCGCTGGGGTCACTCCCTCCCGTTACCGATTTCGCTATGACACTCGTGTCAAGCTCATCGGTCCGTGTGGTGGGTGGTTTTGGTGACGTTGAAGGTGGCACCGGGCCCGCCATGTAGGGACCGCCCGCTTTGGTCAATTTGTTCGCCAGCGTCAGAATCGATGACACCTTGTACTCGTTAATGTGCGCGTTCAGCTTCGGAAGCGTACCGGACAGCGTCAAGCTCGGATACTGCGGGTCGCTGGTGTAGACGACGCGCCGTTCCACCTGCAGCACGATGCTAAACCGATCGAGTACGTGCAGGTTCGAGGTACCTTTCACACTGGCAGAAGCCCACCGTTCCTTCGCGTGACAAACGAGCACTTGCAGATCCGTCAACTGCAGATGATAACGATCGTACAGTCTCTGGTATAGTTGGTATTCGTCCAGCGCATCGCCAAGAGCAGCCCCGCTGACCATTCCAGCCGCGTTAGCCGCTCGATCACCAACGCCACTACTTGGCTCCGGAACCTCAGAAAATGCACTAACCAACGTCGGTGAGTTGGTGGTACTCGCTTCCGAACCCGGCGGTGTCGAGCAAGGCGTCATAAATGCGTCATCCTCGTCATTCTCCGTCTGCATCTCGGGTGATGCGTCTCGTTGTCCAGCGTTGGTCGCCAGAAAGCCACCGGACGCCGTCGCACTCTGAGTACCCTGGCCGGACGTCCCTTGGTCCCCATTTGTCAGCTGTAGTCGTCCGAAATCAACCACAATAATCGTGCTGTTCGTGCGATCGCTAAAATTGTCCACAAAAATGATCTGCGGCGCGGAGATGTCAAACTCCAGCGTCCACGTTTTGCGCTCGCTTAGGTGGCCCTCGATGATGTAGTTCCAGTTTTTCATCAGCTCCTGCTTTGTTTTATTTTTCATGTCCTCCAGGCGGCGCCGTGCGTCGTACTGTTGGTGTGGCTTAGCGAGGAAATCCATCAGCCATCGGACGGCGTCCATGTTGTACACGATGTCCAACGATTCCGACTTAACCATCAACCGGTAGTCGGTGTCGAACGAAAGGGGTTTTCTTTCGTACTGCAGCTGAAATATTGGTTCGGTTGAACTGCCTGACGCACTGAGACGCCCCGACGGCGCACGTCCCAGAGGTGTGTTTCCGCTAGTGGAACTCTTTGGATTTATCGGCTGCGGTACAAGCAGCGTTTCCTCCTGCTTCTGCTGTGGTTTAACCAGATCGGGAAACTGTGAGTTCAACGTCAGTCGATCTTTGATCAAAATGGAACCTAGCGAGAGGCCTACGTAATGCGATCCACTGCGCGGTCTCGACTCCACATCCATCTTGAGATCCTGAAACAGGAATTGTAGCTTCGGTGCCATCTCGAGAGCACTGCAAAAGTCAACCGTGCCACGCTTTAGGATAAAATTAAACTTCCCAAAGACGGCATCTCGTTTGAGTAGCGAGTTTGATTCCACCGAACCGGCTAACGCGTCGAGAATTTCATCCTCGAAACTTCTGCTCGCCGGGCTAAGCTCTCCTCCTTCTTGACCCCAGCCCCCACCACCCTCTAGCGCCAATTGTTGACCGCCGTGATCATCTTGACTGGGCGTTTGAGGCTCTCCGCTTTCACTCTCACTACCTGGTGATGTAACGGTATTATTATTATTGCTGTTACTATACCACCACTGGGGAAAGAAATGGACCAGCATTGTTTTGCCCGTCTGGTTTGGGGTGGTGCTCGCTGGCGCTGGCGCAGCTGTCTTCTCTAGCGACGGAACCTGCGCCATGCACACGTCCCGTAGCAACCGCAGCTCGTCGAAGGTACGCTCGCGATCGATCCGATCCTTGAACTGTTTGTTCGCGCTCGAAAGCACCTCGTTCGGGTTGACGACGATGCGCGTGTAGATTCGAATGTACTGAAGATTTTCCCGTGCTATCTCGAACGGATCCGCACCGAGATGGCGACAGAGGCCGTGGCAACGTACGGCATACCGCCACCAATCGCGCGCACTTTCACTCACTGTGCCAGTTGGACGCTGCAGCTTAAACCTACGATATCGGGCAATATCGTCCAGTCCTCGGACACATTGCATCATTTGATTGTATTGTATCTAAAAAGAGAATAGAGTGATAAGCATTAAAAAAGTATGCCGATGACCGATTTTCAGTGTAAGTAGTAGCTTCAAGACCATTATTTATGTTGAGATAAAATTGTAAATCATACTCACATCACTTAGGGTTATCTTAATTTCCTCCCAAATCAAATCACAAACAAGCCGCGGCCGGCTGCGGGTACGCAAGGGTGTTTCGCTACGGTCCCGCCGAAGCTGCGCCCTCACGCTGATCGGACTGATCATGTGCACCATCTCAGCCTCCGCCCGTGGATCCCAGTACACGGAGAAGTTGGTCAGCTCAACCAGCTTGAACGTGACATGCTGTGCGTTCCAGTTCGCCGTACGGCCCGGCACCCAACTGGCGTCGCAACTCTGCGCCGACAGCGAGTCGATCTTGATGCCACAGCCGAACCGCTGGTTCGGTATCGTCAATCCATCCTCGTACCGAATGTGGATGCCGTTCACCGTGAGCTGCAGATTCTCGATAATGTTGGTCATGAGCGAGGTACCGTAGTTGAGCCAGCCGGAATAGGATGAAGCGTAGTAGCTTCCCTCGGTGACGGGTGTCTCTCGCTGGGCGCGCCATTTCGCTTCCAATCGGTCCAGTGAGGCAACCTTCAGATCCAGTTCGGTCTGCTGCTCGACTTCAGCGTTCCAGTCCTGTTCGAGGTCGATTGGGCCGCAGGTAACACTCACATTGTCTATGTACAGACACCAGGAGGCGGTCCGGAATGCTCGTACCGGCACGGTTAGCTTAACCTTTCCGATCGTACCACTCAGAATCTGCAACGGCAGGCCAAAGTGACGCAAAGCATCCTTGCGAAGAGGTAAATTTTCCAGCTCCACTTGACCTAAAACAATAATCAAATGGGATGACGTAAGTGGTTAGCATATGGATATTTACTGGAATAGAACATTGAAACATGAATAGATTCTTGTGTTTTCGCTTTAGCCCTGAATGTTTTCTCGATGCAAAGCAAATGTTGCCCTTTCTCCGTTTTTGTATCGCAAAACGCAAACGACAATATCTTTACATAATTACAAAAAAGTTCATATGGAAACGTATGGCGAGCACCCGCCCAGTGATGAGTCATTCGTGCAATAAATCATGAGTAATCATTCAGCTTTTGCGTTAAACCGTGTTTACCTTTTCCTTGTATATTGTCATGTGCCGAACGTTATTCCCGAACCGGTGGTTCGCTTACGAAAAAGTGACTCAAAGGTGTCGACCGCTATGGTCACATCGGTTATCTATGGTAAACATTGCGTCAGTGGTAAACATGCGACATCCAAAACCACCCAATTTTAATCCTTTTTCAATTCATTATCTTATCATGTTGACTCGGTGCAATGAGACAACGGGTAGGTAGCTTGAACACGTGAAGGGATTGGAGTGAAATATGTGTCCGGCACAAGTAATGAGGGAGCCATATAGGAATGTAGCTTACATGCTTGCTTCAAAAAGAGTATAATTTTTTTCACTTCGTAAGTGAAATAATTGTACTTGAATTGTGGATGCAAACTTCGTCGAGATTCAAGACCATGTCTATTGAAAGCATTCGGTAATCAAGGAATTGCCATTCCAAATAAAATGTTGGTGACATCCTACGCAACAGGTAGAACGCAGTAACCGAGATGGAGCACCAACCCCCACAACAGAGATGACGTTGTTGCCCACCGCGGTTACCCGCTTCTTGTCGTTATTACTCAAACGGCGGAAAGGGTAGATAGTATTTTTACTCCTCATTCAATCGGACGGACTTTTGCCAAACAATAACAACGCTTGGTGGTCGGTTTCATGGAGGCTTGTTATGTAACCTTGAACATCGCAACAGCCCGGTAGGCCATAATCGGAACCAAGCCGTGAACGCGCGGCCTCGTCATGCAATGCGGTTTTTCCTTTTCCAGTGTAGGTTTCATTTTCCGTCGCTGCCAGCTTTGATTGCTTCGGTTCGATAATTTTGCTTTGCCGCTCGCATGCACTGTACCGCGCGGATGTACGGAAGAGGCAATATTTCCGCTCAGCTGTCCACTTTGCTGATACCAATTGAACCGCAACCGATTGGGTGGGAAGGAAAGCAAAACATCGTGCGTTATGGTACGATCCTCAAAATCCTGCAGCTGACGACACTCGTTGCCCGCATCGTCGCAATAGTTGATGAAATTTCTAGTAGAGCGATGACGCCAAAGCATAGCAACCTTTGCCCTCGTACATACCCACCTCGTAGATTGCGATTAATTGCTACAGCAACGCAACCCAGCAGATGAAATTATGGTGGTCAAAACAGTAAACCGATGGCATCATCAACCCCTGGCGAGTGTCGGTTTAGAAAGCTCGCCATTTCATCGTCATACCCAGGTCGCTGAGGTGTCCCTCGGAGGCACACGATACACACTTACCCGAAAGCAGCGCAATTGTCAGCTGGGCCGTATTAAGATTTTCCACATACTTCCCGAGGTAGTTATTCAGCACCCAGGCTATCAGTTCTCTTAGCATACTACGGCCGTTTCCCTTGGGGGCATTTGGGTTGTGCTAATCACACTTCTCCGCGCCCTGCACGGATCGTGGCGCGCCAATTGATGGGCGATTTGCTGTCTCGACGTCTCGTCGGTTCCCGTTTCCTTCCCTTGATTGTTTGGGAAACTTGCTTTTCGCCACTGAACATTCACAGCACTCGCCGAGACCAGCTACTCTATTACGATACAAATCATCAATTTTGGCACACACGGAAACTGTATTTCATCACTTTTCCGTTTCGTTTCGATGCAACGCTCAATATTACGTTGTATCGGTTAATTTGGATATTTTGCACACCAAAAATTATATAACCTAAGCACTAAAAGCACTGATGAATAAACTTCACACACTACCGTTTGATTTGTCACCACTGGCCCCGGGGGGACGGCCGTCTTACTTCCTGGAGTCAACGGAATCACAACCCCATCGCTGGCAAACGGAGTGAAAGTGAAAAATCGAAATGCCCACTCAACTTCGCCTCAGCGTAATTCGCGTTTAGCAAACGCTGTTCCTATCGCACGGTCGAGGAGGTAATGAGAAACTGCTACACAAAAGTGTGGAGAGCAGTGTCGATGACAGACTTTTGTTTACATCGTATTTGCTGCCTAATGGTTGCTGATTTTCTTAATGATAATAAAACATGCACATGGCGCACTTTCTAATCGTACACAAAACATATGACAAACATAACATACAACCGAAATGATAAATATTTTATATCAATTAGAAAAACAAAATAAACTCTGTGTTCTACATTTACAAAATCCTTCTTCTTCTTCTTCTTTCGCTATGCGAGTCGGGGTATATCCTCCTACGCTAAGTCGAACGTTTGTTCCCTTACTCGTAATCAGAGGCGTACCGACTCTGTCCGAACTCCTATGAAGGGGCTCGTCCTTTAGGACCGGCTAATAATAGCCATATGTCCACCCGCCGGCCACGGGAGGGATAATTCCTTCCGTTGTCAGGACACAAGAACTCGTGGTCCGCTTGATTGACTCAAACAGAACGAGATGTGCGGCAGCTAGGATTTTTCTGACCTGAGCTCCAGCTCGGGGTGACCACGCGGTCGTGCCGTAACCTTACTTTTCCGCTAACCCTTTCAGGAAACTTGAGCACTGCTAACCATCCGCTCTGATGCGACGCCGAACTGGAACTATTTACAAAATCCAGCATATGTTTTTCACTGCCAATTCTAATAAAACAATCACTAGGCACAGGAAAAAAAATACCATGACAGATCTTTGACGGCCGGAACTTTGTGAAGCTCGCGTTGCGTTCGCTCGATTTTTCACATACGATTCTAAAGTAAAATTGTAAAGTATTATTTTGTGACTAAATCTTGACTTGCGGCACATTTTACACCGTTTTGTGGTTTGAAATTGAGGTAATTTTTCGAGCAAACAGGTGTTTCAATGCTGCTTCACGTCGAGAATGTTAGTGCCCTGCGTGTGCTTGGGGTAGATTTCCTAGTGGCAGCTGCAAGATTTCGGTGCCCGGTGTACCCCACTTCCAGATCAAATATTACTTCTGCCGTTAGATCTATAAATAGCGAGATACTTAGATTGCGGCGAGGAAGAAGGAAATCGAAGAGTTAAAATTCGCACAGAATAAATCACTATTATAAATAAAGTTGCATATGGAAATAACCGGAACATGATAGCCATTAGAAGAAAACCATCCTCGGACGCTGGACCGGTTCCTCCAGTGCAGTCCATGTCTAATACCCTTTTTTCCTCTTGCAGACATTAATGATGAATATGAATTCACTTATCGATCATAATCAACACTTGCCGCAGCAACTTACGGATCCACCAATAAGCCGGCCACCACCAAAAGCCGGAGTAAAAAGGGGTCGCAGTAAAAAGATCCCGCTCGAGGAAGCTTTAAAGATGGAGCTGACAACAAACAATATGAAAACGCCGAAGACGGCGTTGCAGGAGCTGCTGAACCGCGGCATCACACCGCAGTATAACTTGATCCAGGTGGAGGGAGCCGTACACGAACCCACGTTCCGTTATCGTGTTTCGTATCAGGACAAGGATGGTACATTAGAAGTTGTTGCAGAAACGTACTATGGTTTGGTATTGATGGGCATTTTCTTTGTTTTCGTTTTCTGCTATCCCTCCCGTCCTGTTGAAAGCTATGGGCACTGGAAAATCTAAAAAGGAGGCTAAACATGCGGCTGCCCGGGCGCTGATCGATAAGCTGGCTGTTACGCAAGAGTATGTAATTTTGTTATAGTGTTCAGTGTGTTCAACTCTCCACGTGATTATTACGTTCAACATCTTAAACTCTTTCGAAGGAACCTTGCCAATCATAACACGCCCGGCGGAGAAGAGGAACCATCGGGCAATCCGATCGTTTGGCTCCAGAAGATGTGCATTGCACGCAGCTGGCCCTCGCCATTGTACGAGATGGAAATGGAGGAAGTTCTGCCGCACGAGCGCCAGTTCACGATAGCATGCGTCGTGTTAAAATACCATGAGGTCGGTGAGGGTAAGAGTAAAAAGATCGCCAAACGTCAGGCGGCACAGAAGATGTGGCAGCGCCTGCAGGATCAGCCGCTAGAACCGAGTCAAACAATGCAGCTGCTCGACGACGATGGCAACGAAGAGGTAAGCATGGTGCACGGCTAGCTAGCGTTTCGCCCTACCCAGGAAGGTTTTCCTTTTGGCGGTATTACGCTTCCTCCCCGGTGTGGCGTACCTAGAATACTGGCGGAAAACAAAGGCAGCGGCCCTAAAAGCTTCCGGTTCACGGCGACATCCGTTTCTATAATTTCTGGTGTGGTTTTCTTCTGTACTCTAGCTACGCCCCACAGGAATTGGTGGACGCTTTGCCGACCCAAAAGATGCCGGCATACCGAGCCTCACGACCGCCCATAGCCAAAAGGTTTCCCACTTCCACAAAGCGCTCAAGTCTCGCAGTGGCGAAGCGTTGACTAAACTAAAGGTGCGCACCCCAGTGTTTTGCCCCGGATCCGTACATTCGGTTATCGCTTTGGCTTACGTTTTCGTTCCCTTCTGCAGCAAATTAACCTGAACGATAGGAGTATCAATTTCAAAGCCCTGCTGGACGATATCGCTAACGAGCAACGCTTCGAGGTAACTTACGTGGATATCGATGAGAAGACGCATAGTGGCATGTACCAGTGTCTGTTACAGCTGTCCACCCTGCCGGTTGCCGTCTGCCACGGTACGGGCAAAACTATCTTGGACGCGCAAATGCATGCCGCACGCAACTCACTGGAGTATCTGAAAATTATGCCGCGATTTTAGGTACACAATGGTAGGAAAACGAATCTTACTGGTTAGTGTAACCACGGGATGGTGTTAACACAGTTCTATTCCTTATTTTCTTATTCTTTCTCAACAGATATGGGAACGTTTCAAGCCCAAGACGCAACACAGTGTTGTAAAATTTGGGGGCGCTCTAAAAATGGTTAGCTAGCAGGGGAAAGCAGAACAAAAAGCGGGGAAACCTTGGGCTTATCGCTCACATACGCGTACCGCGGTATTCTTGGAACGTATGCGAAAACCCTGCCTCACACAGCGCAGACATTGCACGTCCCCGTATCGTTCAAGTAAGTGCGTAAATGACCATCAAGAGAATAACTGGCATAATCACCTCTCGTGGTGTGGATGATATAATGCCCTTTGTAAGGCACACATTTTTCTTCACCATTTTTGAACCGATTTCACAACGGAATTCAAAAATATGATAATGATAAGACCACTTTGCTTAGAAATATAGTTACTTTGCTTAAAAATATGAGGTATGGCTGTAGTCTTTATTTCATGTTCAATAATTTTATTTTTAAGATGATGAGTCCCACCTCTTACCCCAACACACGTTTGAGAATGGCGGAGTTATCAAAAGATATTTGTTTCAAACTTTAAAGCAAATCACGAAGTGGTGGGATCAAAGTGACCCTTCACGAAAAAGACCAGTCAGCTCTCTTTTCCTTGCGTACAGCGGTTAGCACAACTTCCATAAGACAGGAGTCGTGGAACCGCTCTCCGGAGTGCACGGCCAAAAAATGCTCTCTCCTATTCGTGTAGCCGGTATCTCCCTTGTCCAACATATGGAGGGGAGTTACCACTTTCCAGGATTGGCAAATTAAGCAAACCTTATCCGTGAAACAGTTGGTCACGTCGAAAAAATCATCAATGGATGAATTCGAGGCGCCTGCCACGTGATTGCACAAGAGCGACTGATACAGTTCCTACAGAAAGATCAACTTCAAATTTCCACTTTTACGCGCGCGTGTCTCAAAGATATGTTGTTCCATTTTTTTTTTATTTACATTTAAATTTGCAAAACAAAATCTCATCATCATCATCTGTGAGATCGTGATGACAAGTGCAATGCTTACAAACATTAAATTTTCACAATACACATCTACGAGACATTACACACTCTACTGGGTTCTACTTAACAACCTGCTTAACGTACACGGCACACAAGCGCTTGAACTCGCGAACGTTTGCAGCCTCGGCAATCTCTCTAGGCATGCTGTTATACCATTGTATACCTTAACAAAACAAAGAATTTCTAGCAAATACTGTCGAAAAGTTCGACGTTCTAGGATCATGAGCCCTTCGAGTGTTGTACCGGTGAACGTCAGAACCTCTAACTACTCTTTCTCCAAGGTACCCCGGTAAAAAGCCCCTCAGGAGTTTGAATATTAGTATCATAGTCTGGTACACGATCCGCTGCTCTACCGACATCCATTGCAGGACATCAACATTATTTCAACTACCTCTTTTTTATTTTCTCGAATTTAACTATATGTGGCGATCTAACCAGCGTTGTCGAAACGCGACTTAAGGAAACCACACGCGCCATCTGTGGGAAAACGTGATAACCACATGGAACACTATAAAAGCGCAATGCGCATTGCACACTCTCTCTTTCGTGTCCGATTAAAGAGGTGAAAGAAGCCTCCCGGCTCAAAACCTCTATAAATTATTAAATCATCATTTTTCGTGTCCGATCGTTCTCCACCACCGGTGTTGAGACCCGCGTGCTAGGCTTTTCTTCCCAATCAGTTATCACTCGTCCGATAGTTCTCCACCACTCGTGTTACGACGAACACCCGCTCTACGTGAACTTGGATAACAATAAAAACGGTAGATTCCCTCGAGAAATCGAAACCTCCGAGGGAACTTCCAAATATATATTTTCTACCTTTTCCATAGAAATTTTGATTTTCAACTAAACAAATGGGACGATCATAATGGTTACTATTTAAAGTAGCATTGAAATTGAACAAACATACTTACAGTTCATGCGCAATAAACTCTTCATACAGGTGTTTTATTTTTCAAATGTATTATAAAAGACTTGCTCGAATACTTTATTGCGTAACTGTATAAATATATTAATATATATTCTGAATACATAAATAACCTTGTATTAAATCAATCTGATAGAATTTTCCACACCAATTGGAAGAGACAACCATAAAGAAAAGTGTATGAAATGAAGCTACGTATTAATGCATCGGGAACGATACTGCTATCAGGAAATTTAAAAAATTACTCAATCGCTGTCTTGTTGTACCGGTTATTTATGTGGATAGAATCATATTGAGCAGAACCAAACCAATCAGTTATTGGAAAATCAAAATGCTAAAAAAAGAAATGAGGCCAATGTTTTCATACAAACAAACCGAACTAACGACAAATGTGAGATTGATCATTTGATCAAACGTGAGGAAGCAAAAATCTGTGTACATCTCAACGTCCTCGCCACGCAAAACTAATACTCGGCATTGGGAAGCGAAGCTAACTGAGCTCCCCCACCACAGCGGTCTTCGTCGGATTGGTAGAATGTGGACCAGTGTCGTTTCCAGCGGCTCCCTTCGCCGTTAGCATTCCTGCTGGAATGTCATCGTATCATACAAGCTATACTTTGCATGGAACTAGTGGATTTTATTTTCCAGTAATGAAGAAGAAGAAGAAGAAGCATAGAGAGCACTCATCTAATTCCGTCACTCCACTTTAAGTGGGTTAATTCTACATCACAGGATAGATAATTTAGGCCTACAGGGGTGTGCACACGTCGTCTGCGCGTTCTTCGGGCGCGGCTGACGCGCAGATGAAGTGTGCGGATTAGCTACGGCAAAATCCGAAAAAAACTCCTGCAGCGAGAGTGAGCAGCAATATATTGCTTTCCTTTGCAACCATACAGGAAGCAAGGTAAATTTGGGAAGTTTACGCATACTACCTTATAAGTAACGTACATCCCTAGACGCGCATCTTTGGTTTTTCTTTAATTGTTTTACCATGCAGGAAATTTTATCATTTTGGTTGCAGTTTTCTCATGAAGAACTACAATGTCGGACACAAGTTGTACACGACATCCATTTCTCATTTTTGAGCATCTGGATTTCCCTTTGAACGGCTTATCGTGCATATTTCATCAAATTTCGTCAAAGCCGCTTAGCTAAAGGTAAAGGTCCTACACCCTAACCCGTGAAGCAGTCCTAGATCATGATATACAAACTGTGCCGTCGGATGGGTAGCTCAAATCGGGGGTCATATAGCTTGTTCCGGAGCTGCCTCACATATGTCATACCTTGAGTTCATCACTAAACAGCACATTTTGCTAATGGGCTACACCTTAGTGAGCAAATTGAAGTCGAGCCTGGCAATGCTGCATGCTGAGCTTCGACTGTTGTTAGAAGGAAGCTGCTTGATCCGGTAACCTCTGACCGATGTTCTCAGTGACGGACAACTGCAGTTCCATTATGACTCGCGCATCTGAGGGAATAATCAATGCTGTCTGCTGAGTATTATAAGCAACACTAGGTATGGGTTCAAGAAATGTAAATTTTATGTCATGTAAATCTTTGGCCAAAACTGTTGCAGACCTAAGAACAAACGTTTTATGGGTAGGACATTTTAAAGAGCTAACGAAAATAGGCACTCTTCCTGTTCCAACTGTTCCTACACACCACGTGCCAACTGCAAGGTCGCACTTCGAATTAAGACCCCTTGGTGTACGAAAGGCCGACTACGGTATCTTTCTGACCGCGTCCACACGGCATAGTAGCGTAGCGATTTTGACACTCCGTCGTAGTGTAAATGCCGGTCGAGAGGCCTTAGCCACGGCCATAAAAAATAGTTGACACTACGACGGAGTGTCAAAATCGCTACGCTACGATGCCGTGTGGACGCGGGGTCTAAGGAACTTTCCAAGGAAGGGACATACTAGGAGACCCATAATTTAGCGACATATCATAAGAAACAATTATAATACTCTTTCCTTTCCTGCTCGTCCAACAGTAACAGAAAAAACTGCCAGCAGCGGGAATGGGAACTCCGAAAACCCGAACATTTTCTTATCCTGTCGCTCTTCTGGTAGGCAATGAATAACACGAAGGTTGCCGAAACCGGCCCGAAAGGTTCCGAGCAATTTTTTTCACTACCACTGCTTTGATTTGTGTACGTACACGAAATGCCGAAATCGTTACTTCTCTCTTTATCCTATGACAATTTTTGTTCTTCCATCTTCCTCCGATGTATGTTCGGCACATGCAAAAAGCACGAAGTACTGAGAAAAATGCCGATGAAACAGTTTCGAGAGAGAAGGAAGAACAAAAATGATTATATGAAAAAGGGGGACGCAATGATTTCAGCGTTTCGTGTACGTACACAAATCAAAGCAGTGGTAGTGAAAAAAATTGTTCAGAACCTTTCGGGCCGGTTTCGGCAACCTTCGTGTGTTCCATTGCCTACCAGAAGAGCGACAGGATGAGAAAATGTTCGGGTTTTCTGAACTCTCACTTCCGCTGCAGGCAGGATTTTCTGTTACTGTTGGAGGACCCGGAAAGGAATCAGTATTACAATAGTTTCTTCTAATTTGTCACCAAATACTAGAGTCCCTAGTTGGGCGCTAAAGTTGCTGGTTGCTGTTCTAATCTGACGGTGTATGCAAACTTTTGAATGGCCGCTCGTACTCCCGTGGGTCTCAAGTTGCAAGTCTGCCCTATTTTGATATGACCTTCAGAGGACTTTTTGTATGAGTACGAAACGGCTCACACCAAACTAGACTAACGCTAGAGCAAAATGCTTTTTGTTAGCAAAATTTTGTATCAGCCGCAAGGTCATACAGAACGATATAACTGGTAAAATAGCGCTATCTTGCAATGTAGGAAAACCAAAACAAACATTCGTTTATATTCCGTTCTTTAACGAAAAATCAATAGAACCAGGGAATAAAACATATTTATATTGATCAACAGTTACCGACCATACGATTCCTGTATTGGAAAACCGGTTTGATTGGAATTTTAATGAATACTTTTATCTGTGTATCTATATCAACTTCAAAATTTATGCATTTTGGGACCCACTACCATCTAAGTAATATACATGAAAAGCTGTGGCGATCCAACCTGTAGTTCCAGTAAAGTCCTCTGAAAGTGACATGAAAACAGGGCATTTGAGAAGATTGGTTTCACGAATGTCTGAAGGGCTCAACCTCTCGGTATTGTCCTCCAACCATAATGTCATGAGCCCAATTATTTTAATTTTACTGCAATGAACTCATGACAGCGCTTATGTTTTTCGATAACAGCTAGTAAAATAATTAAAATTTCTCCATGGCCAACCCACCAGAGAAAACCCAAAGCTGTGCATCTAGGGGATGTAAGGCGTTTTTAAGATTGTGTGCGTAAACATCCTAAAATCCGCAGTGCAGCTCAGATTTTACGTTGCTTTCTGTACGGTTGCAAAGGAAAGTAGTATAGTGCTGCTCACTCTCGCTGCAGGAGTTTTTTTCGAGGAGGAGTTTCGCTAACCCGCGCACTTCGTCTGCGCGTTCTTCGGGCCCGAAGAACGCGCACACGTCGTCTGCACCCCCGGTACTATTATGTTTTATTGTGTGTGTGCTTTTAATTAACGAATAAGCATAATTATTGTTGTGATATGTGCTCGAAATGAAGCCGAGAACAGCTAGCATGCGACTACAACGTTTTATTGAAATCCACGTTCTTATATACAAAGCTCATGAGACCGCGTTCACACATAGTTGTTGTGTTTACGTATTCGGATAGTTCGGTACTTGAGTTGACACCTTAACACCCCCACACAATTCTAGGATCCTAACTATCCTAACCAAAGACAAAAACAATATAATTCAAACAATCTTATTGATTTACTCCCTCTCCAATCCTAACTTAATACAGAAACCTTTGAAGAGGTTTGGCGATAGACCCTTTGTCATGATATCAGCTTGTTGCATCGATGATGGCATGTATATGATTTCAATCCGCTTTTGTTGTACAAGTTCCCTAACAAAATGATATTTTGTATCTACATGCTTGAGACGCTTTATGTCTTTGGAATCTTCCGCCACTTTCATAGTCGATTGATTGTCCTCATATAGGGGTACCGGATCTGTTATGGACAACCATAAATCTTCTAATACGCGCAACACCCAAATGGTGTGACATGATCCAGTGCACAAGGCATTCAACTCTGCTTCCGTTGATGACAATGAAACACTTTGCTGTTTTCTTGTCAACCAACCTACAGTATTTCCGAAGAGTTTCATTATGTATCCAGAAATTGAACGACGGTCGGATACGTTGTTTGCCCAATCCGCATCACAATAAATTTGCAAAATCGGTTCATTCCTGTCAGCTCTGTATACCATTCTAACATCCAAACTACCTTTTATGTACCTTAAAATACGTTTTAAATGAATCCAATGTTCCTCGTTAGGGCATGATTGAAATTGGCTAAAGAAATTTACTGCCGCTGAAAGATCGGGCCTTGTCGTAACTGACGCATACGTGAGACATCCGATCAGTTCACGATATGGTTTAGATGTTTTCTCACTTTCCTTTCCTTTACTTAATTTCAATCTGATTTCGATGGGTGTGGATATTGGTTTACACTCGGTCATATTAAATCGTTTTAATAATTTTTCAAAATATTCCTGCTGACCTATACTCATTAGTCCTGCGCCAATATCTCTTTCTATTGTCATACCTAAAAACGTGCTAACTTCCCCATCATCTTTCATTTCGAATCGTTTTGCACATTTTTGTTTTATTTCTTTGAGTGTATCTGGTGAATCACTCACAAGCAAAATGTCGTCAACATACAAAATGAGTATTATTTTTACAGCTCCTTTCTTTTGTGTGTAAAGACACATATCGTTAGTACTACGCACAAACCCTATGCTTATTAAGAAATTATGAAATTTTTCATTCCACGCACGAGAAGCCTGTTTCAATCCATAGATTGAACGATTCAATCGACAAACCAATCCTTTATCCTTCTCATAGCCTTCAGGCTGCATCATGTAAATTTCCTCGGATAAATCGCCATTTAAGAAAGCAGTTTTAACATCCATCTGATGGATATGCATTCGTTTTTCGTTTGTTAATGCCAGAACCATACGTAATGTATCTAACTTGGCAACAGGTGAGTAGGTTTCAGTATAATCTATACCTGGCTTCTGAGTGAAACCCCTAGCAACTAATCTCGCTTTATAAATGATTCCATTATTATTCCCACGTTTTATTTTAAATACCCACTTGCAGGATATAATTTTTCTGCCTTTGGGTGGTTTTACCAGTGTCCAGCTGTCGTTTTTCTGCATCGCTTGCATCTCGCTGTCCATGGCGGATTGCCATTGTCCCCAGTCATCTCTTTTCTTCAGCTCGGAAATTGAGCTTGGGATGTCATTGACGAAGCTCAGTGCATTAAAAGCATAACCAGCATAACTCATATCAAAATCTTCATGCCACTTGGGAGGTTTTATTTCACGATGCGAAACCTCTTCTTCGTCAAAGGATTCTTCATTGTTGTTCACTAATGTCTCATCAGCACTGTTGAAACTAGTTTCTAAAGGATCTGCTTGTAACTCTTCTTCTTGTTCATCATCTTGTACAACAACCGGATTAACTTCTTTTGGAATAACCACCTCACTTTTGCCAGGATAGCGTCCACTAGAATTTTCCATAAAAATCACGTCACGCGAGCAACTAATACAGTTTTTCTGAGGATTCCAAATACGATAACCATTTGCGGAATATCCGACAAATATTCCCTTCCATGACTTTGCATCAAACTTTCCACGAAATTGTTTCGGTATATGCACAAAAGCGTCCGATCCAAAAACCTTTAGGTTCGCAACGTTGGGTTTCTGCTTATTCCACAACTCATACGGAGTTTTTCCAATAGCAGCAGCAGGGCTTCGATTTGCTAAATAAGCTGCAGTTTGAACTGCCACACCCCACAACTTTTTGTCAAGGTTTTTGTCTTCCAACATAGAACGCGCTTTTTCTACGAGGGTCCTATTCATCCTCTCACTTGTACCGTTCTGTTCAGGCGTGTACGGATTTGTCCATTCCATTTGTATACCTCTTTGTTTGCAATACATTTGAAATTCACGACTTTTGTATTCGCCACCGTTGTCGCATCGAATTTTGGAGACGCGCACACCAAACTTTGCACACACCATGGCCTCATACTCACGGAATTTCTGGTAAACCTCCGCCTTTGTTCTCATCAGGTACACCACGGAAAATTTGGTGCAATCGTCGATGAACGAAACAAAATATCGTTCACCGTTAACCCCATTGTTCTGCATCGGACCACACACGTCCGAGTGCACGAGTTCCAGGATTCTTGACGATTGTTGTCCACTCCGCATAGAAAACGATTCTCTTGTTTGTTTTGCTGTGATACACGCTTCACACACTTTGTCCTCTTTTCTTGAAACAGCACTGCTCGGCAACCCTAACACCATATTATTTTTCATGAGCACTTGCAAATTTTTCGAACTGAGGTGTCCGTACCGACGATGCCACAAATCGTATGCTTCTGGAATTTTGCCACTGAACAAAGCACGATTCGATTTATTTTGATACAACTCTACTTTATAGAGATTTCCACAAATTTCCCCGGCCAAAACTAATTCGGAGTTTCTGAACACTTTTATTTTGTTTTTCATGAAAACGACCTTAAAACCTGCGTTTTCCATTTTTCGCACTGATAACAAGTTTACTCTTGCTTCCGGAATGTATAATACATTTTCTAAATTAATGTCACCAGAAATTTCACTGTGTACATTTTTCAAACGCGAAATGTTTCCCCGGTGGGTAGCTATAATGCATGCACCTTCTTTTGCCACTGCAATATTCATGGGAGATTCCATTTTATTAAGCTCGGTGAAAATTTCTTTATTGTTCGTAATGTGCTCCGAAGCACCTGAATCCACAATCCATGTGGTTATCTCACTATCACTGATTGTCCCAATCATGAAACACGTCTCATTTTTCACGTCACGTTTTCGTTGATTTCCTCGCGCATTCAAGATCCTACAGTCCTTTTTCATATGGCCTATTTTACCGCACTTGTGACACTTTCCAGGAAATCGTTTTTGTTCCTTTCGTCCGACGAACGCCGCCGAAGGCCCACTGTCACTATTCACAAGACGTTCACTTCTTTTGCATTCTTCGGCCATCAAACGTTGCTTCACAAAATCAACGCTTAAATCTTTTTCAGGAAGATTTTCCAAGGCTGTTATCAACGGATCATACGAGTCCGGCAGGCTAAGAAAGAGTTGCGAGACGATATCCGCCTCTATCAAATTCGCACCTGCTGTTCGGAGCTGCCGTACCAAGTCTTCAAATTCATGAAGATGCGCGCGCATGGAGTTTCCTTCATGCATCCTGAGTCGCCCGAGTTGTTTTCGTAAAATTGTCTGGTTAACCACAGATTTCTTTGCATACACTTCATTTAGACACGTCCACATTTGCTTCGAAGTTTTAGCATCACGCACTGTTTCTAAGCATTGATCTGCTAGGAAACCCACTAACAGGCACTTTGCTTTTCGATCGGCAATATCGAATAATTCCTTTTTCTTGGCGTCTTCAGGAACATCATCAGTCAGTGTATGTAAGACACTTTCTGCATCCATCACCATTTTTACGCGGAAACTCCAATTGTCGAAGTTTCCTTCACCGCTATACCGCGGAATACCAAGAATAACTTTTTCCATGGTGACTGGGCCCATAACCTGTTGTGATATGTGCTCGAAATGAAGCCGAGAACAGCTAGCATGCGACTACAACGTTTTATTGAAATCCACGTTCTTATATACAAAGCTCATGAGACCGCGTTCACACATAGTTGTTGTGTTTACGTATTCGGATAGTTCGGTACTTGAGTTGACACCTTAACAATTATTGGAACCGTTTTATCAAACCGGACATAAACAATGGGTATCAGTCGTTAGGAACTACATGGACGCTATGAAAATCACTAACACCGGCAATCTGAATCAACAATATTCGTGGAAATGGACTAAGACGCAATTGCATGTTTCCTACAGTCGGGGTTTCTTCTGCAAAGGAAATTTAGTGCATGCCTTGTCAAAAATGCGGTTTGATTCAGTATACGTCTCGTGTCCCTACTAACTCTGATAAATCGAGGATAATCCCTCTCAAATGCATTCAAATTTTCTAGTTTTTTTTCAAAAGCTGCTCCTACATGAATTGCGCAAAATCTGGCGAAATAAGTGTGAACGTTTGAAAAACAATCTGTAAAAAGAGTTGTTATTCTCATCACTAATCGAATTGTAAAACTTAAATGTTTTTGCATATTAACAGGTTGGCTGATAAGTCCCCGGTCTGACACATTAATGGCGCCGCTAGTATTAAATGCATATCCGAGCCGCTACACGAACCGAAAACTCCAACCGAGAACTCAAAAACCGTATAAGTTTACGTCAAAATCTTCTCGGTTCGTGTAGCCGCGTTTTGTGGTACCAATTCTGTGAGCCACGCTACACGAGCCGCAAACTCAAAACTTTGCGGCGCAACGAGGTTTTTGTTTTTGATTTTTCAGTTAACTCAAAAATCTTCCTTCAAAGCAAACAAGATCTTATTTCAATTCACACAAAAAGTAAAAGATGGATAATCTGTTGAAGTGTGGCTAACTACCCTATCGCGGGTCATCGAGTTGAGTACCCAAAACTTGCAACAACGCAACAGGCGTATTGTGCGGAGGCAAGAAGATGGCAACCGTTTGCTGGACAATACTGTAGCAGAGCAAGCAAATGAAACTATAATTAACTTTCTTCGCATGAAGCAGGAAGATTTTGATGTTCTCAAGTTACATAAAAAGTGGTAGAATAAAATATTTTAATCTTTATCATTAAACTTTTTGAAACTTTTATATTTTGGAATCAGTTGGTGGGCCGGACTTTGCGAACCCCTGATCTATAGTGAATTTATAATTGATATTCTAGCTATAAAATAACAAAATATTAACTAACCGTAACTACAAAAGAAACACGTAAATTTATCACCATATGTTCGTTTATTTTGTTTTTGAGATTTGTTATGTTTACATTTATTTCTTTTTCGTCTTCTTCTTCTGACGCATTTGAGTTTTCGGTTAGCTGCCAAAAACTTCTCGGGTGCAGTTTTCAGCTCACGGAGCTGAAAAGTTTTTGACGTAAACTTCTCGGTTGTTCCCCTCTTCTCGCCGAGAAGTTTTTGAGTTTTCGGGTCGTGTAGCGGGGCTCTATTATTTTTATATAGTACCAACCTTCAAATGATTCGTGTCAAAATTTGACGTCTGTATGTCAATTAGTTTGTGAGACAGAGCGTCTTTTGTCAAGCAACTTTTGTTATTGTGAAAAAAATGGAAAAAAAGGAATTTCGTGTTTTGATAAAATACTGTTTTCTGAAGGGAAAAAATACAGTGGAAGCAAAAACTTGGCTTGATAATGAGTTTCCGGACTCTGCCCCAGGGAAATCAACAATAATTGATTGGTATGCAAAATTCAATCGTGGTGAAATGAGCACGGAGGACGGTGAACGCAGTGGACGCCCGAAAGAGGTGGTTACCGACGAAAACATCAAAAAAATCCACAAAATGATTTTGAATGACCGTAAAATAAAGTTGATCGAGATAGCAGAGGCCTTAAAGATATCAAAGGAACGTGTTGGTCATATCATTCATCAATATTTGGATATGCGGAAGCTCTGTGCAAAATGGGTGCCGCGCGAGCTGTTCCACCAAGACAACGCACCGTGCCACAAGTCATTGAGAACGATGGCAAAAATTCATGAATTGGGCTTCGAATTGCTTCCCCACCCACCGTATTCTCCAGATCTGGCCCCCAGCGACTTTTTCTTGTTCTCAGACCTCAAAAGGATGCTCGCAGGGAAAAAATTTGGCTGCAATGAAGAGGTGGTCGCCGAAACTGAGGCCTATTTTGAGACAAAACCGAAGGAGTACTACCAAAATGGTATCAAAAAATTGGAAGGTCGTTATAATCGTTGTATCGCTCTTGAAGGGAACTATGTTGAATAATAAAAACGAATTTTGACAAAAAAATGTGTTTTTCTTTGTTAGACCGGGGACTTATCAGCCAACCTGTTAAACCGATGATTTCGTCATTACGGAACTTCTGTTCGCGCTTCATGTAGAAGTACCTTTGTGGTGTGCACGATGTTTTCCGATATAGGCAGCGCTCTGCGAACAGCCCAACAAACCAGACAAACACGACACTGTTCGAAGGGTGCTCTGCGAATTGTCGTGAAGAACTGTCACTCATCCAAGCAGCAAGGTAGCAGAATTCACAAGGTATAACAGTTTCACAGTGGGATACAGCCCTGCACGACAAAATCAAACTGTTTTGTTCTGTGTCTGTTCATCTCCACATAGCGAACTCTGCTCCGACGAACTGACGAACTCAGTTCCCGCAACAGCTGGGAAACTCGTAGGAAACTGGTAGGAAACTCTTGACAGCACTAGCAAAGCCCCTCGTTCTGACGTTTAATAACTGACGCATTAAGAAGAATCGAAGAAGACCGAAACAAATGCGTGTCCACTTAGCGCACTCGGGAAACTCGAAACTCCATACAACTTTGACAGGAGTTTCACCAGAGTTTCCTATGAGTTCGCTATGTGGAGATGAACAGTGTCGTGTTTGTCTGACATGTTCGATGCAGGTTGACAGAGCACCTCCATATGATTGCATGGGTTTGATCGTTTTTTTTTTGTCGTGTTTGTCGTGTTTGTCTTGTTCGATAGCTGACAGAGCGCTGCAATAGTAACATTTGTTGTAATCATGCTTTGCAAACAGATCGGCCCAATCGTTTGGAAATGTTAGAACTCGTTACTTCATTCAAAATCAAAAGCAAACAAAAACATGCGCAGTCATTAGTGGGGCGACAGTCCTCACAAAAACTCACATCCTTTAATTAACGTAACTAGCAGGCAACGGTCCCAGGCTTGTTGGGAAATGGGCATTAATTTAGTGCAAAGTATAGAGGTTGTATCATTATGATTGGATTAAATATATAAAAAAAAGAAACAAACTTTGGTTCCTTTTATTCCACACGTTTTACTCCTGGTAAGTATTACAGAGGTGCACTCTTGCTATATAAGGCAGCGCTCTGTCAGCTATCGAACAAGACAAACACGACAAACACGACAAAAAAAAAACGATCAAACCCATGCAATCATATGGAGGTGCTCTGTCAACCTGCATCGAACATGTCAGACAAACACGACACAGAACAAAACAGTTTGATTTTGTCGTGCAGGGCTGTATCCCACTGTGAAACTGTTATACCTTGTGTATTCTGCTACCTTGCTGCTTGGATGAGTGACAGTTCTTCACAGAGCACCCTTCGAACAGTGTCGTGTTTGTCTGGTTTGTTGGGCTGTTCGCAGAGCGCTGCCTAACTTGCAAATCGCGCAAAACTCAATATAGGGGAAGGTGGGGCAAGACGCGCCGGTGGGGCAAGATGCGCCGGCCTGTTTTTCGCTGAATTAAGCCATTTAAAAATAATTTAAGTAATAGAATATGTTCATCAACGTATCTACTACAGACTATGTAAATTTCACTGCACGAAATAACCATTTCAAAAAGAAAACGAGAAAATACCAAATTGACTCTAAATGATCTAATATTTTGTCACTTTTACGTAAGGTATGGCATGCTTTGATATAATATTTTTTAAACACCGAGGCCTTCTTTTACTACCTGATAATGGTATTTAACGAATACCGAAGAGAAACTGTTTAAAAATTCTCAAAATTTTGAATAAATTACATAAAACGGACGATCCTCAGAGTGGGGCAAGATGCGCCGGCCTAGGTGGGGCAAGACGCCCTAGCATTCCGAATGTAAACAATGGGGCAGGACGCACCATTAAAACAAGAGCAAGTCGCACGGTGCCTCCATTATCAACGCATTGTTGATTTAAATAAGTCTAATATTAAACATGCCATGTGAGTTTCATAAGAAACGAATTGTTTTTAGTTCTTCATATGAAATTTGGGTAAAAGAGTAAATGAGGCCCCGGGCTAGATTCTCCTCTTCCTGCTGGTTCACATTAAGCGCCTGAAGCTATGCAAAGCGCGACACATGCATTCGTTTCGAATTTTTGAACGCTAACGGTTCGCTTAAAAGAACATAACGGTTTAAACTAATCACCCAGTTTAGGTTGATTGCGGGTTAATATACTTTCACATGTTACTAGTAAGTAAACTATACCACACATGGTGGACAGCATGAAACAATGAGTTTAGCCGAAAAAATGATTTGGAAACGGCGGCGCGCCCGCAGCGAGCGAAGCGAGCGGACTGCGCTAGGTCTACCGAAAAAGAGAGTTTGTTATAGTTTTGAGAAATAAGGGGGGCCCGTGGGCCCCCCTCATACCGCACCCCTAGGTTGATTGCGTAGCCGAAACTAACGGTACACACTACGGTTCAAATACTCGTAGGTTGAATTTAACGAATTAATGTATCACCAATTGCATACATTCAGTTTAAACGTCCACAAGAGGTGTAGCCACGATCGAAAACATGGCGGCCGGGGCCTCATTTACTCTTTTACCGAAATTTGTGTTAATTTTTTATGATATTCAACTGTGTTTTCAAACCACAGATCATCTAGATTACAAAACGTCAAATTTTGACTCTGTGACCGCGTGACTACATTAAGCGTACCATACCAAAAAATGGTGCGGCCCAGGTGGTAAAAACCGATTTTTCTCTCTTTCTATCGCACCATCGTCACTGGTAAGCTGTCACTAGACCGTACCAGGTTTTTGGTATGGTACGCTTAATGTAGTCACGCGGTGAGAAGTGCTACCTGCAAGGTTGATGTAATTGTAAAGGTTGTACTAAGGCGGTTGTATAAAAGGCCAAAAACAGATCCGTGAAAATATTCAATAATTGTTCGGAATTCAGCAACGAATTTATACCCAAACTGTCTTTTGAATGGTACACCACAAAATTCAATCCAATGTGGGTTACATGGGCTCAGTATCGGACTGTTTACTAGTGCCTCTGCATAGACTAACCTTTCAACAAGCAACCTTGGTCCATCTCCTGTCTGTTTTAGGCCATCTTGCCCCATGTTTACGTAGTGGCGCGTCCTGCCCCACCGGCTGGGCCATCTTGCCCCACTATTGTCAGCGGAGCAAAAACTGAAAGGCCCTTCGAAAATCTTATTTAATATGAAATTGATTAGTTTGATATAGTGTTTGACATTTTTCGTACATAAAAAAGATGTTTATTTATCTAACTTTGAAAATTAGAGACTTTTTAATGAAAGGAATAGAAGAAAATAATGTTTTTCGCTTAAGGGGCGCGTCCTGCCCCACCTTACCTTACTATGCTCATGTCCTGCTGCTAGTCTGTTGATCATTCTTATTTCTTTGGTCGTTAGGTTGAGATCATGGTGCCACATTCTTTTTTCCATTTTGTTTTGAAGGTCGTAAAACTTTTTTCCTTTCGTCTGGCTCATTTGCGTGTACCATAAATTAGTCTCGTCCCACATTTTGTTATTAAATATCCCTATTACATCCTGTAGTCTGAGCTCATTGTGTATATTATTATTCGCCGACGTCCCTTCTTTAGCGAGTACGTCCGCCCAAGTGACAGAAAACACGATTTAGATAATTTTCGCCAGGCTTAGAAAGGGGCTGCATAGAAGATTAATAGCAGTATTACACTGTTTTCAGGGCCAATTCGTCGGCATCAAGCTGCTCTTTGTTGGTAGTAGGCAGTGAATTGCACGCGCAAGGTTTTTGTTTGGCATCGTTAGGAACCAGTTTGGGCTTATTAAGTTTAACTTTGCCATTATCGGTAGCAACATTGACGCGACGAGAAAATGTCGCGTTGTTGTCGCGTCAATGTTGTTACCGATAATGGCAAAGTTAAACTTAACAAACCCAAAGTGCTTTCTAACGAAACCAAACAAAAACCGTGCGCGTGCAATTGACTGCCTACTACCAACAAAGAGCAGCTTGATGCCGACGAATTGGCCCTGAAAACAGTGTATTAAACCAAAATTGCAAGTGTGTGCGTGAAAAATGAACCCAGCGTGGGCGCCCTGATCCGATCCTTTCCATTATAAATTGAACCCTTCCATCCCAACTCCGGGACTGACAGCCATCAAATCAAAACAAAATATATATTCGAAGGTTCATATCCGTTTTATTCAACGACTAGTACAGTTGCTCTGGAATATTTTCTTTTCGTGTACCGTGTTCTCGCAATTCGTAGTATGGAAAAAAATAAGACGAAAAGGTAAATATAGTTAAGTAAACATATACAAAAATAAGATGTTAACGTTTAACTTACTTTGTTTACAGAATAATCTACCCCGACGAGCTGGAATCCGACATCACCGCAATCGCTGCACCACCAAACATCACCAGTGGACCTGCACCAAATCGTGCTGCTCGTCTTGTACTTCCTGTGTCGCTACCACAGAGAAGACCTGGTCCTGTTTCACAGGCTCAGGCTGCTCAGTACCTTCCGATGATCAGATCGCCGTCTCCAACAGTATTCCATTCCTCGGCGACGCAATCATCAGATCTAATTGCAAACTTGAGTCTACCTGCATCATGCCGGCTAGTACGTCCTGCCCCGTTGCCCCAGATCACACCTGTTTCCTCGTCGACACAATCATCGGAAATAATAGCCAAGCTTGGTTTACCAGCATCATCCCGGCTAGTACGTCCTGTCCCGCTTCAAAAAACACAGCCTCTACAACCAGCCTCCAGAAATAACATCCTCGGGAAAGTAAACGCTGCAGTTTCATCACCTTCCAACACCCAGCCATTGTTGTTGAAGCCTGCTGCACCATCATCATTCATCGTTGTTCGTCCACCATCCACACAGCCCGTCCAATTGACGCTTAAACCCGTTGCGACATCGTCCGAAGTATCGTCGAGCGCAAACTGTGGACAACATGGATGTAAGGAATTCCAGCAAACGGTGCTAAAAAAATTAACCAAACTAGAAAATACTCTTGGCAACCTTCGATCTCAAACGGATTACCTCGCTGACCATAGGTGTTGCACATCACGGGACGAAAGTTCTGCGATCGTCCTGCCAACGATTAGGACTCTAGAACAATTAGACGAATTCGACAGACAACTCTGTGAAGAAGAAAAGTTTAACAGAATAAGTCAACATTTAAATATAAAAATAGTTTGTTGTGATGCTAAAAATCGAATGAACGACGCTTTGCGTTTGTTGTTCGACAGGGGCTTTCTAGTCGAATGTAGCTGGATGGGTGGTAGAAAAGATCATAAGAAGATTGCTTTCAACAGCTATATAAATGTATTAAAACTGTTTCGACATGTAGGTGCAAATGATAAATTTATAGTTAACGATATAGATGTAGAGAAGTTTATAAAATGCAAGTTAAAAAATGCTAACAGTAGCTTTAAAAACTATACAGGGCAGCGGAAAAGTACATGCAAGGCAAACCATAACCGTAGAGTTAAGAAACAATAGATATATTTTAATAATTATAAACGACAATCTGTGTTACCCAAGTGCAATGCAATAATAAATGTTCCTATTTTCCGTGATAAATGCTATTATTGACGTTACATATTGAGAAATTTACATGACTGTCTATTGTTAATATTCGTTAGTTTGGTTGTAAAGTATGTAGGAGGGGAAATAACAATGTTGTTCCAGGTTGGGACGGCGAATAAACTGCAACTAACTTACATCTAATGTGTGTTACTGATATTTGTACTTCCTTTGTTGGTATTGCCTCATTAACTTCGTAAATAAGTAAGTTTGTAGATGAAAATAGCAAATCAGAGTCATCTTCTAGTCTCGAGTCTAGCTCAAAATTAAACATTTCTATTGCAAAGTGGAACTGTGTACCAAAAATAGTGTAAGGAGAATTTCGTAGCACTTTCCTGAATTTGATTACGGCATTTTGTTTTGACAAAAACCATTGGTCTCTAAATGTTGGTCGAAGTAAAAAGTGCGCATTCACGTATATGCCAGCACGATTTATGGTTAATTTGGGATACCGCTGTACACTACTCCTGCCAGCAACATCCCGGTTGGCCTTTTCTTCTGATCGAGCAGCAACCTGTACTGCACATCTGAATCCCGATCTCACCCAACGCTTAATTTTTTGCAGATGATTTTCAAAACAATATGATGAAAAATCATCGAGAGGTCGCTCATTCGTCGGACATTGCTCGTTAAATGTTCACGGCCATAAATTGACCCAAACTCGATCACAAATTTTTCCAGAAACTCGCCAGCTTTAGGCCAATATTTGTAATGGTAAGAAGATGACAAAATCGTAACACCACAAAAATACAACAAAAAGTGATCAAAAGTCGTTTCACTCACTAAGTCTTTCAGGATTACAAGACTAGCGTAATGAAGAAAAGATCGGTATTCCGTACCTTTCCAATCTTTCAAATCTTTGAATCCACGCATTCTACGATGCACCTCAAACGGGAGCTTCATTTTACGTAAAGTTATAGAAGCTTGTTTTTGGGCTTGAAAAGACCAACGGGGAAGATTTTTAAATTTCCCGTCCAAAAAACCTCGCAGAATCTTACGAGTTACGCCCAAATCTATCAAATGTAGACGATCTCCGACTACAACATCTTCAACAATATCAAAGTTCACGAGATCTTCAAGTGGCGATCGCCAGCGTTGATGATGCTCTGGACATTCTCTGGATCTAAAACTAGAGTCTGTCCGGGGGTTAGCTCCAACAAAATCAAAAATTACTTTCCTGTGTTGTTTTGAATACTGTCCAACACACGTGCACTTCAAGCAGCCATGGAGTCCGTTGAAGCTGGTTACAGCTATGTATAGGAAATCAAACAAATTAAAACATCTATATACTACCCTTTAAGTTGTGCTGACTTACTTACCTTTTAAAAACGCCCGAGCTGGTGAATCGGCGATGATTGCCCGAATATTGAAGTGGACATTCTTATCTCCAAACTGAATGCCTCGTTGGCTCAGCTCATTCGCTTCAACAACAAACGGCCTTAAGAAGGGTTCCAGGTCATTCGGTTTAGATGATCCACAAAACATAGCTATCATCATAATCGGAGCCTCTGGTATTTGTTCTATCTTCATTAATATCGGCCAAACCTGTGTTGAGGAACTTTTATGTAATGGAAGTCCGTCGACCGACACCTGCACCGAAATACGATCCGTTTCGGGTGTCGCTGATCTTAAATAGCAAAGAAAAGGTATGTTACAAATTACAACGAAATTCAATCAAAAATAATGATAATCAAAACACTCACCGGTAATAGCTGCGTAGAACCTTCTCTATGCCTTTGTACCAATATTCTCCACCAGCAACCGCTTCAATTTCTTGTCCAATGCTGGTGGAGGTTTTCATCAGTGTCCGCGCATCTTTGGGCAGCTCATAATCCGTTCTTATGCGAAAGATGGCTAATATTTCATTAACCGATGCACGGGATTCCTCGTGATCGACTGCCCAGTCTCGTAAACAATAAGAGCTATTCCGAGATCCGAACGTTCGAGATTTACGTTCGAGATTCGATATTCGGCATTACCAAATTCGAATTCGAGATTTATCAAGGTGTATGCAAAAGTGTATAAAGGGTTACCGCTCAATTGATTGAATAAACCTTTGGTGATGTTCGATAATTTGATTTGATTGTTATTATTATTTTTGGAGCGGTGATTGATACATGCGTACCATTAAAAAGAAGATAATATCATTTTACATAGATTTTATCACGAAACCCTACTAATAACAAACGATTTTTCCACATTCAACGCCAAAATCTGTGTTGACCATTTGAGTTTGACAACTGCCGAACAGCTATGTCGACTTTGTCGACTCGATTCGAATGTTAGAATACCGAAAAAATCTCGATTCGAGACGAACGCTCGCGTTCGAGACCGTTTCGAAACGGATCTCGGAATAGCCCTGAATCATTCACGTCCTCGTGATTGCTGCAGTCATGAGCATTCTGATATTCGCGCTCAACCCCTTCTTCTGCGGCATGAACATTTCCATAGTCCGATTCTGTGCCCAAGTCGTGCATTCCTTCATCGCTTCTGGTGCTTGATTCTAAAAGTAAAACAAAACATAAATTAATGGTTTTGAGCGTGGGCATATTTCTACTAGACGTAAATACACATTCGACTATAATAATCCATCACAACGCATTGATTACCACATTACCACTGCGTTCGCATATATTACACGAACCGAATATGAAGAGCTCATGAAGCACAAAGTCAACACTTCACGGAACATACGCGATTTATCGATATGCAAAATGGTTTCGAAACATTACACATGCATCGAGCTTAGAGCTCACTGATCATTCTTCACAATACATAGTTTCTCCTCAATCAATCAAATCCAAAATCAAATCAAATCGCAGAAACACGGCAGAATTAAATTAAGAAAACATCATTTGACTTACCAACTTCGACAGCCGGCATCATAACAATCCGGCTCGGCCCTGGGCAAACGTCCTGCTCGTCTTCAAGTTGATCAAAATCTACTTCAGCTTGCTGTTTAATGCGCCTTCTGTATATTTTACCACTTTTCCTGTTGTCCTGCGTAGACATTTCGCTTAATAAAGTTGATAAACTTTTATTAACGTTGAACCAGTCCGAAAGAAACAAAGTCGCGATGTGGAATGAAAACACAAATGACAGCTGACTGATGCACAGCCATTTTAGAAACAGGTACAAGAAGAAAACATTCATCAGTCCGTGTCTGTACACGGCGATACGAAATTCCGCACCCATACATTCAAGCATCGATGGGATTTAGGTCAATTTCACTGCATTTTTCAAAAATAACTGTCAATTTTGTCACCTGGGCGCCTTCTCATTTCCTGGAATCCCCACATGGCTAGGGATCCATTGCAAGGAGGCTTCTAGGTATATGATGTAATCTATTATAATACTGACTATTTCATCTATATAGTCTTCTTGACTAGCATTCTTTATGATATCACACGCTACCCTACTATCCGTATAGATCACAGGGATTTTTAACTTTTTTTGTGTAGCAATTTCTAACGCCTTTTTGATCGCAGTAAAACCCTGGTCACAGCTTTGCGCAACCGCATGCGGTTGCGTTTTTTCCCATGGGAGAGATAGGAGCTGTCATGGGCTGTCACCGCAGACGCAAGACCTTGCGGTTTCTGTACTAAAAAATCAAACGAGTTTGATTCTTGCCGCAGACTCTTGCGTTTTTATATGTCAACAGTAAATATTGTTCCTAGTAGACTTTAATGAGATTGTATGCTCATATAAGTGGTATATTCAATCATTAACACGTTGCGTACCAAGCGTTTTAGCACAATTTTTAGTACAATTTTTCAAATTACAATTTGTTAATAATATTTGTTAAACCGATTGTTTTCGAAGGCCAAGCAAAAACTTAGCCTCCCAAAAAATTTATATAAAATATTATAATACTTTGTATGTTGCATTTTCATTTATTTATGGGTCAAAAACTTTGTTGTACTAAAACTGCTGTCACCCATATTTGGGTGACGCGGTACGCAACGTGTTAAAGTATTATTTTTGGCAAAAAGCTGTGCTCGTTTGACAGATCAAAAACGCAACCGCATGCGGTTGCGCAAAGCTGTGACCACAGGTTAAGCTCTACCGAGCTTATGTTCGAGTTATTACTTAAGCTGAATGTATATTCCAGTGCCTCTTTACTTGTAGGGTCCGTTATATATATCCCGATCCCACAGCCAAATGCCCACTCAACTTCGCCTCAACGTAATTCGCATTTAGCAAACGCTGTTCCTATCGCACGGTCGAGGAGGTAATGAGAAACTGCTACACAAAAGTGTGGAGAGCAGTGTCGATGACAGACTTTTGTTTACATCGTATTTGCTGCCTAATGGTTGCTGATTTTCTTAATGATAATAAAACATGCACATGGCGCACTTTCTAATGGTACACAAAACATATGACAAACATAACATACAACCGAAATGATAAATATTTTATATCAATTAGAAAAACAAAATAAACTCTGTGTTCTACATTTACAAAATCCTTCTTCTTCTTCTTCTTTCGCTATGCGAGTCGGGGTATATCCTCCTACGCTAAGTCGAACGTTTGTTCCCTTACTCGTAATCAGAGGCGTACCGACTCTGTCCGAACTCCTATGAAGGGGCTCGTCCTTTAGGACCGGCTAATAATAGCCATATGTCCACCCGCCGGCCACGGGAGGGATAATTCCTTCCGTTGTCAGGACACAAGAACTCGTGGTCCGCTTGATTGACTCAAACAGAACGAGATGTGCGGCAGCTAGGATTTTTCTGACCTGAGCTCCAGCTCGGGGTGACCACGCGGTCGTGCCGTAACCTTACTTTTCCGCTAACCCTTTCAGGAAACTTGAGCACTGCTAACCATCCGCTCTGATGCGACGCCGAACTGGAACTATTTACAAAATCCAGCATATGTTTTTCACTGCCAATTCTAATAAAACAATCACTAGGCACAGGAAAAAAAATACCATGACAGATCTTTGACGGCCGGAACTTTGTGAAGCTCGCGTTGCGTTCGCTCGATTTTTCACATACGATTCTAAAAAGTAAAATTGTAAAGTATTATTTTGTGACTTTATTTTGATTGGCGCTACATTTTACACCGTTCTGTGGTTTGAAATTGAGGTAATTTTTCAAGCGAACAGGTGTTTCAATGTTGTTGCACATCGTCTCGACGTGAATGTTAGGGTCCTGCGTGTGCTCGGGATAGATTTCCTAGTGGCAGCTGCAAGATTTCGGTGCCCGGTGTACCCCACTTCCAGATCAAATATTACTTCTGCCGTTAGATCTATAAATAGCGAGATACTTAGATTGCGGCGAGGAAGAAGGAAATCGAAGAGTTAAAATTCGCACAGAATAAATCACTATTATAAATAAAGTTGCATATGGAAATAACCGGAACATGATAGCCATTAGAAGAAAACCATCCTCGGACGCTGGACCGGTTCCTCCAGTGCAGTCCATGTCTAATACCCTTTTTTCCTCTTGCAGACATTAATGATGAATATGAATTCACTTATCGATCATAATCAACACTTGCCGCAGCAACTTACGGAACCACCAATAAGCCGGCCACCACCAACAGCCGGTGTGAAAAAGGGTCGCAGTAAAAAGATAGCCCTTGCTACGGGACTTTCGGTCCCGCTCGAGGAAGCTTTAAAGATGGAGCTGACAACAAACAATATGAAAACGCCGATATCGGTGTTGCAGGAGCTGCTGAGTCGCCGCGGCATCACACCGCAGTATGACTTGATCCAGGTGGAGGGAGCCGTACACGAACCCACGTTCCGTTATCGTGTTTCGTATCAGGACAAGGATGGTACATTAGACGCTGTTGCAGAAACGTACTGTGGTTTGGTATTGATGGACATTTTCTTTGTTTTCGTTTTCTGCTATCCCTCCCGTCCTGGTGAAAGCTATGGGTACTGGAAAATCTAAAAAGGAGGCTAAACATGCGGCTGCCCGGGCGCTGATCGATAAGCTGGCTGGATCGAACTTCCACGATTTGGCCGGGGGACATATAAGCGTTACGCAAGAGTATGTAATTTTGTTATAGTGTTCAGTGTGTTCAACTCCCCACGTGATTACCACATTCAAAATCTTAACTCTTTCGAAGGAACCTTACCAATCATAACACTAACACACCCGGCGGAGAAGAGGAGCCATCGGGCAATCCGATCGGTTGGCTCCAGGAGATGTGTATGGCACGCCGCTGGCCCCCGCCATTGTACGAGATGGAAATGGAGGAAGGTCTGCCGCACGAGCGCCAGTTCACGATAGCATGCGTCGTGTTAAAATACCATGAGGTCGGTGAGGGTAAGAGTAAAAAGATCGCCAAACGTCAGGCGGCACAGAAGATGTGGCAGCGCCTGCAGGATCAGCCGCTAGAACCGAGTCAAACAATGCAGCTGCTCGACGACGATGGCAACGAAGAGGTAAGCATGGTGCACGGCTAGCTAGCGTTTCGCCCTACCCAGGAAGGTTTTCCTTTTGGCGGTATTACGCTTCCTCCCCGGTGTGGCGTACCTAGAATACTGGCGGAAAACAAAGGCAGCGGCCCTAAAAGCTTCCGGTTCACGGCGACATCCGTTTCTATAATTTCTGGTGTGGTTTTCTTCTGTACTCTAGCTACGCCCCACAGGAATTGGTGGACGCTTTGCCGGCCTAAAAGATGCCGGCATACCGAGCCTCACGACCGCCCATAGCCAAAAGGTTTCCCACTTCCACAAAGCGCTCAAGTCTCGCAGTGGCGAAACGTTGACTAAACTAAAGGTGCGCACCCCAGTGTTTTGCCCCGCATCCGTACATATCGCTTTGGCTTACGTTTTCGTTCCCTTCTGTAGCAAACTAGCCTGAGCGATAGGAGTATCAATTTCAAAGCCCTGCTGGACGAGATCGCTAACGAGCAACGCTTCGAGGTAACTTACGTGGATATCGATGAGAAGACGCATAGTGGCATGTACCAGTGTCTGTTACAGCTGTCCACCCTGCCGGTTGCCGTCTGCCACGGTACGGGCAAAACTATCTTGGACGCGCAAATGCATGCCGCACGCAACTCACTGGAGTATCTGAAAATTATGACGCGATCTTAGGTACACAATGGTAGGGAAACAAATCTTACTGGTTAGTGTAATCACAGGTTGGTGTTAACACTGCCCTATTCCTTATTTTCTTTTCTTTCTCAACAGATATGGGTACATTTTAAGCCCAAGACGCAACACAGTGTTGTAAAATTTGGGGGCGCTCTAAAAATGGTTAGCTAGCAGGGGAAAGCAGAACAAAAAAGCGGGGGGAAACCTTGGGCTTATCGTTCACATGCGCCTACCGCGGTATTCTTGGAACGTATGCGAAAACCCTGCCTCACACAGCGCACGTCCCATATCGTTCAAGTAAGTGCGTAAATGACCATCAAGAGAATAACTGGCATATTCACCTCACGTGGTGTGGATGATATAATGCTCTTTTGTAAGGCACACATTTTTCTTCACCATTTTTGAACCAATTTCACAACGGAATTTAAAATAATGATAATGATAGGACCAGCCATATCTCACATAATGACAGTTTTTTTGTGCTTGCTTTCTAACAGTTCTAACCTTTGAATTGTAGTTACTTTGCTCGAAAATATGAGGTATGGCTCTAGTCTTTATTTCACGTTGAATAATTTTATTTCAACTAACTCATTTTCTATTTTCTCAAATTTATCTATATATTTTCTACCTTTTACATAGAAATTTTGATTTGAATTAAACAAATGGGACGATCATAATGGTTACTATTTAAAGTAGCATTGAAATTGAACAAACATACTTACAGTTCATGCGCAATAAACTCTTCATACAGGTGTTTTATTTTTCAAATGTATCATAAAAGACTTGCTCGAATACTTTATTGCGTAACTGTATAAATATATTAATATATATTCTGAATACATAAATAACCTTGTATTAAATCAATCTGATAGAATTTTCCACACCAATTGGAAGTGACAACCATAATGAAAAGTGTATGAAATGAAGCTACGTATTAATGCATCGGGAACGATAGTGCTATCAGGAAACTTAAAAAATTACTCAATCGCTGTCTTGTTGTACCGGTTATTTATGTGGATAGAATCATATTGAGCAGAACCAAACCAATCAGTTATTGGAAAAGCAAAATGCTAAAAAAAGAAATGAGGCCAATGTTTACATACAAACAAACCGAACTAACGACAAATGTGAGATTGATCATTTGATCAAACGTGAGGAAGCAAAAATGTGTGTACATCTCAACGTCCTCGCCACGCAAAACTAATACTCGGCATTGGGACCACCACAGCGGTCTTCGTCGGGTTGGTAGAATGTGGGCCAGTTTGGTTTCGAGCGACTCACTTCGCCGTCAGCATTCCTGCTGGAATGTCATCGTATCATACAAGCTATACTTTGCATGGAACTAGTGGATTTTATTTTCCAGTGAAGAAGAAGAAGAAGAAGCATGGAGAGCACTCATCTAATTCCGTCACTCCACTAAAAGTGGGTTAATTCTACATCACACGATAGATAATTTAGGACTACTATTACGTTTTGTTGTGTGTGTGCTTTTAATTAACGAATAAGCATAATTATTGGAACCGTTTTATCAAACCGGACATAAACAATGGGTATCAGTCGTTAGGAACTATGTGGACGCTATGAAAATCACTAACACCGGCAATCTGAATCAACATTATTCGTGAAATGGACCAGGACGCAATTGCATATTTCCCACCGTCGAGGTTTCTTCTGCAAAGGAAATTTAATGCATGTCTTGCCAAAAATGCGGTTTGATTCAGGATACGTGTCGTGCCACTACTAACTCTGATAGATCGAGAATAATCCCTCTCAAATGCATTAAAATTTTCATTTTTTTTTTGTTTTCAAAAGCTGCTCCTACATGAATTGCGCAAAATCTGGCGAAATAAGTGTGAAAGTTTGAAAAACAATCTCTAAAAAGAGTTGCTATTCTCATCACTAATCGAATCATAAAACTTAAATTTTTTTTGCATATTAAACCGACGATTTCGTCATTCCGGAACTTCTGTTCGCCCTTCATGTAGAAGTACCTTTGTGGTGTGCACGATGTTTTCCGATAGAGTATCATTTGTTGTAATCATGCTTTGCAATCCAATCGGCCCAATCGTTTGGAAATGTTAGAACTCGTTACTTCATTCAAAATCAAAAACAAACAAAAACATGCGCAGTCATTAGTGGGACAACAGTCCTACTCGTTTAGTAACAGCAAACGGCGGAAACAAAACTCACATCCTTTAATTAACGTAACTAGCAGGCAACGGTCCCAGGCTTGTAGGGAAATGGGCATTAATTTAGTGCAAAGTATAGAGGTTGTATCATTATGATTGGATCAAATAAATAAAAAAAAGGAACAAACTTTGGTTCGTTTTATTCCACACGTTTTACTCCTGGTAAGTATTACAGAGGTACCGATACGATATGCGAATATTTAGAGCAACGAGTCGCTATAAAACCAGCTAAATTAATGTGTCCGAGTACCCCTGAAATTCGTACGCGAAGTAGCATAATTGGCACGTGCACTCCTAACCGTTCGAGTACGATTCAAATGTTGTACCGCCTCACAATGGATAGGGTCGGCGTAAAACTTTGCGCGCAATCGTAGTCGGTATAATCGCTGTTTAGACATTTCACCGCTTGTTTACGTTTTGCAGGCGCGGAGAAAACACGTTTATGAAACGAAGCACCAACAAACGAGTTTTCCTAGCGTAGTTTGCTCCTCTAGTGAAACATTCCGAAAGTTTTCAATATGGATTACAGCCGTCGTGTTGATATGGTAACGGTGTACCAAGAGCCAGCCTGCTACCGTCCACCGAATACCTTGGTGGAGTTGGCAAAGGACACCGAATACCCGAACATGAACTCAATACAGTACCGAAAAACTCCGGCCGTGGAGGTGCCGGAAGCAAAGCTATGTCCGTTTTTCGATCATGTAGCTGCGAACGGTGCGGGCCATGTAATAGTGGCAGGAAACCAGTACACAAGCCGCCAGTGGGGTAGTAAAATATGCGGCTGGGAATTACCCGCTGATGTCCCGCGAGAAGATAAGGTGTCCTTTTTCCTGCGCAACGAGGCATCAGTAACGGCACTTTGCTACACCAAGGACAATGAGCTGGTAAGGATATGGTTGACTAGAGAATAGTGATACGAAACGATGTTACACCATTCTGTGTCGTGTTTTTTCCTAGTTCCTGCAAGCAAATGATAGGGGATCGATTGAACTCTGGTCGACTGGTAATCCGGTTCGTGGGCCAGGATATTCCCTCTATCAGGTGGACAAACGGAACGAGCACATTGGTGCGGTTACCGTGCTGGACATTTTCCGCGGCGAAGATCGGCATGCCATTTCCGGTTCGACCGACGGTTGCCTGAAGCTGTGGGATTACAGCGAGGGAGATTTACATTCGACGACCACAATGCATCATGCTCATTCGGGACCAATTTCCGATGTGGCCACCGACAGTACCCAGTCCTCCCTGGCGGTTAGTTGTTCCCGAGACCGGTCGGCGCTACTGTGGGACTTTCGCGAGACGAAACCGGCTACCGCACTGTATGAAAAGCACGATGCAGCCTTCACTGTCATCCGGTGGACGGACGAGGCGAACTGGAAGCGACTGGTGGCGATCGGGGATGAGGCGGGCCGTGTTTTCTTCATCGATGTCCGGCAGCCAAACGTGTTCCTTGAGACGATCGACTGTTTCGACCGGAAGGTGCACAAATTGTCCTTCCAAGGGTAGGTTAAGCGAAAGATGTACAGCGTTGTTCTATCGGTATACTCAACACTCTGTTATTCTCTCACACAGGAAACATTTTGCCGTGCTGGGAAATACACAGGAGGCTAAATTCTTCGATGAAAATTCCAAACAAATCCATGTGGAAAAGAGTGCCTCTAACTATGTGCGGGATATTGTGTGGGATCAAAACTCCGCCGATAAGACTGTGTGCTGCTGGCTCGTTGGATGGGATAGTTACTTTAAATCGGTTGTCATAGAATTGGATACGCTGATCTAATCACCTTTAAACATTGAATGAATCGGATGGTAAGTTTCTCAAGTTCAAACAAAAAACAAAGTGTGAATTTTGGATTAGGATAGGTTTTTGCTACTATAATTTTTGCGTACATTATGGTGATTTGAAAGAGGGTGTTCAGCTTTCATAACATGTTTTTTAATAACTTAGCCGTTTATCTATGGCACACTCTAATTTAGGTGAAGTTATTGCTTTTTCGTGTTTACTAAAAGTGTACAGTTATAGTTTGATAATCAATAACAAAAAGTTGTAAACCTGAACAAAGAATTTCAATGAATTCATGAACATGAATTTTAGCTTTATTTTTTTTTTATTTTCCACTCCCTTGAACGTTCCAATTCACTCCAATGATGTCTCAATTGCTCAATTGTCGTCCAACGATCAGTTCTCACCCCATTATAACCTCCCCACTCAGTCGGAAGAAGAAGAATTAACACACTTTAGCTAATAAATCTCTGGACATCTTTTATTTCGTACGCAAATAAAGAAACATTAACAGCTTACTACTACTAAATGCTGAGGCCTAAATCGTCAAAGGGTTTTAAAGGTCATGCCTTTTTTCAGGTTTTTTTTTGTGCTGATTTAGATTGAGCAAAAGCAGACGTACCCTTTCGAAATGGTCCCATCGAAATAGTCCCCCCTTGGAATACAACTGCTTCAGCGGTCCCTACTGCCTAGTCCCGGTCGTTTCAAGTTTGTCCTTGCTCACGTCCTTCTTCTACCTTTCCCTGCCACTTTTTAAATGGTAGTAATAATATTGTTTTCATAATCGTAATAAATGCATCAATTTCACGTGTCGGCATACTTTAAACACTCCGTTGCTATGAGCAGCAAAAGCTCGTCTTAAGCTATGCCTACTGCTGGATTTTCTTATTACCCTTTTTCAGAGCGTACTATCTTTGCAGGTGATAAAATTTTGCCACCTCTCTTCCGTTCCTCCTGCTTCACTATTTTCCCTGTGTTATTTTTGTTACCAAAATGTACGCAAAAACAAAACCTTATGTCGCGGTACGGTGCAGCTTATCGCGCAGAAGTCTTTACTATCATTACGCACACAATCGCGTAGACGATACCGAAGACGGGAAAAAGAATCGCCAACCGCCAAACTCGCTCCAATCTTCTCGCGGTTACTTGGATGCAAAGGCCATCTTGAGTTTTTTTTTTTTACATTCGATCACAGTTTATCTGTGAACACAGCCAAACGAGTTTGTGGTAGTGTTTTCGTTGTTTTTTTTTCGTTTGCAGCGGAATATTCTCGTTTGCCCGCAGTAATTGCGTGAGCTCCACGGGGTTACGTAACGCGACATCTTTGCCAAACTCTCATCTATGCTCTCCTTCCACGTATATAATGCACGGTTGTTCTTCACTCTGTCGTTACCTTCCCTTGTACCGGCTCCGTGTCGTTTTACGACTGATATTCCTTTCGCATGACCTTTGCGATCGTGCTGAGCTGCATGTTGGTCGTACCCTCGTAGATCGCACCGATCTTGCAATCGCGATAGAACTTCTCCTGCGGGAAGTCCTTTGTGAAGCCGACACCGCCCATCCAGTCGATGCACTTGACCGTGGTACGCTGGGCCACCTCCGACGCGTAGTACTTGGCCATCGCCGCCTGCTTCAGGAACGGCACGCCAGCCTCCTGCAGCCGAGCGGCATTGTATGTCAGCAGCCGGGCGGCTTCGATCTCGGTAGCGATCGTTGCGATCTGATGCTGCATGCCCTGGAACGAGTACAGGTCCGAGCCGAACTGCTTGCGCTCGAGCAGGTAGGGAATGGTGGCATCGAGGCAACCCTGCGCCAACCCGATCATCTGCGCACCGATACCGATGCGGCCCTCGTTGAGGAAACCGGCCGCGTACTGGTAGCCCTTGCCGAACTCGCCCAGAATGTTCTCCTCTGGTACGCGCACGTTGTCCAGGTGGAGGGTGCAGGTACCGGAGGCGCAAATACCGAGCTTGCTCTCCCGCTTGCCCACGGTAAAGCCCTCGTACTCGCGCTCCACGATGAACGTGGTGATGCCACGGTATCCGGCGGACGGGTTCGCGTTCGCCATGATTAGAAACACCCCCGAGAGGTCCGAGTTGGAGATCCACATCTTGGTGCCGTTCAGCACGTAGTGGTTGCCGTCCTTCTTGGCGGTCGTTTTGAGCGAAAACGCATCCGATCCGGCCGACGGCTCGGACAGGGCGAAGCTGCCGCTGTACTCTTGGCTCAGCTTGGGCAGGTACTTGCGCTTCTGCTCCTCCGTGCCGAGCTTCATCATGAGCGAGTTGACCAGCGTGTTGTGGATGTCGACGAAGGCGGCCGTCGCCGGGCACACCTTCGATAGCTCCTCCACCACCAGCATGGTAGTCATGAAGTTACACGCGCTACCCCCGTACTCGTCGTTCACCTCGATGCCCATCAGCCCGTTGTCGAACAGGGCACGCACGACCGACGGGTCGAACTGGTGCTCCTCGTCCATCTTCTTCACGAGCGGTGCGATCTGCTCCTGGGCCAGCTTCGCGACCGTCTCCTTCATCACCATCTCGTCCTCGCTGAGGAAGGTCACGGGACCGGTTGGGCCGCGGGCCGTACCGAACGAGGAGCTCGAGTAGGCGCTCGCACTGCCGGGCGTTGCCACCGTGGCACGGGCACCAACCGATGCCACCGAGCGGACCGCATGGCGAAGCACGTTCTGGAACATCTTGCTAGCAGGAGAAGATATCTCTTCCAATCAAACTCAATGCAGGACTTCTGTGGACGGGGGATTTGAGTTCTGCGGCAGAAACCTACAACCGGCCACGTACAGGTTCACCAATCAACTGGCGCACCGGCCCGTCGTTTTACAAGTCGTTCGTACCACGTCGGCCGTTATGTGCGAAACAAAAACGGGTTACTAACCGCGCTCGCTCCCCATCCATCAATGTGGTCGTGTACTGCTGGAGTAGGTTGCCATCTACGCATCTTCCAACCACAGACGACATAATTCCAGCACCCCCCATCCCCCGCATCCGTTCCCCAGGCGCCACAATCTGGGGGGGTTCGGTTCAAATCGACCATTCTCCGTCCGCTAACATTTCCTCCGTCATTGTCGATTACACTAGCACACACAACAGCTCGTTTGATCGGCGTTTGGCAAACGTGCTGTCGTCGACTGGATTAGAATATTAAGGGAAAACAGTCTCGGGGGGCAGGAGGCAAAAGCAACAAACGTACCGACGTTCCGTCTCATTCGATGGTGGGCCCGGCTGTGGGGCTCCACAGCGAGCGTGTTGACCCACGCTCGCAGATTAGCTTCCGGCAGGGCAAGTTGGGACCGGGAAGGGCTAGGAGCAAGATCCCAAAACACACATACATTAGCACAACGCGCGGTATTTTACGATGATGTTGGCCTGAACCCCCCAATCAACCGAAAACTAAAAAAAAATAAATAAAGTCGCGGCCGCGACACGCTAAGATAAGGGGACCGAGGTATGGCGGAAATGGATGGATTGAAATTTAGCGCTGCTGATAGACGGTCTGTGCTAAGGTGTGTGCGTGTGTGCGCGCAGATCGGCCCCAACCTTGAACGATCGTTCCGGGCCGGTTCAAATGTAATCATGCGAGCATCTTACGAACGAAGTGCGCGGTAAGAGGGAGGCTAGGGATAAAAAACAACATTTTGAAGAGATAAAAAATAAGCATACTTTGATCACAACACAACACTTTTGACTTTCTTTTGGCAATGGATTCTATCCCTTGCAAAGTATCCCTGTTTAAGAGGACTATTGGTATCAGGGAAAGGAAAGTCTTCGTTGCCATGGCAGTCTTTCATGGCATGATTAATGCAAATCAATCTTTATCGGGTTTAGATTCCCATTTTAGAGCAATTTTAACCACTCGTGGCATTTTGGCACTCTTTCTTAAAAGAATCGATTCGGTGCCCATAGATGCGGCCATCAATAAGGTTCGTAGATTACAAATCCTGAATCTGAACGTTCATGATGATTCGAGTGGAATGCTATTGGTACGGAAAATTGGACATATAAATCGCAAACTTATTTGGAGAGATTCCTTTCACACTTAATGTAGCAGAACATCTGGATGAATAGGTTTGCACTTGTTATTACTATTGCTATTATACACTATTTGTTACTACCGCCGTATGAATTAAACATCTCGTGCGACAAACATAAATATTAGCATTGCACCGGTCTGCCGTTGTTTGCATATGTAATTTCACAACCAATGCCAATCGGTAACGGCAAGTACCGTACACGGTCTATAATAAAGTTCGTGATAAACGTTGCCGCCACGCTTTGCCGAGTGCTATACGCTTGATTGAATTAAATAACATTTCATTTCGCTTTCAAACAGATACTCTCACCTTATCCGTCCCCCGTGGGACGAAATGTGCTTCCGAGGCAGATTCTAGTTCAAAGACGGACAAACACATTCCCCACCCATATGAGGTGCAGTTAGCACCACGAGACCAATTTCTAGCACCAACGTACGTTCCCTCTCGTTGCGCGATAAGATGCGCGATTTGCTTTTGCGGTCGCGGCAAATGTTTCGATTGGCCTTTTCTTTTTTTTTTTTTGAATACTGGAATTTAAATAACAAAATTTTCATTTCCTTTTTACTCAAATACCTAGAGTAATTGTAAAAGCAATTTAGCAGGTTGCTCTTTTTATGCTACAGGAGCACGTTTTCTGTCCATATTTTGTCCGCAAGTTCGCACTGTTCGAAAAATGTGTTTCCTTTTGCACAACTACCAGCACACGTTGGGTCGTACATGATTGGAGGCTCGGCACTATTTAAAAGGACGTCAGACACCGGGGAAGAAAACAAAATCTCAGGAACCGGTTTCTATTCCCTCAAGCAATCCGTTTCCATTATGAGGTGAATATTTAGCACGATGTTTTCGGTGTACTTTAATATGGTTCGATATCCCGATAAATTTAAGGGTTGATGTTTTGCATGAGTCTATGGGAGTTTCGAATAAGCCAGCGAAAAACTGTCTTACTTATGTTGTAACCATTGCGCAGCGTTGGCTTCATTTTTGCTTGCTGCCGTATGAACACTGCAAGATAAAATAAACATAAGATAATACTGCATCGAATGTAAACACATTGTGGTTTGAGATGGATCATCATTTTTCTTGCAAGTCAGCAACTATACAACACTAGTTTGTAGTCAATTCAATCACATTTATTTTCTTTTTATAAAAAGAGACAAACACTCACTCTTCAATATGTTACTTGTATATCGTAAATCCTATTAACTTGGGGCAAAACAAAAATCTTTACCCAGATTTTTCAATTATTAACAAGTATAAAATCTTTGATATTGAATCAAATCAATACTTAACGTTAGCGAAACACACGACCTATTTTGAGTTTCAAAGTTCAACTAATTCGATATGCTGTGAAAAAGAAATTCAGTCGCTTGACTGTAGTCATGGTCATAATAGTTCAGAGGTCCGTTTCTTCTAACGCGTATACGAAAGGCGCCTGGCAAAAATAGTTAACGTGTAATGTACATTAGTGCGAAACAATAGTGAGAGAGCATTACCGTTAAGCTGAACTTAATGTGTAAAATTTAGTTTAACACGAATTTATAGCCGTTGAGTCAGGTTCAGAGCGAACGGAATGGAACACGCCACTAGAATCTCTGTAGAATCCTTGGCCGTACTGGGTGGGTAATACTTTGGCAGAGAGAATTCACATACGCTATTTAGGTAGCAGGTAAGTTAAAGCACATGATGTACCGTGGAATCGACAGGGAATGTAAGTTCAAAATGCACAGAGTATACGTGTAAAAATCATCCAACATGACACTTAGTTATTCGGTTAAAGTCAATCGACAGATATAAAAAAGGACGATTCCGTCGAAACTGTAAAACCATCGGTACTATAAATATAAAAACGGTTCCCTGAACTGGAAATTTGTACTTCCTGCGGACCTAATCGCAGCGTCCCATTCCGTTTCGCGTTTCATAGTTTCTTCCGCTTGCTTGGCGGTTCCATTTGGCGGCCAGCGTTGTTGTTCTCTACGTCGGAAGGAGTATTCCGAGCGGTACGGGAAACGAGCGGCACGGGGACCTTTCCCGCACGCAACGGCACCTGCATCAGTCGCTCCGCTTCGCAAATCACCTCCTCATCGCGCAACCAGGTACTCGCCAACAGTGTGTCGATCGACGGTCGTGCCGTGGGGTTCACGTTCAGGATGTCAAAAATGAGCTTCTTGGCCATGGAAGAAACCTTCCGCCACGCTGGATGACGCATGGCAAATTTGCCTCGTTTTATTTGCTCCACTGCGGGGGTCCCGTACTCGTCCGAAAAGGGTAGTGTGCCGCTTAGCATCGTAAACAACACGACGCCCAAACTCCAGATGTCCACTTTGCGCGTGTATGCGCCCTTGCCGGATGTTTTCAGCACTTCTGGGGCAACGTACAGCGGAGTGCCACACAATGTGCGCATGACCGAGTTCTTTCGCACAAACTTGCTTAATCCAAAGTCGGATACCTTAAGCAGGGTGTACTCTTGATCGTCCTGCAGTAGAATATTGTCCGGTTTTAAATCACGATGAGTAATTCCTGCAAATAGAAGAGAACAGAATGTTTTAAAACAGCTGCGAGGAAATAATATTTTGAATTGTTTCTTTAATTTGTCAATATAAAAAGAATAGAAGGAGAATCAAATTCGAAGGTCAATAACACATACAAACTGTATAAGATTGACCGAAATTTATACCTGAACTCGTGCAGCACCTTTCGGATTGCGGCTGTAAATTTTAAGAATTTGACAGCTATCTCAACACGAAGGTAGCGACAAAAGAGAATTAGAAAAAAAACGGATCACAGTAATCCACGCCGTAGTTCCAGTTTCGAAAACCGAAGCTCATCGGCTACTGCGTAAAATTAGACATAGTAGGGCCACCGCTTTTTCCACGCGGATAACTCACCTTGCTCGTGCAGGTACTTGACGGCATGGCACATCTGGAGGAAGAATAATTTGGCCGTTTTCTCAGTAAGGTGTTTATTGCTGATGATCCGTGTAAGCAAATCACCACCCTCCATGTATTCCAGCACCATGTAAACCGAATCTGGCTTGTCCACTATATCATGCATTTTAATAACGCACGGCTGGGGGTAGAAGGTATCAAATATTCAAATTTTCTATCAACAAGTGCCTAGACGGATCTTCAGGTACTTACATGATTGAGATTTTTCATGATGTTAACTTCATTCATCACCCGCATGGGATCGTTAAGGAATTTGGGACGGGTGCTTTCGCTTATCTGGTCCTTTATAACGTGCTTCATGGCAAAGGGTTGGCAGCTGACTGTGTGATGCAATAAATACACCGTACCACAGGCTCCCGAGCCGAGTCTTTTACCGATGTGATAATTGTCGCGCAATTCCTTCGCTTTAACCTCTGGCGTTGCGTATTGGAAAAGATCGTGATATACGAAAGCCTTCACATGGGGATTAATGATGGATATTACGTCCAGGTGCTTTAGAACCATTCTCTTCCTTGTGCCAATCAGTCGTCCGTTAACGAAGGTCCCGTTGCGCGAGGCATCCTGCAAGGTGGGGAATGTCAATCGCAATCTGAGAGATGTGCTGTTTGAAATGCATGGTCAGACAACTCACGGTGATAAACGTGGGGCTGGATAGATCATTCAGATCCTTCTGGATGGCAAAGTGAACCTTCGACACACGGTGGAGGAGTGCTCTTTTGTCCAAAAGCGATTCGTTCAAAATCAAATCGCACTGATTGTCGTCGCGTCCGACGCGGTATTCACTGTTTGAAATATCTGAAACAGAATATGATAATGAAAGTTAACCTCAAAAAAAAAATGAATTTCAGGAAATCGTAAATCCTGTGCTTCAACGCGACATGCAACATGAATTGATATGATTTTCCGATCGTAAGGTTTGGATGGTTTTATGGGACAGGTCTGTCAAACACAGTGATCCATGAATAGTCCAGCAGGATAAGGTGTGAAAGGAGGAGATCGGATTAAACTTCGGAAAAGTGGTACCGTAAACAATGGACGGAGCACGAGGAACGTAGTACATGGGAGCTTTAGTACCGAGGGTTTTGGTTTTCACTAGTTTGCCAAGTAACCGGCCATAGCACAAAGGTTCGACTGGTTGACTCTCCAAGTCTTGTGTATAATGGGACAGCTGTGTTTGGGTCACCGGCAACGTATCAATTCCTTCACTGTTGGCCATCTTAGCACTCGATACCACTCGTAGTGCGGAGTTACTGGTTCTTGAAGTAGTATCCTGTTTTTTCTGGCTGTCCGTCACTCTGCCGCGCGTGGAACACAACTGGTAAGGATAAACGAAATTTTGGTCCTTGAAAGCAATGCCTGCTACAGTGCTAGGGATGGTACTATTTTCATGGAACCATGATGTGCTGGGTTAACTACTGAAAAGGAACTCGTGGTTAAGCTTTTAGAATTTCGGGGTCCTTACTCCCTACAGCAGACTTTTAGGCCGATTCTCAAGCGTAATGTAATAAATTCCTATTGAGTCCTACATTTCCCATGCATGTTATCGTGGAAATCAAGCTTTTTTTTATTTATTTTGAAGTCTTCAGCCTGATACGATATCCACCGATGAATCCAAGAAAAACACAACTCAACAAAGATTAAAACATTGCTAATATGTTGATCTACAACTTTATAAAACAGTTTGATATTTATGAGTAATTGATTGTGGTTTTCAAAACGGAAGAAATTTAAATTGTGAAAGGCATCCGAATTTATTGAACCGGATTTATCGTTCCACTACCAAACGAATACCGAACCGGGTAGGTGCATCGTCGTGGAACTTTTGACACTGACACTGAGTCAGTCGAGAAATTTTTGCAGAGAATTTTGCTGCTTCTTTTCCAATAATTTCCCATTTTTATTTCGACTCCCTGGTTGGCAAACAGATTTTGCCTTTGGAGAAAGCTACCTAAGTAAATCGTGTTACTGTTGGTGGTGGAGGTGGCGGTGCTGAAAGTGGTGGTCGAAAACGTCTCGTTGCAGTCCGCACTGAAGTTAGTCACGATTCGAACGCATTCCCAGATCAGGTGCGTTGTGTTGCTGCTGCTGCTGCTGCTGCATTTCGGAAGTCATCATCGCGATAGTCACGACCCCTTGGCAGGAGAAACAGTAGTACCTGCTTTAGACCATGTCCACCAAAAAACCGGACGTTGCTGACAGCTGGGAAGAGATCGACGAGGAACGGGTAAGTGGTAGCAAGAAGGAAACTGCTCAGCCGTCGGCGGTAGGGCGGCCACACCGCTCAACTCATCACCCCTTGTGACCTTGTTCACTAATTGACGCTGTGTGTGCTTTTTCTCACCCCCGGTCGCTGCTATCTTGTGGACTCGATGGACGTCCAGTTACCCGGCACCATATCGATATTGAAAAACACATCCAACAACACGACAGGAACGAGCACGAAGGTAAACAGTAGGGCCTCCACGAGTGCCGTGCGTCAACAGGACACGTTATCGCAAACGCTGGAAGACGAATTGCGGCCGAAGATGGTGCCACGACCAATGCAAATCTTGAAGCGTCCGCAGTCGAGCGCGGGAACGGATGGCAAAAGTCCGGTAGACAACAAACCCAAGACACAGATCAAATCGCTCGACCAGCGCAAGGAGGAGTACGCCAAAGCGCGGTTACGTATTCTCGGGTCGGCACACGATGAAGAGGAAACGGAGTATGTATCGGCAGGAATCGGAAAGCATCCAAATGTCAATCATTAAATCCCACACCGTCTAATGACGTAACCTTTCATTCTCTTGTAGGACAAAGAAAGCAACAGCTACGACGACAACTTCGAATTCTACCGGCACTAACGGCCTTCGAATAGGCAATGTTAACAATAATAATAATAATAATAATAGCAACAACAATGGGATTGGAGGTAACAGTGGAGTGGGGGTCGGTGGTGTCGGTGTAGTTGGAAACCCCGCAAATAGCAGTGCGAATAACGCCTACCGTTACTATCCACCGTATCGGCAACAGGCGCCCATTGGAACGTTCCCACCGTCGATGCAAAACGGTCCACCGCCACCACCTGGAGCTGGTCAGTCCGCCGGAATGTACTACCCTCATATGGGTAACCAAAGCCAGCATCATCCCATGCACAGTCCACACCACCCACTGCATCATCCCCCAAGTGCGTTCCCGCACGTTCCACACCATCACCATCATCTGCAGCACAATGGCCATCCGTACCAGCATCAGCAACACTTTGGGCAGCATATAAACTCTGCACCGGGCACCCAACATATGTACGGTGGTCGTAATGGGGGAAACGTACCCGGTGGATCGGGTTTCTTTCCCAAGGGGGGGCCGTCATCGTTCGCCGAAGTTAACGGTGGGGCACCGCTGCTCGGACATGCTCCACCCGGAGTTCACCCGAACCACCCGTACGGTGTTGGTGCCACTGGCGGGTATGGACAGGCAAACGCCAATCTGGTCGGGCACGGAGGAGCCAACATAAGCAACAATCAGCACGTGCTGCGTCTACCAGCTGGACCGGACGGTTCTCAAGGATTCAACGTGCGGCGGTAGCTAGCTGAAGATGGTTGAGGATATGTAGTGGTGGCCGGGTCAGTGATCAAGATGGCACTTTCCCTCTTACCTTCGCTATCTCGACCTGCGCATGCAGCATGCCGATAAAAAATAGGTTAGTTTCGAAAGATAAAGTTGGTTTCCCGGTTTCATTTTTAACATTTACACCATACCATACTTGTTTGTGGAAACATTGCGCTGAAAAACTGGCAATTCTATTCAAACACCTCTCCCATGTTTTCTTCTAATCTTTCAAGATGAAAACGTTGTCTTGCTCCTAACCTTAACCACAAACCCGCAATAAGGCTCGCTAACGAACGCTTCTCTTACATTTAACATACCCTTTCCGGTGCAGGTACTCAGGCAAAACCTATTAACATGGTTTTTTTTCTGTAAACTCTTCCGTAGCAAACTTTTTCCTACCCCTCCACAAATGTTTGAAAGTAACTGTATCATAACGGAAAGTTGTAAAATGATTCGCGATAAGTTAAGTTTCTTTGCTGTTTGTGTATGCACGTGGGACCGGAACACTAGGAACGAATTGGCTGTTGTTAGGCAGAATCGGACCCAGATTAATGAAGAGCGGTTTTAGGTTTTAAGAAAAGGAAACGTTAAAGGCAAAAGATGACGAGCAATCCGCGAGCAACAAGTAGCCAGTCAAAAGTCCCGTGCCTGGGAGTGACGAAGGACACAATGTTGATATGTGTTTCCATGTTACACACACACACATACATGCATTGGCGCCTCAACAATCATATAAAATATATTTTTTTCATGTTTTTATATTTTATGAGTTATGTACGTAGTATATGCGTTTATAAACAATGATGATGGTGCAACTGAATACTCTAAATCGGTCGTTAGTTTCACTTGTTTCCTTTTTGCTCCATACTTACTAGGCACATCCGAAGGGTTGGGAATAGTAGTTTTTACTGACAAGTTTTTTTTATCGGGTTTCAAGACATTTCATTATCTTCCTATAGAAAATCTAGATAAATTTTAAGAAGCGAAAGTCAAAATGTGATTGTAATTGTATTTAGCAAAAGTTTTGTGCCTTTAAAGGAAAAAGGTGCTTTTTTTTCTTTTAATGATAATGAAAAGGTGGTTTAGCCAGAAGGTTGCAGATCCACCGGCTGATCACCGGCTCAACATGTTTCCATGGAAATGGAACGCGTTAAACCATCATACACATTGAACGCTACCGTTTAAAGTGCAGTAAGGATAACATATTTGATTGATTGAACGCACCACGTGGAGAGAATTGACGATCGTGATCGTCACCTTCATCTACGCTATAGTTTTTGCACTACCAAATTCCTTTTTTCATTACCTTCACTAGGAAACCTAAACATGCGCTAGGATGCTGTGGAGCGACTTGCTCAGACGATCATCTCACAAATGCTCCCCAAGAGAGAGAAAGAGATTACAAGCTAAGGAATTGTAAGAAAATGTGAGACAAGTTGCCTAGCTCGCTCTGGAACTCGTTTTTGGAAGCTGAACACGGCACGATGGGTAGGCATTAAGTTACCGTGCGACGGCCGGGCTGTCGGCAAAGTGGTGCGATCACTCGAACGATCAACAGCGGCAAGAAACGACGCGACTCGGCTGTAGACAATTGATTCTTGAAGAACGTCCCATCGTCTGTTAATCTGTGCTCGCGGGTTAAACTTAGCTTCATTCCTGGGTGACGCCTTGGGCTCTAATCAACCTCAATTAGTGTGCGGCATCGAGTGTCGCGTGTTTGTCCTCTCAGGGAAACCATGGCCAGCGTTGGTGATTTCGCATCGAAGAAGAAGGTGCTGGTGATTGGAAGTGGGGGCCGTGAGCATGCCATCTGCTGGAAGCTTTCGCGCAGCGATCGGGTTGCTGCGGTGTACGCACTTCCCGGCAGTCCCGGCATTGCGGCCGTCCCGAAGCTTCATCAGGTGTCGGATGTAAGCGTGAAGGATTTCAATGTAAGTTACAACTAGGTTAGGTGTGTGTATGTGTTCGTCTGTAATTGCACGGATTTAATTTGGTGTTTACTTCCTGCACAGGCCATCGTAACCTGGTGCAAGCGGAACCAGATCGATCTTGTCGCGGTCGGACCGGAAGATCCGCTTGCTGACGGGCTGGGGGATGTGCTGCGTGCGGCCGGAGTAAAATGCTTCGGCCCCGGCAAACGTGGTGCGCAAATCGAGGCAGATAAAAACTGGTCCAAAGATTTCATGCATCGGCACGGCATTCCAACGGCCCGGTACGCCAGCTTTACCGAAGCGAACGAAGCGAAAGCTTTCATCCGGCAAGCACCGTACCAGGCGCTGGTGGTAAAGGCGGCCGGGCTGGCCGCCGGGAAAGGTGTGATCGTGGCGGAATCGATCGACGAAGCGTGCGCCGCCGTGGACGATATTCTGGGCGAGCGAAAGTTCGGTGCCGCCGGTGAGGTGGTCGTTGTGGAGGAGAAACTTTCCGGCGAGGAGGTCTCGGTTCTGGCCTTCGTCGATTCACGAACGGTGCGGGTGATGCTGCCGGCGCAGGACCATAAGCGGCTGCTCGATCAGGATCGGGGACCGAATACGGGCGGAATGGGTGCCTACTGCCCCTGTCCGATAATCAAACCAGCACAGCTCGAGCTTGTCGTGAGGGAGGTCCTGCAGCGAGCCGTCGATGGATTGCGCGAGGAAGGGATCCAGTACAACGGTAAGTCGTTGCCGTAGCTAACCGCTGCTTCTCGATTGCTGTTTTTGTTGCTAATGAAATCGAACTCGGTTAGCGATAAGAAGGGACTCTCCGTGTACAACCACGTCCTCGAGAGGTCAGGATGGATCGAGCAATCAAAACGAAAACAACTCACCACGATTGTAGGGCATCCAAGTATTCCGGGGAGTTCACGATACTTTTCGTCACTGGTCCGAGCGCCGAGATGACGTACCATTTTCCAACTCGCTCTGCTGCAAAACTCTGTGTGCATTTTGACCCATTAGTTTTATTGATAAGACGGAGGAAAAAGACTGTTATACACTTAATCGAGCGATGATCGTGTAGTAACAGTAATACTCTGGTAAACAAACGGTACAATTCAAGTTTGTTTCGATCGTATTTTGCTGTGCTGTTGTTTTTCTGTTTCGTTCTTAAATCTGTTTATTATGTCGTATCCCTGGAGATTAGATTGTTTTGTAAGCAAATGCATCAACAAGCTTTTTTTCAATGACAAAATAATTCTTTAGGTTCATTCATTCATCCATAAGCAGTATTTTGCAGCATTTCGACCATTTTCATACCGGTTGCCATGGTTCCCCATGCATTTTGATACGTTGGTAACAATTTTGAAATTCATCTCATACTGCACGAATATCTCCAACACAATTACTTTACTGTTTTCCGACTCTATTGCTTCACCTTTAGGTGTCCTGTATGCCGGTATGATGCTTACCCCGAACGGACCGAAAACGCTCGAATTCAACTGCCGCTTCGGCGATCCGGAAACGCAGGTCATCCTTCCGCTCCTCGAGACCGACCTGTACGAAGTCATGGATGCAACGTGCGATAATCGATTGCACGAGATCAACCTAAAGTTCCGGGCCGGTCTGTCCGCGGTCGGTGTGGTGATGGCAAGCAAAGGCTATCCGGAAACATCCACCAAGGGTTGCGTTATTAAAGGTAAGAGCCCTCTAATTGTGTTGATTTTTTCCGTGTTATTTAACGTACCATTTTTCCCCGCTTAAATCAGGCCTTGATACTGTCGCGGCACGTCCCGAACATTTGGTCTTTCACTCCGGTGTGGCGAAAAATGATCGCGACGAGTTCGTTACCAACGGCGGCAGGGTGCTGATCGGAGTGGTCCTCCACAGTGACCTCAAACAGGCGGCAGCGCTCGCCACGGCAGCCTGCAGCACGATCAACTTTGAGGGTTCGCAGCATCGGTTGGACATTGCGCAGAAAGCTTTCAAACAGTAATTTCATCCGGTTTAGTTTCGTGTGTGTGTGTTGACCCATTGCGAAAATAAACTCCCTTACGTTCACAGGGAATAATAATTGGAACATGTACTCGTGTACTTACAAAAAAAAAACAGATTCATTCATTGCCATTAGTGTACAGACAGGTGGTTGGGTTTGTGGCCAGGTAATTCACGCACGGTCTCTTTCGTTGCAGTCTGAGTCTTTCATACAAATCCAGCGGCGTCGATATCGATGCCGGCGATGCACTTGTACAACGGATTAAGCCGCTCGCCCGTGGAACGAACCGGCCCGGCGTTATTGGAGGGCTTGGAGGTTTCGGGGGACTGTTTCGTCTAAATGATGTAAGTAGATAAAAACAGAGCAATGAAAACAAATTCTGCAGTAGTGAAGCAAAGGCCGAATTAGTTTTTTTAAAATAATTATTGCGTCCCAGTTTCTGATTTATCGCCAATTTTTCATTAAACAAATTTAATTGGTGAAAAAATATTAATCGATAAAGATGAACTCTCCAAGGCAGTAAACGGATATTCGTAAAGATTTCACTTTTTGTAAAAATTAATTTATTGAATGCGTTACACGCTGCGTTACAATGACATACCCGTATATTATGACTGTTTTACAATGAATTACTACTAAAGCGACATATGATATCCAATCTCGATTTCGGCAGGTTACCTACAAGGATCGAAATGGAAAACAGGTCCGGTACAAAGATCCCGTTCTCGTCCAAGGCACGGACGGTGTTGGAACAAAGCTGAAGATTGCCGAGGCGCTGAACTGTTGGGACACGATCGGTATCGATCTGGTGGCGATGTGTGCGAACGATGTCCTTTGTGCCGGTGCGGAACCACTTGCCTTCCTCGACTACATAGCGTGCGGTCGGCTGGAGGTTCCAACGGCGGCCCTCATCGTGAAGGGCATCGCGGAGGGTTGTCGGGAGACAAACTGTGCCCTGCTCGGTGGAGAAACGGCCGAAATGCCATCAATGTATGCACCGGGAAAGTACGATCTGGCCGGATATTGCGTGGGAGTGGTTGAAGCGGACCAGATTCTTCCCCGAGTGGATCGGATTAAGGCCGGCGATCTCGTAATCGGACTCCCGTCGAGCGGCGTCCATAGTAATGGGTTTAGTTTAGTGAATAAAATCCTCGAAACGACTGGCACAAAGTTGACCGATCGTGCTCCGTTCGGTGAGGATGATTGTTCGAGCTTTGGCGATGAACTGCTTACCCCGACGCGGCTCTACGTGGCCCCGGTGCTACCGTTGCTAAGGCAGACGGATACGGTGCGTGCACTGGCGCACATTACCGGTGGTGGGCTGGTGGAAAACGTTCCCCGTGTCCTGTCGAAAGAGCTCGCAGTGGAGGTGGACTTCAGTGAGGTGGTAATTCCACCGATCTTCGGTTGGCTAGCAGCCGCCGGAAACGTAACCGAGTGCGAAATGTTGCGTACGTTCAACTGCGGCATTGGAATGGTGTTGATCGTCGATGGAACCGATGGAACGTGGAAGGAAAAGCTGGCTGGACAAGGGGCGGTGCTTTTGGGAAAAGTAACCCCCAGGAAGAGCGCTACCGAACAGCAGGTTGTGGTGCACAATTTCTCTGTAGCGATCGAGCGTTCGGCTGCACCGTATCGTAACAAGTTCCCGGTCAAACCATCGAGTGGATCAGCGAAAACAGCGTCATCGATTTCGTACAAGGACAGTGGCGTTGACATAACGGCCGGTGACGATCTGGTGCAGAAGATCAAACCATTCGCCAAGTCTACCAATCGCCCTGGTGTGATGGGAGGGTTGGGTGGCTTTGGAGGGTTGTACCGATTGCGTGATGCTGCACTGAGGGAGCTGAACGATCCCATTCTCGTGCTCGGTACGGACGGTGTCGGGACGAAGTTGAAGATCGCCCAGGACTCGCATAGACATGGAACGGTCGGAATCGATTTGGTGGCCATGTGCGTCAACGATATCATCTGTAACGGTGCGGATCCGGTAAACTTCCTTGACTACTACGCCTGCGGGAAACTGAATGTCCCGGTGGCCGCACAGGTGATCGAAGGAATCGCAGAGGGTTGTCGGCAGGGCGGAAGTGCGCTGCTCGGTGGAGAAACTGCAGAAATGCCGGGTATGTACGCCCCCGGTGTGTATGATTTGGCCGGGTTTTCACTCGGGATTGTCGAACAAAGCCGGATGCTGCCGAAAGTGGACACCGTTTGCCCGGGGGATGTGATCATCGGGCTTCCATCGAGTGGAGTACACAGCAATGGATTCAGCCTGGTGCATAAGATCCTCGAGTTCAACGGACTTACCCTGAACGATGTGGCCCCGTTTAGTGCGACCGGTAAAACGTTCGCCGAGGAACTGCTCGTTCCCACGAAGATCTACGTTCGGGAATTGCAACCACTTCTCGCTGAGGATGGCCTTGTGAAAGCTTTGGCGCACATTACCGGCGGTGGGTTTACGGAGAATATTCCCCGAGTACTACCGGCCGACGTTGCCGCCTTTCTCGATCTGGCCGAAATGCATGTGCTTCCCATTTTCGGATGGCTGGCACGTGCGGGTAATGTTACGGCGGAGGAAATGCTGCGCACGTTCAACTGCGGCATCGGGATGATGCTCGTTGTGCCCACGGAACATAGAGACACGGTACTGGAGCGCCTGGAACCGTTCGGAGGTCGAATGCTTGGTACAATCGTGAGGCGAACTGATCCTCTCGGTGGGCGGGTGATTGTGCACGGGTTCGAGGAGACGCTCCAGCAGGCAAAGGTTACCTGCACCCTGCCGAAGAAACGTATCGCCGTACTGATTTCCGGCTCCGGAAGTAACCTGCAGGCGTTGATCGATGCAACGCGCAACACCGCTTTCGGCATTCGGGGTGAGATCGTGCTGGTGGTTTCCAACAAGGATGGCGTCTTTGGCCTTGAACGTGCCGCCAAGGCGGGCATCCCATCGAAGGTGATCCTACACAAGAACTACGCGACGAGGGAACTTTTCGACGAAGCCGTCTCGAAAGCGCTGGTCGAAGCGCGTATCGAACTGGTTTGTCTGGCCGGGTTTATGCGAATCCTCTCGGAAGCGTTCGTTAAGCGGTGGAAAGGAAAGCTGATCAACATCCATCCGGCCCTGCTGCCTAAACACAAGGGTACCCATGCGCAACGGCAGGCACTCGCGGCCGGTGACCTGGAGTCTGGCTGCACGGTACACTTTGTCGACGAAGGAGTCGACACCGGTGCTATCATTCTGCAACACCGCGTGCCCATTCTACGGAACGATACGGAGGAAACGCTTACGGAACGGATTCACCGGGCGGAGCATCGTGCGTATCCGGAGGCACTTCGTTTGGTAGCGAATCAAACAGTAACTCTCAGCGGGGAAGGTCAGGTGGTATGGAATTAGGACAACCATAACCAATGTTGACGATTAGCAAAATGACCAACTGAACAGGTAGCGTGTAAGCAAAGAATTTGTCAAATTGAAAGATGAGTGATGAATTTCCCGAAATTAGAAACTCTCAAAGGAGGACCGTTCTAGGCGGACTGCAACACCTTTGTTGAAACGTTTGTTATCCTTTTTTTAAATACTATATTATATTTCTACCGAAACAATGAACTAATAAATCCTGCTAAACTGGACGCAGTTGTTGGCTCGTTATCATCCTTTTTCACGTCATAGCGATTCGTCGGTGGCTCTTTTATCGCCGATCTAGATGAAGGGAGTTTCTGTGGCCCTTGTTGGAGCAACTCCTCACTCATCCGTTCCAGATTGAGGCGGATCATCTGCTTGCTTAGCATCGGTACGATCAGGTTGAACTTGTCGATCATTTTATTCACACGCAAGACGGCGTCTTGCTGCTCCTCGAGTACCTTTTCCCACTGCTGTTCCTCATTCACAGTAAGAGGAACGGGACCAAGTTTAGCGCGTGCTCGCTGTAGATCGTCCCTCAGGCCACCGATCGCCTCTCGAATATCCTTGTGCAGTGTAATCCACTCCGGCGTGAAGCCATTGTCCAGCAGAATTTTATTAATTTTGTGCGTGGTAAAATCGACGTAAGGATTCTGCGATTGATGATCCGGCAAAGGTTTGCCGAAACCAGAAAGATTACTAAAGTCGCCGCGTGACATCGCCTCCTGTATCAGGTCCTCTATGACCCGGTCGTAGCCGTATTTGGTTTTGATTTCATGCTTCTTAAAGTAGTCCCCCTTCTTCATTAGAGCAGTTTCCGATGCCTGCGCCTTTGAGAGCCGATGTTCAAGGACGCGCTCCTGTGCCTTCACCGCACGGACCGCTTGGTATTGCTTCTGGCGTTGTGCCGGCGTACCGAAACCAATGCCATCGAAGCTAAGGTACTGCCGGTGCTGGGGGGCCGTGTGTTTGATGTCGAAGATTTTGACCTGTTCCTGCAGGTCCTCAACGATTCCGCGGCGAGCTTTGGCGAACTTCTCCTGCAGTACACGGAAGGCTGAATCTACCTCTTGGAACTTTTCTGCACTCGCTTCCGGGTGGCCACTGTCCGGGTGAAGCTTTTTCACCAGCGTCAGATAAGCCTGGCGGACCGTGTTCTGATCGGACTGCTCGGAAACGCCAAGAAGGCGATAGCATTTCTGCAAGGCAAAAGCAAGATTGAATAGATTGTGATGACTATGAAGTAAAGTTCGTATTACTCACGTTATATAATTCACCTCGGCGCGTGTGGAACATTCGAACGAAACATATTTTGCATCGAACACTACCGGGCAATAGTCGGTAAGCATACATTGTATAGCGATACAGCGACCGTTTTGTGAACCCTAATGGAAGGAAAACGATAGGAATTGTTGAAAAACCAAAAAAATAACAACATCAAAACAAACAAACAGACCGGCGCTGTGACCTTGAAAGCTGGTTTATTGAGTGACGTGTTTTTGTTAAAAAAAAATGTAAAGTTACAATTTAGTTTTACTAGAATTGATAACGAACCAAGAATTCCAATAGCCGTAACACTAACAATCCCAGTTTAAGGACCAACTAAAGTCCAAAAAGACTGATTTGCAAGAAGTTTCAAACAATAACAAAAAACAGCTGACAATTCGCTAGTGAATCGGTTCGAATTCACGAAGGGTCCTTTTCTGTGCTGTTTTCCACTATTTTTACTGGAATACTTACTTACAAGAAAATTGTGAAAATTGTTTGCTAAACCGAAAGATTTGCGTATTAAATTGGTGACTTTTTCGATAAATGCTGTAAATGTTCTCAAACTTTTAATTCGAATTATTCGAACGAGTTTCTTTTTTACGAACCGGTTCGATTCGAATGCAAAATGACAAGTTGACAGTGAATAAAAAGGATCGCACATATTTGCAGGTTATTTCTTTCTTCTTACATTGACATCAGTTGGTACGGTAACGATATTTACAAAAACATTTGAATTGATCGGAATTTAAAGTTATCTAGAATTATTGGAGACGCTATAGTTACTTAAAAAAGGTAGTTATTGGTATTTTAAGTATCACAAATAAGTTGTTTTTTTGTGGCATTCATTCTTTTTGGACCTTAATGGCGTGGTAAACAATCCGCACTGTCAATTGAAGTTGAGAGTATACATTTACCTGCACGAACATTCCACCTTGATAATTGGCAAAAAAGAAGTGACGACGACGGAACAGTACTTTCTACGTCGGAGTGAAAGAAAACTTTCGGTCTGCGCGAGCTGGCCGTTTCGTGGAAGTAGACGTGGAAAGTGGCTACAGCAACACAGTTTACAAAACAATTTTATAGGGCAGGAGGTTTATCGGAAAGCGATATCAGATTCGTGTTAGCAAACAGACGTCGGTTCTCGTGACACGATGGCAGAAAAGCGACGTGCCAAGAAGCGGAAGGATGTAAGTGGCTTGGATCGTCTTCACCCTCCCCAAACGCTTGTGCGACGAAAGGTCAAGGCTTTATTTAGTGTTTTGCTTGGCGGATTGATAAGCGCGTAATGTTGTGTAAATTCCAAACGTGTTCTTTGGCCAGCCATCAACCCGTAGAGTGGTACAGTGGGTCAACGTGTCAGATAGGACTTGTGGAGAAAGTTTTCTCCATCGTTTAACCCCTTTTACTTTTCTGTTTACGTCCCCTTTTCTTGTCGCCGATCGCCTATACTACGTCAAACCCGCCCGATTATTACACTAATTGATTTGGCCTACTACGTCGGCTGGTAAGCTGATTGATCGTGAACAAATCGAGATGGGTGTGGATTTGTACGGGGCCTCTCCAGACGCCGTTGGTCGCTCCGAGGGTTTTTTTTTGCTACGCAGAAGAATAAAAAGAGGTCACTGGCTCGGATTCGGTTGAGTGATGGTGCGAGAACTGTTGGGAAGTAGAAGAAGAAGGAGGCCAGTGCATCACCTGAACAAATACTTATCTCGGGCGCGCGTGCCGCATTTGCTCTTGATATTATTTTCGTGGCAGCATCGTGGAAGCGTTTTTATGCTACACTATCCAATTGTTGCGCTCCATGACGACGATAATCGTTTGCTCAATTACTTCCAATTGGTGCTGTCGTGTCGTTGACGTTGATGCACATATTTTGTTTACTATTTTTCATCCCTTCAGGAGTACACCGGACCCGGAGGATCAGAGCAGGATATCGAGAAAGCCTCCAAAGAGGAGTACAAGGTGGCGAAATGGCTCAAATCGAACGTACCGACGAAAAAGACCAAATTTTTGAATCACAACGTGGAATATTTCTCTGGTAGGTGAATCCCCTTCCGCTTAGTACTTTGTTGTCTCAAGTACGCGAACAGTCAAATGGCGTCGTAGTGTGCCGTACGATAATTGCTTTGTTTTGTTTCCATCACCCATCTTGTCGCATTTCGTTGTTGACGTATTTTATCTTTTTTTTTTTTACTTTTAGCCATCAAAGCTGTCGATGCACTGCTTGCGTCAAAGTTTGCTCAGGGAGACAACTGTCTCTTCCCTCACCGGCAAGCCGTAATCGATTTTATGGGGGATATGCTGTTTCACAAATTTTTCCACCGCGCCCGAAAGGTCCCGGTTAGCGAGCAGGAGCTGCGCGGGAAGGGTAGTAAGAAGGCAGTGGACGGCAAGGACGCTGGAGGTGGTAAGGGAGCAGCATCTGTAAAGGACGAGCGCGCCACCGATGCTGAGAGCAGCCATGCCGAGGGCAGCAAGGTGGAGAAGGTAACAGCGGAGGTGGCAGAAAAGAGAAAGCGTAAGATCCGGCTAGAGATGCACCCGGAACAGCTGTTCATCGATGGACACGAGGCGTACGTTTGGCTGTACGATCCGATTCCCATGCACTACTGGATCTTCGGGGCGCTGCTGGTGGTGGGCGCTATCGTGATCTGTCTGTTTCCGCTATGGCCACCGCTGTTGCGAAAGGGTGTCTACTATCTGAGCATAGCGGCGGCCGGGTTTTTGGTGTTCATCCTCGGCCTGGTCGTACTGCGTTGCATTATCTTCTGTCTAATCTGGGTAGCTACCGGAGGAAAGCATCATTTCTGGCTTCTGCCAAACCTAACCGAGGACGTCGGCTTTTTCGCCTCCTTCTGGCCATTGTACAATGTGAGTCTAGACGATTTACTCCCGAGAAATGTTTGCGCAACAGCTGACAACTTCTTACAATTTCTAGCACGAGTACAAAGATGGCCAACTGGGCAGCGATAAGGGTAAAAAGTCGAAAAAAAGTCGAAAACGCGATAAGAACAGCGGTGACGAGGAGGAACCCACCGGAACCAGCATCCCGCCGACGATCGACGAGGTGAAGGAACGTGACACAGACGCGGAAAGCGCCAGCAAAAAGACGCCGAAGGCGGAAACCGAAGGCCTACGAAGACGAGCCGGTAAAGAGCCACCACCGGTTCCTGCTCCTCCTGCCCCGCCAGTCGTAACCGTGGAAGAGACGATCTATGAAGAGAAAAAGTGAGTTTGTGGAATGCAATGAGCGGGAGAGGGTGGTGAAAAACGAAACTGTTTGTTGTCTTGTTCATCTTGTGCTGATTTGTTTCTGTACAAATGGTAATCTTGTTTCACTGCATAAAAGTAAAACTAAACCATCATTGGTATTAGGTGTATTTTTGAAATTTTAAATCTAATCTTTAATGGGTTTTTGATTTCATTTTTGAGGTTCTATTTGTTGTTTTTTATTGCTTTTCGCTTATATTTGCAACCCTTTGGGTTTGCTTTCGCAGCGAGGAAACGTTTTCTTACCATATTTATAGCTTATTGCTACCATTATTTTATTTCTTAAACTTATTTTTCTATATTGCAATATAATTTGCAACTCACAGAACAATCTGATCCACAAGAGCTTATATATATCGTCTGCGTATCTATGAGCTGTGTCAGATATGTTTTATTCTGCTTCAAACGATTCAAAGTTTCTATTAATATATTTTGAACAATTGAATACAATTAGTAAAAATTATAGAATTCATCCCACATTCTTAGAAAAATGTCTAAACAACCAATATGTTTAATGGCATGGCATAGTTTCCAAATCATTAATTGATATTTCCTTTTCATATAATTCTACATATGTGCTTTCCGTTGGGAAAAGTCTTGCAAAATTTTTGATGCTTTCCGTCCTTTGTTCAGCAAAATGCATTATGTGTTAAACAAAATTACTGGTCTGCAATCAATGTTTTCCTCTTTCCTGTAACCGTTCTAGCTCCGCTACACCATCAGAGAGCGATTCCGAAGGTTCGCAACGCTCCTCGACGGGGAAAGACTTCGAAATGGTGGAACCGGACGAGGTTGACACCTCCTAAATAAACATCAACACAATAGACCTACTGATCGTTCTCTCACGCTCTCATAGACGATTTTCTGTTGAAAACATTAAAAATCAAATAACTCAAAAAACAGGCCACGTGGTAGTATTTACTTTGCGCCGGAAAACAGAAACAAAACGAAGAAACACACACACTGAGGCACACTTCAACATGATCACCAACATCGCTATCATTGTCATCATCATCATCATCATCATCACAACCGTTTTTGGGATCTTTATACAAACTATGAACGGGCTCATAACTGGAATTAAAAATACTAAATGTTCGGCCGCTTCGGTGTATGCCTGACGACTACCCAGACGCCCTGTTTTCTAGCGCGAGCGCGGATTGCAGCCGGCACCGGGGCCGATTAGTCGGTAGGCTGCTAGCTGCAGCCGGCTCCGGTGAAGCGATTGGTCCAGCACGCGCTGGGCTAAAGTTATTACCGAACATTTGATAATGGTCCCCCCGGCGCTGGCACACGCGGTATCAACAGCAGGAGGGGCCCGCTGTGTCTGTGTGCTTCGGCTACTGCTTCCTATCAGCAGCTGAGTTTCAGGCGAGGCGAGGTTTAAGAATGATCGTTGGTAGAATACGATCTTGGCAGCGCGTGGAGTGATTGTGTGTTTTTGTTGGGATGTGGTAACTAGAATTTTGCCAAACTTGTGGCCACAAGTGCACTGGACTGTGGCATGTGGTTTGTACTGCCGTTCGCCAAAGCAGATGATGCGTTCGGTGCTGGATTTGAACAGAAAAACTAATGAACACTAATTTGATGACGTGACGTCCTTAACACTATTACAGGCTGAAATCTTACCTTTATACTTGTCACATGAGTTGAAGATCTGGACACACTATGGCATTTGCTACCGAGGCAGCTAGGAGAGACATTATTTTATGCAACTGATGTTGTGTTTGGTAGGGATGAGTGTATATTTAGCGAGTAAATTATAATGATCATAGTGTGTAAAGCCGGACGAAGTTAAAATGTTAGTGTAGAACAGGAAAAGCTAGATCACACATTCAATCGATACGATCAGTCCCAAATTGTGAAACGTTTTCAATAGCTCTAAACGGCTTCGCCTCTATTACCGTAATCCATCAAAAATGCATTAGCGAATCCGAAACAAAACAGCAAAAAGTCGACTCAAAATCCACCCGAGAGCGTCCCGGCGACGGCCCGGCTCCGCATTATCACTCGCCAACCCCACAATTCCCCCCATCTAGCAGTGAGTTATGTGCGTCCGCTTATCACGACCTCACTTCCGCGCTTTGGTTGATTTTTTGGTGCCTTTGTAACTGCCTTTTTTTCTTTCTTCAATCGAACCATTTGTGCATTTTTGTAAAGTCGGAAAGGTTAGGAGACGTCGTGCTAGGGGTTACAACTACAAAAAAACCCATCCAAACAATCTAAAACTGAAAACAAAAAAAAGTTTGAACACAGCCGACACTCGCGAATCGATTGGCGATCCTCTTCGCCACCAAGTTCGAGACAGTGATAGACAAACCGCGAAACGGTGGACACACAACTGACCGATGGAGATGCTGAACGTTAATCTTACGTGAATCGCACGCATCCTCGTCCCGGATGTGTGTGTGTGTGCTTGTGTTAATAAACGGTTTAAAGTTATTTTCTACTACCGGCACTCTGGAAAGAGTATACCCGGAAGCTAGAATCCATCCATAAGAATCCGCGTTGAAACAAACGAAACAAATTATTAATTTATTGTCCGTAGTCAATATCCCTCTCCCCGAGTGAAGACAAACACAAATCATCCCTCTTAGAGAACATAGTCCCCCTTTGTAGAACCCGACCTCCCGCGGGGGCTTAAAAGCAGGCACTCGAGTGATTTCATGTGGGTATGGGAAAGTAACCAATAAACAAATAATCAAACAGAGGTGTAACAGAGAGAAACGTAAACGGAAGTGCAAACGACAAGAATAATTATACGGAAATCTTTAGTTTTTCGTAGTGTGCAAGTTTAGATACGGTTATATTCAATAAACTTTATGGTATGAAAACTACCCACAGGAGGCTTTTCGATCGCGATGGTAGTTCGGGGGATGTTTTGTAAAGCGTGAATCGAGCGGGAAAAAGATGAGAATGGGAAACGGTGCTCGCTAGTGTCACAGCATCCAGAACGAAAGAAAAAAAAAACGCGTGAGTATTTTTCAATGGTTAGCTCGCAATGGCAGACCGAGATAAGAGTTTTATTTCAAAACGCATGTCATGTGTAGCATTGGTCAGTGCCCCAACGATGGCAGGGCGGTGTGCGGATGGTAAAAGTTCGAGTGGGTATCACTCCCCGGGGCCGGTTCGTTTGAGTTTAAACCAAACTTCATTTTAACGGCGCCCAACAATGTACCACAGTAGGCGTAGAGTGAAAAAGTAAAGTATCTCCACCATTCCGAGCACACTGAAACCGAGGAAAAAGCCTGCCGTCCCCCCGATGGACACTGGAAATGGAGGAAAAAAAGGACAGAAGGGGAGAAAATCTGAATTAAAAGCTGAAAATCAATTTCACTTCCGTGCGGTTATCCGGTTTGCGGAGCGGACATCCGACACGTGGGTGTCGATTATAGGAAAAGCAAACGAGACAGCAAGCTCTACTGACCGAGTAGGTCGGTGAAGGTAAATAGTAGCTGGCGGCTGAAGCGCACCAACGGATACCGCTTCATGACGACCAGTCCACCGATGCTTCCGATGAGCTTTTGCGTTTGTTTGAGGACCTGCAAAGAAAAACAATGAAAAAGAAAAAATGAAAAACCAATTGCAATAGCATATACGAGGGGGTGTTAAACAACAGTGTGAAGGACGTGAGTTTGGCGATGGGTGTTTGAGTGGTTGCATTATCTCCCGATGGTGAAGTGCACGAGATAAATCCTACCGGAACGTGCTTTTCGTGCCATTTTAGTTTGTTAGTCGCGATAGCGTGCGGGAGGTTTTCTGAGCTCATCGAGTTACATCTCGTTATGCACTTTCCTGTTCACAGATTCAAATGCATATTTTCACTGGCGAGTTATTTTCAGGAAGCGACAAATGCGTCCACTGCGCGGCACGAGGTACTTGATTTCCCTAATGAATTGCAAGTACTCTGACCGAGCAGCAACGTGTTGTGTGAACCCTTAAAGATACATTGTTGCGAAACATCAGATTCCAATGAGTTTGATTTCGTGATTGCACAAAGAATTTATATCTAAAAAACTAAATTTATTTATTATTTCAGTGTAAATTCTAAGCTTCATTTCTTCAAATTTTTATGTTGCGGTCCGGGAAAACCGTTATAGAACATACTTTTCAGTATGTTGTAATTGTTTTCCGTTAAATTTTTTATGTTTTTCTAATCGTACAATTAGTGCAGTTATGGATGTATGGATTTTAAAGAGAATATGAAAAACGTCGTTTTATTTCCTGGCACTTAGCTACAATTACACATCCTAATATAATTGTAAACGTAATATTTTGATGAATTTCGTTAATATCAAAAACTAAATTTAAGCAATACGGCCAGGCCGTCTTCTGTTCTTTCTTAAAAAAAAAAAACTAAATTTATAAAATTAACAACACGTAGTTTAAGCTGTACCTGTTTGTTTTCGATGATAACCTTCGAACCGACACAGTTCTGCTCGCAATAGCAGGGAATGCCCTTGTTGTCGTTGTTATCCTCCTGAAACTCCAGGAACAGTTTTTGGTAGCGTGGGAAGCATTTCATCAACTGCCGGTAGTGACACACTTTCTTCATATTGGAGCCAGCTGGGAGGGAGGAAAAAGATTGCAATGAATGTATGCGTTGCCGAAAGCACTGCAAGCCACTGAGTGCCGGAAGGAATCACTAACCGGGATTAGGATAGAAATGTGGTATGCATCCGCACAGTTTGTAGGCCATCTGGATCCGGCATTCCTGCAGGCAGATGTCCTTGGTGTAGATCGAGTAGTGCGTCAGGTTGGACTCGTAGGTGAACCGGCAGCCGCGCTGGGAGATGGTGGTATCTCTGCGTAGAAAACAAGGAAGAAATGTGACAGATATGAAAACCAGTTTGTGGGTGCTTTACTGTAACAAGCTTCCAATCTCAGGCCGGCAAAGAGTTGGCCGATAGCAGTTTCATACTCTTTGAAATCCTTCGTTGTGACAATTTCGATGGAAAACGTTTCGTACTCGTGCGCTTCGGACGTCATCGGCTGAAACTTGGCTATGTTGAGCGTTTCGTAGGGGCTGTGATAAAAAATCTATAAAAGGGTTTAGGTAAAAGGTATAAACGGGTAAAATCGGAGGTTTTAAAAGACCCCCTTTTTCCTGCAAACATATGCAAAAGTAACTAATTACCGAAATGGGTGGTTCAAAGCCGATAAAACTGTACGTAATATCTCCGTCGAAAAGGTTGCCAAAGCGTACGGTGTGCACGATTCGTGTCGAGTAGAATTCATCCTCTGGGAGCTGTTTTCCGGTTAATAGTAAGCTTGAATAAACTTCCGTTAGTTTGAGAACAAACTAAGAACAAGGAAACACGAATTTCACATAAGTACTGGCACAAACCTACCTAGCCGTTAAGTTGGACGAAATAAAGCTGTTGGTGGTGTAGCAGATACCGTACTCAGTCAGCGTCTGGTAGGTCCGAAGAAACTCAAGGTTACTCTGGGTCCGGACACGCAACTCTGTGTCGTCTATGCGGGTCAGGTCACGGGTCAGATTATAGATCAGGTTCATGTAGTTCTCCGGCCGTATTTGTAGCATCTCCAAAAGGCTCTATCACACGGCGAAGTGAGTGGCAAAAACAGGCTATATAATCTGGGAAAAATCCCCTCGCCAGGGTATTAACTTACATCGACTTTTTCACTGTGCTTGATGTCCTCAAAGTTGAAGAATGACGAGTTGGCCAACGATTCGAGGAACTCGAACAGTTCCGCCTGTTCGTCCTGATCTGTTATACCATTCTTACTTCCGTTTGATAAGCGGGGGGTTTTTTGTGGTTTTTTCCACGAAAATATTTTGAAAAATTGTATTGTAACTCAGTGTAAAGACAAACACCAGTGCGGTGTTTGAATAACATACTTGCAGTAACTTTGCAGATACGGTTTGTAAATGCGTCTCATGGGGCAGATCGTCAAACTGGGCATGGACGTGTTCCAGTAGTAGTGGTCCTTCTCGATGGCAACGACCGTTGCATGGCTCTGGTAGCGTTCCCAGGACACGAAGCTCAGCACAACGGAGAAGTACAGGGCGATGACGACCAGCGAGAACCAGAAAATTCTGTCCCAAAAACGGAAGGAATTGTAGTGACGTCATAGCCTCACTTCACACCAACCTCCGTGGCCTTTTCCCAGTTTTCTCATCCCGTACTCACTTTTCCACAATGTGCAGGAAGGGTTTTCCCAAGTGTGCAACACCGTGGACGGCCCCTTGCTCGAGGAAGATCAGCACGAATGTGCTAATGGATTTGAAAAGCCGCACAAGCCATCCCAACGGTCCCTTGGGGGCAGTCTGCTGCACGTTGCGGCCGTATTCCTCCGTGACACTCGACCCTAGCGTTTGGCGCATGGTGATTCTTTTTGTTTTGTAGGACTTATGCTTTGTAGAAAACGTTGGAAAACTCTTCGTTTTCGGATGATGTTTAGATCGAAACAACTTTCACTTCTTTTACTTGTAGAAAGATGATGTTTGATGTGCTTAGATACGTTATGGAGACGCACGGTCTTTCACGGCGAAATTTCAATAAAAAACTTATGCGCACATGTTCAACCATGAAATGGAGCAGGCAATATAATGGACACGTATGTTGACTGCATTTTACGGAAAAATGTAAAATATTTACGAAACGGTTGACAAACCATAGATATGATTCACAATCTTGTAACATACAGTGGTCCAATGACTATTGGTTGTAACTTATGTTTGCGTACAGTGTGGGACACTGTTTACGCAATTCTTCGAACGAAAGAGTTAAGGAAATATGTTCAGCAGATTTGCTGTAATTTTATTTAGATACTTGGACATATTTATGGTAAAAAATGACAATTGATTATTTGTTACCAAAATAAAGCAAATCCTTTTTGCCCTTTAATATGCTCCAGGTTCAGCAAATCGACAATCAAGCAATGGAGTGGATGTTTCATAACATAGATATCTTTATCCTGTCTGAATTTTGACAGAAATTAGATCGAATTGTGACAAATTCTCAAGAACCAACGAATTGGCATCATATAAATAATAAAACATTCAGCTAAACCAACCCTATTCTGAATTACAACTTTTAAAAATTGTACGTGCTTGACATGAATCGAATTGACCGGAAATGACGCATAAGTTTTATAAAAAAACAAGTTCTCTACCAAGCTCATTTTTCGTCATGGAGTGTGGTTCGTGATTCACTTTGTCTGCGTTTGAGTGGAAATCCATGTAATAAGGCCCATTCATTAATACTTACCTATCCATGGGTTGCGTTCAAGCGCATCGATGTCTCAACGGCACGATTCATTTCCTCAATCCGTTGTGAGGTTTTCGTTTTTTTTTCGTTCCTCAACGTGATACAATGTTGTCTCCTCGTCCGGTAAGGGATTTTAAAAACAAACACTTTATTAAAACATTTCGCAATTTCAAACATGTCACCCCGAGAGTGTTCTTTGTTTTGTTCGCGCCTCCTTTTCTGTTCCTGCTCGGGAGTAATAATTTACCACAAGTCACAGCAACCCTCCCCCGCCAGCCCTTCCCCCGCTGGTCTGTCCCCTTGGAGGGGCCCTGGAAGGAAAGATTCTCGGTTCACGAAAACCCCCATTTTACCCCTTTTCAACTGTCCCGGCCCTACTCCACGTCGGCTTCCGGTTGCTTCGGTCGCTTGGACGGACGTCGTCGGGATACCTTCGATGGGCTGTTGGCTGGCTTCGGCTTCGGTGTCGGTGGGTTCTCCAGCTCGTCCAGCTGCTTGTCGGTTAGGCGATCCTTGTACCAATCCGCACTGCGTGAGGGAGTTAAATGGTTATTGTTTGTCCTAGCCGGGGTTTCTGTGCTGTGGTTGTTCTTACCAATCCGGCACCTTGCGGGCCCATTCGCAGTGCTTGGCCACGTCGTCGAAGGCCTGCCCCAGCCGGCAACCGTTACGGCGCGGCGTCTCGCCGTTAATGCACACGTAGAAGAACTGGCAATCGTCGGGATCGGCGTACCGTGGATGGGTGGCCGCCTCGCTCTCGTTTACCTTCGGGCAGCTGAACTTGAACACGTCCTCCGAGGTGCAGCTCGTGCGCTGGGCCTCATCCGGCCAGGTACAGATGCCGGTGCGCGGGTTGAACACCAGCCCCTCCGGACAGGTAATCATGTTGAACATGCCGTCCACGCAGTAGTAGAACTTATCGCACGCACCCGTCTCGCTGGCGAAATAGCCGTTCTGGCGTGGACAGTGCAGTGATGGAATGGGCGTTTCTAAAATAGGATGAAGCAAAACGATCCAGTGAGGTCTATTTTTTCTATAAATAAAAGCGGAAGCGAGCGGTCTACTTACGCAACTTCGGGCGCTTGCTGCAGTCGATGTTGAACGGCAGGTCACACTTTTCCTGCTCGAGATCGTAATCGTTGAACACCATACCGTCCGGGCAGAGCTTCTCCGTGATCTGGCCGTCGCGGCACTGGTAGTACTTGTCGCACTGCTCCGCGTCGGCAAAGTAACCGTTCGGTTCCGGGCAGTTCTCCGACAGTTCGGGGTCCGTTTCTTCCGACGTGCCCGAGGCAGCCGGCTGTACCGGGCCCTGCTGGCGAACCGGGCTGCGAGCCGGAGCGTCCGAGACCGGCTCCCGATTGCGGACGGCCGGCGCACTGCCGGGAGTTCGCCGGTTCAACTCATACTGCCTTCGGAGTTGCGTCTGTGCCGTGGCGAGCCCTGTCAATTAAAACCGACCGGGAGAAATGGATGCAATTAATTAATTAATATGTTTCAATTTTTACAACGGCCGTGCGCAAGTTAGGTGGAAAAATGAATTTGAAATCAAATTATCATTAAAAACATTGATAACCGTTGGCGGAAGAAACGTTGCCCTTCAAAGACGTTTTTTTCTGTGCTATCAAACCATCACTCATTTATAAAGTCGTCTCTGCTGCAGATAACTGCCAATAAAGTGGAAATATATTTAAAAGAGTGCCGCCGCTTCACGGTGCTGCTGTAATAAATCTAAATAATCGCTTTCCGCCCCAGACATCGGTGCGGGAAAAGAAGAAAAACAATTTCAGCGTGTTCGAGAGGTTTTTCTAAAAATATGTCAATCTTAACTGACGGTGAAACAGGACCATGCGGTCGGTGCGCTCCAGACTTGGCCTCCGTCCAGCCAACCGACCACCGATTGGCAACCGGTTGCGGTTCTTTTGCGTGTTCGTTCGAGAACACGGGTGTGCCAACGGGTTTAAAATGAAAAAAGAAAACTTAATTAATAGAAAAATATTTCCCCCGTCGCCGACTGTTGCCAGCCCCGGGTTATGACGATGTTACAAAATTTCACTTTCAATCATTTTCGTGTTTTGCGACGGCATCGTTAAACGATCTGTACACGCCGCACCACGTGAGTCCTTATTTCCGCGGTTTCACAGATGTGTGGAGCGCCTGTTCACTGGATGTAGTGGTAAAAATAAATAGCCATGCCCATTGGGGATGGCCATTACGCCCCCTGGTCACCATGGGGTGACCGACAATTACGGTGCAATCGTGCTCGGAAGTGGTTGACAAAAACTGGTCGCAGATGATCATCGAACTGCAGCAGTGAAATTCGGTGCATTTTCAGCATTTCAAAAGGTTCGTGTTCCAACGTAGTGTTTTCTAATATATACTCGTATTTATGTTATAAGTATATAGGAAGTGGATCACACAGGTACCGAAATAGAAGCAAAAGTGACCTTTCAATATATCTACTTGTGACTAAAAGGTACCGAAAATGGAAAAAAGAAAAATAATTTAAATTGTTTAGTGTCGTATAAAATGAAATTACTAATCTTTATCACCAACCCAACCATTAAAGTGAACGAGCGTCCGAGATCGTGAAGTGTTCTTTTGATTTGCAATGTGTTATTTTTTTAGCGTTCTTGTGAATGAAAATACTTCAAAATTTGTGTGACATTTTTTTATTATTTTTCATAAAAAGATCGTTAACTTTTTTACGATAAGTTCATTCACAACAAACTCAAGGAAGCCATACGACACGCTCATTATTGCACACATTTGATACACTCAAGAAGCACGTTGTGGGAACATTCCAATTAACCGTTCATTATAGCTGACAAATTTATTTTTCTTTTGCTGCTACAAGTGACAGGTATCAGCAAATAAAACATGTCCCATAAAATCGTCGTAAAAAATGGGCAACTCATCGCCGCGGTTCGTGTCCATTTCGGCCATCCTCAGATTTGACGATGACAGGCAAATTGTAAGTAAATTTTTTGTCATTCATTTTTGCCTGTAGTTCGATGCACCACGAAATGTGCAGATGCACACCGTTGCCTCGTGTCGGAGTATGGCAAGCATGTGGTTTGGCCGGATCCCCTTCCCGCCCATACCTTGTGACACATTTAAGGCGCTCTGCTGAAATTGCAAATGATCGTAAAAAAGGTCAACCGGTTGTGGTCAGTCAGAGAGCAAAGACGTCTTCCTTGAGTAATGGTCGTTCGTTTTGCTAATGATGACGTTGTTTTGTTGGATCTGGAGTAAACACTCTTGCTTTTTTTTTGTTATTTAACTGCCCTTCATGTCTATAGCAAGTTAAATAAAAAAGATGAAAGATTGCAGTTTTACCATTCTTTTCTGTGAGTTGTAAATAATCACCGCAATGATGAAGGACACAAGACGACGCTGTTGGCCCTGGTTTGGAACGTATCGGTTTTTTCAATACAGACCTCCTCGAAGCGGCAGCAGTTCAGCAAATCACAGAAATCCGTGTTTTAAGCCTTTGATGGCCATGTGTGTGAATGATGCAACGTTACGGGCAAGCGCGAGTTTACGAGTAAAATACCGGTTTTGGGCATCGTTTTACCGGTTCACTGATTTTTAATTCACGAAAATCTATTTGATAACCAACGCTGGCACTGCCACGAGCGTGACCCGTTCGCTTTGGGTTTTGCTAGCAAATGAAGACTGAATAATAAATTAGGCGAATTTTTCGATGAAGGCGAATTTTTGAAATCATTTGGTGCTTGGGCAACAATATTCCGAATTAACCCACCCCCATTTTGTTTCAGTGTAATACATGTTTGAATTTATTTTTAAATTAATCTTTCTTCCTGTCAAACCTGTTGCAAGTTCATGGTCTTGGATCGACCTGTACCGTGCACAACATCGATACATAATTCATTGCCAATTATTTGTGATGCTGTTCGGTCGAAAATAACTTTCAAGCAGATCAAGACTCTGTGGTAACTCTGTGACAGAGGGACAGATGATTTTCAGCGTAGCCAGCGATTCCTTCACATTCTGTTCTGGTGGTGCAGGTTGCGGGTCGTGAAATAGCCAAACCACCGTCCATTGGATGCTAGAAGGCGCGAACGCAGTGGACATCGTTGGTCGTATATACGAAAAAGTGTCATCGCTGTTGTGTGACGAGAACATGTTTTAACCGTGACAGTGACCTTACGATTATCAGTAACACGTGGCAGCGGTGGTCAAGCGACCGGAACCTGCTGTTCAGTTGATATTTCGGGGGTTTGTTTAATGCAGCTGACGTTGTAACGAGCGTGTAATGTTTGTAAAACGAATTCTTTTTTTTTTAAAGATAGCCTTTTCATATTTTTTCGTATCGCTACAGACGGAATGGTTCGGAAAACAAATATTTAAAAAGTAATCCTTCACAAAGGATGAAACAGCAAGCCGCCCTGAATGGACTCCATTGTGTAATTTCTTTACCTTCACTCAAAAGAAATCACTGTCGTCGAATGGCGAGGGCTCCTTGAGGCGCAACCATACCCTTTCATCGTTGTTTTTGCCCTCCCGGCGCGCCGTACAACCCCTGGCCGCTTAAGGCCAATATGGTATGTGCGTCGTTCCTGTTCGGCACCCCATGAAACATTTTATTCCCAAACACACTCTCCCTCGCTCCCCCTTAACCCCTGACCGGCTGCCACGTCGTAACCAGGGGCTCACACCGTTTCCATGCTCGACAAGCAACGATCTTTAATATTTGCACTCCACAGTCCCGATGGCCCGTCTGCGTCCCATGTCAGGCATCCTTTGATACTGAGGACATCTTATTTCCGATCGGTTGTAAAAGCTGGAGCTGGGGTTGTAAAACATAAATACGCACATGTGAAATGTAAAGTACGAGCCGGGTGCAATGTTGGAAAAATGGATCTAATGCTGGTACGGTATGAGTCATGTTCTTAGAGCAGAAGAAAGGGACCGTGCAAACATGGAGGGAAATCGTTATTTTTTCCCCCATTGTAGTAAAACGTGTGTGTCCCTATTGGTACCGCATTCATTGCTTCGCCATCGGGTCCGATCATTAAAGGTGTAGATTTTCATAAAATCATGCCTTTGTGAGAACCGGTCGGGTGTGGAGGGAGGGAGTACTCGACCATTTGGGTGGGAATGTTTCAATACAAATTTTAATGCGTAAAACGTGTGGAGCCCCGGCTTGCAAAAAAACGGGAGAGAAAGTTCCAACTTACGAAAGTACTACTTTTTCGGGCTAGAGTGAGCTTTTACAGCGTGCTCTCTGGAAATACTCTCTCGCTTGCTTACGCTCTTTCTACCGGTTCGCGCTTTGCGCGGTCGTTTCTTTCGTTATTTTGGGTATGCCAGTAGACAAAAAAAAACACAAAAGGATACTTTTTGTTTTGAATTGTTATCCGTTTATTCAATCGGATAGCAAAAACTCATTTGGAAATGCACATTCCACGGGGTTGATGCTAGTTGCTTCTGGCGTAAAACACCAACACTTTATTTTTTCCACCACTTCCGCTGGAGTAAATTCCAATACGGATCTTGAATCGAACGTGCTGGGGCTTCGTAAGTCAACCTGAAGATGGTCATTTGTTCTTCTTTCTGAAAACACCAACACAAAATCACAATTTTTACTGTTTAAAACGCGCGACCGAACTGTAAGTTCACAGACTGGACAAGTTAGAAAATTAGACTGCGCGGCAAAGCCTGCTTTGGCAGTTTTTTACTCGCGCCGATCGGCCAAAAGTACGCTGTTCATCTGTATTTCTCCTGCACAATTCAACTCATCTTTCGATTCTCTCTCGTGTAGGCAAACTTTTGCTCACCTCACCGCGCTTCCCCACGTTTCAGCCTACCGCAACGTACCCTTCGCCTACGAAAGTACACTCTCTTTGCTTGCCGGGGCGTCATCATTCGAGAGTCTACCGCTAGAAGAGTATTTCGATTTCTATTCAAATCAATTGTTTGCAAGATCCTTAGAAAACAGGGAAAACTGCCTAACCGCATTGCATAGTCGCTATACAATCCAACAGAACATTGGTGTTCGAATAAAAATGGTCGCCTAGCAACCCACTGCTTCATGCTGTGAATTTCAACGGGGTTTGAATAAATTCGGCACGATATGAATGCTTTCCAAGCAAAGCGTTAGATTGCATGTATGTTGGTTTTTGGCATATTAGAAAACATCTCCTTTCTGTGAACAGCCGGTTTAAGAAACAAACTCTCTTAGATGACTTTAAAAAACGCGAAGTAGCTAAAGAGAGTGTTAGTGAGGTGAGAGCCAGTGAGATGAGTAAGACAAGGAAAATGTGTGATTACTTAACGAACGGTGGAGAAATAGTACCAGTGTGGGGCAGTGATGGAAAGAGACAAGGATAGGTAAACATAGTGATAAGAGGCGAGCGAGTGAGACAACTGGGGGATAAAACCGGAATGCTGCCTCTCCGAGGTGGACTCGCGTGAAGATTAATGAGCCGTGAGTAGTGGACCTGATGCCGTCGGACACGCGTTCGACAGCTTCTACTAGTACCACCACTACTACAATTTTCGAGCGGTACGATGTTGCCAAAGGATATACCCACCGGGTGTGCAAACACAGACACACACACATACACCAACACCAATACTCTAATACAAGCGTGCGCGTTAAATGATGGGGTGCGTTTTTATATTTGGTGGAGGCCGCGGTGAACGTTTTCTTCTGAATCGCGAAAGACGGCGACAACGTCGACGACGACGACGACAACGACATCCCGAGAAGTACAAATTTTGTTTGCCTGTCGTGTTCGGACGTTGCGCCGTGCTGGTTGTGTTTCGTCCAAGCGGCTGTGTTCGGTAGCTTGTATGTTCTAGTTTTCTGGTGGCTTGCAAGAGAACGCAGTTTTCGATCGGGTCGTTTTTGGGACGTGTTTGGTGCTCGTGTGGAAATCATACGAGGGTGAAATACCAGTGCAGACCTCCCCCGTGAAACCAAATCGAGTTGTGCGAATGTTTGCGTTTTTCTCGTAGCCCCCCACCACCCCCGAAAGCCCCAATTTCTATCGTCGTCTTGTTTGCTTGGGCGTCTAATGTCACCTAACGACCAGAGCTAACAAAGAGCCGTTCACCTTCTTTTCGTCCTTCGTGTGGAAAAAGTGAGTAAGTGGTGCATCTTCTTGGTCGTTTTCAGCGGTGGGAAAAAGAATTTATAGTGCATATCGTGTGTGATCATTAAAAAAAGTGGTGTGGTTGTGCTACCAAACTCCTGCGAGGCTATATCCTGACAGCTCATTAGTGTCCTCTCTTGTTGACAGAAAGTCGAGGTGAATGTGCGAAGATCCCCTTCTGTTTTTTTGCAGCCACCAAAGGACACTTTGTCCGGAAATTTATTTAACCGCTGCTTAGTTTCGCATGTCCAAACCATTTGCACGTTGGAACGCATGGCCTTGGATCGATGCTGCTGAGGTGACGACGTGTAAGACGTTACATTCGCTACCGTGTGTGAATTAGCTAGCATAAGCCAAGAACAACGCCAAGTACGTCTTCATCTCAGTTCTCCTACCGGAAATTTCCTTGATTCTCAAGAATGTGAGACCAGCCGAAGAGTGACAGGCGGACAATGGGGGCACGCCGAGCACTCAATCACTGACGAGGAGGCGATGGCAGCCGCGCGTGGCATTGTGTGCCGCGATGACACTAGCTTAGTGTCAAGCCCCCCGGCCATAAGTTGCTAATCGGACGTGCTAAAGGGATGGTGTGTGATAATGGCGTCGGGTGCTAAAATCTGGCCAGTGAACGGAGCGGCCGGCTCGCTTTCGTCCATTATTGGCGGTGATTCCCATAGTTGCCATATTCCGTTTGATGTCGATTGCGTACGTACGTGTGCTGTACCCGAAGTGACGGGGGGTATTGTTATGTAGTTTAGGGGCATTTGTGAGATGGCGTTGTTATGTGATTGACTCACTTTAATCCCAACCGAGCCCAGGCCGGCCTGACCTGAGTGGACCCTTTTGGAGGTCTTTGTTACTAACCCTAGACAAATTGTTCGACCCTTGTGGCTACTTCTTCAGCTCGTACCGGGGAAAGAAGTTCAAACAGTCGCTAGGAATCCACACTGTATGCTTCAAACTCGGCTCCACAGACTCGTAGCACCTACTAACTTATTTAACGCTTGTGTACCGACGTTCGCCAGAGGGCAGCAGACCAAACGCAAGATTCTAATCCGTGTTGTGTTGTGTCCTAACGAGTTGGGCCAGCGATTATGCTGTGCGAACGATGGCAGCTATAGGTCCTCACTAGTGCGCATGGTCGCGTTTCGGGATGAAAACGAGAGTGGTACTTTGTCATCATCCGGTGGCCGCGGTATGTGCACTGCAGTCGTCGTCCTCTCAGCACTGTTTGACGGCGTGTGGCGTGTGTAAACAACGCGCTCTAGGAGGACACCCACCAGAGGGCGAATTCGGGATAACGCCTCGGATAACACACGCTGGTTCCGCTCGTTAGAGAACTGGTGCGCGTCTGGACGACTCTTCAAACACCCATCGTGTTTGCGTTCACTGGCCGTGAAGTGTTTGCCTTGTCGGCAAGTTGTCTCACGCGGTATCGCCAGGCGCTCCATACCCTTCAGAAGTTGCCCTCCAGCGGAAGGGCTCAATTAAGAAGTTCGTTCGTTAGGAGAAGCACGTTGTGCGTAGTGCCCTCCACCTCCCTCCCAAAACGCACATCGTCTCGCGGAAGAATGTGTTGGTGGTATGCGAAGACCACTACATCCACAACACGCCCGCCGTGACAGTTGGCGTATTTTGGGGTGGTGAAAATAAAGGAATTTTCCTTCCCTTCGTAGTGTCCGTGTGCGGCGAGCCTCCAGCGGGCAAAAAGGCTCGTCTCGGTGATTGGGGTTTTCGTTGGGAATTCAACAGGTTGAAACAATATCGACCGGAGGGACGAGTACTAAAGCTTGCATGTTTTGGTCGCTCGAAGTGAGTGTGTGTGAGGATAAGGATGGCGCTAGAAGTGAACAGTATGCTGTGAGAAAGCAAGGACTCCCGAGTATCCCGAGGTATTCACACGAGCTTCCAACGAAATGTCATTTTCGACGTTCGCGGAAGTGAACACAAGTTAGGTTAGGTCGAGCATTCGCTAACACGCGAACGTTCAGAACCAGAACGGTTCTGTGCCAAAGTGGTTCAGTGTGGCGTGGTTGTCGACAAAAGTTGATGAGTTTGCCTGCGGTGCTGTGCAACGTCCTCGTAGAGAGTATCCAAAGCACGAAAAAACCCAGTCCTATCCTCCGGGAGTGGGATGGAACTGGAAATCCTAAGAACGAGTTTTCCAATCAGTTCCGCCCGGCACCTGTTCCAGTGACCTAGTGATACCGTTTGCCAAAACGAAAAAAAAAACGTGGAAAATGCGCTGACGTTAAATTTCCGCCCGCCGGAAACGGCTCTTTTGACGGCACTAGGGAAAGGAAGCGCAAAAGTGTGCGCTATTTCAGGTGGTCATGTTAGAGGCAACAGGAAACGAGGCCCTCAAGGAAATTGAATTCACTATCTAAAACGTCACGCTTTATGGCCGTGTCGTTTGTGGCTTTATGATGGATGTTTTTTTTTTTTTGTTTGAAGAGCCGTGTGACGTGCACAATTTCCGACGGTGGGTTCTTCTGCTTCTGCCATATGGAGCACGGAAAAGTAAAAATTAAATGTTACTGAACAGCACTGAAAGGATGATTTTCCGATGAATGAGCAACAGGTTGATAAATGACAGAGGCTCATACATTTTTATTTTTTCCACACTGTTTGTCCTTGATACCTCACCGGATGGAGAGGGAGTGGAGCCTTCACGGTGGCCACGGTTTTGTGTGTGTGTTTTTTAAAGTATCATTTTTCCAGTTCTATGAGAAACCGGTTTTTCGAGATCATAAAAAAAACGGGTGTAAAATCTCATCAGGCGATAAGCCGATGGAAGCTCCGATTCGCCCGGTCGGATAACAGTCTCATCGAACTCTTTATCCACTCCATATTGATACACGTTGTCTGGGGGTAGCGGGTTATGGATTGGAACCGTATCATTAGAATGACGCATGTTGCAATCACCTAAATCACCATTTTTTTCTTCCCCCCTCCCCGCTCCACTTCAGACAGATCGGTACAATCCCGGAGTGCTAGCCGCCTTCTGACGGGCCCCCACGGTCGGGTTGGACGTTGAACGGGACGTAACGATAAGAACGATTGTCTACTACTCCTCGTTCTCCTTCGCCTCCCCGTTTACACGTCCCGTCTGTGGCCGTCTGCCACCCGAATGGTGGCTACGACGCTGGCCGTCTTGCTGAGCAGTCTGGATCTGGTTGGTCGCGGAGTTTGATCAGCTGCTTCGAAAGGCTCGGATTGTGTTCTCCAGTGTGTCAACAGGCCGTCGGGTGTGCGTTCCGGTGTACTTCGTGTACATTGTGCTCGGAAGCTGGGCGAGAAGTGGACTGAACGGCTTTAACTCTCTTAACTAAGGCAAAGCTAAATCATCATCAGCCAAAAACATCGTACCGCGTGGTTACGAAACCATGTTCTTTGGCGGCCAAGGTGGTGGTCGTATGGCCGAAAAGAGTATCGCTGGTTTGTGGAACACGTGTGTTGCAGTGAGGGATTAAAGTAGTCCGGGATTTTACGCTGTGTGTGATAAAGTGTAAGTGAATCCGTATGCTGTGTGGTCACGCTTGGTGTTTTGATATCGAACGCCGATGTTTTGGCGTTTAAAGCGCGGGAACCAGCATGATGCAGCAACACCAACAACACCAACAACAACAACAACAACAGCGATACGGAGCGCGAGAAAACGCTGCGTGAGATCGTGAGTTCGCTCGTTCCGGCGAGCTCGCGAGAGAGAAAACGGGAGAGCAGTGAGCGAGCAGTGAGCGAGCAGTGAGCGAGCAACGCGAGCTGAGTCGAGCACGTTCGAGCACGTCGAGCAGTATCAGTTTCGCGTGTGGTACCATTTCGCGTTCCGCCGTCAGCACGGCACAAAGTGTAGTATAGTGTATAGTGGTGCGAGGCTAGCGCTGTTCGGGAGCCAGGGTCCTCGTAGTGATAATAGCCAGTGTGAAGAAGCAGAAGGAGGGTAGTCTTGGGGACAATGGCGGCCCTCAAGGAGCTGCATGTGGGCGGGAGAAATGGCGATAAATCGGCAACCGTTACGGCGGATCCGGTGAACGGGTACCTGCTAAGGACAGATGTGGAAGAGGGAGGACTGGTGGCCTCTGAGTTGGTCCACTCTCCGGCCGGTGGTGATCTGGAGGCGTCCGGACCGTTACTCCTGCGTCATGCCAACACCATCGCAACCCGCGATCCCACCGGTACGACGATGATGGCGGCCAAGGACACGGGCGCGAACAATCGCGTTCCGGTGCCGGTGGTGGTGAACTTCAGTGGGCCAGGTGTGGCCACGAAAACTAGCACCCTCCCGAAGGGGACACACACTACAGGTGGCGTTGAGCGGAATAGTCGGCAGGCAAGGACGGGGGCCGGTGGTGTCGGTGGTCAGAAACCTCCGCGGAGTATAACACCTGGTCGGGGTCTGTTTGGGCCGCGACTTTCGAAGGTCTTCGGACGGCCGGTGGTCCTTGGTGGGACAATGCTGGTGGTCGGAGTGCTGCTCGGCATTCTGTTGGTGTATCTCATTGGCCGCTTCCGACAGATGGAGGGTGCGGGTGGGTGCGGCGGGTTTGGAGCATTCGGAGGACCGGACTGCCAACGGACGGATGCATCATCCGGAAGTGGCGCCAGCGCTGGTAGCAACATTTGCCTCACGGACGAGTGCGTCAGGACAGGTGAGGATACATTTCATACTATGGGAGGGTTATTGGGAGTCGGCCCTAATGGAAGATAAATGAACGAACTGCATCCGGTGTGCAGCATTCGCTTGCCAGAGTGCAAGGCGTCCATGTAATGGAGTCCCGGGTTGGATCGTTAAATAAGTCATTAATCACAGCGATGCGTCTAGAGACCGGTAGTGGTGGTTTATTGCATTGCACATCGGATGAAGGAAGAATCCCTTAATGTCTGGATATGCCATAACTTGGTTCCGATGTTATGATGCACCCCAAGGTTGCACCATAGGACTTGGAGCTTGGAATGGAAAATAACCTCCATAATTGAATCGCTTTTTGATGAAATTAGGGAGGATCTAGATGAGAAAATGTTATGGTCCCCGTGATGGGATTTGCTGGTGCGCGAAATGTTTGAGTGATGAACCAACAGTAGCTCACAGTTTTTAGAGGTCACCAGCAGTGGTAGTGGTTGTCCGTTTTTGTTCATATCCCCCTTTTTCTCTTGTTCCAGCGTCGTCCCTGCTGGCCGCCATGGACCGGACGGCCGATCCGTGCAAGGACTTTTTCCAGTTTGCCTGTGGCACGTGGAACAAAATGCATGTGATACCGGAGGACCGGAGCTCTATCAGCACGTTCGAGGTGGGTTTTGTCGCGGGATCGGTCGCGAATGATTGATGATTGTTAAAGTGATTTCCTTTTTTGCTTCTGCCCTGCCTCCTTCGGAACGCATTTACCTGCTGTACGTTGTAACCACCACGTTATTCCGGTTGCTCCCGTGCACGACCAAAGGTGCTTGCAGATCAGCAGCAGGCGATTTTGAAGGGCGTCCTGGAGGAACCGGTCAACAAGGAGGACAACCGGGCGACCAAGAAAGCGAAAGCGTTCTACAAAAGTTGTATGAACTTGGGTAAGTGAGTGTCCCTCATAGTGCTACTGAATTTCTTTATGGCCCTTTTTTTATTACTCCAGAGCAAATCCGTGCACTGGACGTGACGGCACTGAGGAAGTCCTTGCGAAAGCTGGGCGGTTGGCCGGTGATAGAGAAGAACTGGACCGTCCCGGAGAGTAGTATCGAGTATCTGCTCGGTAAGCTGACCGGCGAGTACGACGAGCCGGGACTGGTCGAGCTGTACGTCGGTGCGGACGATAAGAACTCTTCGATGAATATCATACAGGTAGTAGACCCACGAGTTCGGTCCCCGAACTTGAGTTGGTGTAATTTATGGCAATCAAGTAACCGGTGCCCATTATTTATCCTGGTGCGTGTGTGTGTGTTTTTTTTTTCTTGTCGCCTGCCAGATTGATCAACTACTGCTGGCGCTGCCGTCGCGCGATTACTATCTGAAGGAGAGCAGCGAGGGCGACATGAAGGCGTACCACCGGTACATGACACAGATCGCCATCCTGATGGGCGCCGACAAGGACAAGGCGGCCGAGGAGCTGCAGCGGATCGTGGAGTTCGAGGTGCGGCTGGCCAACGCGACGCTGCCGGAGGCCGATCGACACGATACAAGTGCCATTTACACGAAGATCACCCTGCCCGAGCTGCAGCGACGGGTGCCGCAGATCGACTGGAAGGAGTACCTTCAGGTGCGTGTGCCGCGTGGGAAATCAGGTTTTGCGTGGCTGTTCTGTTATCGTACGCCTCTTGTTTTCCCCCTCCATTCCATCCGCAGACAACTCTCGGCACGGTGCACTTGGATCCGAACGAGCGGATCGTGAGCTACGCGATGCCGTACCTGGTCGAGCTCGGCAAGATACTGTACGCGACGGACCGGCGCATCGTGCACAACTACGCCATCTGGCGGCTGGTGATGTCGATAATGACGCACATGATCGACGACTATCAGAAGGAGCGTGTCGAGTTCCGCCGGAAGCTGCTCGGGATCCAGTCGGAGCGGAACCGATGGTCACAGTGCGTCGAGTGGACAAACAAAAAGCTCGGCATGGCCGTCGGGGCCCTCTTCATACGGGACAACTTCAATCAGGAGAGCAAGGAGACGGCCCTCACGATGATCCACACGATCCGGGAGGCGTTCAACGAGCTGCTGGCCGACATCGACTGGATGGACGACGAGACGCGGGCGGTCGCGAAGGAAAAGGCGGATGCGATGAACGAACGCATCGGCTACCCAAACATCCTAACGAACGCGGACGAGCTGGAGAAGGAGTATGTTAACGTAAGCGAGGCGGAAGCGAGGAAGATACCCTAATGTCACTTACGGAATTAATTTGGGAAACAATTTATTTTTAGCTCACCATCCACGGTGGATTGTTTTTGGAAAATATCTTGAGCATCCTGAAGTGGGAAGCCGAACGAAATCTGCAGCTATTACGCAAACCAGTAGACAAGAACAAATGGGCCACCGAGCCGGCAGTTGTAAATGCTTTTTACAACCCCAACAAGAACGATATCGGTAAGGACACGTAAGGAAGGCTTTAGTCAAAGCAGCATCTGGTACTACAGGGTTTTGTGGAGCACCTGGTAGGCTTAACGTTAGTTAGCAATCAATCGCTCTCTAAATATGATTCTTGGCGTTGTTGTAATACATAGCCTTTGGACTAACTCGTCAACGATAATGCATTTGAATTAACTGCAGCGGCTTGATGTTCATAGAAGACTACAGTATCATATAAGTACGGAAAAGGATAGGCCATTGAGCTGCAGCGATAGCAGTAAACTGTTCGACGAGATACATTCATGGTAATATTTTACCGGAGATGCGCTTCAATTGCTTCACGATTCGTATGACTCAAAAGTTAACAGTGTCTTTCGACAAAAAAGTTTAAAGAAGCCTTCGTTTAGTGATTCAGAATCGTTAACTCACGTTAAAGAGTCATTCTGTTTTACGCATCTTATTGTTGAATACCCAACTCTAGCTAACACGTTGATTATCCTCTCCAACATTTCGTTGGTATCCTTTAAAACTTTAGCAGTCTTTTAGCGTCGATATTATCGTTGGTTAGCGATAGCTTTCTTATCAGCTTTTTATGTGGTTCTGAATATTTCTTCCCCAGTGTTCCCAGCCGGTATCCTGCAGCCACTGTTCTACAGCCAGAACTTCCCGAAGTCGCTCAACTACGGGGGCATCGGGGTAGTGATCGGGCATGAAATCACGCACGGATTCGACGACAAGGGCCGCCAGTTCGACAAAGACGGCAACATGATGCAATGGTGGAACAATGCGACGATCAAGACCTTCCGCGAGCGGGCTCAGTGCATCATCGATCAGTATTCGCGGTACAAGATAGACGAGGTTGGCCTGTACATGGACGGCCGGATGACGCAGGGCGAGAACATTGCGGACAACGGTGGCCTGAAGCAGTCGTATCGGGTCAGTATCCTTCGACAGGCCCGGATCGTTTCCTGGCATGATCATGATCAGTAATTCTTATGGCATGTTTTCGCTTTTAGGCCTACCGCAAGTGGGTCGGTCACCATGGCTCGGAACCGGACCTGCCCGGACTGAACATGACACACGATCAACTGTTCTTCCTGAACTACGCCCAGATCTGGTGCGGTTCGATGCGGCCCGAGGACGCCCTGACCAAGATCCGCTCGTCGGTTCATTCGCCCGGGATTATCCGCGTGATCGGACCGCTCTCGAACTCGCGGGACTTTGCCGAAGCGTACAACTGTCCCCTGGGCTCACCGATGAACCCGGTTAGCAAATGTAGCGTGTGGTAAAGCAGATCACCGCAAGAAAAATGAAAATCAAAAGCTGGTCTTTAGGTGTAGTTTTGATTGTAATAACATTATGATAATTATTATTAATTGTGTATTAATATTATTATTCGGTAACTATTATTATCATTAGTTCGTACGGAAGGCACATATCAACAGTTGACTAGTTGAGCTATGTTTGTTCTCAGTGATCCGAGTGTGTCGAGTTAGGTAAGTGCGGACGGAAAATGCGTCCCCCCCTCCCCTGAAGTCCGAGCAGTTGGAGCGCCATCATCCCGAAGGGAAGGAAGGTTTAGCTTTGCATTGCGGTACGTAGATAGGAATGTAGGTTAAGAACGCGCAAGTAATCATTATCACAAACCCTGTTACCTGATGGGCAGTGCCGGCAAGCTTTAGACAAGGTTTAGAATTTCCGTTGGAGTAAGGTGTGCCATATCCATATCACGCACGGTTTAGGCTAGCGCACAGATGATGTTTATGTGAACCGTGGGAGGCGTCGGGCCGTCATTAAACTCACAATCTCGACTGTTCCGGCCCGGGGGCCTGATTGTAATATCTATGAAGCGACAAAACAAGCACACACAAACACATACACTCACATGCACAATCACACACGCATACACTCATCTGTACTATAAATTATTTGCAAAGATAGTAAAGTGAAGTTAAGCTAGAATGTGTTACCTACTGGACGTCGATGGAAAAGTATTTGAGAAAACTAATTATTCCTCAATGGGAAACCAGGTTTGAAAAGCGTCAACATATTTTTCCAACATTTTACTATGTTCATACATGCAACTGAAAGCCATTTTGTTTAATTATTCATTTCATTCATTGTTCAGCTATGATAAAAGCTGAGAAAGTTTTGGGTGGAGATGGAAAAAATAATCTTAGAAGGAGCAACTCCATACACTATTTTGAAGAATGTTTTCTGATTCTGGGAACTTAACGTAATTGTTGTATCGGAAGACTAGAAACACAGTTAGATTAACTGGTTTGAGGATCAGAATAGATCCTGTCTAAGCCGTTCGGTTAGTCCTGAACGAATGATTCAAGCCGCCATAGAACGAACTCGACGAAAATTAAAAAAAAAATTCTGAGAAACATTTGAAGCTGGTCAAAAAAAATGGCTACCAGTATTTTCCGGCTGTGCTTGATCAATAAAATACAACTTTCAATCAAAACTAAGACTAAGAAAATCCGACGTACTGTTATGAAAAATATTGGACACCGCCTAACTTGACAGACGAGAATTGTTTTATATGTTCTGAACCGGTTGTGGTGCGAAGTAAGAAGATATTTTTTTTGTTCAGACACTTCCCCGAAAGCAAAACTCCCATCATCACTATCAAGGTCGTGCCATTTTCCACCGAGCGGTAATTGCCGGTTTTCGGATGCAAGAAGAAGATAAACCAACACCCTTCCACCTTCTCGACGACCACCTTCTCGGAATTTTCCATCTTCCAGCTCTCGCGGCGCTTTGCGCGAAGCATTGAAGCAAAACGTGGCTAAGAAAACCGGCCGGTTTCATGACTGACCGACTGAATCGTGGCACCGCGAGCCCTGGTGGCGAGGGAGCGGGAGAGCCTGGGCGGTTGGAGGCTGGTAGTTATGGCGGTGTGCGCAAGCCGGAAAATAATTGTAGCCAACGCGGTGCGGTGCGTTAACCTTTCGCGCAAACCGCCCGTGATAAAGCGAAAGTGTATCCACTTGGATGGCGGGCGCGCGCGCGTGTGTGTGTGTGTGTCAGACACGCGCTCAAGGTTACGCAGGCAGGAAATCTGGCCGCCCTGGGAGGTTGTCCTTGTGATGGTTTGCGCTCAAATGGCTTTGCTCTTCTTGCTCGCCAAAGCCTACAGCCACCTCGCACCTTAGAGCCGGCCTTCGAAACACGGGAAGTGTACAGGTCGTTTAAGCCATACCATCGACACCTTGCGACTTCGGTACACTGGTGGGCTTACTGGTTGGGGAATGTTTTTGTTTTGCTTGGGCAAACTATTGCTTATCGAACGCTCGCGATCGCCCCGTTCCAAATGGTAGCCTCACGAATGACTTGGGTCCATTAGAGCCAATGTATGGGCATGGGTGTGTGTGTGTGTGTGTGTGAGTTGTGTTTGCACCTTTGTTGGGTGCAAAGTGCTTTGTCGCAATACTGAAACCAATCGTGCACGAAAATGGAGTCCAATAGGGGGCCCATTCTCTGGGTGGGTGTCTTAAAGGATCCATTAGTCTGTACAAATAAGTGCACGAGCTAAGAAAGGCGAAAGGGTGCGGTAAGGGGACCGGAAGGAATTAGATGCATTTACCACAGATCTACCACTCTTCTGGCAATCTCTTCCTGTCCCCACCCCTTCCCCTAGATTCGCGAGGATCCGTTTGCGCGTTTTTCGGCTATGGGTTTATGTGTTTTTTCTTACAACATCTTTTTCGTCGCCAGATGCCGACAGCGGGCCAGTGCTAGGTGTTGGTGACGGTGGTTTATAACCGTGGTGCTAACAGTCACAGCCCGTGATCGCTACACACGGCAACCGTGAGTTCACTTTCTAAAGCACACAAAGCCCATTGGGAGCGCCTTGCGGAACCATATGCGATTCGAGGTGGATGCAAGCAAACTGATTGCATTGTGTTTAGTGTTCGTTGCATTTCGTGGCGAGTTTTGTGGTTCGTTTTGCTTTCGAAAAAATAATTTTGAAGTTTGACTTAATCATGAAATTGGTAATACAGACGGTAATTTTATGTAACATTTCATTTAGCGTTGAGTTGTAATTTAGATACTCTTGCCTCACACTAGTTTCACAACGATGATTAAACACCAAATGAGATATGATTTTACTAATAAAAGATTTAAAGTTTTTCTACATATTTTCACACGTTGAACTCGAAAAATAACTCTTCTTATGTTTCTTTCTACCCCTTTGGAGAAAGCATTCACAATTGTTTCTTTGCAATTTCAAACCACTTATCGCAAACGCGAGAAGTAATAGTCTGTCGATCGAAGGGGCTCCACTAGCAATTGCCACATCCGTGAAAGTAGCGCAGAAGAGAAGATCCACTGGTGCTGCTTTTCATAATTGGTTTGGGTTTGTTTTGAGTCGCTTTTTGCACAACATCGGAAACATATAATGGTCACTTGCGGACGCTAGGTATTGCGTCTGCCAAAGTCTTCACAAATGTAGTGAAAATTGAAAACGAAAAACTCACCGAAGATCACACTGACGAGCACTAGGAAACTGAAACTGAACTTGGCCACTGCTTTCATCTTGACGGTCGCCTCACGACTAATAAGCATTAAAATAAATTGTTTGAAATATCAACAGCCGGGGCCCTAGTTCGTCGAAGGAACGCGCTGCGGTGGGGGACCTTCGCCCAGTAGGGTGGGGGGAGGGGAGGAGGGGATGTGGTCTGGGGGTGGCTGTTGGGACGGTGGTGGTTATACCACCGACCGGTCCGCACGATCTGGGACGCGCTCCTGGAGGTGGAAGTTGAGGTGGCGTCGGTGGTTCGTCGCTTGTTTTGTCGTTGAAGTCTTTCGTTGCCCGCGTCCGTAAGGGTTTAATGTCACTCGCTGGCTCGGAGTCTTTTCCTTAGGAGCGGCTGTGTGTGTGTGTGTCTGTACGTCGAACTGGCAGGAACACAGTCAGGGCGGGCGTGGGATTTACATGGAGAAGGTTTTATGATTTTAGCGGCAGTTTGTCATCCCCTTTGCCTTTCCCGGGCTCTTCTAGCGCTCTGCCCGGCCAAGTGGGTGCGCGAAGAGGAATAGTCAAATTAGCTTTACCTTGGAGGTCGCCACTGAAACGAAGCTCCGATTCAATCTGGCCACCTGGGGAAAAAGGTTACGGAAACCGCTTCGTCGTGCACGGCAAACCACGGACAGAGAGCGAACGAACCGCAGCTTCGGAAACGTAAAACCCGTTTGATTTGCCTGGTGTCGGCACACACTGGGAGCGATTGCACCCGTGAGGTGTTGAAAGAGTTAGGTTCGACTGTTTGTTGGTTTCTTTTTCGTTTTGTCTCTGTTGCTACCGTTTTCCGAAGGGGCAGAAAAGATGGCTCGCGAAAGACGGAATGGGATTGATACACATGTGGGAGTATGCTGCGGTATCATAACCGGAATGTAAACGTGTTAGCTTATTTATGTATGAGTGATCAATGGATTCGAATCTTCGGAGTGCCGGAGTCGAGTCGCGAACGCCAGGTGAACGGTAAAAGTCGGAGCGAGATGGAGCTGAACTTTAAGAAAGAAGGAAGCATAAGACAAGGCTTGTCGAGGCCATGTTCATTCATTTGCGGCCGGTTTCTTCGGTCCAGCGTCTGCGGGAGTGAACTTGTTGCATATTTTCTTGAAATGTGTATTGTTTTTCTTCTTCTGCCTCGGCTCATGTCTCGTGCACGTGGCCGTTTCGATTGGAACGTGTTATATTTTTCGCAGTTCCCTTCGAGCTTTCCGATCGGTTTACATCTACCAGGTGTGCTCTCGAATGTCCATGGTGAACGGGCTTCATTTGTCAGATCCAAGCTTCCGGAAGTGCTGATTACAATATTGCTAATGAAATGTACAGATAATTCTTTTAAAATTTGTTCAATATGTACAATGAGACAATTTTTCAGAATCGAAAGAATTTTTAGGTACATTATGTTTACCATTGTTTTCTTTTATGGTTATTCGAACTTCCTAAATACATTCATATTGAGCATTTTCTTTATAATTTAGACTACGACAAAACTCGAAAAGAAATCTTAATTTGAGGTTTACCTAGCTAAATAGTTGATGCAACTAATGCCTTTTGGTTATATTTTCCCTTTTTTCCTGAAATACAGCGAACGTTTCTCAATGCGTTTACGTTTGAACCAAACTGAAGGATTTTAAGAACTCAAATAAAAGAAATCCTGAAAAAAGAAAGTGCCTGGTCACATTCGCCTGGTTGCTTGCACAAAAGTAAACTCATTTCCGTAGGTAACGAAAAAGAGGTAACTGGCAAGCTCATACTTGAACACTGCACACGCACAAGGAGCCGGTTGCCAGTAATTGCACTTCCTCAGCCTGCCCGGCACCGGTTGCGGTGGGTCTAACAATGGTTCCCCTTTTGCGACCAGCTCCAGAACAGACCAGTTTCGAATGAATTCTACTCTAATGGTGCTATACCCGGATCCGGGTGCTAGTTTTACCTGCACTTTAGAGCACTTTCCATCGTCGTCCGGTGCACAAATGAGTCCTTTTTTTCGTCTCTCGCTCTCTTTTAAATGGATTCGGTTTCCCAAAAATGGGCCCCATTTCGTTTGTGTTTTCTTCCGCATAGTCTTACCTGCAGGCCGAGACTGGGGTTTGGGTGGAAAATAAACCATTGCTTTCAGGTGCTTTTCGGGAAATGAATATTTGGAAGCCACCACAGGCAGATGCACACGCCTCGAGCGCAGGCATACATACGGCATCAACACTCGTTAGGCTTTAATTTCTTGCCTGTGCGAGAGTGCCGGTGTTTTTGAATGACCATCTTCCAGCGCTTCCATGGAGTGCCTGCAACGGTAGAGTGCAAAGAACACGTAGATCTAAATCTCCATTTGGTACACTTTATGTGAACAATTTTGTTGCACCGTTGCACCCAATTTCTACCACGTAAGGCGTAAAAACAAACTAGAGCTTTTCTTTATGTGGAACGTGCGGGAAAAGAATACATATTTTATTTGTTTCTTTCCCGTGTTGCCGTGCAATTATGCATCGTCTATGGTCTTGCTTGAGCAAATTTTCAGTGCGAGGCGTTTGAAGCTGGAAATCCTGTACGAGTGGAGCTTTGTTGACCACCTGGGTTAGTCCAGCATAATATAACAAGCAATCAGTCTGCTTGGAAGTACTACAACATCAAAAGATTCCCGACCAAAGCCCTGTTGAGAACTTAAAACGAAGCAAGCTGAATATCGATCCTGTCACTGACCAGTTTGACGGCATCGCAGGAATAGAATGTCTGTACATTACACGAAGAGGAATAAACATATCGAAAAGTTGGCCTTCCATCTACTTCGGAAGTAGGAAAGTATTTTTCTTTGCGCTCGATATCGAGCGGAGTGAATTCGCTTGACGCAAACGCGCTGCCTCGTCCTGGAACTGTCGGTCAACTACACGCGACACGAACCAGTTACGTTCGTTATGCTTTACTGTTGTTCTTTCATGTTGGTGCTCCCGGGGAAGCAAACGTCCTTGCTCGGTCAGTAACCGGCGCAACGCGTAAGGGAAGGGCAAAGGATTGCTTTTGCTGGACGGCAGTGGTGTGTGTGTGTGTGTGTGGGAATGAGCAAAAATTAATTAAGAATCTCTCGTAACGACAGCATGGAACGCACTGCTCAGGGTTCCCGTTCCGGACCGGCTCGGGCAGGACGATTAAAACCGGTTTGCTGATGACGATGGCAAACCGGGTCACAAAAAAGCGGAAGTGTTTTAGAAAATATGTCACATCGCCCCACCGGGCACCGGGGGTGGGCCCGGGGTGAGTGAGAAGGGAAAATGGAAAAGAAAATGCCAACGGAGACAGGATCAAATGCACGTACACTTAACGCTAGGGCACCGGCACCGGGTTGGGCGTTCGTCCGGCGGGTCGTAAATCGCCCGGATGAGCAATGGGAAATGTGCATGAGAATGAGACAGCAAAAGAGCGGGACAGGGGGAGCGGATGGAAAAGTATAAAAACAAAACGGAGCAAAGAAAAACAGGGCACAACATAAATGACTGCAACCGAACCGGACGTGAACCGTCATGGAAAAGAGGGAAACACTGGACGATAAAAATAAATGATAGTGAATGCTCGGATTAATTGAAATGATACGTGAGCAGCGCGTGGTCTTCGGCGTCCGGAAGGTCCTTGTCACGTTTAGACCCTTCCACTTTGGGGTGGTGTTTCGAAAAAATCTCCACCCCCTTCCTAACACTGCCGGCCTCTTGGGTTGTGTGACTGGGCATGATTGAAAATTGTGTTTACTTTCGATTAGAAAGAGCGTCTCGAGGGAAAGTCGACGGTATGCTTGTATTACGGCTGCATCGAGAATCTTGGGCGTCATTTACCTTCCAAGATCCGAAAGAGTGTGTGTGTGTGTGTGTGTGTGTCCGGGAAGTGAAATATAAACAATAATTTAATGCTTCTTTCGTAGCCTTAGCCGATAGGGTGGAATCAGTGGAGCGTGAAAAGGGACCACGGAAATTTTGATTAATTTAGACCGGTTTAAATTCCAATGGGAAATTGTGTTAAATTGGGGCTCAAATTTTGGGAAGTGTGTTAATTTAAATTTATATTTTTCCTTTTTCCTAGTTGTGGTTATTTTTGTTCGACTGATTTTTTCTAACCGATACCGACTATATGGTTTAATGTTTTGCATTAGATTTGACACAAATTAAATGCGTTCAGAATTCTTTAACATTATTGTTTCAGTTACATTGCTTGGAAAAAAAACTATGTTCACACATCGGCGCGCCTGTAGAAATGTACCAATACCCTTCCGTTCCTCCAGCACGTAGTAATGGATGGTTCCGATTATCCAAATGATTCGGGCAAGCTTGGCGCCTGTCCGCAAAGGCTGAAATCAAACTCCTCACCCCAAAACTGACCGAAAATCACAAATCAGCAACATCGGTGTAATAAAGCATTTCGGGCGAGGAGATTGCCGACGGCTCGATTTTCCTACCGGCGTCGTCTAGCTTCTTCCGCTTTCTCCCTCGCCTTCCTCGAATCACATTCATGTGGGGCACGGAACAACTGCAAAGCTCGAGCGGTCCTTGACGCTGGAACCAATCTTAAGTGAACGTGGAAACGATGGAAAGCGAGGGAAATAAATCAGTGCTGCGCTGGAGATTCACATGCGGTACGGTTTTGCTTCTTTTCACCAACACTCAGTCGTTAGACCAAGCCGTCGGTCAAGCGAGGGGGAAAAACAACTTCATTCGAAGGGAGCGAGCGGGTAAAAAAGGAAAACACAAATCGACGCCTTTCGTGCTCCGAGAAAAAAGGTCCGGCATGTAATCTGCTTATGAGCTCACACACGACACTGAATAGTGTGTGTCTTGTTGTTGTTGTTGTTGTTGTTATTGTCTTTTTTAAGCCATCTCTTAGAGTGTCCCATGCATGTCCATGCGCCATCAGGACACCCCGAAAACGAGCGTATTCCAAGGCCGAGCAAAACGCTTCTTGCAATCCAATGGTCTCCGAGAGCGATGTTTTATTCCGACGTTGTCGTTCCCTCATCGATCCAATGGTAAGCGGTGTTGGGTGTTTTTGTTTCGGTTTTATTTTTATATTTATTTGCCAACAACATTCCTCCATCAATAAAGCTTTCCGACGATGTGCTGGGAAGACAGGATCAGCGAAGCCCGAAAGGTAAGTATGTGCTCGGGGTTTTGTTTTATTATGATCTTATTCGGGTGAGAAACGGCGGAGAACTGTGGAGCCCGGAAGGGGCTGGCCGCCGGCGATGGTCAGGTGGGAAAAGTGGACGTGTGGTTCAGTTATCGTCTCTACCTTTCTTTATTGCAGTGGATTTTGTTTTTCATCTACTCAGGAGCTTTAGAACAGTTTTATCTTGTTAGTGCGAAGATTCTTCGCTAGATTCCTTCGTATGGTGCACGTCGAAACACGTAGCGCTATTTTGAGAAAACAGTTTCACCATTCCAAACACAAGCAAACGGATAGAACGCTTCGTCTGAAAAGATCGCTGCAGGATTAGTTGTGATTAGAGAAAGCAAGCGTTTCCATCGCATTTTGAGTGAGTTTCACATCTTACAAAGCGAGTTTAGTGTGCTATAAGAGGATCATTTGTAGCTGGGTTTGAAATTAAGTTTATCTCTAGGAACTGTTTGATGCACGATAAGCTATAATCGTTTCAATTGTATTTGTCATGTTTTATCAAGATTGTGTCATCATAGTATTGATTGTGGAATGCACTCCATGGAAAATTTGGATTAAAGTAATACATTTTATTAGTTGAGAAATTCCTTCAACCGATTTTTGTACCATTCAAGAGGTTAATAAAAACTTTGATAAATTAAACGACTGGCAATAGTTCAACCAACATTCGCCGCGTGTGACCTGGTTTTTTTTAAAACTAAACAATACTAACGATTCCCCTTGTTTCCAAACAAGCCTTCGGTTACGATTTGTAACTTCCCCCGAACGTAACTTCTCATACCACAGGACCAAAAATCAATAAAACTCAATCCTAAACAATCGAACTGACAAACTACACGTGAGGGAGGGGGCTTAAGTTCGACCCTTCTCACATCCTTTCCCTCTGTTTGGGATTTGGATTAAACGCACACAATTAGCCGGCACAAGCTCACTGATCCCGGTAGGGCATTCGTGCTATTAAAGCTGGTACTTCCTTTTACGTTTTGCGATGCTGTTTGCTTAAGTGTTGCCCGTGTTTCGAACCAGGGCTTCGGTTCGTTTGTGAGGCGTACATAAGGACGAAGGTGTTCTTTCGGGGGAACTATCTCTTGGAAATGGAGGCCGGATGGTGGGAAAAGCTGGGACCTACATGCCGGAATAAAACGATCCCAAACTATACCCCCAAAAACCCACATCGTTCCGGGGCCAAACGTCGTCGCACATTATCGTTCACGATAATGCGATACGAAGCCCATAAGCGATCGGTAAAGGCAAAGTCGAGAATATAGTATATCTATCGCCCCGTTAGCGTGCAGTGTCGGTTAAGTTGGGCTTGGTTGGGTTTCGAAGTAGCACAAACTTCGGCTCCATTAAATCGAATCCTCCAGCCAATGGGAGCTTCAGTGGGAGTATCGGCTGTTCATGTATGTGTGTGTGTTGGTGTGGGTTTGAAGGGGTTTTATCCTAGCCCCACTCTTGGCATATACGCCCCGGCATTCCTCGTACACCTAGGCAGACGGCGACGAAAGTATTTTGGCACCGCTCCAAATCGAATCGAAAGAGTTTCGGAAGGGTGTAAGGTAAACAAGGGCGGAAGAAGAGGAGTCTTATTATCATGCAGCTTCCGGTTAGATGAACCACTCCCTCCCTCCCTGTTTAAAGCCAATGTTCCGCGCACACTTGGATGTTGATTTTAAAATATTCTATTATCGAAAGTTTTCTTATAAATTAGCTCCCCTAACAGCTTGCAATGTTTTCGGGGAAAAAATTTGCGGTAGTCTTCTCGCTGTCCCGGTTTTCCGTTTCCTCGTTTCGTCAGTACAAACGATAGTATGCTTCTCGTTTTTTTTTGTCTGTTGAACAGCGCGAAGCTGATGCTAATCCGGAAATGGAAAAACGGTTTAAAAGTGCAAATCTGCGACAAAAAGAGATTGCATAGTGGGGAAAAATAAAGCGGAAGGCGGACAAAAACCATCACTTTTTGGTGCTTGGAAACCGCTGGGGCAGAGTCTGGTGGACGAACTTTTTCTTCCTCTACCGACGCCAAAAGTCGACGGGCAACCCGAAGAACCAGGCTAAAGGTGAGAGAAAAATCAAGGAGAGCATGAGAGACGTCTTGGAGCCAAGCACCGAAAGCGACTGGGAGGGAAATGGGGAAGTATGTTTAATTGATTAGATTAAAAGTTCGGAGCCAGATTTCGTGGAAGTGTAGTCAACACAATCCCTTTCGAGGTTCGCCACCGTTAGGAACGGTGGAGGTTTATTTCACGGGCAAAGGGCTTGAAGGAGTGGGCGTCCGAAGGGTACAGTAGATGTTAATCAAAGATCGACCATAGTTTGTGCCCTGCAGCCGCATGTTTCCTACTTAACGGATGCACTTTTCACTGGCCAACGCAACTGCATTTGCGTTTGTTGTTTTTGGGGAGGAGAGGGCGTAAACAAACGAGCAGCAGCTGCAAGAAAAGGTGAAATGTGGAGGGAAAGCTTCTAGCAAAACTCACAGAGGATGTACTGGATTTGTTTTATCCGCCAGTTGGAAACATGCAACAGGCCAAACGGAAGAACTGAAGCCTGAGGCTCAACAAGTTTTCTACAAGTTTTTGACCGCAATAAAATTATAGTTGATAAACTATTACTTGTTGCGATGATTTGAGGAAAATAAATGGTTCGAAATTGTAACAAGGCTTGTTATTAATATGGTGATTCGTACATTGTAACTGTAAATAGTATTTTTAAAGCTTTGGGTAACACTCTTGGGGGTTAAAGTTTATTAACTGACTTTCAAGCACACATTTTATGTAACCAACCTTATCGTAAGTTGTGAAGATTTATTTAGAAGTGCTAAAATTAGTATCTTTCACAAAAAATATATATGAAAGCTGTAGGATAATCGTGTATATGTTTTGGAACTGGAAAACATATGATTTATATTTCCTACCCGAACATGTTATTAGAATAACAAAGAACTTGATATTCGAGCAACCTCACCGCAAGATGTAATATATTTTCTATCAAATCCGACCTATTAAGTTCCCTAACAAGTGCTGCTATAAAACACTTTTCTCGGAAAAGCTATCCAAAAATTAATTTAGTCAAGGATAGTTACTCCAACTAGGTTGAGCTTGTCACCGCTACCCAGTTGAGTGGCTGCACAGATGACTTTTGACATTAAAGAAAAAAGTAGTTTCAATCCCAAAAATGCAGATAAGCAGCAGCAGCAGCAGACGCTTGCCTTGCACAACTCGCACTTATACAGCTTGCGGTCCCCCGTTTGACACACTAGCATAGCTACAAAGTTTCGCTCGGCTTGCGGAAACCGAGCTTCCTCCTTGCTGTCCTGGGCGGTGTCGGCTGCTCGTCCATCCTCGCCGATGGGTTTGTTAGTGTGGTGTGAATGTCAAAAGTTTGCACCAGAAAGTTTGCTAACCAAAAACCAACGGCAACAAGAACCAGCAACACGTCGTTGCATGGTCGTCTTTTTTTCCCCCCCGGGAGAAAGGCGGGAAAGGATGGCTTTCTTTTGCATTAGCCAAAGTGTACAGCACATTGGAATTCGGTCGTTATGCTCTGGGCGGTGCAGGGGATGGGCAAGACGTCATGGGGTGAGGGGGGAAAAAACGAAAGAACAAGTCACCGACACCGGAGGGCATACTGCATTGAAAATTCAACTTTATTGGTCTCCCACGCTTGAAATATGGTTTGTCGACACAAGTTGTCGGATGAAGCAACTTTTTTTACCCTCTTCTACCACTCCCCTTCTCCGCCTAACCGGTTAAAGATCCTGGTTTTGGTCTTCGCTTCTTTCATCCATTGAAATACAGAACGGAAGCAATCGTGAGGTCTTAGAACGGGGAGTTTTCCCTTCTTTGTTTGTTCCTTTCGGGACGCACATTGAAGGGAAAGTTTCCTAAATAAAAAAAACCCCTCTCCCTCCATTAGCCACCGATCACGGAGAGGTGAAGGTGCGGTGCGGCTACTGAGACTGACCCGGACCGGATCGATTTAAATTATGGTTATTTGTTGTGAAGCGAAATGGTAAATGATGATTTTTATTTCGCTCCACATTTCGTGTGGCCTAAGGATCCCATAAACTATTCTTAAGATACCATAGGCAAAACAACGGAAGAATAAAAAGATAAAGGCATGTCCCGGATTTTTTCCTGGATTTTCCGTCGTTTGCTGTTCTCCTCGCCGAGTGAATGGGTACGTATCCAATGAAAGGTCGATCCGTAACATAAATTGCTATCCTTTGGCCGGTCGATTCATTCGTTTCATTCTACGGTCGTCCTGGGTTTGTGATACTTTATGCTGGCCTAATTGGGCTTTTTTACACAGTTATAATATTCTATTACGGTTACGCAAAATTTCTTTGAAAATTAATAATACACGGAGATTATTTAGTAATGTTGAAATATTTAAGAGCGAGAAGCTATCCATTATGATCCATCTTAAGTAAAATTCGTATAGCAAATTAAATATTACGAACTTTTGTATTTTATTGTACCTTTTACAATCTCTTTCTGTTGATTCCGTAATCCTAATCCAAGGCTTGAAACTGCCTGCCATAAAATTCTCACCAAATTAAAAACGTAATGTACCAATAAAAAAGCTGCGGTCAAAAATTCACCCAATTTAATTAAAAAATACACACTCACAAAAAGCACAACTTCACATAAATCCCAGATCGTTTAGAAAAATAGTGTTTTGTGTGTTTAACGATTGGCAAAAACAATTAAAAAGGGGTTTTTAATGAAACTTACCACTCGAACCTGCCGTGGTGAAAGCTGCATCGGTGAGCGGTTGTCAAAGATTGGACATTTAATGGGCTGTGATTTATAGTCACTGGGATGAATCTACTGACCTCCCAAAAGGACAAGAATTGGGTATGGAGGATCTGTGGTTTGTGTGGATGTCATGAAAGCTTGCCCACGGTCAACCCCTATTTGATGAAGGTAAAAGCGTGGTGAATGTTCTGCTTACCTTCTGGGCAGTTAATTTTGTCTCGAAATAATCGTTCAACTGCATCACTATGGACCCGTATAGAGATGAACAGATTGGGTAATATTCTCAGGATATATTGGGAAATTAATCTCAGAAGTTTTCCTTACACAATTTTCAAATAATATTCTCGCTAAAAAATGCTGCAATCGATGAAATTAATTTTTAAATTCCCTTCGATTAAATTTGCGAAAACGTTTTTGGCCAGTTTTGAAAATAAATTATCCCTCTATTCTCCCATTTACACTTCTTTAATTGCTTTGAAAATGTCCCCTGTTTTTAAAGGTTTGACGTAACAAAAAGAAAAGTAGAAATGTGACAAAGATTATCCTCAACTATTAACCGTAAAGTTTATGTCTTCACCAGACGTCAACTTTTGGCAACCGCAAACGATCGCTTGGAGCAAAGCTTGACATAAAGACGGAGAGTTTGGGATTGAACAGCTTATAATACAACCGACTCCCCGAGCTGCTCCTTTTCCATTTGGTTTTCTTCTCTCGCTTTTCGGCATCGCGCGTCTGGTGGAATGATTTGTACAAGCAATTAACAGCTTTTGCCAACAATGCGCATCGGGGTGTGGAACTGTTATCGGCCGCCTTATGGTGAGGCCATTGTAGTTGGGAACCTTCCACCAGGCGCCTCCATCGGGCCCGGTTGGGTCTAATTGTCGAATGTCGCGGCACCCAACGGTTCCCTGGCGCACCAAATGGGGCCGGATGATAGGGTCGCTGTCCAAGTGCCTTGCGAAACGATGGACCGTACGATGGTGCGATGGTTATATGAATTGGGAATTAGCCCCTTTCGGTGGATGGCGGAAGAGCACTTAGGCCAAGGCTCCGATTTGATCGATTTTCGCTACCGTATAGCATGGCTGGGCCGTAATGGTATTGCCCTAGCGGAACTGTCCATGTGCTGAGGGAGGAAATCCTTACGCTATCCGGCAAGGAAGCTTTATGGGTACGCCACTCGCATGTTGGCCGAAGGATGGCCCCTTATTCGATGGCAGAATGTAATCTGACAGATGAATGATTTATGCTAAGCAATGGTTCACGCCATCCGACGGTCGGTTCACTTTGCGAGTGCCTTTGCGGTTGTGTGCCTCGGTGCTCTCAAAGACTCGACTCGGTGAACCGGAGCGGAATAAACAGACACCGTTGCGCGATACTTTGGTGCGTAAAACGGCCATCTTCGGGAGCCGAAACGCGCGCGCGTTACATCCGAGACGCTTACCGATCGTTGCCGGCTCGTTAGCTGCGACTTTGGCGACTAATTACGCTCGTAAATAATGCAATAGATAAACGCCCGTAATAGCTATTGATCTGCGCAAATTGAGCCCAGTTTATGAAGGCCGTTGGAGATGGGTAGAAGGTTTGCTTTATTTTTTCTCTCGATAAATAAAACACAACAATTCGAAGGCTTTTACGCACCAATGGTCCGCCGGTAGAAAGGATGGAACAATTAGGATCTTTGGTAAGATTGTCTGTTTTTTTTCCTCTTTGGATTATGGAGGCTTTATGGCCACTTCGTTTTGGGATTACGATTGGAATTAAAGTTTTATACCGATTATGTGTGAGTTCAAGAAGATTTCGGCGAGAGGTTATTATTAACAAGTTAGATAAAGTTAATTTTGAGGACCTCGACAAAAGTTATTTTAGGTAATATATCAAGGGTTCAATAAGCTCATATGATTTTAAGTAATAGTTACTTTCGCTATCGTTAAATATCTTACATATATTTTTTTATATTTTAACGCTCCTTATGTATTCCAGTCTCTAATTGTTTTCCTTAGTTTATAACACACCCTTTGGAATGCGTTGCTTCGATAGTCACTGTGGTGTAATTTCATTATAGTTATTTATTCAACAGCCGCTCGGGATGGTCAACAACTGGAAACGATTCGTTGTTTGTTTATTTTTCACACTGCACGTTTTCATGCTGACTTTTGAACGGGCGAGTTTACGTTGTACTATTTCCGGCGGAGAATGCAACCCAAACCCCACACACAAACCCCCATTCGACCGGATGGAACCCGGTTCCGTACCCGCGGTACCGGGCACAAGGAGTTTTTTTCCCGGCCGACGTCATTGCCGTCATGGTTTGTTTTGACTTTTCCACCGGAGAAAATCGTGTTCCTCGTAAGCCGCGCACAATAGACCAAGCGGCGGGGAGAAAGGCGTTTGGCCACGGAATGCCGTTGGGTGAGGTTTTTGAACTTCCTGATTCTGCATCCGGTCGTAGGTGGACCGCTTGCTCGGTGGATCGCCGTTGTCGTGGCCACGTTCGTAGTTTATCCTCGCGCGGGCCCAAACGCGAGCCGTTGGCGGTGGTGAAGGACCTTGCGCCGGATGTTTCTCTCGTGAAATATAATCCGGCACCGGGCGAAAGCTGGCAACTTCTGAAGTACCTTCCGCGGGATTGTCCCTTCCGGTTGAAGTACGGCGGAAATTGTCGGTTGTTACTTCGCCAACAGACTTGCGCTAACGAGAGGAACGAAAGAACGGACAAAAAAAAGTCGCACAATGCTCCCGACCAGCGACTCCCGGTGGCGATGATGATGAAGATGATGGTGATAATGATGATGGTACGGTTAAAGTCGACCTAATCCGACCGCCAACGGCCCGCACAAGGCACAGGGCAATGAGGTTGTGGGGATTGGAAGCGAATTAACGGGCGACTTTGGTAAGCTTGTTCGTTTGTTCATCCGCTCTCGCTGGTTTTGCTCCGTAAAACGAAGGATAATTTATCCAACTCAACGCAGCGCATGCCTTGCAGCTTGGAAGGGGGCGTTTTAGTCAGTTAAACTCATGCTTGTTTGAACCGTGGCCTACTTAACGTAGAATCTAATTTCACACATGCATTTTGCACGAGGCTTCAAGCTACATTTCTTTTTCTCTGCCGTCATATCTAGATGGAGGAGTTTTCTTTTTGGGAAAACTACGAGTCTACCAACAAGGTCGTTACGCCAAGAAGAAGAAAAAGAAGAGTGGGGAATATGTATAGGGAAGTGGTAGTACAGCGAAAATAAATTTAAATCACTAATCCTTTGGAATACAATGTCAAGGCAACCAATCTCATGGTTCAACCTTCAACTTAAAAAGAATAAGGTTCAAAATGACACGTTTTAGAACCCTCATTGAACAGTGATACTGTCAAATTCTATACATTCTACGAAGTATTCACAGCTGCTGAAATTAGGCACTTAAAATCAGTTTAATCGCTCAATTGAATGTCCTAGTGAATCCAACGCAACGACTTGATCCTGACGGTTGACCGAACACACGTACCAGACGTCATTCGTACAAACCCTCCTTTACCAATTAAAGGTACCCGCGCGTGCCCTGCGGAACAAACAGGAATCGATAGTACAATCTGTTTACACCGCAGTGGGCAGCTTTTCCGAGCGACTGGATTTCCGGTGGATCAGCATTAATTAGAATGCACCACTGGGCAACCATCGGTAAGCATAAAGCGGTGGAGTCCCGGGGGCAATTTGCACGGTGCTTTCACTGCGAACCTCGATCAAACCATCCATCCAATTGATTGTCCCCATTGAAATGACCGACGATGGGTTGAGACAGTTGTAAGATCAGTGGCGGGTTTAACGGTGAGCGGACTGAGCGGCCGCGGGGGGCCCCGAGCTCATAAGGGGCCCCGAAAACACTACAGGCACCGAACTTCTATCTAGTCGAGCTCATAGTAAGACTCGTGGTATTCACAATGTATCGCTTTGCCTTATCAATTGGAATACTTATCAATATTGGTATCATTAGTGAAAGAAGAATTGAAAAAAATTGACCAAAAAATGTGTCTGAAGTTAGTTGAAAGTGTACCCAAAAGATAACAAGCAGTAATAACTGCCAATGGTAATGCTACCAAAGATTAAAACAATGGTTTTTGTGTGTTTAACCCTCCCATTCTAGCTCTACCTTATTGTTGCACATGCGGGATGGGGACAAAAGGTCAGAGAGGTCGCCTTCGTGGTCGATCATACAAAAAAAATGGTTTTTGTGTGACGTGTAAGGTGTCCGATTTTTAGTGCCTGGCTCGAAAACAAGACTTTTTTCATTCGTGTCCCATTATTTCTGCAATAGGAGTTTTTTTGTTTCTTTTTTTTGCATCCCCTTTTTTGGTCCCCTGTGAAGTTTCGTGTCGCTAGTTGCTTTGAAGAAGAAGATAACTTAACTCAAAGTGAAAAGATTGTTCGATTTTCAAGCGTCCGACTATGAGTGCCTGGTACTGTATGCAAAAATTGGACTCATATCACAACAACTGTATGCATCAGGTCAGTCGACGATTAGTCAACCTGTGGAAGTCGAGCTAGGAAGATCAAAGTTATCGCTTGTATCGCATAATTTCAATTTTCAAATATTTTGTGTTGATGAATTTTATATCTACCTTGATTGATATAGTTTGTCCTATTGTGCTGGATTGCGTTGCGAGTGCAAAATTTTTTGTAGGTGATTGATATCAATTTTATTTCAAAATGGATATAACGCTTTGTTTGTGCTCAAAAATATAAGTGATTTTCAAACAAAGAACTGTTGGAGATCGTTGTGTAAAAGAGATACATTTTAAAACTAATCATTTCAATTTGTGTTGTGTATGAGCTTAATTCAGGTAAATATGAACGTGTGGTTTGAATACATGTCATTATTCTGATAAATTTTGCTTTTTTGATTTCTCAACTTTTTTCCATGATTGTGGTCACTGTGCAGTGTTTTATAAAACAGAAAGTTTAAATTCCTATAAACTGTTACATTAATTGAAGCAAAGACACATCATGAAAAGGTACCAAAGTGGAGCTGAAAAGCGCAAAAAAAGTAAAAAAGATGAAGAACTGGTTGAGAGCCAAAGAAATGCGCTACACAAGTTTTTGTCAATAGAAACGTTGCCAAAATGTTCGAGTGAATCAGTGTTATGTCCAGATATAACTAAAAAGTGTTCAAACGATAAAACTGTGTGCAAAGATGCCAAGGAGGATGCAAAGAGGCAAGGTGTGGAAAATGAAACAAATGTAATCAGTAGTTCCTCAACCAATTCAGTTAAATTTGTTGAACAAGCCGCTAGTGATAATACTTTCCAAGCCATTAATGACCAACCTACCGACACAGTGACCGATATAGCTTTTTGGCCAACCAATTTTGGCGATAACTTTATTGAGCACGTCCTTAAACATAAACCTAAAAATATTGGAGACATATCTAAATCAAAATTATTGTACAAAGATAAGGCAGGTGTTTACCATAGAAGTCTAACACTTGATCATTTTCAACGGAAAAAATCTAACGGCACTCTCGAGGAACGAACTTGGCTGATATACTCTGAGACTACAAACAGCGTTTATTGTTATCCCTGTAAATTGTTTTCGAAGTCTTCTTCCAAATTAAAATCAGGTTATAATAATTGGAGATCAATCACCAATGTGCTGACGGAACACGAAAGTTCAAAGGACCATATTTCATCAATGTGTATTTTGTATAGAAGATCATCGAATCTAGAAAGAATAGATTCTAAGATTGTAGAAGAGCGTATGAAAGAAGAAGGATATTGGAAAGAAGTTTTAAAGAGAATCGTCTCGACGATAAAATTACTCAGCCGTTTGGGACTAGGTTTTAGAGGACATAATGAAGGAAAAAACTCAAATCGGAAAGGAAACTATATGACATGCTTACAATATTTAAGCAAATACGATGATTTTTTGAAGCATCACATGCAAAAATTTGGAAGCCAAGGAAGCGGCAATGTGAGTTACCTATCTCATAATATTTGTGATGAATTTCTAGAAATTCTTGGAAATTTTGTTAAAGCCGAAATCATTGGAGAAATCAAAGCAGCATTTTATTACAGTATAATTGTAGACTCTACTCCTGATATATCACACGTCGATCAAATAACCTTCGTTATAAGATATGTCTCTGAATCAGGAAATATTACAGAGCGTTTTTTAGGATTCATCCCAACTCACAAACATAATTCGTTACACTTAGAGCAAGAAGTAATAAATTTTTTACAGAGCCTAAATCTAGACATTAAAAATTGTCGAGGTCAATCGTACGACAACGCTTCAAATATGGCAGGGAAATATTCTGGCTTACAAGCTCGGATCAAACAATATTGCCCAAGTGCGGTTTTTGTGCCATGTTCAAACCATTCGTTAAATCTTGTTGGTAATTTTTCTGCAGAAAATTGTAGTGCAGCTATTCATTATTTCTCATTTATCCAGAAACTTTTTACATTTTTTTCATCATCAACAAATCGCTGGAATATTTTGACAAATAAATTAAAATCACAGGATCAGAGGCCCATACTTTTAAAAAGAATTATAGAAACCAGGTGGTCTGCTAGGGCTGATGCAGTAAATGCAATCAAAACCGGTCATGAAGGCATTAAAGAGGCTTTAAAAGAAATAATTACATCTTCAGATAAAAAAAACTCAACAATTGAAGAGGCCAAAACTCTCCACAAAAAAATGTCTAAATTTGATTTTTATTTGCTGACTGTAATATGGAACAGTATTCTACAGAGAATGAATGCCACTAACAAGTCGTTGCAATCTATAGATAATGAAATCATGAAAGGCTCAGCCCTATTACGATCACTGCAACAATATATTGTAAATTATAGGAATACTTTTGATTGCATAGAGGAGGAAGCTACAGTTATGTCAGGATTATCATTTAGTGAAAATCATGAACAGATTAGAAAAAAACGCAAATTTTTAATTACTGAATCAACAGGAAACGAAAGTGAACTCACAGCGAGACAACATTTTAAGATCAATGTTTTTTTTGTTATTTGTGACAATATTATTCAACAATTAACGCAAAGGACAGAAAAATATGAAGAAATTTTAGAACCATTCAAAATTTTTTGTGAGTGGAACATGCCGAACATGAAAAAAAAAGAATGTATCGAAAAAATTAAACAGTTATATTCACTTGATATCGATGTATGCACCCTTGAAGATGAATTTAATCATTTTATCACATTTCTAAATGAAAATAGTTGCAGCGAAAATGAAATAGGAGCTGAACAAAAGGACTGCAACGCCAATCACGACATCAGGAATTTGTATCTTATATCCAAAGATCGAATGCTTCGGGCGAAAGAACATTTTCAGCTTTAAAGCGTGTGAAAAATTATATACGAAACTCGTTAGGAGAAGCAAAATTAAATAATTTGGCAATATTGTATATAGAGCAAGAATATTTGGACAAAATAGATACAACCACTATCATAAATGAATTTGCGAGAAGAAAAACTAGAAGAAAAACTATTTGAACGTTATTGGTCATTATAAACTTCAGGTTTTTTTCCAAAAGGATTCGCGGGGATATAAATAGAAGTTAAATAATGTAGAACTTAAGGAAATAGTGTTACATATGGGTTGGATTGTTTTCGATACGTGAATAATTATGTATATATAATTGTTTGAAGAATGGATTGAATTGTTTGTTTAATTAGATTTATTTTAAATTTAACTATTTTTAATTATTATTGAATAACATGAAATCAATGTGGCAATTTAAACAATGCAATTTTTCGAGTTATTTTGTTTGTTAAATAAAATTAACTGCTATCAAAAAGCGTTGTACAAAAAAACACGAAATGAACAGTGTTAATGAAAAGAAACCAATGTTAAAGATATGTAATAATTAAATAATTTGCAACAAGAGTAAGGAAAATACTTTAAAAATTGTTTAAATATTTAACCAAGTTTTTTTTCAATGATTTAAAACAACCAAAAGTCGTGGGATCAATACAAAAAATCCTGTAAGCCATTTGATAGGGGCCCCTTTCAGTTTCCCGCTTAGGGCCCCGAGAAGTGTAAATCCGCCACTGTGTAAGATGATACTGTGATACGGCTCCCACGAGCGGAAGTACGCAAGGCGTTGTTTAAGCAGTCGTTTGCGTTACATCGGGCGAACTATAGCCACGTGCCGGAGTCCTTTGGGTGGAAATTATACATTCCATCACCTCCGCGTAAATACCATAATTCGGTGGCGGAAGAATACCGGAAGATTGCCTATAAATTGACGAATTAATTTTACCGGTAGAAATTAATTTCCAGTTCAATGAAAAACAAATTAAAGCTCAACTCTCTTGGTGAGGTGAGGTTTCACTACAAATTGAATTAGATTTAGGTTTTAATTCCAGGAAACAAGCGATGTTAGTATCCAAATTGATTTCCGTAACTGTTCTAAACTCGCAACACTTTATTAACATCTATTTATATTTTTAATGTTCGTTTTGTTCATACCACGAAAGGATGGGTGTTTATTGCATCCTTGAGCTAAGAGTATTTTTAATTATGGAAGATCAGCAGAAATATGTTATATAAAATCAGTAAAAATATATGATTGTTTCTAGAAGTAACAACACAACACATGGTCTTTGATTTCAAAAATGCCATCTAAACATAAACTATTCATTTATTTGTTCATGTTATATTTTACAGTTTTCCATTACATTTTGTTAATAAATTACTCACTTACTCTCGCAAGTTAACAAACAATAGATGTTTTGTATGTTTTAATTAAAAATACTAAAAATGTAGTTTAGTGTAAGTTTTGTTCGATAAAACTAACAGAATATTTTTCTAAATGGTAATACTATTATCTTACCTCCCACCTCCAAGTGGTTCAAAGAGAACTTTGAAACTGAGCATGAAAATGATAGTCTTCAGCGTTGAGCCAAGAGTTCACTGCATAAAAACATTCTTCAAGTGTTTAATCATTAAAAGCTTTGCAATAAGTCCGTGGGGGAATAAATTATTGGTTTCGAACAGGAAAGCGTAAAGCGTAAAACTTATCAGCACCAAGCCCGGTGACGTGCTTCCCATACGCACGAAATCAGTTTCGATCGAAATTCGATTACTGCTTATTCGACAGTTTCGTACCAGATTTTCGTCCCGGGATCGGTGCATCAATCAGTCGCTCCGTCCGATGCAAGGTTCCTGGCCCTGGGGCGATAAGCGGCGGTAGGGTACTTGAAGCAGTCGTTCCTCCGTCCTCTGGGTGAGCTTTCGGTGTGCAAGGTGTCGGAGTGAAAGTTTACAAACCATCCGTACGAAGGCTCTGGCTTGGTGAAGGCAGATCTGAAGGGAACGTGATTGGAATCTTACATTCGGTTCGAATTTCACTCGCCGAAACCGTTCTACGACGGTGAGATTCTACGGGGGGAACTCCGATACAAGACGAGCGGAGGATGGCAAATTCCTTCGACGTGCCTTTCCAGCCCCTTTTCCGCCGGTGGAGAGAAAGTGGAAATTTATGTTCGTGTAACTTGTTTTCTGCTCGTTTATAGTTTGGACTTTCTGGTTAACACCTCCTGTGTGCGCTGCAGTTGCCCGGGTGCCGCCTGGCAATGCCAAGGATTTGTCGCATGCCATGGCACATACGAGGTGGTTGGTTGGGGGCAAATGAAAAATGGAACACATCATAAGCAAATCGTATCGCCACGGGAACACTTACGGTAGCTTTACCTATCTCGGATGCAAAAAGGGGTAGTTTTGAATTATCGAGAACACTCCCTCGCACTCCATACACTCCCCCCTGCAAGAGTGACAAGAAATAAGCTTTCATTCTCTTCACCAAACCATTGCCAAGGTGTGGTATCAGGTTTTGCCCACCTTTCCCATCGAAAGAAGTACCTGTCTATCATAGGAACTTTCCAAGTCCCTGGCCTGACAACCAAAGGAAACTAAACCAACTATTAGTATGAAAGAGAGAGAGAGAGAGAAAGAGAGAGAGAGAGAGAGAGAGAAAGAGAGAGAGAGTGTTAGAAAGAGAGGGAAGGAGGAAAAATTGCGTTTCATCAATCACCATTCACTCCTGGGATGCTCAAGAAAGCGTTCAATCATGAATATAGATTCATGGAGCTTTTCCTTCCTAGCACCAATCAGGATAGGAAGTGAAAAACATCGTTTTCACTGGCAACGTAATGGATGACACACGGAGGTAACTAAGTTTTAAGGCGATAAAAAAAAATTCAAAATAAATTAGAGAACCTCCATGCAAAGCAGTCAATGCAACGAAGCCTTGGGTGAACTCATCTTTCGCCGGTTTTTGCGCTTTGGTTTTCCTCTGAAGACGACCTCGCTCTATCGCAAAGACAAGATAAGGTTATAAGATGATGAAATGATATATTTGGCAATGACATTAATATTCTTCTTTGAGAGAACCTAAAAATAAATATTATCTCATATAAGGCAGAAGATACTTACAGAACCCTCAATTAAATCTTTCGCTTACACTTCAAAATCACGCTAGGAGAATTATTCATTTAATAAGTAATATTCCATACGAAGAAGATGACGTTTTCTTTATGTAGGTGAAAACAAGGCAATTTTAAAATCCCTCACATTGACGATTCTTATAGACCTTTTATACTACTCAAAATAAATATAAAAATATATTCAAAATGAACAGTAATGCAATGCTTACAAAAAATTCTGAGATACCAAAGCACAACTGAGCGGCATAACAAATTTAATTGTTGCAACAAACAACTGTTGTCAATGTACAATTTATATATAAATAAATGTGAACTATGGAGTTTTATCCGATACCCGTTCGATAATGATTTTAACTGTTCAATGTTTTCGCTAGCAATGGACTATAATTTGTATGTTGTATTTTTGCATCTATAATGAAATAAAGCAAAATTTATCAAAAAAAATCATATCCACAAAACCATACATTATCGCAATAGAATCTATTACTCAATGACAGCTCTTAGTTTTTTAAAAATTGATTTTAATACTTGAAAAGTTCTTAAGAAGTCTCACAAAGTTTCTCATTCACACAAACGTTTTATCCTGTTTTTTTCTAAATTTTATCTGACGTTGCGAACTTTCTCAGGGACGTATGGACCAAGCAAGTAAATACCAATGGCTTCCTTAAACATAGGTAAAAAATATGTTTTGCCCTGCTGATGCAAAGTCCCCCAAATTTCATCTATGAATAACTTACAAGCTTAGTAGCGGAGATGCGTTTCTCCCGTATTGCTACTATCTTTAGCATTTCATTTCACAAGACCCTCTGGAGCATACACTTTTGGGCAAAGATGAACTTGTGGGACGCACAAAAAAGCTCTCACTTGCCACGTGTTCCCTTTGGTCGAATATTAGATTAGAGTCCTGTCTGTCTGTCTGGGTCCCAAGGTACATCAAACGAATCAATCGAACAGTGTGCAAATGCCACCCGACCGAAAAGTTCCGCCGAGAGTGTCATAATTCCCACACGCACCTGCCGGATGTGGTGAGCAAAAACATATCGCACGACGCAGCGGAGAAACAAATCAAAAATCCCACCACGCGAAGGGCGCACCGGCGGGTGGAAAAGTTTTCCTTCAGGCAACGGTCGAAGAAAAGCATTCTCCAAAAAAGATGGCTAAGAAAGCGTGTAGAGGATGAAAATATAAAAAAAACACTACACCCAAACCAACGGCCACCCGAAAATGTGCGCCATAAATCGTGATTGCACCCTCCGTCGAGTAAATCAAACGGAATGGGACCGAAATGTGGCCTTTCGCCTCGCCCTCCCCCTCCCGTTCCACCGCCCTATGCCAGCGCACATGTAGATCACGATGGCCGTCATGCATGTTTTATGTTTATGATGAACCCGTCGCGGTGTCGGGGTGGGAGAGGTGTGTGGGCCGGTCGTAATTCGCGCAAGTACACTTTTTCTCCGTACCTTATGAGGGTATCGAAATGTGTGTGTGTGTTTTTTTGTGCTAAGGGTTACAATGCCGGGAGCAGTTCAAAGGTTGGAAAGAAAACACATCGCTGCAATTCGGAAAGGCATGTTCCGAAATGTCGGGCGCTATGCTAATGATGGAAGGAAATTGCCTTTCCTCCGCGAAAGGCGACGCCCCCGAGCGAGGTTTCCGATGCGAGGGAGCGCGATAAATTAATAATAAAATTCAACATTCGGTGAATTGAGCCTTGAGGCGCATATTAATGCCGGTTGGCCATTTTCGTGTGAGAAAAGTAGTGATCCTTGTGATGTTTGGGTGCGCTTGTGGAGACAGTTAAGTGTACTCAATCTCTGTATTTGAACACGAATCGTAACGAAACATTTTCAATAGTCATTAATTATTGACGAGCGAATGAATAAAGTCATCGCTGTTCAAATGTAAAGCCATACAGGAGACATTCTTAGGTGACGGTACAAGTATTGCACATATTTTTCATCAAATCGGAAAGAATACCCTTCCATCTGGCAGGAAGCCGACATGCTTTCATATGCTGATGTCATATTTTATGCACCCACGGTTGTTCACCATATGCATATCTTCAACGGTTGCATACCGGCACCGGTACATCATCATCATCATCATCGTCATCATCGGGAGGTCCAAGGAAAGATGAGACGACCGACGTCGTGAAGATTTGTATGAAAATGTAACCGGGAATGCAGCTACGTTCAGATGCGCCTGATAAATATGGTCTCATTTGTATGCTTGCAATTTTTATTACATTATTGTGTTATGAAAGAACGTGGATTGCAGCAACAGCAGCTGCAGCATTCGGGCAGCAAGTGTAAAGGAAAGAACCTTGAGGATGGGACCGTAAACTGTGGATGAAATGGATAGAGATCGGACGCTTGCAGACGCATGAGGTCTTGCATTCGAAACCTGGCTCTATCAACATCGACGGGCCCGATGCGGACGAACAAGCTCTAGGAAAGAAGCTGACTTTTTCAATAGTATTCTCGATGCTATTTTCGTACCGTTCTGATTGATGGTTGATCATGGCGAATCGGGAGCAAACAGTCAAGAATCCCATGGGACGAAGGAAACATACACAAATAAATCGAATCTCATCCTTCCGTTCGAGTTGGTCTCGGGAAAGCTGAGACAACCAATGAATCACGATTGTTTCGCACAAAAGCAATAATGAGCATCGCTCGTGTAAACTTAGCTATAAAGCACAGAAATATCTTACACATTAACAAGGATTATTCACGACCGATGCAGCAGCTCTTGCCAGCCTCGCAAGTGTGGGCTCTGAAAGGTAAGTGCACCTATAAAATTATTTTAGAACATAACGCTTCTCATAATATGCACACTCGTAGTAACTTTCACGCAAAGCGATTCATTAAAACCATCGCATATGCATAAAACATTATTGCTCGCCCTTGGGGGGGAGGTGGTGTTGGTGCGGGCTCTGGAAGGTTCGTTAAAAGTTGCACTAACGTTCACGTTTCGTTTTGCACTTTGCTTAACTAACGTTCTCCGCTAGCACACACTAAAATAGCAACGAGTGGTTTATGAGCTCACGCTGTTTTTATTTCTTCAACACACCGAACCACGCCGTTTTGTTTAAAACCGCAAAAAGCTTCACACAGGTGTGTGGTACATTTCGTCCTAGGGTGAGTGTGCTTTTGGGAGATTTGTGAGGTTTGATAAAAATTTTCACGGATTAATAAACAGTGAAAACAGTTTACAATGTTTAAAAAGAAACATAGAGTTTATGTTTTTCTAGTAAAGAATTGTAAACAATTATGTGTTAACATTTGTACAGTTACCATTAAACTCGTTTGATTTATTTTCATTTACCTAATCCATCGTAAACAATATTGCCAAAAATAAACTTATGAAATCCCGAACAAAACCGATGTTATTTTGTTTACATACATCAGATAGATAATGACCTAGTGTTTGTGCATTTGCCAGTATCCTCGCAGCATAAAGCCCAAATTTCCAAGCAAAACACCCGTGGAGGTGGAAGCTTTTTCCCACGCTGTCGGAGCCAGGAGGTGCGGTACGAGAGGAAGCGATCGTTGTTAGCAAATTAAATAGATCAAATTTATGCTCGTATCACCCCGTACATTTGTGGTGTGTAATTACATAAATAATGAATGTGATTAAACATTCCTAAAGCGGGTGCCCGGAACGGGTGTAATGTGATTTATCAACGGTGTAACTTCCATCACTCGTGTATCATCGTAATCGGATAGCCATTTGAGGCGTCGCGCTGAGTGTTAGCACTTAAAATCATCGATTGGAACGAAAACTAATTTGTTTGTTGTTTCATTTCATGCAGTTTAAAATAGAAAAAAAAACACTTCATGTTTGAACTTTAGATTTGGAATTGTAGGAATAATGGAATAATCACTCTGATATGATTTTAAATTTTACCTAAGCACTTTAACATTATTTTGGTTTCTCAACAGTTTTAAAGAAACAAGGCATATGCACATAGGATCACTAAACATAGGGAAAAAGGTGAACCAATGAACAAACGGAGCGGTGTTCCGTTCATAATTCTGACGTCGTCAGCTTCCAAATCGCCCAGAATGGACATAAAGAGAATTTTTCTTTTCACATTTACGTTTATTTGACGTTTCCCCACTGCATTATGTATCCATTTCATGTCGATGAGTATTGCCCGTCCCGTTGGGAGGCTTTCGGGGGGAATGGCCTTCCTCCGGTCGAGACACAGATTTCTGTCCATCTACCCCGAAGCCCTTGGTGGTGGGCTGCATAACGGGCCTATTTCTGGGCCGATGCGGTACGGCGTGAACTGAGCTGAGTCCAAACGCGCCGGAGCCGGGAAAAAGGAGCATCCACCCAAATTCGTTTTCGGTTTCGCTGGTTTTGTGTGCTCCGGCCGGGTCGCGGGCTGGGCTTACGTGTATTTGTTTTACGTTCCATACGGGTGTAATAATAAAGGCCAGATTTTTGGCTGTGGTTCTGCAATCACTGGCCGGGCGGTGCGCCAACATTCGCCCGCAACCGAGTACCGTCGAATGGACGTTACTTCCGTGGGATACGAGTGATGGGTCTTGGAGGATGCAATTAAAATCTACTAAACTCAACAACCATGAAATTCATTTGGCAGTAACGTTAGTTTAGATTGTTCATACGAGTTTGCTCGTGCTCTTCCGTCGTATGGTCGACGCTTTTAGACAGAAATGGTTTCGTTTATGGGGTTCATATAGTAGTGCTTTAATTGAATAATGTGGTAAAAACCATTAAAATTTCATTCATTCATCTAAATGATTGATTTAGAATATTTTAAGTATGAAAATAATTAATTTTAAGTTGAAAATTGATGAATACATATAAATTGGTCTAAAAATGGTGAAAAACTATAAATTGAAATATTAAAAAAAAAAAACTCCTAAATGTAGGCAACGCGCAGGGCATACATATGTTTACAGTGTCTAATCTTCCATTTAACTGTGTTTCTGGCAATAGTCAACTTTATCGATTGTTGATATCATTTCAATGTTTATAGAAGGATACATTACAACGGGTACAAAAATATGCGAATCGCTACAAGAGTATTATTAATTCGAATGAGTTTGTTATGATACAAAGCACGATCCCCGTTTGGACGTGCTATTTTATCACCGCTTTAGGGGGTCGGTGGCAATATGGCACCCGTTGGGAGATCAATCATTCAATGCTCATACTATCATCTGCTCCCATTAATCGCATCCCAACTACCCATTTGAATGCGATAAACTCGAGTTGAGCGGGATCTAGCCGGCTATCGGCAAATAATAGCCGGCAGCGACAACTCCCCGCGATAGCAGCGTCTTCGCGGGCTATTTCAGTGGTGAGCGCACGAGCACCCCAGGACCTTGAGTTACTTTTCCCCGCGGTGTATTTGTTTCTTTCACTCCGACGCTTGGCTGTGACGTCACAGCCCGTGCGCCGAATAAATACGCTGAACGAAAATTGTTTTAGTTTGGTTTTCATTTTATTTACCATTTTTTTGGTGAACACACAAGATTTACGATCTCTATCAAATGCAGTGATGATCATGATTCGAATCTGGAATGTAAAATAGTAAAAAGGATAAATAATAAATTGCCTTAACGAATCGTAATCGAGTTGATATTATTGCTGAATGATATGAACAAGGCATTGTTATTATAGAGTGTAGAAGATATCAATTAAATAAATTGATATACGAAATTTCCTACATCAACTCAGTATCGTTGATATCCACGAATTACGATGTGTTAGTTCACCTTTTAGGTATAAGAATTTAATGTTGATTTTTCTTATCTAATATTTTCTTATTACATGGACTCGATTTTTTGTGATAAAACTGTTGCATTAAACGGAACCAAATTAATATTAAAAACTTTTAAGTTTTCAAAGTTATTTCCCCAATTGTTTTAAATAATAGAATATCAGCTTACCAGTTGATCTTTCCGTCTACCAGTTCTGATACTGGCGGTGTTGTTGAAGGCAGTAGACATCAGCATCATGCATTGAAGCGGAGGACGTTTGATGAATGGCGGGTTATCTAAAATGTTTCAATAACTTTAGTGAATATATAAAATCGGAAATATACTTTCCCGTATTCTACGGCATATGTATGGTATTATTACAATACGTCTTTTAGAAGATGACTTACCAAAATAATTCCTGGAAATATTCCGATGAACTGTAACGGCGCCGAAGATGCTTTTCATGAAACTGAAGCCAACCAAGGAAGTAAAACTGGAGAAAATTAAACACCTGGTGGCTTTGACCTATCGTGTAGTGTGGTCGTTAAGCTTAAATGCATTAAAGGGTGCGAATCCTCACACACATCGTGTTTGAACGTTCGTGCTAGCAAAACAGAGAACATTATTTAAATATAGATATGAACAAACTCATTCGTATCGTCGATTTTAACTTCATATCTTACCTGATTACTGCCCATAACCTTCATTCCCCATTTGAATTCATAAAGTACGAATTCGAAGACACTGCACTTAGAAGTTCCAAACGTATTTCGTGGATCTTCCATTTTAATTGCCACTGAAAACGTTGCATTTACAGCAGCAATGCTAACAGGCTAACAACACTTTTCCATTAAACGTGTTGCTAGAACAAAAGAATGATAACATTAAATCAAAGCTTATCAACTAACTATCAATAATAAAACATTTTCATAACTTATTTTATTTACCTGCTTGATTCCGACTGTAACTTCTGATGAAAGCAATCATGTGCCTGTTTCCTCTGTTGCTAAAAAACGTTACACCATTCGTACATGCTTATGCTGACTACAAGTTGATACAGACGCCTTCGTTATGTGAAAAATATAGGACGAACAAAACAGATGCAGCTGAAATTTAAAATAAGCAGAGCATTAGGATTTATATATGGGAGGACTGCTTCGAATCGTTTTTTATCTCTTGATTAATCTCACCTGATATTCGGCAATAAAGCTGTTCGTTTCGAAAACACTGTCACAAGTATAGTTTTTCCGTCTGGTCGCCAAACGCACCAAACCAAATCCGGCTGGATGGCCACTAAACGCAATGTCTTTTTTGCGTTGCTTGTAATAAAGATGCGCAACGATATCAGTTTAGCTGTAAAAACACAATAATAATCAAACATTAGCAACGTTATACGAACTAGCAAACATACACATCACAACTCACCTGCATGTTTCAAGAAGTTTCTTCGGTGCGTTATCCAACGCAACGATACCTATGTCCATGTATACCGGGCAGGTTACGTGCAAGTGTTCTGAGTCGGAACCAGACCACCGGAATGATAATCACGCTGCTTGCACAGAATATAAACCTTACACCAGATGCGCTGCTGACATCACACAACACAATGTGATATGGGGAAATCCATTGCGGATAAAGAACACTTTCCTTTCAACTTACCTGACTGTTTACGATGCGGGATTATGCATTGATGCATGCCCAAACCGATGGCGATTTGAATCGAATGCTACACTAAAGTAAATCGGTCGTGACTGAATGAAGTGCAACTGATGAAACCAAATTAAATCATCAGTAAAGATGCAGTTTGCGTTCGTAATGCTGCAAGAACAAAATACAACACCAGAAATCATAAAATAATTCGGATGAAACACTTTCACTCCATTGCTTACCAGATTGTTTACATCTCGGCTGGTAAGGATTCGTCATGATGATATAGTTGGACGCTGCGGCTAAATTACGTCGCAAACTGCTCTGGATCGTAGGTTGATCGATTGATGGTTGATTGAAGATAAGAAATATTGCCCTGTAGCAGCTGAAATGTAAAAATAACATGTAATTATCGGCGAAAAACTTTAGCGAACTTACCGTGCTGCTTTGTTTACTTCGATGTGTCAAAATCACTCTGCGTGTGAGATGCGCCGTTCGAACGGGAAAAAACATCCACACGCACATCGTCGCGCGCATTCTATCGCAAAAAGGACGCTCCTTTGCTATCGCGGCATCTGCGGCGGGCTATGTTCGAGAGCGGGATCGAAAAATTTGGCTAAGTCCGCGAGCGACGGGTCTCCGCCACTATCGCGGCATCTACGGACGGCAATCGTCGAGAGTGGTATCGCAAAAATCGGCTAAGTCCGCGAGAGCTGGTTTTTTTTGTATGGAGTTTTCTCCGGGCTGCTCAATTTTCAAATGGAACGCAATTCCAGGCTGGTTGGGATCCCTTCTTGCCCTTTGCAATAGGTTTTTAGGTATAATCCCATAATTAGGTAATGGTTTGGAGGATGTGAGAACTCGATCTGGTTGAACTCAGTAAAGGCATGTCATTTACAAAATATTTCACCATTTAAGTAAATTTAAGCTGTAGAAATATGTAACTGAGCAACATGTTTCATGCACAACAAAATAAACACGACGAATCAATTTTTATAAAATTGAGCGAAGTAAATTCCCGACAGTTCGTCTGGAAGCACTGTTCCAGAACGCCATTCGTTTATCGTGTAAAGTTGAATTCTCTTATGATCGATTATGTATGGCTTGTCAATGGGAGTATGTCAAGTGAAGTAATGAACTGTCAAGTGAAAACTAATCGAACCTCTTTTGTCAAGTTTGTTCATTCCGTTCACTTGAATTTTGAACCGACAACGATCAAACGGTTCTTGACTCTCGATCCGGCCGGTCGTACCGCGCGTTAAACTAGCCAGCGGTCTTCAAACCAACGTCCATTGTGTCTTGTGCTAATATCGTGCCGCCATTTTTTAAGTTCTTTTACGTCCTTTATATTTCCTTTTGTATCGTGTTTTATTCATTGGTTGTGTAGCAACCTGTTCTTCAATCATTTGAGGTTATCCTTCTGTATTCGGAAGAAAGTGTTGTGTAAAAAAGAGAAGGTAAATTACAAAATGGATACGGAGAACGCACCAAACAATCGCCTGGCATCGTACAAAAATGCCTCGAAAACGACCACGGTAAGTGTAGAGGTTGGGTTTCCCATCTGCCGTCCGATCTTGAGCGAAAGCTTACCACTCCTCGTCACTGTCCATCCCCTGATCCTTCCGTGTAGGAACTTCGGCAACGCCGGCACGAGGTGACGGTCGAGCTGCGCAAAAATAAGAAGGAAGATCAATTGTTCAAGCGTCGTAACATCACCGACGACGATGGTCCGACCTCACCGCTGCAGGAAAACAACGCCCAAAGCCCGGTGACGCTCAAGTTCGAGGAAATCATGCAGTACGTGAAGAGCGGCGTGCCAAACAAAGAGTTTGCGGCCGTACAAGCGGCCCGCAAGATGCTTAGCCGCGAGAAGAATCCTCCCATCGACAAGATCATCGGTCTCGGTATGGTGCCGATCTGTGTCAAGTTCCTGGAGGCGGCCGATCGGCCGGCACTGCAGTTCGAAGCGGCTTGGGCGCTGACGAACATCGCGTCCGGTACGTCCGATCAGACGAAGGCCGTCATCGAAGCGAATGCCATTCCACGCTTTATCGATCTGCTCAGCTCGCCCTCGGTGACGGTGGCGGAGCAGGCGGTCTGGGCGCTCGGAAACATTGCCGGCGATGGGTCGAAGGCCCGCGATAACGTACTCGATTACAACAGCGTGGAAGCGATCATCAGTCTGGTGCGCAACCCGAACACACCGATCTCGTTCCTGCGCAACATCGTCTGGCTGATGTCGAACCTGTGCCGGAACAAAAACCCTGCCCCGCCGTTCAACCGTGTCGAGCCGATGATTCCGTTGCTGTCGGTGCTGCTTGATCATGAAGACGCGCAGGTCCTTTCGGACGCCTGCTGGGCACTTTCGTACGTCACCGACGATGACGCGGTGAAGCTGGACTCGGTCGTTGCGGCCGGCACGGTGCCGAAGCTGGTGCGGCTGCTCGGTACCAACAATCCGGCCATCATCACGCCAGCCCTGCGCAGCGTCGGCAACATCGTGACCGGCAATGACACACAAACGGATGCGGTCATAGCGGCCGGTGCGCTACCCCTGCTGGCAAACTTGCTGCGCCACACCAAGAACACGATCGTCAAGGAAGCTGCCTGGACGGTGAGCAACATTACGGCCGGCAACCAGGGACAGATCCAGCAGGTACTGAATTCGGGCGTTTTCAACGTGCTCATCGATGTGCTGGCGCGGGGTGACTTCAAGTCACAAAAGGAAGCGGCCTGGGCCGTGACAAACACCACCACGGGCGGTTCGACCGAGCAGATCATTCAGCTGGTCGAAAAGTACCCGATCATGAAACCGTACTGTGATCTGCTGGAGGCCAAGGACAGCCGTACGGTGCGCGTCGTGTTGACCGGGGTGACGAACATCTTCCAAATCGCGTCGAACATTGGCGGAGTGGAGAACCTTTGCACGCTGTTCGAGGAGATCGGTGCACTGGACAAACTGGAAGCGTTACAGAGCCACGATAATGAGGAAATCTACCGGAAGGCGCTGGAGTTGATCGAAACTTACTTCTGTGATGGGGTAAGTGTAGCTAGCAAGAAACAAATCAATATTCCGAATCGAGAAGTGATGAATAAACTAACTCATTCAATATGTTCCATTTTCCTAGGAGGATGTTAATCAGGAATGTGCCCCGAAGGAAGCCAATGGTGCGCTTGAGTTCAACCCAACCACCCCACAAAACGGAGGATTCTCCTTCTAAGCACTGAAGACTGCATCATGATCATCATTGTCCCTTTCTGTACTGTAGACGGTACACGAATATTCCAAAATCTTACAATGCAAACAAAAACCGAGGACTGTGTGGTAGGTGCCGGCGGGGGTCTGTTCTTTCGTCAGTTGTTTAGTAGAAATCTGTGTAAAAGTATGGTTTTGTTTTCGGATTATTTTTAAACGCCAAACGCACACACTATTCAATGCTTATGGTCCGATTGTTTTAGTTCGCTGTTTTGTTCCGTGAATATATGAGGCAGTGGCCTTTTTCCCCAAATGGTGTTTTTATACGTCTTATAATGCCCCTCGTACCGTTTACAATAATCCCCAATATGGAATCGCCTGAGACGGTCGTAAATGTTTTTGAAATAGATTTACATGAGCCATTAAGTTAAGCAAGACTGCGTTTTGTTTTGTTATTTCCAAATGGACGAAAGAACCGAATCGTATTTGTCCTAAAGCATTTACATTAACTTATTCTCTATTTTAAAAGCGTGTCTCTTAAAATAAACACAATCAGCAAAGAAGTATGTAATGTGTTAACGTTAAACCGCATTACGAGTTTCGCCGTTTGGATGACTTAATTTCGACGAAGGAAAGAGAGTAAAATGGGTTTTTTGTCATGAAAAAGGACATATCACCGTGTCGCCAGTCGCACCCGAGCGTGCCGGGGACATTCGTGTGCTGGGTACACTTAAGAGATTAAAGCAAATAAAAAGCTCGACGCAGAATGCCAAACATAATGAGCCCGTGGCCAATCGTAAAGCTCGGGATACCCACGGAAGCAGTACGAGCCCGTCCCGTTGACGCAGCATCCACGGAACATTCCGCTTGCTGTGCACGTACGGTTCCCGACGAACGTTGCGTTGTTTGGCGACGGTCACGCTGGCTCACACAAACACAAACGCACACACACACACACACACACACTGACACGCCCAGCGCAGCGTGTTTGCTCAAGAAGGATACATTTTTCTTTAAATCTTCCTTGGTCGTTCCGCGTGTTGTGTCCTCTAGAATAAACGTGCGTGACATGCGGATTGTAAATTAGTTCCACTGTGCAACCCGGGGCTCGTCGGGCCTTGCCGGTCTTTACTGTAACCGTGTCTTCGTTTCCGCCAACCCGGGCTTGGGGTTTCGCTGCACGGATTTACCGTCATTTACGGAATTAGCCGCATCAACGAAAGCGGGAAGGGATCGCCGGGTTGGATCGCTATCTTATTGGTGAAAATCTGAGTAATTTCTGTCGAGCTACAAATGGTAACATTTGACCATTTGCACGCGTACGAGATAATAAAATGGTTTCCGGGGACGCTTAAAGATTTGGGTCAATGTCGTTTAACGAAATGCATTCAAACGGCGACGTTAGTTTTAGCCTGTAAATTTCTGTGGAAGCAAAACGTCGTCATCTTACCTGCGTGATTGTGTCCGTTCCTTAACTCGTCGAAACTTGAATCAATCGTCGATAATTGCACACGTTTCTTTCTATAAGGGAAGGAAAACTAAAATTGGAAATCAAATAAATGAAGGAAAAAACATCACAGTTTGGAAAAATCAAAAGAAGTTTTTAATTCTCGTGCGCACACGATTTTGGAACATTTTCCCTCCCAACGTCTCCCAATCACTGTACACACCGGAAACAGAGTACCGTAACCGTTTGCTAGGTATGCTTTTACCTCATTTCCTCAATCGATTCCGCAACTTTCACTCACTCACTTTTGGTGCGACCGTTTGTGTGTGTATATATATATTTTTTATATATTTCGTAACTTACGCCATCGTTTTGCTCTTCGCTTTTTGAATTACAGAATACCATGAACACAGAGATACACAGTGTCGAGAGTAGATTCGCAGATCCCTTCCCCTTTGAAAGGAAAATTTGCTTCGGGTTTGGTGTAGAAAAACATGCCCGTCACTTTTACGTGGCGTTTGTCGCTTTGTCGGCGTTAAACATTTGTTTTTTTTTCTCCTTCTAATGAAGACAGTTACTTGCAGAAATTCAGCTCTAAAAGTTCTCTACTTACACGCTAGTGGAAAACGTGGCAACGAAAACAGTATACCCTAAATTGGATTCAAATTTACCCATTTTACGTATGCGGTACAAAAGAGTTATGTTGTTACCAGTGGTTGTTGCCTTACCTTTAATACAGTCAACGAATGAGAACAAACTGATAACGAGATTGTTTAACGGTATAATGGTTCGCAAGTGTTGTCCCCAGTGGTTTGGACTGTATGTGCTTTCCTCGTTTCAACTCTCCCTCTTCGTTCTTAGTTCTTCAGTCCGAAGTTAAATAAAAGTGCTCTATGTACAAAAGTGTGCCATCAGCCTTAGAATCTTAATTTCCTCACCCATTGAAACAGGTAGTTCTTTTAAGTTCGCTTTAAACGATGCTCATGATGCTATGGTTGCTTTGTTTGTGCTGTCCTGTTTCTCGTGTTGTCGCTGTTAGTAAACAGGATGGATTTTTACTATTTTGTATGTTTTTGTGTTTCTGTGATTTCTATATATATATTTTCTCTCTAGTTATTTACAAACTTTCCTACTATTTACAGCACATGCTTGTGCTTGTTTGGCTCATTTAGTATTTGTACAGCTTTCACATGAGCTTTCCCAGTGGACAGGACCTACTTTGATCCCGATGATGCTTCTTCCGTTAGCGCATGTCTTTTTTTTATTTTTCAGGCTACATAGGATTTGCTTGTCCTTGAACATTTTCCTATCATTTCAGGGTGTGTTCGTTTACTTATAGAAACAAAAAAAAAAAGTGGTGAAAACTTCGTAAATCGTAATCTTTGATGCGGAAGTAAGGGAGCTTTTCTGAAACTTTCTGTTCTTGAAGGAAGGGAAACGCTCCGATCAATCAAGCGCAACCATCAAGGAGAGAGGATCGTCCTATCGTGTGGCAGAAAATTCGGCCTTCTGTCGGTCACGGAAACATGCGCACGGTTTGTCCAGAAGAGACAGTAACGGGAAGTGACAAATCTGAAAGCAAATTCCCCTAATGGCTTTGCGATTGTGGTGCGTGGGACGAAGCTTTAGCTTTCTCTTCTACCGGTTTTGGTGATCGCACGCGAGAATCTAATACCGCCTCTGTCACTGACAGGTGACATCGATGCGTACCCTTCTGATGGCGGGTGTGCGGCGAATATCGAACCGAAATCAAACCAAACCGATACGATACAATCTCCAACCGGCACCGCAAAAGGGTGGAAAAACGGAGAAAAAGTTTAACCATAAGATGGATGCGAAGCAAATGATTCAAAGAAAATCCGATCAATTAGCCCTTCTTCTTCGGTTACCCAATGGTCGGCGGCAGGGGATTTTCCTTTCCCACAGTCGCTTCCGGGCGTCCGTTCGATATATCCGGCGAACGCGATTTGAGCGGAATACTGCACCATCATTTTCCACTAGCCACCCGACCGGCCGTCCCTAGAGCTCGTATCGCGACCGGAAGGCTAGGACGGGAAGGGGGTACGGTTAAGGCTGAACCTGCCCTGAACCGATCCGTTTGGAGCACACCGGGAACTGAATTTGCCTTATTACATTATCGCTAATTGCACGACCCAACGACATGGGGGCCGCACGATGGAACGATAGCTTCTTCCGCCGACAAACGGCGGGACGGCGAGCATGATAATGAAGAAGATGCCGAAGATGAGGATGTCAATTTCCCAGCGGAGGCGAATATAATATGAGGGTTGGGATGATGATAGCGAATGATTATTAAATGAAATGGAGCGCGTTATGAGCGATTGAATAGCCGAAGCACCGGAGCCATATCCGATGATAAGGAGGTTCTCGGGCATACGAGAAAAGGGGAAAATATCAATCGGGTTTGTGGAGAGCATACGGTCCATATCCCTAATGCCGTTAGGGTAGATTTCGTTTTCCTTCGAAGATTGGTTGGTAAGCGAATTGGTAAAGATTATAGATATTGTTTTAAACCAAGAGCATGTTAGTGAAACATTTTACCACGAGATTATAACACAAGTAGTTTTGTAACAGTCTTTTAACAGATATTTTACAGAGTTAAATAATAAAGATCCATTCTTTTTATAGAAAATGCAAAATGCAACGTTGAAACAAATGCGTCAACTTTATAATTTACAAGTTTTGTTCAACTTGAAACGTTGAACAGCACTGAATAGTTTGATTGATTTCTTTATAAGAGTCCTGTTTGCCGGGGGCAATCAAAAGACAAACTAGGGCACCATTGCTGCAACAAAGTTCCCGAGGGCCCGCGCTTCATATTGGAGCGGGAAAATGGATGAACGGGAGAAAAGGGCACTGGGGTATGTTGACGAGGCTGCTCACGAGCAAATATTTAGCTATCTACTTCTTCAGACTCTTCGATAATTACTTCGTGAACACTGTGGCAAGTGGGTATTAGTGGTGCGCTAATGGAACCGGGTACCGCCGGCGCGGCTGTTGCCCCGGAGGGTGGTCCCGGCCCGGAGGAAGATTGTCCTGCTCCAACACCACCAACACCACCGCCACCACCTCCAGTGGTCGGTCGCAGCTGTATAGCGACGACAGAGGGACCGGTGTCGCCGGTACGGTTCAGCAGGTAGTCGAGATCGTGCGAGATTCGGTCCAGCATGCCGTCGATGTGCCCCGGATCGTCGGTTGACGTGACGGTAATGGTCGGTGGCATCGGTAGAGGTTTCTGAGCATGCTGGTCGGAGTAGTACGGCAGGATCGACACTTGGGATCCGCTCGTTCCCGATGCGGCCGCCGGTGCCGTTGTCGTTGACGTCGTCGTTGGCGGTGTCGTCGTTGTCGTTGGTATCGTCGTCGTGGCAGCCGAGATTGTTTTTCCCGTCCGGGGCAGTGATCCACCGAGAGCCGAGGACGGTGACGTTGAGCTTGGTGTGGGGCCAGCCGTCGGTGGCATCTGGCCGGGTGATTCGATTACAGTAACTACTTTCTTGCCGTCGTGCACCTCGAGCGCTTTACTCCGTATTCCGATGATGCTGTCTGGATGATGGAGGAGTAAGAAAAAGAACGTCAAGGGAGAGAAATAAGATAAAAAGGGAACAAGATTCCCGGTTGCGATGAGGCCATGGTGACAAATTGGTTCACGGCACGAAAGATGAAAACGAAAAGGCACAGTGGGGCACATGGACAAGTTAACCACGTCAAAACGTGTTTAAAAAAATGTGGTTCTTGTTGGGTATTGATGTAAACTATTTAAAACAGTTTCTTGCTCATGCTTGATACCTAGATATCAATAACACTGTTTAATAAATATATAAAACCACATGTGGCTAGACAAACTTACTTATAAGCCGTAACGTTATTCAAAACAATTGTTAACATATCGAAGCATATTGTAAAGAATCATCCTTAGTTTGTCATCCATTAATTACAACACGATTGTTTCAATGACGGTTCAATTTAGTTAGATTAGTGAAAACATATTACCATATTGATCTGAGGATAAGTAAAAAAATTTTATATGAAATTAAGGAAAATCGTTTTAGTTTGTGCTTGAAAAAATATGCCAAACTTATTCCAAGCGATGAAAAAAAGTTAATTAAAAAAACTGTATATTTGTTCCACTTTTTGATCCACTGTGCCTGTTGACCTGGCAGAGGAAGCTTTCCGTACTCAGGAACGGAAAAATCTTACAAGCTGACACTTCGAGTGGACCGCTTCTTCTGCTGATACTCGACAGATCGTTGATTTCGCTGCAAGCTCTGCAAAATGGAGATGATTGAAAGTGGACGTGGAGCAGAAGCCAGTGTAATGAGTCACTGTTTGCACGCGTCCGTCCCAAGTGGCTTTTCGACAATTTTGTTTTATGCAAGCTGTCAAAGTGCACGAAGCCGGGAGGAGAGCTAATCAGCCACAAGTTCGTAATTATCTGCACAAGCCTGAGGACTTGATGCCCGGTGAGGTTTCAAGAGCTGTGAACTTTTTTAATGATTTTACGTGAATGATGGGGGCCGAGCTGGTGGAGGATTGGCACGTATCATGTTCTGTAAGAGACACGTGTTACTTCAGGGAGTAGCACGAAAAGGAATTGATCGATAAACTGATCGGAAAATAAGATTCATACGATGGGTTTGGCAGTTTTGGGAATATATGTGTATGCTCCAACCATTCCAAACGGCACATCGATGGAATCGGAAGCGAAATCCAATCAAACGGTAGAGGGAACAGCCTATGAATAAATTAACGCACATCGCACCGTACCTTGCCCAACTCCTTTGAGGATGTCCAGCGTGCCAACGCCAACGAAATCGCTTGTATCCGCGGCCGAAATCGTCGGCAGGAAGCTCACCGAAGCAGGCAGCGGTTCCGGCCGGTGGCCACACGCGTGTGAGTGTTGCTGCTGCTGCTGCTGCTGTTGCTGTTGCTGATGCCACTCGATGCTCACGCTAGCCGCGCCGGTGTTGGCCGATGTCGGAAGCGGAAGACCCGGTGGCCCTCCTATCACCAGGCTGGGACCGGTTTCGATCGTGATCAGTGCGGTTGCGGGAAGTGGTCCCGCGGTCCCAACGGTGTTCGCCGTGAGAAGGCTTCCGGCGAGATCATAGCCTCCGTACGGGGCCGTCGTTACGTTGGCGTAGTTACAGAGCGTCCCGTGCGTGGATGCCAGGGCGAGGGCGGCTTCGTGGGACACCACCTGCTGGCAGATGGTGGGCGCACCGGCCGGTGGAGGCACACCGGTGCCACCGAGAAACGTGTCCATACTGTGCCCCTCCAGGTCCACGTGCAAGCAAGGCTCGATGGTCGTTATGTGCGGGGTTTGTTGTTGTCCTTGATGTTGCTGATGTTGTTGTTGCCCTGGCGGTTGTTGTTGTTGATGCTGCTGCTGCGACGATAGTATTGTCAGAGGAATCTTCGTTGTCTTACCTGCCGACGGTAGGCATTCATTATCCTTATCTAATTCCTGATTTGTATAAACTGTCGGGGGGAAATTGTGTAACCATTGATTGCTCTTGTTATTGCCGTGTCCAGCACGATCGGAGGCCAGATATACTTACAACTTAACGGACTATTGATTGATCCCGAGCAAAAGTTTTCGTCCAAGCTGTTTTTAGTACTCGACTTGCTACTGGTGGACTCGGTCGTGTCGTTCTTCAGCTCTGCCTTTACCACAAAACTAAACAATACACAGAACCCCTGCGGAAAAGAACGAATTGCAGTTGCTTGGTAAATAGCATGGCACACTGTATAATCAAACGTCAAAATTACTTTCCGCGTGGAAATTTGAACCCACGTCGGAAACACGAGGGAAATGAATTTTCGCGCACTGATTACACTGGTTGGTATGAAGTTCTTTGAAAAACAATATTCAAAAGCAATCTCGAAAATGAAACTGAGACTCACTAAAATTAATCAATTTCCAATTAGTTTAACAGCCATAACGAACAGGCCCCGATACTCGAATGCCAATTCCAACAAACTCATCGACTCAACTTCATCATTAGTCGTCGTTCGAATTTACACGACCGTGCGAGGGCCTCCAGGATTTGACCTGCTGAACGCTTTGTCCTGGCTGACCACAGGTACACACAGCAAATCAATCTAGCACGGCCCTCGAACGGATAGGGCGGTCAATAACAGATCGCTAGTCCATCGGACCCAACTTCATTTCCTTCATCGACCGGATGGGGCGCCATTCGGTAACGGGCCAATGTCACGTATCGCGTTTGACCAGCGGATCAAACCGTGTGCACTTCACCATCCCTAGGACCAACGAGGCCCCAATGGAGCATGAGTTTGTACACGAAAAAATGGCAGTATCTCAACGAACGATACCACGAACTTTGCGGTGTGTCGATTTCTTTTTCACTTTTCCGTGTCTGAAACTGCTGATTGGGAATGGAGAGATGACGCGACTCAATTAGTACTACTGCTACTACTTCTTTGTCCCACGAGACGATACGGAACAGATTTATTTAGCTCCCGATTCCCGTTCCACCCAACATAAGGCCTCGAGAGTTATGCTACCGATACTAAGTACTTGCGTGTGGCGACGCAAATGAAGTCATTAACTTCACGGCATCGGTGTCACTCATTAAATCGTGCCAACGTTGTTGGCGTAACAAGCACGGCCGTAAGGATGGGTTTGGTCTTTCAATGAAGATGATGATGTCGTTAGACATCTGAACGGACACTACCTGGAGGGATATGATTCCTCTGCACAGGAAATGAAACATTGCTCTTGGGAGCTCATTAATGGACGAGGCCGGAAAAAAAAAATCTACGAGCATGGGATGGTCACTACATGGCCAACATGCGTTACGGTTTTCAATGAAGCTTGCGAATCGTTATTACCTTTGTTAAGAGGCGTGTTCTTATTTTCATATCGTCCGTTCTTGAAGCGCTTTTTTCGGTGCTTTACGCTCGTTAAAACGTTCAATCCAACCTGATTCTTGCTTGGTAACAGAGGTTTATTTTGTCGTGAGTTGCAAAAAGTAAAAGTATACAACATGTGCCTCATATTTCCGTATTTTCAAGTTTCAAAAATTTTAGTTTCAAAAAATGGAAGTAAGTAACATGTGCCTTCTATTTCAGAATTTTCAAGTTTATAGACATGATCACTGTTTTTGACCAAAGGTGATTGCAGTATGTTTTAATTTGAAAATATTTTTTGTGTAGTAAACTAATCAACACGTTACGATACATAGAAGGAAATATTTTTTTAAACATTATAATAATCATAACAAAATTTTAAATACATATTTTCAGTCCCTCGACACGTTACAGTGGTTACTACATTAAATACTGTTTCATAATTCCAATTACTTCACTAAAATCACTTGAAATAAACGAAATACACTCGGTGTTGTTACTATACGGAATACTTACTTCGAGCAATGTTTTAAACAACATTTGGCAGCAGACATTTTCATCGAAAACTCGTTTCATACTTAAGCGCTTTCTCAAGAAAGCACCGAAAATGTAACTTGATTGTAGGAATATTGCCCCGAAGGTAGTCTATCTTTATGGCGTCCGAGCACGTGCAAATGGTTGTAGTGGCGATTGGTAATGTTGTCTCACCACTTCCGCTGGCACACTTTTACGACAACAGTAGTGTGCTGCTTAAAAATGGTGTGCACGTGTGGCATTTTACCGGTAATACCCATTTTATGGTACCGACACGATAACCGATCTGGTGGGGTCTCCTTTTTTACTCCCCAACTGGCTCAAGGGGGAAAATCGACATTCTTAAAATGGCGTTAAACAAAGCGAGAGCACCGGAAGTCGGGGATAAGAGAATGGCTTTGGGTAGGCGGGGGCAAAAAAAACGTATGCGATTGAAGTACTTCCCGGTTTAAAAAACGATCGAGATTTTTCGAGACCATCATTATTCCCTATGGGGTTTTTTCCAGGTGCCAGGAACTTGATGGGACGGAAACCTAGGCAATGGTAGAGATTTTCCTTTTAAACTCCTATGCAGGGAAGGAGAATGCAATCCGAGCGGGTTGATCATTGAATGGCACAGTAGCGGTTGCAACTAGTGTATGAAGATTTCATCGCAAAATAGTAAAAAAAAACAATCGGGAAACCCCAAGCAGCCCGTTGCTGGCAGTGGCACTGATTGTTATGTGTCCCATGAGCGAACCTACGGACCTGCTTTCGATCGATGGTAGGAAATGGAATCTATTCCTCATGGGAAATGTTAGCTTGATCTTCCCGTTCTTGAGAAGCGTATCGGGTGGAAATGATTTTTGCGATGGTTCAAACAATCGGTTGCCAAGCGCTGGCAGCACCTTCTCGACTGTACGTACACCAGGCGAAGCTGATGTTCCGTTTGTTTTTTCGGTCTGCTTCTTGCCATTCGCCTTTCGGAGAGGAAAAAGTGCCGGCTCACGTTTGTCGAAAAGATTTTGCCCAATAGCTTGGAGGGGAACCAGGAAAGCAAACGTGATGCCACGAGGAAAACACAGACACTGGCCAAACGGTCCCAGGAATGGGTGCGTGCGGGTGGGAAAAGGGATGCACAAATCGAATTTTTCATTGCCACTGTTTCCCGTGTTCGCTTTCCGTGCTTGAAGGTTTTGGTGGGTTTTTCCTTTATTTTATTGTCGAAACCGGAAAATTTCCTTTCAACGGGATGGCTAGAGCAGCAAAAAGCAAAAGAAGTATCGGACACGGGCACGCAAGTTGCGCTCTGTACTAAAGTACGTAAGGCTCTCTCGCACGGTTCGGCAACCGCGGTTCACATGGATCCGGTAGTCCGGTGTCCCGTGGGAACACCCAAGCCAGCACCGACCAGCAACATCACCTTCAAGAGCAAGTGTATGAATTTTCCATTTACGACCATGTCCGCGGAGGAAAAATGGATACCGACACCGGAACGGAACAAATTCCCCTCCGTGCCATGGGGAAGGACGAGGACGTTGGGAAATCAGAAGGGTGAATAATTCATAATTCTGTTGATTGTTGTTGTCTGCCAACGTGATGGAGTTCGATCCTACGTGAATCGGATTACAGAGGGGGCCGTTCTTGGCTCTTGATGTTTTTCTTTCATTTCCGTCAGGAAGAGAACACCCAAGAAAAGAGTTCTTTGTGTAAAGAGTAATGCAAACATATTTGTTTGATGTATTTTTGTTATGTTTCTTAATGACTGTATGAAACAATCTAAGGAAATAATTCAATTAACATCACGTTAATTTAAGAAAATATTAGAAAATCCCATGAAACATTTCAATTACATTACTCATAGTGCAGAAGAAAATGAAACGAAGGAAATCATCAAAGCATTAAAATAGACAGTGTATCGAAAAAGATGCTTTTAATAGCCCAAAAAGACCCAAACAACTGAAGCAATCAGAATTTACGTCAATTGCTCGGTACAACTTCAGACATCGCCGAAGCGTTTCAATGACTTTTCCGTTTGGATATGTATTCATCCGGTCGGTTCCGCAACTCGAGGGGAATGGGGCACAAAAATGAACGTACAGAATAATTCGATTTCGGTAGAGCGAGAACGAACCCGTTACGGAAAGGAAAATCCACCCGATAACTGCGTGAACATTTTTATGATTCTCCCTCGTCTACTTACCAGCGCTATACTGTTGCCACCGAACAGATAACCTCCCGACGGCTGGCCGTCGGTGTTGACGTACACCAGGTAGAACGTGTGGCAAAGTACGTTCGACACGAACAGCAACCCCGTCCGGTAGAGCAGCCCGATCCTGGATGTGTGGAAAAAGGGAAAGAAAAAAGAGCACCACGTGAAAAGCTGGAGAACAACAGTTAAGCATCGAACAGAACAAAAAAAAATCGGGAATGGGAAGAAAATGCGGAAAATCGAATACGACGATTGGGTAGGATGAAAGAGTCCATAATCGTCAGCATCTGACTCGGGGGCTCGAGCCCCAACCCCGAGGAGGTGTTTTTCCAGGGCACCGTTCCCGACAGGATGATAATTTTCTTCCGGCCTTTCCCACCTTGGTATTCCGCCTTTTCGTCGGTGTTCGGAAAAATCCTAGTGGGCAAGGATTAACATTGTTCGATGGATGAAATTTCTCGCTTCACGTACGGAGTGGAAGAAGTTGAATGCTTATTTGAATATCCCAAATTGTGTTCGGAACTACTGCTTTGGCTTTTCCCCTTTTCTCCCAATCGGTATCCCGCTTTGATAGGATTTCTTCCCCTTTTTGATGGAAGGTGGATGTATGGATGCAGGTGTATGTTTGCGAAGAGCTTGCCGAATGTATTTGCAGAAAGTATCTCCCCTGACGCTTGTTGCTTGCCGGGAACCGACTGTGCAGCATCGAACTCTGTTGCTGCGGAAATGAAGGAAGCAGGTGGTTCCAGATTGACACTTGTTCAGCATCATCCGTTCGGTCGATGGGGTTCGAACTATTCCGGGTTGAGTGCATTCTTTCTATCACACACCAGTTCGGTGGAGAATTTCCACCCCCCCGGGAAAGATCAATGAGCAAGCGAGGATGTGCGCCGTTTCGAACGGTCGATCGGTTTTGTGTTGGGTTAGCTTTTTTTTTAACCCGTGCCGGGTTGGGAATGGAAAACAATTTCCTTTAGCAGCGCATTTTCCAATACCGATCGAACGCTGATTTTCACCAACCTTTCCTGCTCCCGTGGGGCAATGGTGAGGTTCGGTTGGGACAAATCCCACCCCGCATGTTTTGACGAAACAGTGGTGGGGGGGTTTGGAGCGAAGGGTTAAACTACCACAGCAGAGGGAATGTCTAATATTCACGAGTAGCAATCCAGTGCTTATTAGATGACGATGGCAGGAGAATGGCGAGTGGATCGTGGAGGCAATTTACCAGCTGGCAACACTGGTTCGGAACCTGGGAGAAAAACGGTTACCATGATGATGCGAATGATAGAAAAGTGGAATGCGGAACAAATTGGGCACAGATTTCGAGCATTCCGGGGGAGATCATCACACTTCAGTTCAGCCTTGCCCAACGAGCAGCCCGAGCTCGAGCAGCTGGAAAATGATGAAAAGGATGCTTTACTGACACTAGTTTCGATGATGATCATGATGATGGTGATGAAGCCATTTTGCCAGACGAAGTAAGACATCAAACGAGGAAAATGACAAGACCCGATGGAATGACGGGGAGCATCTGCTCGGAGCGAACGTTTCGTTTTTTCTTGGTCAGCTAACCGATACGATTTCGGTTCGATTGAATTTTAAAGAGGGAAATGTGCTGACACGGATGAAGCTTGTGGCAAGTGGGTGGGAGTGTGTGGGTTGTTTGATGTGGCTCGTTGATAAAGTATGACCATAACTAAATTGAACCAAAGAAAGCGCGCTACTGTGGCGCCTCTAGTGGCGTCAGCCGGAAACTAATATTTTTAGTAGTATTAGTAAACAATAACAATGAAGTTGTGAAAGTTTCAGACCTGTACTATTTTTTTTCGCTAAATGCCGTATAATGGAAATTGATCGACCAAAAATAGCTCCGCACAAATAACTGGAAAACCAAGGCAATTGAGCAAATTGAATAAGCCGGGAACCCATAAAAAAAAAACAATAAAAATGACAAGTATTTATCTTTTGTACAATTATGCATAACGATTGTTATAAAAATAGGTTTTCAGTATTCTAGTGTTCACTGTTCTTATAAATTCACGTATTTTGTGTTTTGGTTCCTGCATTAGCGCTCGTATCGTGGAAAGGGACACCGTTTTTGCAACGTCCGTTCACTTCTTCTTGCCAAGAACATCTCTAACTGTTTCAACACTTCGTCTAAAATGAAGTTTTGTGATTGCCCAGAGTTTTTCGATGGGGTGAAACTCTGGGAAATTTGGTTTTGGTACCAAGTGGATCTTATTGGTCCAGTACCACTCCAAGACCACCTTGTAATAATGGCAGGTCGAAAATTCAGCAAAATACTTCATGTGAATTTATAGGAACAGGGAACATGTAAATAGTAAAAACCTATTTTTAAAACTAACCTTGTGTATAACAGTGCAAAAGAAAAATACTTTTGATTTTTCTTTGCTTTTATTATGGATTCCAGGCCTTGTCAATCTGTCCACCGGCGCTCCAGTGATTTGTGCGGAGCTATTTTCGGTCGATCAATTTCCATTATTCGGCATTTCGCGAAAAAAAATAGTACAGGTCTGAAACTTTCACAACTTCATTGTTATTGTTTACTAATACTACTAAAAATATTAGTTTCCGGCTGACGCTACTAGAGACGCCACAGTAGCGCGCTTTCTTTGGTTCAATTTAGTTATGGTCATACTTTAAGTGGAAATTTATCAACAGTAGTTACTGAACGGAACCTTTGATTTAATAATACATAGATAATCATGAAAAAATAATTTATAATTTTCAAATCATTAAAAAAAATCTTGGCCCACTCATTATGTTTAGATAATTATTTAACTAATTTTGTCCACATAATAATATGAAGAAGATATTTGGAGAAAAGTTTGAATGGCATAAAACCTTAAAAAACACATCTGGAATATAACTAGAACATATGTTTGTTAACTAGTTTATAGAAAAGAAATCAAACATTCATTGATTTGAATCATGTTTATTTTGTGAAAAAGAAATCAAACTTGAGTTAAACAAAGTTTTCACTCGAGTATCATTTGAGTAAAAGGTGGAAAAACTTACCTCCACCGTATTCTTCAAAATTGGGAAGCTTTTATAAGTTTTCCTGTGGGTTTTCTTGTACATGAAACTACTGAAAACTTTTTCGTGTATCTTGTTTAAAGTATCAAAGAAGTTCATTCAACAAAAACTCCATTTCATTCGTGGTCAACTATACAAAAATATAAATCTTTTACCCTGTGGTCTAGGGGTTTAGTGCAAAGCTTTTCCAATTAAAATGTTAGAAAACTTTGCCAACACTAATCTGGATTAGCTTAGTATTGGCAAGTCGGTTGACGTATGGTTTTGTTTGCTTTCGCCGTAGTACTTCGTATCAGTTTGCAATGGAAAATGAAGGTGCAAATGCTGGGGAAAGTTTAGAAGTAAGTAAACGAAATTCTATCGAATTCCTGCAGTTCGGCTGAACTAGAAAGAAAATTAAGCGTACCTCAACGTGCAAAAGTTTTGGTAGAAAAACTAAAGCTTATCGATACAAGTTTGTTGCATTCACTGCATCATCCACGTTCATCCAGTTCAAGGAAATGTCGGCTTTTTATTTGGTCAAACTGGGCGGAAAGAACGGAAAATCGCAGCGATTGATCGACGGGGCAACATTTTAAAGCAGCACTTTTCCTCACCGTCCTCAAACTAGTGCTCCGTGCGATGACCAGGGGGAACAATAGAAATAGAAACGTCGCAATAGACCAACGCTGGAACGAGTTGTAAAACTTTAAAATCAATAGATCATGTCGTCGATGCCGGTGGACCATTGCGATTGAATATTGGAAAACTTTTTCTCCTTTCCTCTGCAACCCCCTTTCGGATCCTTCCCGACTTTCTTCCTGCTCCTGGAAGGATGTTGTCGAAAGAGTTTGTTTTACAACCGATCAAGGGACTGTGACCTAGAAACGGGCTGCAAGGTGGTATGCACTGTAGGAGTTGTTTACTTCCTACACAAAAGGGATGTCCATTTTCCTCCCACACGGAACCATTATTCCGGTTGCTTGTCTTTCGGGCAGCAGACCCATACGTACACAGGCACATTCATTGGATGCCGGTGGGCAAATATTTTCCGATTATATCACCACTGCCGCCGGGGCGTTTCCCGGGAGGTGTCTCCAGGAATTTGGGTTTCCTCGTCATTCCTTGGACCGTTATGCTAGGAGTTGAACTGCTAGACTCTGAGGGGCATTAAGGACGTCTGCCCTTGGATCCAGGGGGTTCGTGGAATGCGAGCTGAAGCTGTGCATCATGATTATTATTGTCTTTGCTCGACGATACCTTATCCCGGCCGAGGGTTCCCTTCTATTCCCAATTCAATAAAATCGAACACATGTACGAACGGTCCGCTCCGATGTGTTTTTCCCCGCTCGGAAAAAGTTCACCCACAACAACTTTTGTTGCAACTTGGTGCAGGTATGGTTTTTTTTTGGCTGGAGAAAAATCAACTAACGAAGCTAGTCCTCCGATGCATCATCATCATCGTGTCTTTGGAAGTTGATTCGCAAAGAATCTAAATCCTTTTAGCCACGATCTGGGAGTTCGATTTAGACTTGGGTTTATTTGATAGCTTCCTTTTAGAACCTTGGACCTTGGCTCCATCGAAACTTGCTTACAGCTCTCGTTTGAGTTTTAGATTACACGAGTAGCCATTTGATCGGAAATGGGCGAACGGTACGACTCCGGGAATTGTGATCGTTCTATTTTGTTGCATCAATGGGATTGTTTACCCGGGCGATTGCACTGTAACGGAAACTAATAGAATGCACAATTACCGATGGCAGTTTTGCTGACGCTTATTTCTTCCATCAGGTTGGAATATTGATTTGGCTGGCAAAGGAAGCCAAAGCAGGACGATGGGCTGGGTTTAAATGGATAAGTTTTTGTCAAACCGGTTTCGGCTTTCCATCTCCAGTGCAATCGATATTTCCTTCGTACAACATTCAATTCATACATCATTAAAATACTGATAAATCAGAATTTGATCATTAGAATCAATGCCTCTTTCACTGCCGTCTCCGATCATCCGTCTGTATTAGCCGATTTGTGAGAATCACGCCATACATATCGCGGTCGCGCGGCCGATTCCAGCCTGATCCGAGGATTTGCAAAACCCATCGGAAGCGGACAATTTGGTGTGATTTCTTGCAGCCAAATCCCCAACCCACCTCGCAGTCGTAAATCTCATTCTATTGGCGCTGATTGAAAGAAATCGTTTACATCCGGGCGGCGGGCTTACGTAAAGCGGCGAGATGGAGGTCAAGATGTCTGGTGTGGTCTCGCTGCTGGCAAACGGGGTTCCTTAGCTTAATCCTGGCCCTACGAGTGCCTCCCGAAAGCGGCTAAGCGAAGGCGTAATGCTGCCTTCCGGGTAGAAGCGAGAAGTGCCGGCCTTAGTGCTCAAGAGGGTACAGTAAGAGGTAGTCGGAGTTCGTTCTCAGAATCAGGACCAACCCGGGGGCTGTAGCGAAGAAAGTTCCGAACGTCAGCCGCACCCAGCACACTGGAGTCGCTCGTTAGGATATGGGGTGGTCTTGGGTGGAAAAGTCTCCCCATCTCCCTCCGCATGATGTTCCACTGCTTGCCACACTCGAGGAGAGTCTAGAGTGGCCCCAAAAAAACCCACCCCGGTAGCTACCGGACGACCGGATAAGGAAAGGATTTATTTGGCTTTGTGCACGAGCCAACGCTGCCGATGGCCCATTGAAAGCCCCTCGTGTATGTGTGTGTGAGTGTATGTGCACATCGTACGCGAAGATTGTCCTTTATCCCTTCGTTTATTCACACGAACGAGACGGTTTAATGGGGTTCTACAAACCCCTGCCCGGCATTGCCACTGTCGGTTTCTTTGGCAGAAGATGTCCTTTTATTTTTTGTTTTTCACTTCCTTAAAGAGACGACAAAATTGTGACTTTCGTCGGAACAGAGAGAGAGAGCGAGAGAGACTGCCCCAGTGAGTTTGTTTATACTGGTGCACTTGCAATGCAGATAACACGGCCAGCGGAGCTCAAGCGTGGACGGTAATGCAACCCAAAAGCTCTCGACCCTGGGAGATGCTCGATTGCAATCGCCCTAACGAAGGTAACGATGCGAAACGGGCCGAGGCGAAATAAATGCCAAAGAAATGCAGTTCCGCATAACAATGCACTCAAGGGGCCGGCTGACGACCCTTCTCAGGCTCGGTCCGTAAATTGTGCTCCAGTGCGAAGTTCGATGGCCTTTAAGCGGAGTTTTGCGCTTGGGGAGAATTGAAAAATATTCAATACCGTAAATGACAGCGGCGCAAAGCAAAGGCGAAGCCCAATTTCGTGTTTCTTAGGCCAAAGAACTTTTCCGGTCGTGTAAAGAAACGTCTGCGGAACGTGTGAGGTGGTGGGAAAATCGGAGGAAAAATCCACACGTGCGCCACACCACCACGGGGGGAATTGCGAGCGCCAAGCATCCGTTGGTGTGGAAACGCGTGGAAAGTGCGGGCACCATGACGTGGAACGAACAAATTTTCCAGCGCCATGGCGTGGGAAGAAAGTTGGCGCTCGTTTTTGGCACCGGGAAAAACGTGCAACAAATTAAACTTTATTTTTGTGTTGCGCCGGCGGTGCTCGCTTTCCGTTTTGTTTCCGTGCCGTCTATTTTTTTTTTTTTGGAGCTCGTGGAGGAGAAAATGGTACGACTTAGCGGTGATTTGTTGCCCAATTGAGCAGAACGCCACGGTTAGAATGATGTATTGGGCGTGTATTGAATGTAACTGCTTGCTTCATTAGAGCGGATGCCATTTGATTGAATTATTTACAACTTGTGTTATTGAACCAGACGAGCCAGGAATGTGAAAGTTCAAACCGAAATTTCTCAGTTCACCGTTTTCAGTTGTATATCCAAGTTCTATGTTAACTATTTTTTTAATGTGTTTATGTATCTGTCGATTTGATTATTTTTCTGTTAAACAAATATGGCTGTAGTGTTTTGTTTTCCATTCACTAATTTATCCTTAACGATGACAATACCATACGAGCAAACATCGTTATCGCTTTATACAAACGATACTCCATAGCGGAAGATAGTTGGGCGTACTAAATATAAAGCATGGCAAAATAATGGGGCGGAAAATGGGGAAAAAATTGTGCGCCACTCAAGATTACCATAAATAACGATGTTTATTCAATTTGCTCTACCGATTTGCAATGAGTGCCGTTGGTGTGGGTGTGTGTTTGGACGTCTGAAGATGATAGCATTTCCACTTGGGCCCGAACTTTATCCCTCCTTCTCGTACTGCCTTCACCCAAACTAGTCGATAGTTGGGGTTTGGTATATTTTTCTGTGTTTGTTTGCCACAGATGGAACAAATCCAAAGCTCTCGACGTTGCGCCTAAACACTAACGCCTTCACCGACGTCTTCGCTACCCACGGGAATGGTTCACTGTTTATTATTTCTATGGTTTCCCCAGAAGCAAAGTGCTTTTCTCACGCAGGCATCGAAAATCGAACCTAACGTTCGAGAAGGGGAAAAAAAAGATTGCAGCAATATGACAGGGATGGTTCGGTTTTGTGGTTCATAAATAAATAGATGTTCGTGCGCTGGCCAGAGAAAACATTCTCCTTTTCCCGCTTGGTGCAGGATTGTATCCCGATGGAATAAAGGGAGGGAAACGCCCAACCCCAATCACAAACCCAGCACGCAGACGGGGCTTTTCCAGCCGGCCAGACTCTCCGGTATCGATATAATCATTCCGGATCCGGTTTCCCATGTGGTAGAACGCTCGAACGAGAAGAAAGCAACCCCCCCCCCCCCCCCCTTCGTTTCCTTCAGGCGGGGGTGAATCTGGTTGAACCGGGGTTCGAAACCTCGGCATCATCGGGATCGGTTCCATGTGGAAGACTCAACAAGTCACTCCACTCGGGAGAAGATTCATTGCCCAACCAACACACCCACGGTTCGGCGTGCCTGAGACGGTGTCGGTTCACCGAAACATTGCGAAGGACCCGAAAGGGAAAACGGTGCCGTCGGTATCCTATCCTTTTCGCTGAAGCGTTCGATTTTTTCCCTGTAATCAGATTATCGAAAAGGTTCCCTATTGCACTCCACCCCGTCAAAAAACTCTTCCCTTTCCTTCCGAGCCATGTTCGGTCTGGTGAAGTAGAGTCTCGAGGGTTAAGACGTGTCCCGGACTGTGTGCCACTCGTTTATTGTCCATTGAATTTCCCAGCATATGGAAAACAAATTTAATAAATTCTATTGCCTACGGTGACCGGCTGAACCGGTCCCCCAGAATGGGAGGCTCGATGTCGTGTGGGATTTCGGGTTACGGAAGCGAGCTGATCAACAACGAGACCATGAGAAGAAGCTTCTTTTCCTTGAGGATGGATGAGGATTTGATGATAAAGTTCTACCCCCCCCACCTGCCACAGTGCTCTGCTGTGTTGATATTTTTCTTCGATTGTCCCTCTAGCCCTGGGGGGGCGGTAGCGAAAAATGAATCTTGTTAGGCTTGGTTTCTTCTCCATATTCCGATAGGACGATCCAAGGGAGCGCTTGCGTCCCAGTGGACGGTTGTTATCAGCTTAAAGAGTTAAACGTGCCCCGGAGGGCCCGAAAGGTATCGTTGGAAGTTATTTGCATGGAAACCGATAGGACACTGATTAACTTTAAGAAAAGCGGTCGAAAAATGGACGCACCAGCGAGACGCTGTGAAGGCTATTTTAGCCACCAAGGGAGTGTTTTCCTTCCGGAGCGGATCAGTATAACAGACAATTTTCGTTGAAAGATTTTTCCTTTGTTTTTGCTTCCCTTTGGAATCCAATACATTAGGAAAATCGTTCGATTTCCTACGGGGGTTTTCGGGTGCACTTTAATGTATTAATCAGAAAATAGCGCCCATTTAGATATTAATCCGGGCCCCATCAAAGACCGAAGATGCTGCCCCGGGATCGCGGGGGTGCACAGTCGAATCGGTCGCGATAAGCGTTACGATTTACGATCAACGACACGAAAACTTGTCTGATTATGATAAGTGCATCCCAATTCCTTCATCAACCCCTCCCGCCTCCAGCACGCTGCACCACGAGTTCAACGAGTTTCCTATTAATGAAATGATTCCAGATCAGACAACTGCATGTGCGTCATCCGAACGTAAATGATTTGATTACCGGGTGCGGAGTCAAAACAGGGAAAACGAAACGTTACGGTCCTGCCCCGAAACCGGGGTTTCGCGATTCGGTGTGCGAAAGAAAATGAGTGCCATTCAAGTGCAACCCCTAATGGTTTTCAGCTCGTTCGGATGCTTGAGCCGCGCATGAAAGCATCGTGGATGAAAGGAAAGTTTTCCCGGCGCTTCGGAAGCGAAAGGCAGAGGAAGGAGAAAAAAAACGGTGGAGCGCAAAACAACGTCCTACACCGTACCGACTCCGATTCTAGCCATTCGGATGGTTCGTCAATCGAAATGTGCAAAGTTCAAGACCTGTTTCCATCATTTTCAATGGTGCTGCACGATCGACTTACCGTCGACGGTACGACGGTCCACGTTCCGAACCTCGTCTACGTTTTTCATCCTTTCGAACTTTGTGCAGAAAATCGGAAAGGACAAGCACCGAAACCGGGAGGCAAGAACTCCCTGTGGGAAAACAAGCACTTCTTCGTAGCAACTCCAGGGTATCAAATATCAAGCACCCAGGGGGGGGGGGGGGGGGACTCCATGGTCCCGTGGTGGAAAACAGACGAGGTTGTTATTTGATGATAGAGCGTTGAAGGGCGTCTCGAGAAATGTAACCATCGTTGCAGCACCCGAAAGAAGTTTGCCTGTTTCGATCCGGTTTTTTTTTCCGCTCAACTTCAAAATCGACCTACCTCCGTACGATGCAAGCGTTGTGTTTGTCGTGCTTCCGGGCCAGGTACAGCAGCCGCTTGATGAGGGTGAGGAAGAGCAGCACGAAGAGCACCACGAACAGTGCCTCGATGACGACGAACAGGACGAAACCGAAGGAGTCGGCCTCGTGCCACCAGTGCGGCGGAGACTCGAGCATCACGTTGTAGACGAGCGGCGTGGAGGTGGCGCACAGGATCGGCAGGAACCAGCTGAGCCCGATGCTGCCCGAGATGCCGGTGGCCAGGTTGGTGGCGGCGACCAGCTTGCGGCTCGGACCGTGCAGCTCCGTCGTGACCAGCACCGTGATGGCGACCAGGGTCGACGTGCTGAGGAGCAGAAATCCGGACAGCAGCGCCATCACCAGGGCGTACCATTCCTGGAACGGAAGAAAAAGACGAAAAAGGCCAAAAATAAAACACCAACCATACCTTCGTAGACCATTAGCCGTTTGGTGTGAGTGGAAGTGAGGTGGTCAACCGAAGATGTTTATGATTCGCCATAATAACGTTTACGATTCGACGAGTCTCTTTTCTTCCGATCGGTTTTCTACGAATTGGTCTTGTGGCCATCGACACGAGTTTGTTAGTTTACCGCAAGTTTTTCTCCACCTCCCGGCAAGCGGGCGAGAGTCCTTCGGAAAATGGTTGTGTATCGTTTATCTGGCTTCATACTTTTCCCGGGGAGTTCGGGGAAATGGCGAATCGAATGGCGCTGGTTTCCGCCAAAGTGATGTCGATTTCAGCGATTGATGCGCCACTTTGCATCTTAATGGGATTTGTTTATTTATGCTTTATTTTTATCAGGTATTTGAAGTGTTTGAGGAGAGGAAAATAATTTTCTTTTTATCACACCTTCAGCAGAAAAAGAAGAAATTAAACATCGCAATTTAACGCCTCTTTCACATTCAACGGAGTGAAACGCATTTCCCAAGATGCTTTGCTATTTCTGAAACCGTCTGCAAGGGTGTGATTTTCACCATTGACCTTCTTTGCCTATTAGAATGACGCCATACCAACACAGCTCTTGGACATATCGATCAACAGCAGTGGTTTGGGGTTTACGATTTTGCATGAACGCTACATCAAATTAGCAGCTCTCCGACGTGTCGGTAACACTCAATTAATTGTCGTAATAAATTCATTTTCCACCCGGCAGCGTAATTTCAGATTTTGCACCAAGGTCCTTATCCATCCGTCGGCATGTACTCTCGTATTTGTAGAAGGACCGGTTGCATCTTCCGTGAGAAGGGGCGAATCTAACGGAGCCTTGATGCCTTGAGACTGACCGAAGTATCCTTAAGATCCGTAATGGAGTGACACCACGTGATGGAGAATGCTATCAGGTACCAAGAACTCGAACCAAGATAGTGTAAAACAGTTCTGGACAAAATATTATTTTTAGGAGAATTGTGTTAGGAGGACTAGAAAATGATAAATAATTTTTATTTCTGACCTAAGCCTTAAGTTTTAAGACTTTATGATTAAGTATTTATGATAACTATTTTGTCCAATAGTTGGTACTGATTGTTTCCACTATTCCTCTACGCGGCACAACCTAGAAAGTGGTTTTCTAGTAGACTTGTAGAATCGGTTATCAATCAAGTGGGAATGAAATTTATTGGCTTGTAAGTACGTTTTGCCATCGGACGTGCTACCTAACGGTCACCTGTTCGGATTGGGCCAACGTTGGCGCACTGAAGTTGCAAGGATTATTGAAGATGCGACATCCCTTCGATGCGAAATCTTCCTTTGAGTAAGTTGCTTACATTTAGTTGTTAACATTTTTATATGAAAGATTCCAGGTGAAATATACACACATTAAATTGTTGGTAGGAATTTGTGTCCGAGAAAGCCCTTCTTTTGGATGGGTTGAAGAAAAAACACAAGAAAACAAGAGTGTTTCTCATTATGATCCACCGACGACAGGAAGATAAAGTGCAATAGCTGCGAAACGCCCCAAAATGTATGCCAAAGGAGTTCTTGCCTTTCTAGAAAATTCATAAGCAATATTTGTCAGCTGGTGCATTCGTGCTCATGTTGCAGTTCTGTTGTGCATTTGATCGCGAAACGGTTATTCGTATCCCGAGAGGGCTGAAAGGCTAAAAAAAAAATGAAGCTCCAACAAAATGTGCATAAAAGAAGCTACTGACTTCCTCTCTCCCCGCTCAAAGATCCAACTGGTGCCAAAAGAGGCAAGATAATGCTAACGATGACGAGATGTCGGTGTTGGTGTTGCGCTGTGTGCTCAAGAAAAATGCGAAAGATGGGAAAATCAACTGAGCGAAACAAAACAAAAAAGCAGAACAAATGCTTGCATTTAGTGCTTTTATCACGGTGACATCGGCGTCCGCTTGCATGGCGCGGTAAAAAAAAACACGTCCATTTTTAAGCACTCACTTGAGCGCCGCATAAACGCCAGCAAAACGGGCGGAACAAATTTTCCCCTCTAAGGAACGTGCGGCGAACGATGAGTGAAGATTGTGAAAAGTGCAGAAAACGAAAACGAAAAACTGCGAACTGCAACGTGCCATCCGTGGCGTTCGCGTGTCCTGCAGTGGAATGGTGCAATGACTTGCAGCGAAAAATGGCAGCGGAAAAATGGTCGGCGATCAGTAGAATATTTATTTGCACACAAGCGGCGTGGGTGCAAAAAGAGGTAGAATGGAGTAAAAGCAAAGCATGTTTTTCTGCCAAATAAAGCAATAAGGAATGTTAACGAGAGAATGCCGCCAGCTTGCGCAATTGTGCGATGGGCAAAAAATGTGCAGGTGTCCAAAAGAAGGTCGACTAGAGTGAAGAAGTGCAGGTGAAAAACGTTTAAGACAATCATTTTTTTTATGAACTACAAAATGGGAGTTGCATCATAAATACTACAGCATTCGGTAGGTGGATAATACAGATAGATAAATTGTTTATGATGAACTATAGCTTTGAAATGAGATATAAGTTATTCTGTTGGGGTTTATATTAAAATGCTTATTAATTGAATAACATTTTATTAATTAAAAAAAAAAAATATGGTTGGTTACCTAAAATTATCATAAAGAAAGTCCAGTTTAGCTCGTTGCCAACTTTAAGCCAATCGTTTGAGAAAGTTTACGTAAAGACATCTCCGCTATCTCGCGGGAAACTGTTTGTAGGAAAACCAGAAACTCTCAAACGGTGTGGGAATAGCTTCTGTTACCAACCAATGTTACCTTACATTCACCACATACACCAACCAGAGTATGTACTGTCTCAAGTGTCCTGGCGTTGCTCGACTTTCCTCGTTGGGCAGACAATAGCCCCGTGGCAGCAGCTGGCAACCGTATCGTCTTGGCCCGTATTGTGATGCAAGTGGTCTACTTGGTTGGCACAGTTTATCCATTGGAAAGACCATCCTCCCATCGACGGGGAGAGAAAAGTGAAACATTGCACCATGCGCCTGCTGGTGGATAATAAATTAAGTGGAATTTATTAGGCGAATGAATATGGAACCCGGGTCGAGAGCTCGAGCCCCGAGCCGCACAGACGGTGCCATCGAAGTCGTCGGTTGCGTGCATTGCGGCACAAGCGCTGACGATTGGTGTTTGATGTATGCACGTATGATGTGCCGCAGGGCAAACGCCCTCGATTTCTTACGGCTTATACTGAGAAAGTGGCTTTGTTGTTTGTTTTACGTATGCTCGCTACTGCCTCGAAGACTTTCAAACCACCAGATGATAAACTAATGCTTAGTTCAAATGAAGTGATCAAACTTCGGAAGCTGCAGGAAAATTGCATCTGGTCGGGCGAATACAAAGGATGCAAGTGGTGCAGAACGTTATCCCTTCCAGCTCGAGCAGACGTTTGATGCATGAACCGTTGCTTCAATGTATTCGAATGAAAGCGATGGGATGAAAACATTCATTACATAAATTTACTGCCGTTTCTTGTAACCGGAATCTGTAATCCGTTGAAAATAACATTAATAATTTAAATATTCTAACATTCCAGCAGCTGACTTTGCACACAATCATCATACGCCTGACCGAGTACGTAAATCAATATCTTGTGGCATTGCGATGAAACCAGCGAAACAATTTTCTGCATCACCGAACATGCTTGGCATAGCTTGACTTCAGTCAACCATGGCAACGAGACGTTGTGAGAAAGTCAACGAAAAGACCATGGAGAGGGACCACGTGCAGCTGTCCACTGCCACGTGCTGAAGGTTTATTGAATATTAAATTATTGTTTGTTATTGATTTAAAGCTCATCCGGCGGCAGGAAGTCGAGTCATTCGAAATCTCCTCCCACCTTCAGTGAAGCATCTCAACGAATTCCGATTCAATCGATTTATGCACCGTCTTACGATGCGTAATGCTTCCACAACTCCTTGCTAATGGGCGCACGTATAATTGACTTGCGATTCCATTTCTACGTTCCGCGGGTGCATCGTGAGACATTAGTGCAGTCCAGAGGAATCGTCGCGAGAACTCTGGCGGAATGCTTAAAGAGATGTTAGATTATTTATCTACTCGTAGGGGCCTGTTCGGGTGGAAGCTAGTGAACACGCTGGCGGGCAGACTATCATTCTCGCGAGTCATCGGATGACAAGCCGCAGGACGCTTGTGCTGTTTGCTCGGTACAATATAATAAACTTAATTATCCGTGAGGAAGGTACCTCTTCGGGGTATATTTGGGCAGGCCGTGTCGAGGAAATTATTCCTGTTCGATGGCTGATCAATGCACGTGGGTAATGTATTTACACGAACACCCACGCGAAATGGGTAGGAAACAACACGGTTGGCATGTCATTCATAAACGACTCGAAAGACCATTGCATTCATAATCTTATCGTGCGTGAAGATTTCATTAAGATATAGGGAGTATGAAGAAACCTCGCCTCATCAGCGTAGATTAAGCCGTCACATCTATGAAGAGGGCATCAGATAACATGCGGCGGCCACATATAGTTACTAATTTCCCAAAGCGTTTAGGACGATATTATAACGTAAGTATCGATACATAATTAATTGATATCATCGTTGCTCAACTGAATTATCCAAAAGTCATGCTACTGTATTGATAACATTTTGATTCATGCTAATCGAAATATAATGTCGCTTTTGTTCTCTGCTGTAACAAGATGATCACAAGATAAACAGCTCATTAATAAATTAAATCATTAGGGATATGATTCTGATGTCTTTTCTTATAGTTATTGATCCGGATGTTGAACACAGACGTATAGATTAATATCCCAACCTTAACTCCCATACCACACGAGCTCGATTGAAAGTTAGCTTGAAAGTAGCTTCGGATAGTTTTGTATTTCAATTTCAATTTCATCGAATGAATAATGCATTGGGCATTGCAATACTTCCTCCATAACAGGTGCAGTTGAGTTTCCGTTGAAAAGGGCATCCACTTGACCGTGCGTCACGATGTGCAACAGGAGATTTAACCGGAGCGTTTGGGAAGCAGCGGCAACGAACAGCGATATAAATAATGTTGTGAAATATTTATTTATGGATGCATGAAACATCATCCTTCATTGCTTCTTTCCTTACTTCCTCCCCGGCACCGTTGTCGTTGTCTTGCACTTCCATTATACGCGAGCGGAAAAGTCGGGTTAGTCAACCGAGGAAAACTGTCGTGCGCCTCGGTGTGCCATTTTTCGGCAAGCATACGTTCGAAAGAGAACAAACGATGTACGGCACCATAACGACCACGCAACGGCGTGCGGCATTGCCTGTGTCCCGTGGAAGGAACAACTTTGTATCGTTAAAATTCGTCCCATTTTCCCGGTCAAGTATCGGCCGGCACCGGCGCAAAGGATGCGGTCAGTTCGGAAAACCACCCACCGGTCAACCGACCGAATAAATCTGCTGATCTGTGAATTATACTTTCCCAAAGAGCCGTCCGCGGCTCGTGACATAGGTAGGTGCTCGAAAAAAGGACCGAGTTTGCAGCTACAGTGGATCGAGTCGAGCAGCAGTTTATGAAGAGGTTATCTAACGATGCAGCTTTCGAGGAAAATTATATGGTTTTGTGCACGGCTTTGGTTGCGCGCCCAAGCCTTTTGTTGTTTGTACATTTGTGCTGTTTTTTACTCATTCCACAGAAACTTGATCCGCCGAAACGGTTCGATTAGGTTTTGTTGCAAACGGCGTTACACTGTAACGGAATATGGGTGAGGAGGTTACGTGTTACGTTTTGTTATTGCTGTGCAATGAGCCGGTTTTCCGAGAGCCTTTCAAAATGTGCATTCGATGCATAAATTTACGCTTGGCAACCAATGGATGCACTCGGCCAATGTCTCACTTCGTTAGTATCGTGCGATCGATGCACCATGCATTGTGCGTCGATAATGCTCCAGCGATGATGCGTACGCGAAATTTTACAATCATTTGCAATGCTAGCTGCTGCGAACGATGAGCCGAGCCGAGTCGATTGGCTTTTTCTGATATTCGCTCTTTTGTTGGCTAGATTATGTGAAGGGTTTTTTGCCAATTTATTTATGCAACTGCACTTTTTGCTCTTACAACAATTATACTTAATTTGGTTTATTGCTCCTCTATGCATTGGTGGCTCCATTCACAAGTTTTAAAATTAAGTTCTCGTTCTCCTTTTTAAACTCAGCACCAATACAATTCGTATCAATGTGCTCCGTTTTGAAACGTTTTTTAGATAATATGTTTTAAAGCTGGCAAAAAAATTAATATGGCCAACAATCACTTCAATATGCTTCAGCTATGGGGCAGCTGGAGGTTATCACTTTTTTTTAAATGATTTTACATGCCGTTCAAATTCAAATTATGTTTTTATAAAAATTAACAGATAAATTTACTAACTCTAGGTAGAAAATAGTTATTTGAGCATTTTTCCGTTTTTGTGATAAAGTGTAATGTCTACAGTATAAAATATTTGTTCGGAACAGAGAATCGGAACAGTATTAAACCATCGAAAACAAGACAACTACAAGAAATGAAATATTATTCACAACTCATTTAACGGTACTCATACTAATCATGATGTTCACAAATAAAAATATGTTCTATTTTCTATTAAACTGGAATAATGTTAGAACTGGTACTAGGTACGAATACTAGCCTTGTTGAATTATCAACAGCTCGCGAATCAAATTTTACGCTTCCGTAAGAAATATCTATAAAACATAATTAAATAAATAACCATTTACAAATATTTGGCTCACAATGACATCCACATTTCTGGAATTATCCATTTGTTTGAGGAACAAACTCCACCGTCACCAATTGGAGAATAGAAGAATGGAGGCGCCTGGTGTTTCATATATTGATAGGCACTAGTGATGAGAATAACAACTCTTTTCAGAGATTTGAATCAGAGTGAATAATCATAACGATGATTCGAATCTTTAAGTCACTCTTCTGTGATTTAAAACGTGTAAAATGATTTATTAACCTTCGAGGTGATTTGAAACCTTAACTGGGATTCGAATCCCAAAAGAATGAACGAGTGGGTAAAAGAGCCACTAGTCGCCATAGAGATTCGAATCCCAAGTTGTGATTCGAATCCCAAGTTGTGTTTCGAATCCCAAGTTGTGATTCGAATCCCAGTTTGGGAATCGCTATATGGGATTCGAAACCCAAAAGAATGAACGAGTTGGTAAAAGAGTCGCTAGTCGCCCATGTAGTGATCCCAAACTGGGATTCGAATCGCAACTTGGGATTCGAATCACAACTTGGGATTCGAATCACAACTTGGGATACGAATCTCTATGGCGACTAGCGACTCTTTTACCAACTCGTTCATTCTTTTGGGATTCGAATCCCAGTTAAGGATTCAAATCAAAGGGAGTCACAAAAACTATCTGTTAGGATTTAAATCGTTCATTCAATATTAAGATTCGAATCACTCACTCATTCTCACTCAGAGCGCACATCACTAATAGGCACATTGTGGGAAGAAAAAGTGAACAATATAGGTGTGATATCGGGAAATTTTTAAAATAGATACCAACGCAAATCGAAACCTTTTCCTAAACACCCCAGGCCAATGCAATAGAAAAAAATGCGCATAAATGGAGACGCCTGGTGTTTCATCCGTTGACGATTCATAGTTACAGAAGCATCAATACTAACATGTGTCGTACTATCCATTCCTTTGCACATCTTGTGCTCTAACCTCAAACTGCTCAAAAGGGTCAGCCAAGTGCCATCACCTAACCAAAGTTTGTTGGAACGCATCGTATAATGCAGTTAGCAGTGTGTTTCATCCGGAACACATTATCGGCTTTTTTTTTGCGGAGCGAGTTTTCCCTTCGCGCCCGATAGGTTTGGCTTTCGACTTTCGGGCAAATTTTAATTCACTCTCGGCACATTCCCTCGGCAAAGTGCTAAACTTCTTCCGAAAGCACCCACGATAGCCCGTTCAGGGTCATTCACATTAAAGAGTTTCTGCTCGATTTGCCACCATGGTTCACCGCTTAAGGGGCCAATCACGGTGCCCGGGGCCGGAAGGGCCTGTCGATATGTGCGGAAGACGAAATGACAAAAAAGAGATCGTTTGCTGCTGAGTTTCAGCAGGGTCCACTTTTCGAAGGCTTTGTGGTTCGGTTTTTTTTTTGTGTTGAATACAAACTTTCAAAGAATAATTGAATTACGAAATTTTCGAGGGCGGTGAAAGTGGAAAACTTTCACGTTCAATCCAATTTTTGAGAAGTGGTGTGGTCGAGAGCCACGGCCACGAAGACGTTGTGAGGTTGAACAATTTATCTTCAAACCCCGGTTTGGTCAAGTTCTTTGAAAGAGAGCAACTTTTCCAACATTAGCTTTCAATACTTTATATGTTTTATTGAAATAATTATCAAGTCATCGTATAACAAAATTTACGTATTCTTATGTCTCCTCTTTCAAAGATACTTTTCAGTATAAATAACACCAATTAGTAGTTGAATTTAAAATCTAAATGCTCAATAAATTGCCCCTTGAAAAGTTGTTTGCTTCCGTTGTAGTAGTTTGTGCGAAAAGAAAGCTCTTCAGTACTTTTCTCGCATCAATGCAGATGGTTTGTGTTACCTTCTGCTTTACTGTACAAGGAGAGCATTGTTACGCTTAATTGATTGCAATTCGTACAAGTGAGCGTACAACTATCGTCCCTCTTGAGTGCACTAGTACACTTGAAGAATGTCGGCTCCTCGAGCGACTCTCATGTTTTCCTGTTTTTTTTTCCCAGCACAAAGCCCAGAAGGATCGAATAGATTGTAACCACTTAGCACATAAGAACCGTTTACCGTGCTTGAACAATGAGTGCCGAGGAGGACGCTTTTGAGACGATACTTTTGTTGCGTGTTCGGTTGCTTCAAATCAAAACAAACATGTTCATTAACACGGACAGAGGAAAATGGTGTAGGTATGGCAAAGAAAGCAGCTGTCAAACTAATTCCGACCGTGAATTAGTGCAAGTCGCATTTGCAGAGATGCAGTTACGTTGTCACCATGTAAGCGGACGTCGAGTCGGTGGTGACACACGCACACACACACATACGGGCGGCGCAAACTTCCATGAGAAATTGCACTTCAACAGCACGCCTTCATAGTTTGTACTTCCCAAAACGCCCCACATTGCAGCTCGGTGTCCTTCGTTGACTTTTCTCCGGTACGATGTACGGCGACCCTCGGCTTCGTATGCAGACTCGTACCACACACGTGGTGGACGGGGACGTTGCGGTGCAATAACGACGATAACAAAGTTTCTCGTTATTTATAAGCATTTTATTAAACACCAGGTCCTACCCTCGGGGACCAATATGGTAAGTTCAGTGGACGGAGGGAAAAACGGAGGCGGCCCAGAAGAAACCGGTTGGTATTCACCATGTGATGGGGTTCGGCTGCACAAGCTTTTGCGGATGAATGCAGAGCAAAACGCTCTGCTGTTGCCACTGCAGATTTTACCGTGGCGATGCAGGTTCAGGATAAATGGTACGACCAACGGCACATGCACACACACACACACACACACACATGGACATCACTCGGAATGTTGCTTTTGGGAACTGCAGCTGAGTGGGCTCTCGAGAGCATGAGGCACATGGCAATGCCGAATAATGCCCATGATGTTGGTGATGAAAGGGAAAACTTGTTAGCCAAGTGGACCCATCGGGGCCCGTTGTAAGGCTTGAGACCGTCCCGAAGAAATGAATTGATTTGACAGTCATTTCAAATATACATTCACCGAAAGAACGTGATTCGATTGAAAGGGTTTGGAGCCAGCGGGCGGATGAAATATGTTTTGTTTATTAATTAATCCATAAGGATATTTCGATGCTATCGTAATTGTTAAATGATTTAATCATCACATGAGCAATAATTTATATTTAACACGTTGACTGCCATGGCTATCATTTTTGATAGCCAGCTGTCATTAGTTCTAAAAAGTTCTTGCTCCATAAACTAATAAAAATGCAACATAAAAACTGTAGTAATATTAAAAACTAATTCTTTAGGAAGCTAAGTTTGTGCTTGCTTTTCGAAAATCGTCGAAAATAAATGTTATAAACAAAATTTTATAAAAAAAAAAGAATGTACGAAAGAAATGCGCTAAAATCGCTTGACAGTCAACGTGTTAAGCAGTTTGGACAATTAAAAAAGGATTCTAGAAAGTTTAATCGCCATGACCATCGTATGTCAAACATTGTTCACAAATGTTTCTTATAGTATTTAAAGTACTTTTATTGTATCAGAAACTCTCAACTCAAGAACTAAGATTAGCGGAATATTCACATACGCTCATATGTATGTGCGAACGTGTACTCGAAGCGACATTTGCATGGCGCGCGAATTCTTCCCGCACCGAATTTACAATTTAATTGCGTGCGAGCACCGGGGACCGGAAGGACCAACCGTTTCGACACAACGCCGATCGAACCGATCCAGCTGAGCTCAGGGCGAAAAACCCCAACACCGCAGAAGGCGGTGAGCACAGCATGCTTACAACTTGAGCGCCGTGTTCGGAAACAGAGCAGACCGAAACCCCGATGTGCGAACTACCCTTTTGCTACTTACGGGTGGGAAGAGCTGGAGCAAACCGAGGACGAATATGGCCATCGCCAGCGAGGTGGCGGAGCAGAATTGCATTTTTAAAAAGGTCACACAGCACCGGCGCTGATACAGGATCGGCAGCATGATGGCGAAGGCGACGCACGACTGAAGGAAGCAGCATCCGCAGCAGATCACGACGAATATTGGCCGGGCGGACGTCTTCGGTACGGAGGGCTGCGGGGAGGGAGAGAGAGAAAACGAGCAAAGGATGATGAAAAATGTAAATGAGCGCGCCTGGCGGGGCAGGAAATGAGCTCTGGTGTGCAGGAAGTTGGTTTCGTTCTACGATTCTACTATTTTTCTTTCCAGCAGGAAAATTGAACAATCGAGCACTGGTGAATTTATCCTTTTTCGAATGTTTGTTTCACAGCTGGGAATATGTCTGAACCTGGTGTTGCGACACACACACACGAGGCAGTGTGGTCCGATTCCTCGCGTTACGCTATTCTCACCAAATATTCAAGGCAGACTGTTCTTAAACGATTCGAATATCTTCTTCCTTATAAACAACGCAAAGTAATCTACTACTAAATTAAGGTTACTTTGATGAGGGAAGTTATTCTAGAGCAGAATCGAAACCTTTCTGTGTTTAAAAATGTGTTTCCAATACTAAATGTGAATAATAGAAGCTACTGTTTTCTGTTCCCAACCAAGGTACGCAATTTTGAGTGATAATTAAATTCATCTTTGGCCATTCCTTTCGCTACAAATCGCTTTACCGCTCAGTGGAGAGCAAGTCATTTGCAGCAATTTAAAATTCACCAACGATCCTAAAGGCGGCCATTTGGAGCCCCGAGTGGAAGTTTATTGGTGCTTGATGGAGTGTTATTAATTGTGTTCCCTGTCCGGCATGGGCTCAACGCGAGCCCGAGCCTGGGATTAGGAGCAAAACTTGTGCCGGCATCACTACTATCCTGCACCTGGTTGGTATTCGTAGCCCGTCGTGCGCGTGCCGATAAGGATGACGAATTTTTGCCTCACTTTTTCGCAGCTTGCTCGGACGGCACTCATCAACTATTTGGGAGCGGGCGGAATTAATTTAGAACTTTTCGGTGATTAATAGGGAATTTGTTCGAAGTTCGAAAGGTTAAGGCGGGTTGATGAAGTGTTTGGGTCGAGTAGGTGTTCGAGGAAATCCGCCGTTGCTCCGTGCAGGAATGATTTTGATGAGCGGGGTAGAACCGGTTTGGCAAACGTAATTAGCGCGTTTAATGGGTTCCATAATGAGCTGATTCTGGTGGCCCATCTATTGTAATGTGTGTGTGTGTGTGTGTTTCAAGGTACTTCAAATGTTCGTAGGTATCACGATAAAATCTTCGAACTGCTGCAAACAACTCTTCAAATGATTTGGCAAAAGGGTACAAATGTGCGGAAGCATAGCAATTTATCAAATTGTTTATTTAACCGTTCCGATCAAACTTCCAGCACTGCTCGGTTCACGTTTCACGTAGCTCACCCGGCGCGGTCGGTTTTCCGTTTCGAATTCCGTTTGTCAGACAAATCCAATCGTCCGGCGGAAAAAGTCGAAACGCAGTCGGAACCGGGCGGCATCCGCAAAACCATAACCTTATCATTTTATTTCACATGAAAAACCAACATAAAATGGAAATAAACACCGACAGCACCACTGGTGGCCGGATTTCCTTCGCTCCTCCACGCGCAAAGGGCACTGTCGCTCAAGTTTTGTGACCGAAATCGCAAACGGATGGATGGATGAATTGGATTACGGGACGGCTGAGTGTAACGGCCGGGGACAAGGGGCCCGGGTGGAAATGTTAAAAATCGCCAGCACTCGTCGAACAAATCTCGCCGGCATTCAATAAGAAACAAGTCGTATCGAAAATTTTATAGCTCGCAACATAAATTCTTTGCCCTCTCTCCCCATCGTGGATGCCGCCGGTTGACAAACCGGAGCCAAAGCAGGGAAAGAGTCCTGCTGAAAATCGTAAAAGAGAATTTGTCGACAAAAACCCAACGGAAAGAAAACGTTCTGCTCGCATCCAACGCCATAGCGACAAGTGGTGTGTCGAAAGCTGACTTTTCATCGTCCACAACGGACGACACGGGTTGAACGAACGGTCCCGGTGGCAGCAGGAGGCGATCAGCAATGGGAGCTTTGAGAACATTAAAAACTTTGTAGCATCGCCGTCTCGTGACGTGACGGAACGCTGTCGACGAGGCGGATGCCGGTCGAGGATGTTCGCCAATCGAAGCTAATGTCACCCGAACGAATGGATGGATTGATGCTTGCCAAAGGATGCTGATAGTGGAGAGGGCTTCGTCTGTCGCCCGAATTTTAACTCCCCGGATGCTGGTTGTTCAGTATTCTGTAACCATCGTACCAACGGGCAGTCCGCTCGGGAAGCGTAGACCGTAGCATAAATTTATGATTTTAAATGTTGGGACGTTAATACCAGCATGGGTCCAGATTGCATAATTTTTTCATAGAGATAGCAATTTAAAACAGGGTCATCTATTTGAAAGTATTTGTTTTACTTATGACTAGGTAAAACGGCCCGGTTACACGGGCCCGTGTAGAGTCTTTTGGGGGTTCAATAATTTAAATCATAATAAATTGCGAATTTCGGAAATCTTAGCTCGGTTTGTACTACGGTCATTGTTTTGATCTGCTTATGGCTAGCCGTGTCAAGAATACAGTGTTGATACAGTAAATATGATGGATATAAACATATACAGTGTGAAGAATGCATTTTGTCGATAAATAATTAAAAATACCTGGAAACTAAAAAACACGATAATTACGTGATCGAAGTGAGGGTAAAGAATACTGGATAATTCTCACTCGATCTCATTCACTATGCAACATAAACGATGTAGTAAATTTTATCGTAAAACAATATCAGGTGGACTTGCGACCAAGGGCCAGAAATGTGATCGTAACCAACAAAAATATTCATGTTTGCATGTGTATCCGTTCTTTTCTGTGCTTCACGATCATCTACTGCCCTGTTCTTACTTCAAAGTGACTGTGATATATATCGTGTGTGATAGAGTTACCCAGAAATTTTGAATGATTTTTTTTAAGGAATCGATGTTATGTTGCAACATCCAGGATCGCTACGACTACAAAATCTCTCAAAAGCTACAATTAAGCCACTTTTCATTCGGACATTTACTTCTGTTTTTTTTCGCACTTTACGGATCCGTCCACTATCCGACAGTAAACTAAAATCCTGTCTGCTAAAGTTAGTTGGAACGAAGTACATCAAGCTGACACACTCTGGGATAAAACAGCTTCATAAGCTTCATTAAAACCCTACCTAAAGGCTGTTTTTAATACAGTACATAGCAGATAGAAAGTTTTCGTCATTACTTTCGCGTAGAAAAGCGCACTACTGTTAATGCCTAAATGAATTCGCATTCGATAAAGGCATTTCATAGAACGATCCATTCATTCAGAGATTAGCCTGTGAAGATGAAGACACCTACGGGTTCTTAGGTGTCCAAAGTATGATCGAATCGAATGCAACATATTCTATGTTTTCCTTTTCATGATGTTGTAATTCCGATTGGTAAAAAATGCTAGGTTTGAACCATTTGTCATGTCAAAACCAATTTATGTTGGCAGAGCTCTCATTTTTTCTTTTGCCCATGGAAGTTGATACCCCCTTGTTGGGGATTGTGTTTTTGGCGCATTAACTTATTCACCATAAACTGACCTGTAGTAAATATTTTAAGTGTAGATTTTTCGATTGTGGTACATGTGTATTGTATACACAGTGCATGTTAATCAGCTTGAATTTTGAAACATATGATTTCAATTTATATGAAATTTAGATGAAAGATATGATTTCAACATAAACAATATAGTTGTAGATCTGGACAGTTTAACACGTTAAGCGCTATGCGCAAATTGCACTGCTTTTCGTTCTGCCAGCAATTCGTACAAACGCCTTCCTACTTAAAGGGATTCTGTCGGTCAGAGCAGACCGACACCGGCTTACGGGAAAGAACACTGTCGACCCCGCGGGACCGCTTAACGTGTTAATTTAGTTCGTAATAATTGTGGTTGGTGTCGCGTTATTGCAGCTTCTTTAACCCATACCGGAATAGCGTTTGGCATGTTTTCTTAAAACGAATTGGTGTTGCATGTGTCCCTTTTTCAAGTAGGAACTTCACCCGTAAGCATGGTTTTCTTTTGCGAATCCTTCCATTCAAAAGTATGCGCGAATGGATACGTATATATTTTTTTTTTTTTTTAGAAATTAGAGTCTCTTTCAATTGCTGTACCAGTCAGTGTGTAGCTCAGGCGCGGAGTACTGATTTACATATGCACACTCTTTCATACCGTAAGCGGCATACTTTCGAAAGAACTTTACGCTACGGTACATCGAGAAAGCATCAAGCAGTGCTTGCAAACCATTATCTAAGAGCGTCGCCTTGTATTCATCAACCGATTAGTGCGAAGCGCAAGTTGCACACCTCTGGTCTGCATCCGCTCGCTCTTTCATATCGTGAGCGGGATGGTACTGAGAGAGCACAGCGATACAATGCAGCGAGTGCAGAATCCGTATCTCTGGTCTACACTACCGCGCTCTTTCTCACCGGCACGTATTCCCCTGCGCATGCTGCCTCATTCTTGCTGCAGTCGTTCCGGCCTTAGCGTTACGCGTCAGTTTCCACGGAAGAATGTTTATATATTGATGATATCATATTAGTATGAAATTGCAGCAAATTCCTGGAGTTGAAAAAGTTAAAGATGATGGCCAAATAAAAAACTAAAAAAATAAAAATTAAAAAGGATCCAGGAAACTAAATACCGAAGTGTTTTATCTAATGCTGATTGACCATAAATAAAATTGACCCGTTGGTACAATTTGTAGGTGCTTCAATACACTATGGAAATGATTGGGGGGATTTGGAAATTGTTTTTGGGGATTTGAATCATCCTAAGTAATCCTAAGCAGAACTTCTAATCTCAAAAGATAATGAATAGCCAAAAGTGTTTCTAGCAACTTTTGATTAATTCTTCATGCATAAATTGTTGCATTAAATTTATTGTAATATATGTAACATTTAGGAAATGTTTTTTTACCAGTGTTTGGTGTAAATAATTGATATGTTATCGTTGGACATTAAGGTTCTCTTGTTGCACTAGTAAATAACGAGGTATACCATAATGTTCACGGTTGTGTTAGAAAATACTCTTATGATGCGATTAATTACTAGAGTTGTTGGGCAAATTGATGTTCAATTATCTGATACCTGCAAAGAGGTAAAAACACAGTACGCCTCTTCATTAATTGGATAAATAAATACTATGGTTTGACAATGATTTGCATTTGTTGTGGCGAAAATTGCACTAGAAACTGTCAAGGAAAATTAATTTATGGAATAATAGTGCCCTAAATTAGGACGTTCGCCCTGTGAATGTTGCAAACTATATGTTGCGAGAAAATTGAAACGAACATCTTTACCCAGCACTGGAACCACCGAGTGAGGCATGCTCACAATTCATGCTAAACAGAAAACAATGATTTATTTAGTCACTCGTGTTTCTCGTACCGCCTTCGGCAAAGCGAACGTGGATAGTAGATGGAGTGCTAACATTCAGTATAACGCAGCGTAACGCTTCTGCAACCCGACAATCCTAGACCAACGACCAATTGCCTTTTTAGTCCATTCTCTAAAGCCCTCCCCAAGGGTGGTGGATGTGCGGGTGGAGGCAAGTGATTTTTCCCCCCTAAAACCATCGAGATAACGGTCGGAAACTCAGAGAGCGACACACGCACTGCGTGAAACGTGCTAGCGAGTACTGGCATATTTTGTCGGGCATAATAAACTCCGCCATTTGAATCTATTTTCCATCTTCTGACGTAAATCTCGCAAGTACGGTACGGGACCGAGGCTTGCGAGCCTTACGGGGAAGGATTTGGGGCCGCAGTAAGACAACTGTTCAAAGCTCGGGCTGACGGGATGCCGGAAGTCGACTGAGCTTCTACTACCAACTGCTGCCAGGGCTTCCGGTTTTGCCATCCGGGCGTAGCCAAATTTAGAGAGCGAAGGAGGGGGTTGGCCTTTTTTTTTAAACAGAAACAAGATAAACTAGATACCAGTAAGTCAAGCTGGTTGCGAAACGGAAGTGACGGGGCGCGGCGGAAGATGCTACATTCAATTTTTATCTACGAATGAAACCCGCATCCATTGAATGGGACTCTTTCGCCGTTCCGGCCAGCTTCCGGCTGGATGCGTCTAGGCTACCCTCGACTTTCCATCCAACATGGTTAGGATAGTACGGGGGTGATGCCGAGCCGACCCCCCCGAATGTATTCTAATGGGGCCTTAAGTATCATTAAACTGAATTAAATGAAAATTTATTGTTTGCCAGTGAAATATTTCCATTTAAGCAGAAGTTTGCAGGTTTTGCCTTTTGCCGACGCTGCCGAGAAACACTCGTTGGATGGATTCGTCTCGGGTGCGGTAAATCCCAACCCAACCCCCTCGGCCCCGAGTGAAACTGTGTCAAGCTGGTGGAAGAATGTTGCCAAGAATGCCGAAACGTGGAGCAGCTCTACAATCAACCGGAGATTTTCTTGTCGTTCCGCGGTAGGAACCGGAAAGCCCCCAACCGACGTTACCTGATCTGGATTTAACTGCTAATTTACGTTGGAATGGGAAAATAATTAGCCCATCGAAACTTCAAGTAGTTTTCAGAGAGAGAAAGTTCCTTTTCAACAGTGTAACCTAACCGGATAGACATCAAATGTTTGAAGTTGGTTGAGATTTTCCCAGCAACTTCACTTTTGCTCCAATTAACCTTTTACTCATCATTTCATGAAGTAGCATTTCGAAAGATATCATGGACAGGAATATCTTTCCTTTCCAAAACATTCCTAACCGGTTTCGTTGAAAAAAGCTTAAGAATAGATGATACGTGAAGTAATTCAATTAATTTACATTCACGTTCTTACACCAACTTCAAAAAGAGCGAAAAGGGGTTATCAAACCTGAAGAATATGACGATAGGTTTGATGACTTCAAAAGAATTTGATAAACCATAAAGGAGGGATAATGTTTAGTGTGTCGAAAGGATTGATGACTTCTAAGGCGTTTAATAGAGCAAAAAGGTGCGATAATTGGTTTGATCCTGCTTACAACACGTGGGAAAGAATCTTCTTAATATGATTAAGGAAGTGCTGGAATACTTTTTTCCCCGTAATTTACTTGACAGATATGCGTTGTTCAAGTTGACGAACGAACAAATACTGACATTAGATTCTAGTGTATTCCTACCATCATGGTGCCCAAGGGAAGCATCCCCTACGAGAGGGTAGCTTCGGCGAACGTGTAAGACGCTCTTGACATAGACAGGCTTCAAAACCGCACCGTGCATCGGAGTGGATTTATAAGATGGTACGCCCTTCACCCGACAACCTTGCCCGAACCAAAGGGAGGCCGTCACTTCTTCGGGCGTATCCGGTCAACCAGTGTGTGTTTGTGTGTGTGTGTGTGTTAGTGTTTCACTCGACTCATTGACCCCTGGAATGGTTTTGGCATGATTGGGCGGATGGTAAGGAACTCGCTATATGGAAGCAAGGGTTCATTGGGACGATGTGCAAGAAATACTTACGTTGTAGTTCTTCTTCGCCAGCAGCACCACGAATGTGCCGGACAGTGGACATATGCAGCGCGTGATGTTCTCCATCAGGTTCTCGGTGATGCACAGATCCGTGCGCCAAGTCGGTTCGAACGTTGCCTTCGCGTCGTAGCTGGAATGGGTGAATGGAAGCAAACGTCAAAATTAATGTTGGTGGCGTCTGTGCTTTGGCGCCCGGAGACGCTCCGAATCCCATCGAAAGCGATCGTTGATCATAGAAATTGATTGTACTTTCGGGTTGACTCTAATGCTCCCTCCTCCTCCCCCTGATGGGTGATTGCTTCGACAGGGTGGGAAGGAATATGTGGTATTATGAAGCTTACGCCAAATTCATCTTTTCGAGTACCGAATGTTCCGTTATTGGCATGGGAACCAATTTTCTCGGTGCTGCGTAAAATAAACGTTTTGTCTGATGGCACCATTCATAGCTGAACAGATTCTGCAATGGCTGATTTTGGAATTCTATTGTAAGTCGTCAAGATTCGAGAGGTATTAGAAACTGAACGTTCAATTTCTGGAACAGCTTCGCTCGTTTTGTTGAATGAGCAGCAATTGTTCGGAGGTATTCTACACGTTGACCTTATAGTACCTTTCAATTTTACTTCCTTTGCAGTACTTCTGATTCAATGGAATTATACTTACACGACGTTCGATGAGAAGAATTTTCTTGTGAAATTTGCATACACACGCTGCATACACGCGTTCGGTGTAACCCGATTAAATTATGGTTCGAATGAACCTACGAAATTAATTCCTATATTAGGAATTCGTAAAACCTATGCTAGGAATTTGCATTTTCACCACGTGTCTTCACGATAATCAGATTATTATTCACCGACAATGTTTTCGAAGCCAACCGAATGTGGCTTTCATTATCCGGCCGCCGTGAAAACATCACGTTCAGTTGCTTGTTTTCACTGGCGGCGGCATACTTTCCACGGAGCCTGAATTTACAACGAGTGCTAACCAATAATCATGGATCCGTGCCAGTCAGCCTCGAGAAGGAACCTTGAGAACGTTCGATGGATTTCGGGTGGTGCAAATGATGATTCAGCTCAATCGGCGCATCATTTATTTTCTTCGCGTTTCAGATGGTGGGCATCATTGCTTTTGTTGCGTTCCTTTAAGAAAACAGCCATCCATATGCGTAAATTGTGGGGCAACTTTTCCGAGAAAAGCCCACACATACGCGTGTGTGTGTTATTTCCGTTGGTTTATGCACAACATAAAATAAATACGTGCGTTCGGTGCCGTTTGAAGGTGGTTGATTTTTCCGCGGGCTGGCCAAATAATCGCGGGTCTAGCGCGGGATAACTTTGGTTTTGGCATTTAGATTGGGTGGGGTTTTGGAAAACAGATGCTTTCCATTTTTGTTTGCTGCTTTATGTTGTATCTTTTTTTTCTATTTACTCTCTCGCCAACAACGCCCCAATGTTTCTGGGTGCCCTCCAGTGCACGGCGCCTAACGGGGGTTGGATGTTTACGCTCGTCACAGCCTACAGAAACGCCTCTATTGTTTTGCTTACGCCATCATTAAAAAAAAAAAATTTTCAGATGATTGTTTTTGTACGCTTTGTTTCTAGCAGTTTGTTGCTAGAGATAGGGTGGCTGGGTTTGTTTGTATTTCAACACACTTTTATTTATTTATCTGTTGAGACAACGCTTGTTTATCGTTGTAAAGAGTCGATCTTTTTTTTACGTTATTTACATTTAACGCGTGTTTGTGACTAAACCAATAGAATAATGTTATGATAGTTTACCACAATTTAATTTTATTTCCACAAGGTTAAAACAACTTTGCTAGACAGGTGATGGCACGCAAATTAATCCTTATGCGAGGGTGTTGCTTACTCATCACACCCTGCAACATTTTGCCCATTCGTATTGCTTATTAACACTTACCCGCACAGTGGGATCCATTCGCTGGTGGGCGAATTTTCGTGCTGAAAAATGATTTCCACGTGGGCCGCCTCCAGTGGCACGTGTAGCGGTTGGTTCGTTTCACTGCCGGTCCGGTTGGCGTAGTACAGCCAGCTGGAGATTATTTTCGACGCCGGAATGTAGTCGATATCGGTACCGAAGCTGTGTGGGCAAAAATGAATGGCCGAGAATGTTAAAAGTGTGTGTATTGCCCGAGTGTGGGAAGTTTGATTGACAATTTGGGAAAAGGGAATCATTAGAATCTCTGTAGAAACGAACACACGATACAAATGCAAGTTCAAAGATTTTTCTGGGGTTGATTGGGATGGTTGGAAATAGTAGTTCATGGGTTTTCTTTTTTCAGCAAAATTTCGGATTTGACTATTTTTTTTCCTATTTTGCACTTCGTTTCATACATGAGTAGACTGAGTGACGGGAGATTGATGGAATAATTTGCGATAGAACTCGGGCATGCGATAACCTGTACACATGGCTTCGAAGCACGTGAATGTCCACGTACGATCAAGGATTCGTGTATCGCGAACGATCGAACCAAGACCGGGATACGTTCCGTCGAACAGACATCATGTTTTTTCTTCCCATTAAATAATACCGGAAACCGGGCGAAACCCTCTTTGTTGTGGGACCATTCTTTGTGTGCTCCGCTTTCCATGCACTAACCTATTTTTGGCGAAGTAGAACCGCGGCAGGAAGCTGGTGAGATTCTTGTACGATATCACCGTAACCAGCACGGTGCCGTTTGCCACGATGTCCTGCAGTGATCCGGAGCGCTCCATGGCCATGTACAGCTGGTCGGAGTAGAGCTGATCGCTGCGGCCAGCATGAAACGAGGGAAAAGCAAGAGAAACAGAAAAATATTTGAATTTGTGCGCTTCCATCCTGCTGAGATGGGCGGGAGATAGTGAACGTCAGTCTCGGTGTGAACTTCGTTCGGATGCCGGGCTAACGGAATTGATCCTGGAGGAGAAATTTTGAATTTTGCATTTACATTTTAAATTTCATGGATTGTGATCAACGTTCTGGAGGGGGCGGGTTGGGGTACGAATAACCGAATTTCTCACGAACAGGTTGCCAGCTGAGTTCCGTTGGTAAAATGCCTTCTGCATTGGTACATTGTTTTGGCTTGTAAATTTCCAGCAGTATATGAACAGCTTTAAATAAATTTTCCTTTTTCAAAATCAAGTAAACTTAAAGCAGGATCTTTTATGCTGTAGATTTGAGATAATCTCATCCGTAATTCTTAATTTTATACTGATTAGGGTTGGCAACTAAATGACAAATTGGTTTTTAAGTGGTGTATTGAGAGTAAAGTATAAAAAATGAATAAATATGAAAGCCAATTACATTAAAAAGAGTATAAAAAAGGATGAACCAACGAAAAACCATTTACATTAAAAATAACACTTTTTAAATCTACTTTAATCTAATCAACTTTAAAATCAACTCCGGTTTCGATACGTACCCGTAGATTTGCAAACTGAACGGCAATCCCTTGACCGTTTCCGTGTAGAGATAGAACGAGTTGAGCTGATGGGTGGCGGTGGTGGAGGCGGCTTGCTTCACCCCCGGACCACCGGCCGACGCCGGCCCGAGGGCAGAAGAGGACGAGGAGGAGATCGGTGCTGCCATCGTTGTTTCGTGGTTGAGCGCTGCGGCCTGCACCAGATCCTGCAGTTGTTTGATTTGCTGTCGAAACGAAAATATATCAAACCATGGAATGAAAAGCAGGAAGCAAGGGTGATGTAGGGAGCGTTAAATTCAACCATTTTCGCAAATCAAAAATGGACGTGGCAAACATGGCGAATATTTACAAATTGACTCGAAACGGGGGGATGAAATCGCTGCATCGTACCGTACGCCAGGTTTTGAACGGCGCCCGTAGAGTGGAGCGGAGGGGCAGGGTTGACTTTTCCCACTCGAAGGCGAACGGTTCGCTCGCCAATGATTAGGAGCAAACGAACCGTAAAGCACCGGGAGGATAGGGTGGGTGGGTGTTGTGAGGCCTATCGAATGGGAAGCGAAAGCGATGGCGGCGATGGCAAAGTTGGTTTCGATAAATTTCCATGATTGATGCTATCGCCGCGGTTCGCTGGGTTTCCCTCGAGCGAGATTTTCGCGGTCCGGAACCCCGGGAGGCTCGGAGAATCATCGAGGATCTAATTGATCGCTTTATAGCGATGGTACACACTGGCACGCACACAGCGTCCACATCGGGTTTAGGGAAATGCGCCAAAAATAATCGTCATTGCCGGATGCTCTTCGCAAAAACCCGGAAGCGCTGGTTCTAGGGCGGGGAGGATACAAATCGAATTTCCATCCATCATCCACCCGAAACCCGGTGCTGGAATGTTGGAAGCTGTGGTGTTAGGGAAAGCATTCTCGGCTAGGGTAAACAGTTCTCTGTTCGAATGGTAAAGCAAAGGCGAAGAGGCAAATGCCGAATAATTTTCTCAAATCAGTCGCGTGGAATGGATTTGATTCGATTCCGTCGACGCTCAATTTGTGCCATTATTTTAACCTGCTTCCGGGGTGAGTAGCTAGAGGGCAAATTCGAAAGGAAAATTTTCAACAAGCCAAGGGCTTTGGCGTGCATTACTTCCTACCTGTTGGCTGTTGAGTGACGCTTTGTTTTGCATGATGACGTCCACGATGCGTAAAATGATGTCCGAGGCGATTTCCTGTTCGTGGCGCGTTCCGGTCGCTTCGATGTAGCTGTATACCTGTACCCAATAAGCAGACGGAAGTACACATTTATTGCACCGGACTGATTGGAAATTATGACGACGCTACACACGATGGACAGGAGAAGGTAGTCGACTTTGGGAGCAAATATGAAACTTTTCTGAAGGCTCTCCAATTAGCGATGGCAGTGGTGTATGTATGTTTCCAATTAGCGATGGCAGTGGTGTATGTGTATGAGTTGCAGTATAAATGCAGCCTAATTGGTATTAAAACAGTAATGTAGGGCATAGATATTGATCTTTTCGATGCGAGGAGTTGTTGAAAAATCATAAAACCCTAAAATAAATGCGATTAAAATGAATATAACAACGACAAGTCTAAATATATGTAGAAGCGTTCAAATTAGTTTTAAGTAAAGTTATTAAGCTTAACACTCTTTTTGTTTATTTTTAAACTTTTTAGACTATTAATGTATGTAATTTTGATAAAACTTTTCCACCATATTATCTGCTGATTTATTCGGTTTTCATAATTGTCATAGTTTTGTGAATATTTTTGTTAATTGTTTTTAATGACATTATTTAAATTCTCGTCTCTTTGGTCATATTTTACGTAATAGTTAGAAATAAGAAAAATTATCCAATAACAATTGCGAGAAAACGATGCGCTGTTGGAAGAACGCCTGGAAAAGCTGCGCACCAACAATACTTAAGCTAATAATATCCACTGACGCCAGCTCCAAGTCCTTTGCAAGCGTAAAACCTTCACCAAACTCTCCGAAGGACGCAAAACACGGTGCAATTAAATTTTTCAATAAATTATTCACTCGCAGTAAAACTTATGAATATTTAAGCTCCGTTGGTAGAGTGTGCAGTATTTGATTTGTTTTCTTTTTCTGCTCCCCTGTGCGATTTTGATGTGCTTTATCGTTGACCGTTTCGTCTAGTACTTTAAGTCAGTTGTTCTACGTGGATTTGCGAGAAATGAAAAGCACCGTTTCCGACCGTGCTTCTTGCTTTATTTGACAATTTCCCCAAGGCTGGCTTTTGGGCGTTTCGCGTTGCGAACGTTGACCGAAAGTGCCATTGTCAAAGCCTTGCTCAATAAGAGAGCAACGAGAGCATTTTCAATTTGACGTTTTGATTGTGAGGGTAGATTCGGAAAAGTAGCGGCCAAAAATTTCGGGAAGTCGACGGTTCCCTAACATCGCAGCAGGCGGTAAGCAACAGTTGCGGAAGGTTGGACTTTTTTCGCAACAACTGAACCCAGCGTGATGTTAAACTAATTAAGGAAAAAAATAAATAAATTTCATTTTGCTCCGCTGCTTGGAGGCAGAAGATTGGAACGAAGCTAAAATTTAATTCTTCAAAATCCAGCAGTCGACATCGCATGTTTCTGTGGTGAGTAAAAAAACCAGTCTTTGTTTTATCCTTTTTTTTCGGTTCTCTCCCCGAATTACGGGGTGACCCCGTACATTGTTGATACCTTGAGTGGTTTGAAATGCCAGCACACATTTAGTAAGCTATTCCTTTTGCTCTTTCTCTGTTTCATTTTTCAAAGGACTCTTTTTTAACACCAGCGGTCAACTCGTGTGGCCGGGTTTATACAAAATGTTTGCATAACGTGTTTTACCGGCGGTTGAAGAGAAAATGAACTGGACTGTTTTGTTTTTGTTTGAAACTGGAACCAACTAAACTGGGTCTACATTTTCGTTGCTTTCTTTACTGTCGTTTGAAAACTGTCACCATAAAACGGTTGGATAGTTTTTACCTCGCCTGTTTCGCAGCACTAAAGTTTTCAGTGAAATATTTGCTACCACTTTTACAGGGGAGGAGAAGGGGGCTAGCCCTAACGCCAACTACCGGCATCGGCCTTTGAACTTCGTCCGAGAGTAGGATAAAGCTGGGGCAATAAATAAATAAACCCAAATTTCAAGGACAGCTACACCACACAAACCAAGCGAGTTGGATGTCAGTTGGAGCATCCATGCGTTTGTTTTAGACTAACCCCAACTCCGGAAGGAAAAAGACTAGCGGCATCTGCCCACCGGTCCCAACACTTACCTCATGCAGTAATCCCAGCAGGAAGCCTCCTTCGCCCGGCAGAAAGGATGTCCCGTGGGTCGCTGCGTATTTCAGGCACGACTGGAGCACGCTGGAACCGTTCGTCTTCTGGTAGCCGTAGGTTAGGCCGCGAAACTGTTGGCATATTTGCAGGCGGTCACGGTTGGACGATGGAGCGAGTGACGTTTTATTTTACAGCAGCGCCATTTTGTGGGTGTTTTTCGGGTGTTTCGGTGTGGGTCCAAACGGGGAGACAAAAAGAAGGGAAACGAGAGTTAGTGAAAATTAACTTTCGCAAAAGCTTGCGGATGAAGTATTCGTTGTTCAAAAAACAAGGGATCACTTAGAAATAAACAAACGAAATAGGAGGAATAAAACAACTAAAAAATGAAACTAGTTTTACTCATTTTGTTAACTATTAGGGCGGTCTACAGAGCGGATGATTTCACACCGACGTTGAATGTGTTTCATTTGAAATACCACCAACATTCCACGTGCACGCATTCTGACGATCCATTCGCTTTTTTCACAGTTCGTTCCGACCACAGTCTGCTGCACGGTTCTGTGGTTTTCTGGCATTTTCTCACTGCTTGTAGATCAGAAACATTGACGAGGATACAAGCGATGAATGCACATTCGCGAGAAAAATACATGGAAATGGCAAGCCTATTGCAAAACGGGTGAATTGTCAGTGAGGTGTTGAGGAAGAGAACCGGTAAGGATTTTCCATTATGTTCATCGGGTCACGTGCTTCAACGGTGCAACATGGGGGTTCGATGGAATGCAGCTTAGTTTCTACCATATCGTTACAATCTGTTCGGCACGCGTGTTTCTAGCGGGTTTTTACTGCCCGCACCTTTTATTCCTCTCGCACAACTCAAAGATGAGAAGTGCACTCGGAAAAGCCCCTTTGTTGGAATGACGCGATGGTCGATGTTCTAAATCCGGCGTGAAACATTGGCCGGTTAAGGTTTGCTGATACGGCATCGCAGCGCATCGGACAGGTAATTACGAATATTATCGAGCATGCCACCAATAACGGAGGCTTTAGGTGCTTACGTAATGGATAACTAATGAGATGGGCCGGTACTATTGATGTAATGCTGGTGCCTAACGATTGGCGGGTGGATCGAGACTTGCATTGTACCGTGGTGTGGTTTGAAACAACCGGATGTGTTCGGTTTCCCAGCGTTCGACTGTACGATAAGGGGTATGTTATGATGTTTTGTGGTAGGAATTAAATCGTTGATGGTAGTATTCGATCCGGCGAGATTACATTTTGTTTGCGGGTTAAATTGCACACGTTGATTTCCTATTACTTTCAGCAGAGTCGAGGTTCGAATCGATTTCTAACGTGCATGCGATAAGCGTTTCACATAAAATAAAAATAAATTACCATAAAACATCCGTATCTTATCAAACTACCCACTTTTTTCATCACTTTAATTTAGATATATTCATAGGTGGTTTGTGTTAGGCATGTGAAAAGACGATTTCTCGAAAATGTGACGTAGGTCTTCTAAATTAACTAATGAATTACTGCTTTTTCCTTTGGAAAAGCCTACTAAGCATTGCTTTAGTGCATGAAAAGGGATAAGAGTTTTTTCTACCAAGTTTCACATTTATCAAAATGACTCTTTTTTCGTTCATATACACTCGTGCCGAATTCAAATGATCTCGTAAAATTCATCACGCCAAGCGACCGGAGTGAAACGAGAATCGTCTAGAATTGCTTGCGTAAGCTCAAACCCGTTGCGGATGTCGTCTGTGGAAAGAAAAAAAAATCTACGGAAATACGGTCTGGGTGTTGGCTGCGCCCAACGCCTAAGCACAGGGTGAAGAAAATAAGCGCACCATCGAGTTCATCCACAAACGCCATCAGTTCAGTTCCATCGCCGCCACCATCGTGGGGCGACATTTTCCGAAATCGATGACACCATCAGACACCGCAAAAGCCGCAGTGAAAGCTTAGAGGAAGCTGTTGTTTTTTCTTCGCTTTTCCCTATGCCGTTGATCGGTTCGGTATGATTGTTTTGTTTTTTTGTCCCTTTTCCGAGGCTCATGTTCGCTTTTCGGTAGGGTTGCCATTACCCCAGCCATGTCCCGCTGGCTCTGTTGACGGGGCGATGAGTGTTTCGTCGGTAAGTGTACGCTCCGGGCAGCAAGAAATAGCCGGCCGGCTCCGGAACGGTGTCGGTGTTGGCGATTTGTTTTTTCGAAAATATGATAATGATGTTGGAATGGTTAGAGAAGGTTGGTGGTTTTTGTTTCGCTTTCGTTCGGAAATGGTTATGTTTTCTAAATATATGTATATATATATACATTTTTGTTTTTCCTCCCATTTTCCACGTGGTGACCGGCGGGAATTGGAATCGATGTCACACTGCAAAACGGAAATTTGGATTAAAGAAGGAAAGAAAACAAAGCAACCAAAACATTGAACCGGCGTTTCGCCAAATGGGTTTTCTAAACCGATCACATCGCTGTGTGAGTTCTTTGAATTAATTTTGGAAAGGTTGGGTTTTGGAAGATGAATCTCAATCGAATTTTCGGTTCGGTTCCGATGTAATCTTTCCCACGTGGATGAATTGGAAATGGAGTGAGGGGAAAAAATGGTCGAAGAAAAGGTTTCTAATAAATGAAATTCATATCGCCTGCGGACAGGATCCGTCAGATAAAGATAAATTTTTGCAGACCAAAACTGTTTGATGCTTTGTTTGGAAATCTGAACGATGCATGTTGCGGGATACTTTATCGAGTCCGAACGTAGTATGAGATAGATGAATGGTTTACCTAACTAAATCAAATAATGAGCCATAAGTTTCTCTTCGTACCTCGTTTTCTATCTCAGTCACTTCCTCAGGTATGCAGTCGGAAAAATCCGGCACCAACCATTCGGGGCGTCCAAAGTCTCGCTGCTCACAGATCCGACTCGCCAGCCCCGTACCGCGCTTGGGACAATCGGCCAGAACGGCCGGTCCGCTAGCGCTCGCCGGCCAGCTTACGCCAAAGTCGTTACTTTGCGGGCACAAGGTGACGGTACCCGGTTCCACCACCGTCACGTGGACACTCCTCGACACGGGAGCCACCGAGTTGGACACGATGCAGGTGTAGACGACAGATTTCTGGAGGGGAGAGAATAGTGGTTGAAAACATCATTCAGTTTCCATTTTTTTCGATTTTTTGTATGGTCAAGGCAGAAGAGCTGGTTCGATGAGCTTACCTGTAGATTGTTCACCTTTAGAATGCTCCCGTCCGGAAAAAGATCCTCCCACAGCTCGCCGTTCGGATCGGACTGAAACAGGGCACCGTTTTTCGTCCAACTGTAGCCGAGCATTCCGAAGCGCCGGTCGGAGTCTTGGGAGAGGCATCGGATCAGCAGCGAGTCGCCCCGGAAAAGCGTCACGCTCGGTGGATCCACGCGAAGTTGCGGTGCGGCCAGGATCTGCACCTTCGTCGAACGGCACTGCTCGATGCCCATGTCGGCGACCTGCCCTCCGGTAACGATGATGATGATGGCGATGGTACGGAATAAGATGAAAATGCGGAAGAAAATCGACATACGCCGGTGAGTATCTACACTCGCAGCCTAATGAATACAGATGAGATGGCGAAAAAGGGCAATCGGACGGAATCGATTTTCTGGTCCCCGGCGTGGGAACAACCTATGTTGTTGTTGTGCCTCCCGGCTGTGGTGAAGCAAAACGAGCCAACGGTCGAGATCCGAAGTACTCGAAAACCGAAGGAAACCGCGCTCGGCATCTTTTGTTTTGTTTCATACCATTCTCTCCCAATCTTCAAACCATAACTTCAACCGCAAACCCCACATGGATCAAGGATCATTCCCATGTGTTGGTGTGTATGAGAGTGTGTGCCAGGGAAAAATGTGAAACAAGAAAAAGGGGGGGGGGGGGGGGGAAACGCCTCGGTTCGGTTTCGGTTTCAATATCCGCCGGAAACGATCCCGTCAACGGGCTTGTCAGGAGATAGGAAATAAATGTTCATTTAATGGCTAGCTTTGTTAGTTTTCCAGCGAAAAGTAAGACGTGTCTGTCGGTTTTTGCCGGCGACGTGTGTTTTCGTATTTGGTTTTGCAACGGGGTTTTCATTTGTCTTGTCTTCGGTACGGTGGTCCATTTATTTTAGGGCCGATGATTAATCGTAGCGATAACGATGGCAAGACAGCTGCAGACTGGGCGATGTCCAAAACATATATTATATATTAAGTGTTTGAAGTGTTTGAGAGTGGTTTGGAGAGCGTATGTAGTTTCAAAGTGCTTTGAACTGATAAGGTAATGGAAAAACCTACGAACATGAATTAAAATCCTTCAAAGAGAAAACAAAAAAAAGGAAAATTAAAAAAGAATTCTTAAAGAGGCTGGAATAAAATTCCCAAGTGAAATGGAAAACAAATTTAAATAATTAAATTGTAATTCCAGTGTTTAAAATATTTACAAGAAAGCATCCTGTATTTAGCATGAAAATTTAACACATAAACCATAACGAAAGAAGTACGTCTCATTTTTTCTTCAAAACATCAAACAGAAAAGCAAAATCCATTTCATCTTGCATTTGAGAGTCGGTGCAGAAAAGCGTGCATTAAGACGTCCGGCTGTCTTGGGCAAAGGCACTTCTATCCGTTGCAGCGATCGAAAGACGCCAAATCGCATAAAAGCACAGTTCGTGAGAACTCCAAGGATCTCCCGGTTTTCTTTTTCCACAAACGAAATTAAATGGAGCAATGCTACAATCTTGCAGAAACCCTTTAGAAGTTGCCCACTTTCAGAATTGAAAGCAGAAGTAAAACAGAAGTCAAAAGATGCGTCCGGGAGATAGAGTAAAGCCGGAGCAAAACCGGTCGGACGAAAGCGAACCTTGGGCTAGCCAGTTTGCCCGTTTGCCACTTTTACACAACGCTCCGGTGCCGTACTGGACCGAGTACCGGGCCACTGGACGGAATGCAAGTGTCTTCGAGGGGTGCATCGTTGAATTAAATTAAGTGGAATTGATTTCGGACGATGGTAAATTGTGTGTAATTTATTACCCCGATGTGCTTTCTTTCTATTTCGTCGCCGTTGCTCGCTTTGCTGTGTAGCTTAAATTGTACGGGATGTTATATAGCCTGAAGATGTGCTTTGATAACTTGAGAGTATATTTAATGATAGTAAGAATATCATTACTTCTATGATGGAACGTAATAATTCTACCTAAAAAATGGCTCAAAAACTCAATCTAATTTCTAAAATTGGGAGCAAAATAATTCAGAAAAGATATAATATCATTGACGTCTTCAAGCCAGAAAGCCTGGGATGTCAGCTCGAATATGAAAGTGTCTGCAGAAAATAAAACGTAGCTGCAACCCAAGACCAAAACATCCACGAAAGCATCTAGTTGGCTGAAAAGGGAGATTAAGATCGCACTGGGAAATGATGTTCTTTTTCATCCATTACACAATAATTTACATAAAAATGTAATTAAAATACTAAAGAAAAACAAAACACACCCATTTGAATGGTCTGTGAGAGAATCTGTTGAAGCATTCAAAGCGGAGAGTCTCGAGCAGGAAAGTTATAGGTTCCGTCGCTCTCGCTTCGAACGGATCTGGAGCATCTCCTTTTTCTCAATTTTACGCTTGTTTTTTCTTTACCATTTTCCCTACTTTTCGATGAACCTCAAGGGCAAAGGGATCAGGTTTAGGATTGTATCTTCGGCGTAACCTTCCGTCGAGAGCCGCCGGGCCGGGAAGGAAGGAAGTTTGATTTGGTTGAGCAACTTCAGCTGCCGGTTTCCGGCTGCCTTTGCATAGTGTGGATGATTGAACCCGGCAGGAGCCAGCTGGGCGTCTTTTGACGTTGTTTCAGCCAGAAAAGTACCGAAGACTCTGAACACGGCCCAAGCTCGTGCTCGCGTTCATCCGCGCGGTCGGCAGTCGCGTTGTTAGGTTGCGTGAAAATGGGCAACTTGGCAACCCGACCCGCCGGGTCTGACCGACGAATGTAACAATGGAAGATGTTCTAATTTTTAATTATCGCAAGATGCATAATTAAAGACCCCGTAGACCCTGACTGGGGCCATTTTCCCCCCAGCGGCAAGACGGTACTTGGGGCTTGGTTTGACAGCTTGATGTGAATTGCTGTGCCGTTTCCCGTGCCGGCGGAAGGAAGGCTTGTAGGGAGCCGTGGGAGGGGGGAGGGGGGGGGGAACTGAGCTCATCACCAGTGGTTGGGAAGTAGCTCGCGAGGAAAAGTGAAACTATTTCACGCAATCTTTGCTCATTATTCGCACTTCATTTTCTTCGCCGCCTGCTTGAGGTGCGCCGTCGGTTCGCGAGGGGTGACCTCGTTAGGCGTGTTAGGCCGGGGCCATGTGCAGAACGATGGCAAGATTCTTGACAGTTCCTTTGTGCCGGTAGATTACGGCTAGCTTTCCATCCGGACGGGGCTTTCGGCCGGGCGAGGTGGAACGAAAATAGCGAGAGTCACTTCGGTTTCGAAATTACTTGTGCACAAATTTCCCCTTCGCAGCTGGAGATAGGCTTTTGCTATTGTTTTCCCTACACCGGCATATCCGGGCCTCATTCACTGGGCCAACTTCTTCAACAGCCACGCATTGCGAGAGCGGGGGAGACCTGAGGACCAACGGTGGGGAGGATTTCTTTTAATAAATTTACCACTCTGCGGCACCGCGAATGCTTATTCTGAAATTACAAAGAAAGCCTTTTGGTTGAAATTGGATTCCGGTTTCTTTTCGGCCGGTAGTCTTATTGTCATGTTGCGCTCGAAACGTAGAGTTGATGCTGCCGGTTGGTGGGCTTTTTTTTCTTCCATCTTTGAGAGATTATTATTTAAGGTGACAGTAATTTTCCCTCCCATCCGATAATGCAGAACGACAACAGGAAGGAACGACAGGTGTTACGGTGACAGCTTTTCTTGAGCAGCGTTTCGTCATAATTTGTTCTTTTATTTACATTCTAATTGATGCTCATACTCAAGTATTATCCTGAGCTTATACGCTTGAGAAGTCAATTCCAGGAACATACTCGGGTACAGTGAAGTTCTACATCTGATTCCGTGAAGCACACGCATGACGCGGAACTGTTTGTACATCAGATACAAAATAAAACTTCTTATCTTACGTAAATCTGTGAAAAGATGACACCATCTTTCAACATTTTTTTTTAATTTCCACGATTTGCATAACGAATACGTAACACCATACTTTCTAGGAAAGCTGTGGTAGTGTGGAAATGTAAAATTAATCTTTTTGCCAGATTCAGAGGAAGAAATAGCGGAGATGGATTTTCAGGAAAATACATTTTCAGGAAACCTATAACTTAGGCCATATTATACATTTTAAAAAGAATTAACGTCGTGAGTTGCCTTACTTGATGTGCGAAATAAGTTGCAATGTTATTAGACGAGGAATATGTAACAATCTTATGTTCATAAAAGCAAAAAATGAAACCAAACCCCAGGATGGAAACCCTACACAAAATCTGTGTTTAATCTTAAGGCTAACGTCTTCCAGCCTCGCAGTGGTTGCGCAGTGATCCATTTCGGCCTGATATGTTTTGCCCCGATTTGTTCCCATCCCCGACAATCCCACCGATTTGCGCTTCATTATGGCCCCATTTTCCTACCTGACAGGTGTAAATGCCTTCGTCAAGCCGGTTCGCCCGGTTGATGCCGAGCAGTGCCGTGTAGTGATCCTTGGAGTCCAGCGGCAGCAGTCGGGTCCACATGTTCCTGCATTAATAATGTGTCCGCCGAAGGGTGTGTGTGTGCGGCGCCGGGTGTGCCGTGGAACGGTGGAAGAAATGGAATGGAGGAAAACTCGTTAGAAAGCAGACAAAATCCAGGGCCCACTGCGGACCTAGTTTCGGTTGCGGTCCCGTTTGTTGAGCGTTGAGAATAAATAACATCACCGGCCGGGGAAACAAAACTTGCTTTATCGGGAGGTACCGATCGGGACGGTGTGCGGAGTTGGGTGAAGGACCGTAGATGGGTGACATGTTTAACATATCAAAGGTTTTGCCGGGTTTTGGACGGAGGCTTTTCCGAGGGGCTCGAGGGCCGTAATCCTGAAGGTTCCTCGAAGGATGACTTAGGACTAGGACGGATGAACCGGTCGGTTCTGGGGCTTCGGTTACTCGGAATCTTTTTTGAGGACTCTGAACGGAGGTACGCTGCTCCAGATGTGTCCTTACACTTGAAAAAGTGTCCACTCACTGTCGGATCAATGTAGGGTGGTGGGATGTTAGGGGGAAAGCGAGGCTTTTGAACTAATTTTCTTCCTCCCAGCACCGTAGCTGCGTTCCACTCTCTTCCACTCTTTCCGATGAAACACTTCAGGATGATGAATGAGGCTAAAACGTCCAAAGGACAAACGCCGCTTTGGTGTGTGTTGGGGTAGGAAAACCAAAAGAAAGCCGCACCAGGTGATGATCCTACCTCATCGGAGATGGGGCCCCGTTTGCTTACCTTGTTGCTTTGGTCACGTTCACGAAGTATCCGTTCTTGTACCACCGGAAGGACATCGTTGATGAGCCCTGCGCCACACAGGACAGTATGAACTCGGTATTCTCCCGGATCGGTCCCTTTTGATTGATGACCACCGACTGTTGGTGAAAGGGATGGGAACAAAGTTGGAGAACGGATAAGAAAAAGGAAAAGGGAAAAGAATTTACCCCGGTAGCAGAAAACATTGTTAATGGTCCGGTGATGAAGAGGACGATGGCTAAGCATCCAATTTGTTTATATTACCGATAAGCGATTTAGCTTGTTGACACCCGCGTAAAGTGGGTCAAAAATTAAGGAACAAAATTGGGTGTAAATTTAGGCAATGCCGTTCTCATGTGAGAAAGCGTTAAAGTTAGAGAGTTAGTATTCTTTAAAAGGGGCTTTTTACGTTACGTTACGAAACGTTTTTACGTTACGTAAGAAAAACGTTACGTTATATTAGTTGAACAGCGTTTTGAACACCAATTAGTCAATTGTAAGATAGGCTATAATATTATTTTGTTTTGTTAAGAACTATTTAGATCTTTTTATATATGTTCATTATTCATTCATATTCCTATTCGCTTGAGCAAGTTATGAAGGATTAACGTGGTATTTTAAGCAATAGTCTGAGAAAATTACATTCGGCAAATTTATATCCTAAATTAACGCTTATTCTTCTACTGGACTTTATAACCACTTGATTCCTGATAAAGAAGTTATTAGGACATACCACAATGCAAAATTGAATAAAACCAATTTTAAACGGATTTAATGTCCTGTTCTCTCAAATTCGTTAAATTTTACGTTGAAAGGCATCGCTCATTTCTGCGTATTATTTTTTCTATATCAGTTACTTGTTTGTTTTAACATTCGAGACTAATCTGTAAATAATATGTTCGCCGACTTTCTGTACAACAAAAAGGCAAATTCCAATAATCCAACCATTTGCGAAATGGTTGCTACTCTCAAGATTAAATTATTTTAAAAATGTGCATCGAAGATGAAAGTGCCCTGGAAGTGCCTTTTGGAAGTAGTATTTCTTCAGAAAAGTTAATTTTTATTTACCCAAAAACGTACAAAGGCAGCAGAGGAAGAGCCTCATTTTTCAACAAGGCTGCGTTTCCTGAAGAAGCTTAACCTGCTTCTTTATCCACAGTTTACGATCTTAGGGAAACACGGTCGGAAAATGTTTCCAGTGTCGATCTGACGGAACGCGTGCGGAAAACCTCACCGATGGTCCACCAATAAAGCCTGCCTAAGTACAAGGAACAATGTTGCCGTTTCCCCGAAATAGCGCGGCTTTCCTCGAACGGAGGGGGGCTCATTTGTAGAGGTTCGAAAAAAAACGAAAAACGTGTTCCACTGCGGCTGATCTTCGTTTTACCCTGCTAATACCTTTCACTAAAAGGCTCACTCAAAGCTTTTCCACCCAGCAAAATTTTCCTCAGAATATTTCCCTCACTCACCTGCAGCATCAGCCCGACGTCCTGGCGAAAGGACAGCTTTGTCCCGGGCGCGAGACTGACGTTTCCGATCCGGCCCCGCTCCGTCATCTTCTCCATCGCTTCCCGCACCCGGGCCGCGTCGAACTTGGGGCCGAAAAATTGAAACATTACGTCGCTGCCGCTACCCTTTGCCGAGCCCGGTTTCGGCGAAGTGCTTCCACCGCCGGGCACGCCGTTCGTCCTGCGGATTACGGAAGGTCGACGAGAGAAAAACAGAAGGCGAAGCGTGTGTTAAAGTAAAGCGAAACCTTACGAAAACAAAAAGAAAACGGGTCGTGCTACACTTTCCCAGCCAGGTGATTGAACTCGGCGGTTGACGGTGTGTTGCGGGCGTTAAAGATATGGCTGGTAATTAAGGACCGGGAGGCGTGTCGCCTGGTGTGCAAGGAGTCGGGGAGTCGGCCTCACCGTGGGGTCCCATTTCCGAGCGGATCAAACGGAGCCCCGACGAGTCCCGGAGGAGTTTTCGCTCCGCGAGTCCACGATGGGAACGGAGCCAAGAGGAGGTTGGAATAATAATAACGAAAGGTTGCGCGCGGAGAGCGGGAAAGCTAATTTTGAAGCCTGACTTGGGGATTTGGTTACCTGGCCAATTATCGTCGGATTGAAGTAATTAAGCAGATTGAGGTGTTTTGACAGCCGTACAGCTGTTAAAGTTGGTAAGGGGAGGATGTTTCGGTGGAGTCGTTTCGTAAGAGAGTGTTTTCTTGTTTTGGAACAAAAACTTCTAAATTCTAGGTAAGTGGAGACACATTTCTAATTTACTTTCAGTTTTACGTGGAACAGAGATAAAAGAAGCTTTATTTCAAGTCAACCTTCGGAAATTATTTAACACAACAGTTAGTACAACAATTTCAATACCCTTTAATGCACATTCTCAATTGTCTAGAATTTCAACAAAGAGTGGAGCAATTAAGTGGCGAATATACTGATATTCGCCCAAACATGATGCAGCTGATTGCACTTCGCTAATTACTTGCTCAGCACCGGCATAAGAGACCCGGAAAGTCCTGTTCCATCGCTCCTTGTGAACACACTCGAAGCGATGTTTTACCAGTCATTTGCTTCGAATTGCATGCTCCTTTGCCGCATTCTCTCGGATGCCGTAGCAGCGAAACCCAAATGGTGTCCCAATGGGACGTCCGTTCTTCGGTACGAGGGTAGTGGAACACTTGTGTTTTGGATCCGGAGCAACGTTTGGGACGATCCGTGCCGTGTTCTGTCTTAATGGGACATTTTAGAGTGCGAATTAATTGTGAATGGATGTGCTTTTAATTCGCTGTCGTATTTTATATGACTTTGTTGGCGAGTTGAATCCGTCGTAACGGGCTTTATAAATGAAACATGTCGTTCGACGTTTTGTTTGTCGATTTTGATAGGGATTGAGAACGTGAACGTGTTATTTGCAACGTGTGTCAAGCTTACCTGAAGGCAAACACTTCCAAGTCGTTGATTTTGGACAGGTTGAAATTTCGCAGAAACCGATTGATCTGAAACAAAGGGAGAAAATATTTGAAAAAGATCCTTTTTTGAGTATTGAATTTAGATGGAATTGTGATGAAATACTCAAATTTCTCTGAAGGTAGCAAACTGAAAGTTCAAATATTGAATCTAAGAAGAAAGGAACTATATTTTTCTAACAATCGATGGCTTTTTGTGAGAAGGAAGTGACTGAATAAAGCGAAAACATTTCATCCTGTTGATTTTGGGACGGTCCGCTTCGTTCATATTTGGTTTTAATTTTACGAAATAACTATGTTTACATAGACATTTGTAACTTCCTAGAATCGAACTCAATTAAAGAAATCCAAATTGAAATTTATCCAGTGTTAGTTTTCCGAACACCATCCGGTTTGAGAGAGTATTCGTTGGAATTTTCAAGATTCTAGAAACCTTGGGGTGTTTTTTAAATGTATCTTTAATACTGTTGTTATGGTGATGATACAAATTTAAAGATTGACAGAGGCAAAGACATTCGACATATTTTTCCTAACAGCAAGTATTTTGTGTTATTGCTAATGTGCTTAAGAGGTTATTTTAATTTTTTTTCGACGTGACCGGTCGTGCCGTGCACATTGTTTAGTATTTTCAGTCTCTGCGTTATTTGAAAAACATTGTGAAAACCACTGATTTACTGCAACGACGAAGAACCTCCCAGACACGGACAAATTCGCCTCATCTGGTCCCCTGTGTTCGGGGTTTGCTTTCATGTGCGGGACACGGTTCGTGCTTGCTTTTGACGTGATCTAGAAAATTAATTAGCATATTCGTTTAATTATCAAACGCTAACAGCCAGCCAGTACGCCACCCTCGCCCATCGTGCGGATCCGGGAGACGCGATGCCTTTTCATCGGGTTTAGCTGTTTTACTTTGTGCTTTTCCCTCACCCACGACGTCCTTCAACGAGACAAGGTTCCGCGGTTGGAAAGCACTCCCGGTAGTGCCGGTGTGGGAATGCGTGTGTGTGTGTGTGTGTTTTTTTTCTGTTTATTCTAGGTAGGTCGAGTGTTTCTTCAAAGCCGAACGGTGTGGCACAAGGTCTGACCTAACAGCGAAGGCTCGACCGGGCATTGGAACGGTTGCGCGCTTTCCCAAATGACCGCCTCTAGTCGACTGCGTCAGGTGGTCGCTCTCATTAAGCGAAACCCGCTCGGTGTTGTGGCCGGTTAGTTGGTCGGCTCCGAAACCGGGACCCTCTCCATCGCGCGTTTTCACACAGCGCAAATACTTCAATTAGCGGCTGTGTGGCAAAACAAACAAGCCACCTCACGCTACACGGCTTTGCCCGGGAAAGTGTGGAAATCGACAACGGGGGGCGGCAAACAAGGCAGGCAGGCCACCCTGTGCTTGACGTACGATTCTTTCTCCTTGAACCACACTCGTTAAAGCTCCCAAGGTGCGAATGCCGTCACGGAAACGCCTGCAAAAACCCGTCACAAACTGCATCAAAGAATTTCCCGCCCCGAGGGAAAGTGGATTGACTTTTTCCCGGTAGACTATCGTGGCCTGGTCGTGGCGGTCCTTTGGGGCTGTTTAAAGCGAGCATAACAAGTCGTTCAAGGACCTTACCCCCGAACGGTGCGACCATTTGTTGAACCTAGCTGAAGATGAATCGCGACGGTATGGCGCAGTATTTTGGAATGGCAAAAAAACAGGGCACATTTTTCACCCGAGCCACACACTGAACGTGATCTTGCCAGCAACATGTTTGCCATCACGCGAGGTGACAGAGCGCTAGAGTAAATTTGAATTTCTTTTGGTGTGAAACATGCATTGGATCGTGTGAACATTCCCTTTTTTTCGTTTGTGAAGTCATGTTTTGATTTTTGAAGTGAAAGGTGTCTAGACTGATCTGAATGAAGGGTCCAAAACGAGCATGACATATGTATGCCTTTTTGTCACGTAAATTCAACTTTAATGAAACATTATTTCGAGCCTCATTAGAGATCGGTTAAGTCCAAAATAACATTCAACAACATGATTCTTTTAGTCTTTCGAACACCTAATACCTGAATCGAGCTCCTTTTTTTGTTTGCGAAGCGAAATCATAAAGTGTTATTAAAGATTCAGCATGTGCTAAGCGCCACAAGGAACCCTTGCAGAGGTAAATAACGGCCTAAACAAAAAGCTGTTTATCCCACATCATCACAGTCCAGCCGGCACGGGTGTGGTCTAGGGTTGCAGTCGGCTAACTACTCCCGGCAACAGCCTACGGACCTTCGTTCAGGAAATTGTATTGTGAGTCCGGTGCCGGTGATGTCTTCATCGGATCAATTTTGGGACTTTGTTTTGGGAACCGTCCTCAAAGACGCACACGGACGTGACCAATCGGTGGGAAGACACCGATCGGTGAGAGGAGCGGGACGGATTTACATCCTTTTAACTAACAAGTTCCCTAGTGGTGTGTAAACATGTGTTTCCTTTAGAATTCCCAACGGAGCGGCTTTGCGTGCCGGACCAGGCTGTTGAGTTCCTAGAAGGGTACGCACTGTCTTCAGCGAAGAGGCTTATAATCTGATGGATGAAGTTCTAAACGAGAGGGACTACCAACACTGAAGGTGGCCGTAGTATAAAACATGGTTTGTCAAACAGAGGAATCGGTGTGCGCTGGGAGTAAGTAGTTCCATTTCTAAATTTGGCAGACATGCGCTAATAACTGAGGCCCTGGCAGGATGTTACATTTCACGCAGTAGCCTAATTAGACCGCTGCTTTTTAACGGTCGGGAAGTGCGAACTTTTTGCCAGGAAAGTTTACTCAAAACAGTCCCATTTCAAGCTTGGCGTGGGTTACAAGTGAGCAACTAAAAAGGATTGTGAAAATTGTTCCAGATTGCAAAGGATACGGTTCCCGTTAGGTTGTGATATTTATATCCCTAACATGGTCGTTTCCCAATTTTTTAAAGATACCTCTCCCCCAACTCTCCCTCTGGCGAAACAGTGAGACGATTAGTTGATTTTCCTCCTGCATGCGGAACTGAGAGTCGAGCCGCTTCAAGACGGGTTTGTTTACCGAAAGCATTTTGACGGATTTGAACAACTTCATCGTTTCACCGAAGGTTGGTCTCACATCTTGGACCGGGAAAGGCAAAGGAAATGGTAAAACCACCAATCCTTCCCCTCCATCCCCTCTTCCCAACCTCTTGTCTCTCCCGTTTCTATGCTTGACGCATGAAAACCGTTTCGCGGTGCAAACTTTACGCACCAACCAATTTTCCGGAGAAAAGTCGTACCCAACGTTCCGCCTAAGGGACAGTTGAGGCCGCGCCCACTGGGAGGGGTGGAATTTTCGCTGTATGGCGGAAAGCAGCGGGTGAGATAAGCGTGTGAAAAGCTTCTGTGAATTATTTCTTCCCTTTGATGTTTTTCCGTGGGAACGATTATTTAATTGTTACCTCATTCGCTCCGGCATGCGGAGGGAAAAGGGGGGCCCATTTTAGGCCGAAGTGTGTTAAGGGTGTGTGCCAGTTCAACCTAACCGACGCAACCAGCTCGGGAGAAATTGTTTCTAAATACACTTATGTGCTCACTTTGCAAAGTTCTACCGCCCGTAGGGAAGTTTTCCATCGTGTTAGCAAAACTTCGCCCCGTAGGCATCGGTGTTTTGCGTTCCAAAAACTTTCCGGTTGACTGCAACAACTCCGCGTGGATTAGACTAACCCTCCGGACGGACCGGTAAGAACTCGCCCCGTAAACTGTTTGTGCCCTAGTCCACTTTATAGGCCGTACGAGGGTGAGACACCCGCTAGCAACGGTTCCGATGCTTACGTGAACACTAATGTGCGACGGTGTGCGCTTGTACGTAATAAAAGTGAATGCATACGTGCATACGTGAGTGAATACGGGAAGCTGTTGGATTAAAACCCTCTTAGCGTTCCGCCGGTGAAGAAAGCTGAAGGATGCCTGGAGTGGTGTTTCTTGTTTGTGTGCCGACAGCAAATTATGAAAGGACGTTAATTAACGGTAAGCAGCGCCGCTTTTCAGGCTCGAGCCTCGTTTCCCATCCAATGCTGTTTGTCTGTCCTGTTTCAAGTGACATTGAAGATCTCTTTTCTCTGTTTTGTTAACGCACGCTTTCGTTTTCTTCTGGACTGGATGAAGTTCTTTTGTTGACCATAGGATTTTCTTTAGAAATTGTTTTACACGTCGAGTATAGGGACGATAAAAACATGATTGTTGTAATTACAACTCACTCAGGTTCGGTTCTAAAAGTTGAACAGTACAATGAATGACAAATTACATGATGTTTTACGTAAATTATACTGATATAAATGCAAACAGTATTGCATAGTCAACTTGACAATATTATTATCAATCCTTTATTACTTTTCCTAACGAAGACATTTTTGTTGTAAGGCAAAATGTTTGCGAGACCACTAACCTTATTTAACCAAGTTCTGAATGTGTTTAATTGAGTGTGTAAGGTTTCCTGCGGCGGAATTTGAAGATAGTGTACAATATGCTATATCGTAGCCTCCTTAGAGCTGTTAATCTTGAATACTACAAGAGGAAGAGACTTCGTCTAATGTTATTAACCGTGTACTGCTTTAATGACGCAGAAATAAAAACCACGTGAAGGTAAAGAGAATTTAAATTAACATCGACAAATTACCATAAACAGTATAGTAGGTAGCCTTTACTGGCATAGGAAAATTAATAAGTTTAAAAATATATCCAAGTATTTAATAATATGTAAGTTTTAAACATGCTGATTGATAACAATGAAATTATATTGAAGTTGTTAAACTGGATTTTCAGTTTCACTAGAAAACTTGGGTTCGAAACAGAATTTTAAAAGGAAAAGAGTGTTACCAATAAAATAAAATATCTTGCACTTGCCGGCCGTCACTATCGATATTTTCCGTACTATCTATCATAAAACAGCGATAATGAACTCACTGCTCTGCAATTCAAAAGTCGAGGCCAGTTGAAAGAAGTCAGTAAAATGTAAAAAAATGTTTCCAACAGAATAAAAGATGTTAAGCTAACGTAGAGTTTGAGCCGGGCTAAAGAAGAAACCAAATTGTGTGCTAAAGGCGCTCGGCTGATTGTGTTTGGCTTTCCCGCTGGCTCGGTGGGTGGAAAAACAAAAATCAACCACCAATCGCGAAGGTAAAGGTGGGCTGGGTTTTCCGAACATTGCGTTGGGGTAGCTTTTTTCCCCCCGCTCTTCATTGTCAGTATAGCCCAAGGAGATTGCTTGGGCAAATATCTTCCGCGTTTTTTTTTCCGGTATGCACAAACGTAGTGCCTTAGTGCCTCCGGTTTAGGGCGTTTTGGTTCCGTTCGGAAGGTTTTAGTTTTTCCGCCCTGGCTTCCACTGGGGATTCTTTTATTGGCCCTGCCAGTGTGGTTTTACAGTGTTCCGTCGGCTGGTTTTCTGGCCGATTCGATTCGTTTTTCATTTGATTCAAAAAGCCTTTCAAATACGCTACTCGACCTGAAACGAAGGCGAATGCACAGAAAAATAGTCCATCAGCGAGGTCCGGTGCATTGGCGCGGAACGAGCCGGATGAAAGAAAGGTCCTCGAGGTTTTTACTTTCCGCGACACGGTGTCCTCTGCGTAGCGGAATTATTCTTTCCATCGCAAACCGGCCTCGAGTAAATGTTTGCAGATGAGTTGGACTTTGGATTGGGATTTTCGGCGAAAGTGCAAGAACGCCACCAGGAAGGAAAAGTAATCTTCCTTTAGCTCACCACCCACGGCAAACCCTTTTTTTCGCGCTGGAACGGTGACATAGCGAATGCAAGTGCATTGAAGGGCGAAATGATATTGTTACCGGAAGCACCCCGTGGAAGAGGGAACGTTGATTGCGAATGCAGCCCGCATTGGCATTTCCGGATCGATGATTTCGGTCGTTAAATTGCTGCCAAGCGAATTCAATCTTTTCTGTTCCAGGTGTGTTTCACTCTTGGATTCCAACAAAATCTTTTGTTCCGGTGTACACTGTTGATTTGTCATTTTTTTTATGCATCAAAGTGGAACTTGTATAAAGCTTTTTTTTAAAAAGAATTATCGTTTTAATGAATTTTTAAAAAGATTTGTATTTTCTTCAGCCGATTGCCAGGATTTCATTTTTTTAAGCTTGTGTATGCTGTTTTGAAACTAGAATAGAGAGATGACCACAATTAACATTCACGTGACTTTATTGGACATCTTTGTTTCTTCTAAATTTAATTTATGCATCCTTGTTATAACTAGACTTTCTCCTGTGTCACTTTACTGGCAGATCTGAACTATGCTGCGAACAATGAACAGCTGCCCCCACCGATCCCAGTCCCCCAACCGCCACCCGTTCCGGGCCGTAATCTTAACATAAATCTCCCGGAAAGTGGCCCCCGTGGAAATGCAACCAGCAATGCAATCCTCCGGCTCGAGGTGGAGCTACGCGACAAACACGCCAGCCCGGGCGCGAACCGACGTGGCGTGAACAAAGCCCGCCCACCGAAGCCACCGAACGTCCAGAGAGGGCCACCGAACGTGGACGGTAGCGTTCCGCTGGAGAAGGTAAGTCCAGTGGGCGGATGGGATAATAGTGACACGGCAGGGCATCAGGCCCCGACTTTGGGCCGCGCGGACGACGGCAAACAAACAGTTTATCAAGCCACTGTTTGCATGACGGTGATGGCTCGGTTCATGCCGTCGGACACAATGACAGTGGCTGCGGGATGGTTTTCCGTGAAAATTCGACCCCCCGACTGGCTGTCCTTCACCGACGGTTCTGGAACGGTGCGCACACAAACACGAAATAAACTCGGCGTAACCGATGGACGGGTGAATATAAAGCGCTTTTGTATTCTCCACTTTTGGAACCATGTTATGGAACGTTCGTTGGTCGTATCTTACAAATTATTGGAAGCATATTGCAAAAATGCTCAGTAAACTACTTGAACGCATGGTTGAGGTTCGGTTGAGATAGTTAATTAAACTGACTTAATTTTTTTTTTTGAACGGTTTGATCATGACTGGTTAAAAATATGCTACAAGTATTTTTGTTAGAAATCATGTGGTTTTGTTATTATCTTTTTTAACATTTGCCCCAGAAAATAATACATTTTTTTTTAAATTAGTTCAGACTTCCTATTTCGCTAATTAGTTCTTATAATTCTCCTGTTCAGCAAAATATTAAAAGTGTCCTTCTTTAGAAACGATCATAAGTCAACAGTAAACGATTGTTTATGACTTCAACATATACATTTAAATCCCTTCTCTCCAGGTGCTCGACGAGCTGCTCAAGAAGCTGGAGGTTGAACGTGTCATCTGGCATCCGGACAAGGAGGGTCAGTATTATCAGGTCGTGTTTCCGCTGGCCGCCGGAGATCCTTGCGAGACGACGCTCCATTGTCTGACGGAGCTTGGGATCGGCGTGAAGCACAACTCGAGCGTCAGGTATGCAAAGCTTAAGATGTGCATTTTACAGAAAGAAACACAAATTGTTTAACTTTTTCTCTTAAAACTGAACCCTTGCTCGATTCTTTTACGGCTCATAATGACCCTGATTATTAAAAAAAACTCTTTCCAAGGTTGCTTAGCAACAATGAGCTAAGCTTTTCGCTCTCTTTTGTTTCAGTGTCCTTCCGTGCAGTGTCAGCTACGACGGCCTAAACGACACCAGTAACGAAGATGAATACGGGTAACGGTTTTCATTTCCGCGTCCGGTTTCCATGTTCATAATTTTCTTTGCGTTCATCTCTGCCATACCTCGTGCTGATGAAGATAACTTGGTATAGAAAACTACCTTTTTTTCTCTCTCTAAACATCAGGATGTTCGGTCTGCCTCTTTTTCTCTCTCAGGCGAAGCGTTTTGTTATGGTAAAGGGGTTTGCAACATTTCCCTTTTCGAGGCCGTATATCTGCATTTGCAGGGTTCCGTTTTTCCCCGTACCTTTTTGCCTTGGCAGTCACATTTTCACTCCACACCGCGGCCAGATGCCAGCCCCGTCGACTCTTTTGTCGGTGTTCATTTGCATAATTTGATTAGGTCCACGTACGCTACGACATGCAGCGTCTTCTGCATCTTCTAGGATGCATTTCCCTTCCCTGGACGAGGGACGGGTTGGGTGTAGTGTGATGAATTCAATTTTCTTTCCACTACTTCCCGGTACGTGGAAAACTTCCAGTGCGAATGCGGTGCGCGTTACAACTTTGGGACGCCAAGTTGGTTCCCTTTCGTCGCACGTTGGCAGGGAATGATAATACAGCTGATACCCGTTGCCACGAACCCCCGGAGGGTTTCTTCCGAGGGCTAATCCACAGTAAGCCCCCTTTTCTTTCACCCTTTTCATTGTCGGCCGGGACCAAGAGGAACAACTTAGTAGTAGACATTTAATTAAACGTTCAACCGTTTGAACGGATTTTAAATATCGCCCCGGAGAAGGGATTAATAGTACGCCGAGTCACTGGACGGTAATTAAATGTCCCGTTTCGTTTGCGTTAAATATTTACCACCATCGTGGTGGCCGCACCCGAAGGCGAAGGTCGATTAACGCTAAATCTTCCAAACGTTTTCCACCGCCTTCACTTCCGATCAAGCGAGGACGCCGAGGAAAGCTCCAAGTGGAACAACTTCGTCGATTCCATCCGGTCGAAGCTAACGGTCAAGCAGGTCGTCGATGGCGTCCGGGCCGGCGGTTCCCTGTCGTTCGACTACTTGCTGCTCATCGTAACGGCGGAGTAAGTAAAGTTTGGGTGGGTTGGAAAAAAAAACCTTCCCTTCCTCGCTCTCGCCGGAATCGGTTTGGAAAATCATCCATCCGTTGGTCCTTCAGGCAAACGGCAAATTGGCTTCCCTCGGAAGGCTAATGGTGATTTTTAAGCTATGACTGCACTTCATCATGGATGATGGCTCGTTTTTTGTACCGCTTCATTTTGCAGCTCGCTGGCTGCCCTCGGACTGGTGGAGAATAACGCCCCGAACATTGTGGCCGCAATGTTGGTTTCGCCGCTGATGGGTCCGGTTATGTCGATTACCTTCGGCACGATCATCGCCGACCGCGAGCTTGTGGTAAGTGGTTGCTCATGGAATGGTGGCGAGTATCGCATTAAACATCCGCTTTATAGCATTTGCAGGTAGCGAAATATTGGAATTTCCATTCCTTTAGCCGTTTTTCTTTTACGGCAATAAAATATTATTCTCTATTCTTCAGTTTTTCTTAATGTGATACTTCTTAGATACGGAAATTTAAAGTTTTAATTTTAATTTCAATACTATCACTTAAATTTAAATAAAATTTGAAATAAGTTTAAAGTTTTCTAAAAAATGTTGCAATAAAAAAACGTGAACCGAAAGATTTATTTCCCATAAAATTCATGGTCATCCTTGAACAACACTCGTATAAAATTTGAATAATGTTGCCAACTATTCCACTCGAAGAAACTGTTAAAATAGCAACGTACTCACAGAGGGATAAACCTACAGGTTTCTCATTCGTTCAAGTTGCTACAGACTCTTTTCATCAAGTAAAAGTCTATACGACTTTTTTTCTCAAAAAAAAAAAAAAAATAGATCTATTGACTCACCACGAATGTATCCCTCTTAGTTCGTTGCTGTAGTCAGGGTTTCGGAACACTCATCGGGCGCTTTATCGTGAAGTAAAAGTTCACATTAATAAAGCACACTGTGGTGGGCCAACGATGCTCATCGGCAGAAGCCAGTGAGCGAAGGAAACAAGAGAAAAGAAAAACGTAAACCAAAAAATGTGGAAAGAAAATAAACCGAACAAATAATCTACACAAGCATCGGTGCGGTTCTCAGGTGTTTTCAGCCGATGAAAATTTAAATTAAAACATTTTCATTCAACTCCAAAAAAGCCGAACCGACGGCAGCGGGAAAAACTGGCTCCCGGCGCTTGCGGTGAGCGAGTAGTTTAAAAATTAATTGCCACAGGGTTTTCACTTCGCTCAGGCATTTTTCCGTTTTTTTTTGTTTTTGCTGTTTGGTGCTTTCTGCATCGTACAAGTTATGTGGTTGGCCACCACGGGATCGAGAGTTTTAGGGAGAACCGCGCAGGCCGCGCATTCCTTCCATTGCTATTCGCCCAACACAGCTTCGCTATTTTTGCGGTATTTTTGCGGGCCAAAAAGTTGCTGACCGCCGGCGGGGCGTTTGATGGCGATATGATTGTAGAGTCATTAAATGATTGTATAGTTGTTTTATTGATGCTACCAGTCTCGTGCGGGGTGAAAGAGTTGATGGAGTTACGAAGCTCAGTTTCGGTTCGGTTCGGTGGGAGTTAAAACTTTCAATTTGAATTTAACGGTGCTACAAACAGGAGGAGCAACTTTTGTGATGCTTGTTTAAATTCATATTATTGCCTTATCTTTATGAAAGCAATCGATACTGTGGCATTTCAATTTTTTCAAGTGCTATTTTTATACTAACCTGTTTTTGTGACGCTTAGTATTGTATAAAGGAAAACTACATGCACTTTTATGTTCATGTGGAGTATTGTGTATAATGATAATGTACTAGAAATTTTCTCGATATATATCGTTATCTTTATCCGTATTTTTGTGTGTATTACATTTCCTTCTTTCGACAAAAACGATAGCATATTTTCAACCATATTAAAAGAAATTTATCTTTCTTTCAATTCTTCTTTTTAAAGAAGTTTTCAAAGTTTGAGTTATTTATTATTTTTTTAGGGTTGTAATAGTGAGGTTTAACATTCCAATATCCATTTTGTTGGCTTTTTCCTCCATCCACTGGATGTTTGTAATCCGAATTTACCTTTCTTTCAATTCTTCTTTTTAAAGAAGTTTTCAAAATATTTATTTATTTTTTAGGGTTGTAATACCTTTCAAGTGAGGTTTAACATTCCAATATCGCATTTGTTAGCTTTTTCCTGGACTTGTTTGTAAGCCATCCACTGAGCTTTAAGTGTCGAGTAGGCAAAACCGTACTATATTTCATTCGATTTCACGAATCACTGCCGAATACCGGATTCCAACGGTGTTGCCTACGTGATGGACAATGGAAAATCGATCGGGGCAGAACTATCCATTGGAAAACGGTGGAAACAAAAAAACACACGATCCGGAAAGTGCAATCACCCGTAGCACCGGTCGGGTCACGTGCTATTGTTTGAAAAGTCGATGAAAAATGGCGAGATAAGACTGGCGGGCAAATAAATAAAGGAAACAAGGATCATCATCGTTCACCCCCACCGAATGTGCCTCGGTGATTAATGCCACCCCAACACTCCCCCTGGCACAGAGTATTCACACATGTGTATTCGGCCGTCGTACGTCGGTTCGGGTTTGGGGGAGGGTTTTGGGTTGAAATATTTACAGCCCTGTAGGCCCCCGGGCCCTGTGCTTGCTAATTGATACTCTGACCGGGGCGTTTTTATTTGCGTTTCCCGCTTCCCGGGCGCCGGATGATACGCCGGCGCACACATTTTCGCTACTGCTGTTTACCGTTCAACTGAAATTCTTCGACCCGTTTCCCGATTTTCTTCCACAGAAGGTGGGCTTCACGGCGCTGGCGCTCGGTATGTTCATCTCGATCGTGTTTGGATTCATTTTCGGGCTCATTCTCGGCACGACGGAGATGCCCTGGGGATTCGGCGATTTTCCCACGGAAGAGATGAAGGGACGGTAGGTTTGTGCATGTTCTGGTGTTTGTTTACCTTGTGTGCTTCTTGGTTTTTGTTTTGCTTTGAGTTGAAAAATGTTGTGCTTCAATCTGGTTGTGTAAAGCACGGTAATGAATTACAAATTCATCGGTACACAAATAAGCTTCCGCGATACGGTGCGTATGCAATGGAAATAAATAGACAAAAACGAAGCCTCCGAAGACGAAAAATACACCGTAACATATCGCTTACGATTGACTGTTTGGTGTGCCCGGCATGCTCCTGCCAAATCGGGGAGAAAATGCTGGAAAAACATCCATTCCCGATGGGAATGTTTTTGAATAAATTAATTAAAAGAAAATACTTTACACGGGCAACATCGGTGTTTGTTGGGCGATGGGAAAATCCACCTACAATTTTTGTTTTGAGAAAAATTTGCTTTGTTCTTTCTTACCATTTTGTTTTTGTTTAGTTCCAATCAAAAACGAATGCCAGCTTAATGGACGCCAAAAAACGGGCGGAAATGAACGGAACGCCATCTTTGTGCGGGCTTTCCTGTTGGTTTGCATTGGTTATGAATTTGGCAATACCTGCCCTCCACTTGCGGAGAATGTGGAAATGAACCTGAAATAGTAGAGGATTCCCTAAAGTGGTTCGTTGGTATTTTCTGGCTGAATGGAAAATAAATACACAAAAAATGCCTCATGATATTTCCACCCACCGGGATTCCCTCCGTTGTTTTTGGTATAGCAATGTTGGATTGGATTAAAATAAGCCATTACAACGTAACGTCACGTTCTCCGTTAAGCTGTGGTTAGAAGAGGTTAGCAAAACTACATAGCATTGAATTTCAAATGGTTTACAGAGACTACTGGTTTGAAAAACATATTTGAACAAAAATCGGTTGATTGAGCAAACTATGGCCTGGCTCTGCATTGAACACGTTCCAAAATTCAGGAATGCTTTAGATGTGGTCAGACAAGTTCACTTCTATCTCACGTTTTATTCAAATACCAGAGATTTTTGCTTCGCTTGTGATCATCTGTTTGAACAGGGGCAAAATAAACGTTCGTTCAAAAGAATGCCCGAGCAGGTCGAGAGCTCAGCAACAAGTAGTTTGGTGTTTTCATGGTAGAATTGAAAAATACCTTCGATTATTACCGCAAGTTCTTGCCGTTTGCCAAATTCGGCTTTTCTATTCATTTGTGATGTTTTGTGTTCAACTAGGATTTACTTTGTATAGTACATAGCAAGCACTTTTATAGGAAAATTATTCAGGTAGAATGTTTTGTTATTCTTTGCTTTGTGCTATGGAGAGTAGTTGCTTAAAGCAACTGTAAGGTGTGAGTGTTAAAATATTCGTAACTGAAATTGAGCCAAACGGATAGCCTCTATCCGAATGTTTACTCTAATTAACTTTCCTTCTGTGTTTGTTTGTCCTTTTTCATCCCCAGTGGCAACGCACGGTCCCTCTGGATGGGAATTCTCTGGGCGCTGACTTCCGGCAGTGGTGTGGCGGTGGCGCTGCTCCAGGGTTCGGCCGGACCATTGATAGGTGTTGCAATTTCCGCCTCCTTGCTTCCACCGGTCGTTAACTGTGTAAGTACGCACGAAGGGTTACGAACCAAACCTCTCACTCAGGGAAATCCAGGTAGGCTTCGATTCTCACTAGCTCGTAATGCTTTGAAACCATTTCTGAAATAACTTTCCGTTTAGTCCGGAGTTATTTCGAACCCCAACAACTGCTACCATGTGCTAGTAATCGGCCGCATTATAATGATGCTCACACACCGGTTCCGGTTCAAACATGTGTCGAAAGTGCACGGCTGGTCGATTGCATATGGCCGAAGCATACCGAAGGTTTTCACTGAAGTTTACTGGACCTGAACCGGAATTTGGGACTCACAGGAGCGAACCACCGTGGGCAGTTTGGATAATGTTGTAAATCCTCGCACCAGAGGTGTGCAAAATTCGATGGAACAGACCATTCGATGCATCCTGCCATGTGCAATTACGGACAATACAACTTTCGGGAGTGGGCGAAAGCCTGGCGTCGCGATTATTGTGTAAGCCGAGGGATAACAGAAGGTTATACAGGAATGCCATGATTATCTGGAAGTGGCGAATAGAGTGAGAATATTTTCTAAAGCCCAAAGTCGACCAATGGCATAGAATGAGCATCGAGGTTTTAGTAGACCTATAGAGGATTATGAGATTTTCACACACCAAAAATAATGTTTATTGGTTGTTTTTCCAGCTCGTTGCCATACTTTGTTTCGATGAAACCAATTTGTTCACATAACATTTTTTGAAAAAATTCTCAAAGATACTAATATGATATTGGAAGCAGATTTAGGAAAAAAATAATTCTACAACATTACAATTTGGCCCGAGTCGTTTCATCAGCATGGACATGAAGTCACACTCACTTAAAACCACTTACCGAGCGAATCTCCCATCGGAGTTTTCTAATTGTCAACCTATAAAATTGTCCCCAACTGTCCCGGGCCGGAATCGAAACGGCAAAGTTGAACCGTTTGCGAACGAACGATTTGCGTTTCATTGCTTCTTCCTTACGGCGGGAATATTTCATGCACAACCCCCTCTTTCCCCTCCAACCCCTTATCGACCGCCTTTTGTCCTTACCCCTCGGGGGAGCAAAATGTAACCATTGTCAACTTTTCACCAAATGATCCTTTCCGGGACATAGCCGACGGGGAAAAGTGAGAGACGATTCAAAATCGATCCATTTGCGTGCCGGCCGACCTTTAACGGGTTTTTTTTTCTTGTCAGCTGGCTGGCCGGCCAACATTGGACTGAGGCGTTTGAGGGAGTGTGGAAAAAGTGTGGACAGGCGGAAGCAATTATACAGAAATCATTGCAATAAAAGGGCCAGCGCGAAATATTACGATCCTCGAGCACCCCATTACAGTGGGCTTTCCCGGGGCCGGGTGAAAAGTTTTACGTTCCCTCTCATTCACACCCCTACCCACCCTCGTCAAGGTCTGTCTTGGGGCATTCGGCACGCTTTAAACTCGAAGAAATTGCGAAAAGATGCCTCCGGGTGTGCTGAAGGCGCCGCGTGAAAACGGAAAATATCGACCAGATACCGGTCCCTCAGCTAGATAGGCTTGCGCGTGGCTTTTTCCGGTTCATTTTTTGCTGCTTAGTCATGATGACCACCCGAGAGCCATTTCGCAACGGGAGCATTTGGTTTTATTTCCTCATTTTAATAGCCCTTTCTAAGCTTTTTCCCGGCATGGGCTCGGCTTCTTCGTACTACTTCTGCGTTGAAAGAATCGAGAGCTTTCGGTGGCTTAACGGAACGTGGTTTTCCGAGCACATCCGGACAACGAACGTCCGATCCGAATGACTTCCGGCTGATGAACATCGTCTTTACCATCAGTTTCATCATCTCCATCATCATCATCATCAGCACCGTTCGCGCGATATCGATAGGCCATTAGAGACGATGAAAACTGTAGCTTCCCGCCAGGGAAACCGTTGACGTAAAGCCTCGGACCTCGAAAAACTCCGAACGACAAACCCCTGTCCGATCTGCGATAACGTCACCCGGACGAACGGGTTGAACGGGGTTCGCTTCCTGGACGCTTCCGACGCTTGTTGAAAGACTTTTCACCAGCCATGTCTCAACAATAGGGCTGATGGACAACGGCTCGGGAATTTCGGAAGTACACGAGAGCGAATGTTTGCGCATGATGTTAGTGTTGATGCCGGACCCTTCCCTGTCCACCTCGGGATGGCGTGCCTCAGATCAGGAAACAACGGCCCCACCAGATGCGTATGGTTTTCGGCCAAGGAACATTAACTTTATGACCATAGTTTTGTGCCCAACCTTCTCCCACCATCCGGGTTGACGTATGCTTTTTCCGCGCCATCTTGTCCCGGCCGTCGTCGTCGTCGTCGTCGTCGTGTCGTAAAGTTTTACGGCGTGTTAACCCAAGCACGCCAAGAGACCCCACGCGCTGGAGTGTGTTTGAGTGAAAAATTGACAAGTTCAGCGGATGCGGATGCGGAGGATTAGGGCCGTTGTTGTACGCCAAGGCTCGTCTAGCTTGTAGACGGAGCATGTCTATGCAGCGTGGCGTGATGCGCTGTTGTGGGGAAGTTTTAGGGGTTAGTGAAGTTGTTTTCGATAAACGGAAGCCCGAGAGTGATGTTTACTACGTGTTGTGGTGGGATGTTTGTTGACCGCCTTCGCTGGCGTTGAAGTTGTTGATGGGGATGCTTGTTTATGGCCTACTAGATACTAGCTGCATTTAATGAGAATATTTTCGAGCCATATTAAAATCATAACTCAATGGAAGTGAATGGTTTTTGTAATAGACTAACACTAGGAAAATCGAATGTAAACTGAAATCTTCTAAATAATTATTTACTTTTACCCCCAACCCTTCTTTTTTACTAAGGTACCAATCTACAAGTTTTTATTAATTCCGTCCAATTTAACCCCAAACGAAACAATTCCTTCCTTTCATCCCACCCCATGCTTGCAGGGTCTGTTCTGGGCGCTGGCCTGCATCTGGCTCATCTACGAGGACATCAAGATGCCGCACCTCAAGGGCGAGCTGTACAGCGGCAACTCGAGCTACGAATTCATCTACACCAATTACATCCCGACCGAGTTTCTAATTAACGGCATCGTTTCCGGTCTGCTGACGGTGATCAACGTTATTTGCATCTTCATTACCGCCATCATCGTGCTGAAGATTAAGGAGGTGGCCGCCCCGTACACCTCCAGCCCGGATCTGCGCAGGTAAGGGACGAACGGGGACGGGGTGACACAATTGCCAAATCAATTTGATGGTGTTTTTTACATCCTCTCCTTCTTCTTCTTCTTCGGTCGATATGCTTTCCGCCGCCATTTGGATGACAAATAATTATCCACCCTTTGGGGCGATGTTTAACTTTGCCTGTGTGATAATGTGTTCTTTTTCTCAGGCCCGGAAAAGACAAACGAAAAGGAATGTTTCTCGCTCGGTAAAAGTTGCCTGTTTTATCCGTATTATCCTTGGATCAATGCTGGCTAAGGTACGGGCAAATTCTCGTTGCTTGTGTTTACTCAGCTGATTCCGATTTTAATTCGTTTACTTTGGAGTTTACTTTTATGCAGATCGTTTGTCTTTCGCCTCCCATAGGCTTATTGAATTCCGTAACACCATAATCTTTTAATTACACGTGATTTTTCAACAAATTTTGTGTAGTTAAATGTTCTTCCACACAGTAAAATATCTTAAACAATTTTCAAGAACTTTTTTTTATGCGGGAATGTTTTATTAAGAATAATAGTGTGGATATTTTCACTCCCGCCGAACAAACCGTGCAGTTTGTTTCGCTGAAAGCATTCCCACACCCAATGAACCATCTCGATCGGACAACCGGACAGTGGACATTGCTTTGATCGAAGCACGCACCAGTGACGAAGTGTGAAAACGATTTTGCAAAAGTGTCTAGCATCGGATCAGCGTTTTATGCGTGGTGGTCTTTCCTTCAATGTAACGTTTAACGTGCCGTACAGCGAACAAAAGGGAGTGCAAGCACTGGGTGAACCGTGGCACCTGTCCATTTGTTTAATGGTCCAAACCCAAGTGCCCGTACAACACAGAACCGGTGGTCGAACTGGGTGTGAAAAACTAACCTTGAGGATAGTCCCACGGAAGAAAAAAATGTTGGAAAGCAAAAAAAAAAGGAAAACCAAACTAATGGAGGGCACCATAATTGGCTCGACAAAATGCGCGACCCTGAATGCGTTAGTCAATGCGCACCACCGGCCCGGGGAACCGCTTCAGGTTATTCGTACTATTCGATGAACTGGAGTATTTTTCCGTTTCAGAATAGTAAAAAAAAATCTTTCTAGGGTAGGTATTGCACTTCGCTGTGCATTCTGCAGCTCATCCATTTTCCCTGGAGTGTTGGAAATTGAAATTTGTTGGGACACCATTCGGGGAGCTTTTTTTTCACTCTCACACACACACACCGATCAGATTAAGCATACCCGATGATTGCTTTTCCTAATGGTGCCCGTTAGTTTAGTTGGCAAATTCAATTTCTAGGTAAATTCACTTTCCAATGCCTCTGGGAGGACCAGCGCACCAACAGCATGAAAAAGGTGTAACAAAGAATGGATACCCATCATCATCATCATCATCCGCGGGGTTGGAAACTCATCATCGGCGAACGGAGTAGTTTGAATTGTGTTTCAGACTAACCGAAAAAGAAGCTATAGAAAAATAACGTCCGCAATTATTTACGAGCACAATAATTGCTCGTAATAGTGGCAGATTGAATTGGAAAAAAATAAAATAAACATAGTTCCCGTCAGAGGCACCCTTCAAAAAAAAAAAAAAACAAACAAACAAACAAACAATTCGCACAATCCTGTTTATCGTGGTGAGATTATGGTATAAGACCGCCAACCAGAGAACCGGTATGGCTCACGGCATTTGCAAACGGATAGAGGAAAAGGGGTTCCTACTCCTCCGCGCCAAACAACAGTGTATTTGTTGTGTGGTCGTGTTTTTCAACTTTATTTTATTTTTAACTCCCTTGTACGCCCAGATAAGCCATAATGGCGATCCTTTCCACCAGCATCGAGCAAAACGCGCCGATGGACGTCAAGTGGGCAAGTTAGTTGTAGCTTTTAAGCATATGTTTGCGGTGCGGTACGTAACGCGAAGTATGCTTTCCTTTTTCCTGCACCGTTTCGTTTGTTTAGGTTTATGCAGAGCGTGGGTGAAACTAAACAACAAAACAAAAAACCGCTCGGTTTATATTTTCATTGTGGTAGAATGCGGTTGCCATGTGCTTTCCGGCTCCATTTTAACTCATCTGGCGTGTTTTTGTTGTCCAATCCACTTGACGGTGCATGGAATGGTTTAATGTGATGAATTTTATATTTAGTTCCTGTTTAACTTGGGACAAAAAATGATTTATGGTGCATTAAACAAGTGCAAATCGTGCTTGAAATTATGATCGTTTGGAAATTCAATTAAAAGTGTTATTTACGTTCAAATCAAAACTAATTATTTTTACATCAGAACGTCTCGAAATATTTTAATTAATCACATCACAAACAAATAGCTTCTATAATCGCCACCAGGAGTATGTCTTTCTGGAACACTCCAAGGCGCTTCGAGCCCGTTTGATAGACAAGTAAGGGGTGTTTACTTTGGCTCGTCCTATGTCTTCATTAGCCCTGGCCTTGGGTGTGATATCACTCTCCATTCGCAGCAGCGCGTGGGAGCTATAAATAATACTTAACCACCACTTGAACGCCCAGTGCATTTATCAACCGGTCACAACCCCCGGGAAAGTCTGTGGGAAAACCCACCCCGGACACAGAGTCCAACCCGGAAACCGGCAGGAAGTCACGCATGGCGTACCACCCGTTGGATAAAAGGAGCTTCGCTACAAATCGATACGGGCCGGAAATGAGACACTAGTCGACAGTTGATTTTTGCTGCACACACTCTGGTGATGTTTTTCTTCCACGTTTCCGGTACTACTAAGCAGCAACGGGGTCGGCAAGCATGCAAAGGGCAAGTGAAAAACGGTTTCCCATTTCCCGAGTGGAGCTTTTTCCCAATTTTCTCCTCCCCCGGGAGCGTTTCGCTAACGGCGAGTTCCGGGCACGGGCGGGGAAAATCTCCATAATCAACCAGATTAGAACTTATCGCTGGGAAGACTTTCTTTCTCACTCGCTTTCCAGGGTAGGTCCATCCCACCGGAGCACGGCATTGTTTTACGCCGTGCGGGAGTTTTCCCTCGCCAAGAGCAAAAGAAAATAATAGGTAACAGGGCGAGGGAAATGAGCAAAACCCGCGCGTTGAAACGCTGAAGTGGGAGCTGGTTTGACATGTTTATGAAACCGTTGGCCAACCGTACTTCGGGGCTAGCGTTGGTTTTGGGTAGAGGGAAATGAAACGATTCTTAAAATAAGACACCCAAAAGAAACAGCCGAAGGTAGACTCCATCGTGGACAGAGCAGCATCCTGACGTCAGTGTGCCGTTACTTGCAGACATCGAGTCGAGTCCTCCCGCCCTTTCAAGTTCGCCCTGTGTGACTCTGTCCTGCTTTTGTATTCACCTTTCGCGATTACCCATTCCACGGCCACTTTCGACCCTCCGACCTCCGTCCATTCGTTCTGGGTTGGTTTTTTGGTAAACCCACCCACAATGGATACACTTTCGGTGGTCACATAACGCGCGCGAAATTACCGCGCGTTTCGTTTTTCGTTAAACTTTCATATTTATGACGTTTCCCCGAACGGATGTCAAGGCTTATGAGTGAGCCGGTTCCGGGAAGGCACGAGCAGAGGCAGTAATTTAGCTGTAGGCCGTTTGAATAAATTTCAAATGTTCTTGCGTGTTTGTTTCGTTTGTCCAGGTTTGCCTGAAGGTTCACCCTTGAAGGGGACGCGTTTGCTAGGAAGTGTACAATCTAATAAACTTCCCGACTTTCCGCGAGGGCAAGACCCATGGATCGGGTATAGATTTCCACCATAAACAAAAACCACACAGCTAGGGAAAGGTGTTTCCCTCGGTGTGATACTTTAGTTCCATTCACTTTGATAAACAGACTTTTTCCAGCGAAATGGGGAAATTTATCTTCTTTTCTCAAGCTGGAATGAACCTACAAAAAAATAAGATGTATTGTCTTTCTTCGTACACAAGCAGGTGACGCATTCACACAGAGGGAATTTTTTTCAAATTTTCTCGCCAGTTTTATGTTTGATTATTTTAACAAATTCGTTTACTCCACACTCTATTATTTTCCACATTTTCAATACTATTTCCTGATCCTTCGTTGCAGATTCTGGGAAACGGATATTCGTACGGCTCGTACGGCGAACCGGACCACCATTCGTCGGAATCGCGGTGGCGGTGAAGCAGACATAATGTCCACGTAAGTAATCAAACGAAGTGAGCTTTCAAAACCAAATCCTCGAACATTTTTCATCATCATCATCATTTTCCGTGGTCGATAACGATGGTTTCCGAAGAAGCGATCGCTCTCGAACAAACTTTTGTCGACAAATAAAAATTGTTTTCAACTGCTGCAAGCGCATCGGTTCGATCGATCGAACTCGTTGTTGGGAAAAATTGTATTTTAAACACTTCCCAGCACCCAGAAACCCTTGACAACTGCTTGAAAAGTGGCTCGAGCAGAAAACATAGATAAAGGGAGAATGAAAGAGCAAAAAAAAAAAACTGAGAGTTGGAGTGGCGCGAAAAGTTTTTAAACGCTTTCCGTTGCGAACCGTTCCGAACCATCTTCGTGCGGCACAAAATACAAAATGGAGAAAACATATTTTTCTAAAAGCTACCAGAACCGAGAGGTGCGCGCGAACCCGAGAGTTGCATGAAGGCGGAAAATCTCTCACGGCAGTTTTTTTTTTGGTTTCCACCAGCGCCTTTCGATGATGGAAAAGTGCTCCATATGTCTCGGTTCACTCTCGGAAAATTCGCGCCCCCTCGACGCTTTCCAGTGGGTGGGCTGGAAAGCGATAAAAAAGTTACGACAGCCCGAGGAGTCATATTTGAAAAGTTAATAAATATTTGCAATTGCCAACTACATTCCACGACCGTACCACCGCCCGTTTTTCCACCCAACCCCGTCCCATCGTTCGCTTCGGGTGGGTGGGGAAATAGAAATCAATTTTTCTGCCAATTTTATGAACGTTGGAAACGGTGGTCAAAGTATCAACTTCAACGTTAAAAAAAAAACAGTTCTGGGACGAAAACCAGAAAGCTAGTGAGTTGAAAAGTTGAAGTTATTTTTCGGTTCGATCTTTCGACGAGGTGCGCCGAACCCAGCTGGTCCGTTTTATCTTCATTTTGGCTCATTTTCCGAACATTTTGTGTGGCTCTTTTAGCTTCTCCTGGCACCTGCCTTCTAGCTTCTGATCTTGTCCGTTATAATATTTCACTCGCCAACAGCTACGCCGAGCTGGAGAACGATCCCAAGGCAAGGAATCTGGAGAATGCACTGGAGCAGGCCCTGAAGGAAGCCGTCGACGATGACACCTATCGAAAGGTCAAGCGGATGAGCTATTCCAGCAATGCGGCCAGCGAGGTAAGTCCAGTCCCACCTGTCACTCCCAGGCCGGGTCCGCTACCGGGAATGTTCGGGCTAAGGGGGATCGATTTCGGGGACAAAAAAAAATCCCCCAGCACGACGAACTGCAGCGATCCACTGCCACCGTCCACGGCCACCTCTTCGAACCTCAATGGGGTCCAGGTGGTGAGTGGACAATAAATTCCAAAGTTTCCCCGGTCGGCGTTTTTCCCAAGCGCCAGGCGGCAAACGGGGAAGAATGTTTCAGGTCCGTGACCCACCGTCCGGGAGCTCGGGGTAGAGGTTGTCGTTCGATCCGATCGAGTGCCGATACTTGGACGGCTCGGTTCGGGATCTGCAGTGGAAAGATTTATCGACGAGCGTTGCGACGGTCCCGATAGGAGCTCGGGTGGAACCTCTGGCTGAGGCATCGTCATGACGTGCGGGTGATTAAGGTTACGCTACGGTCCGAGTGTCCTTGGCCCATCTGGGTATTATTCCTTGTGCCGTCGGTGTCGCATTTTATTGATGATGCACACTCCCGACTCCCTCTCGAAGGATGTTTCGTAGTTTTATTCCGTCGCCTAAAACTTGTTACACGTAAAAAATGAAGTGAAAATTAACTTTATCATACAGTAAACTACCGCTGCCGAAAAGCGCACCAAACCCGTACACTCCCGGCCGAGGATAACATGTTTAGCCCCGGGGCATTAAATCAACCCAGCCACCGGAAGTGGAAGTGCAAATTCTATTATGCCACAATCAACCGAGCTGCGAGCACCGAGGGACCTAGAACCGCCCTCAAGATATCCTCCACCCTCCGGCCACGAGAACGAAGGGCAAAAACGAATGAGCAACATGAGATCCGGATGAGGGGAAAAAAAAGAAACCGGACGGAAACCGAACTGTTCTTCTGGGGGGCTCGAGCCCGATAGTGCCGTAACACGACATGGTTATGCTGGTCATGCTTCCGGCCACCACCACGAAACGATCCACATCAGCGTGCGGGATTCTTTTTCTGCACGACGTGCTTCCTCTCGTCCTCTCCTTTCTTCCCCCATCGTGCTCTTCAAATCGGCCTTACCCGGAACGATTGGCATTAAACTGGGCACTTCAGCTGTACAAATGATCGTCTAAAACCTGAGCTCGCTCAATTGTTTGTGTTGTTTCACTCCGGCGTGTTCTCGTGCCGTCTTGCTCGCTCGACGATTCGGTCGGTTGGATGGCGTGTTCTTCACTTTTCAGGCACGCGCGAGGGGAGCCTTGCGCCCGCGGGAGGGAGGAGACTGGCGTGATTTATGCTGTGCTCGGGCCGCGGAAAATTGCCCCAAACAAAAGGGGTTCATGTTAGCTCCGTTTGTCATTTTTCATGCTTTTCACTTTTGTCTGATAAACGTTGATTTCTGCGCTTCGGTGTGCGTTTATTTATTTTCCCCCTATTTTTCCCCCTCGCCAACAGCCTGCTAGGATCCTTCGTTCGTTCGCCCGTTTGTTTGTCTGGTTGTTTGTGTTGAGTACATTGTTACTTACGATGCGAGCAGATGTGGAAGCATAAGTCAAGTTACACCGACCGGCTGGCTTGCCGGCTGGCTAGCTGGACACACCGGGTCCGGCTGAGCGGACGTGCCATGGCGTACGGTTGCATGTTTGCGAAAGCACTCTGGAGGAAACGCCAGAAAAACGCTTCGCTCGCTCGACTTGAATGGCCCCGGGGAGCTCACCGGCCACCGACGTTTGTCGTCGTTGCCGTTGTCGTTGTCGACACGGAAGGACACATTCGGTGGAAAATGAAACCATCGAGACCATTGAGATTGGAAACTTGAGTGGCAGCAACGCGTTGGAAGAATACGACGAGACATCCTTGGGCAAATTGGCAAACAATTATTTATGTGTGTTCGGTACTCTTGTTTGTGTGTTTAATGAAAATCGCCCTTCTTAACCAAGCGTCGAGAACTAGATTATGTATGAAACTTTGCAGGAGTTAATTATTCAATATTGTGTTCTCAAAACGATAATCGCTAAGTAAACTAAAGTAAATGCAAAATTGTATAACAATATCCAAAGTCCTGTAGTAACTGCTGTTTTCCAAAGTCCTGTAGTAACTGCTTGCACAAAACATAATTTACATGTTTACGCTGTGCAGGCCGAACTGCATGCACTGACGACGAGTCCACTTTCGCAAGTTGACTATTTAGCGAGTAAGTTTACCGGAAAACATTGATTGTAGAATGCGGTGGTGCAGCGTGTTATCTTGCACCGGGAAAAGGTTCTCAAGGAAACCCTTCCTAAGGTCCAGCTATATTAAGGGGTGGAACCATTTTTCCTTGTTCCTTTTCCCGTGGGCAAAGGATATGAGTGGATATTTTAACTACTCTGTATTTTCCCTATCCCTGCTACACGCTTCCTTTAGGAAACAAAGAAAGCTTTTTAACGTTCGTTATCCTTTTTATTTTATCTATTTTTATTCAGCAAACATGTACGCCGTAAGTTTTGGGTGAAGTTTTACAGTTTTCTGCCGGTAGCTCGCATGAATCTCGGTTATTCCGGTAAACTAGGTTCTACTTGCGCTTCGGTGTGGTTCCTTCTGCCTTAACCAAACACTGCTATGCATAACAAAATAAAAAAAAAGAAAATAGTGAAGCTTGTCTGGGAATAATAATGAGCTGAAACAGCGGAACTTGTCTTGTCGTTCGTCCTGACCCGCTCCGAGCACAATGTAAGCGCAATATTCATACGCTCCAGTGCGAAGCATTTCTCTATATCGTTTCTCAAGTTTATTTTTTCTTATGTCTTGCATGTGTGTGCTAAATGTCTGCTGTACGCTAAAGAATCTGACACATGCTCTCGCGGCGCATTGTTTTATTCCGTGGGTGAAGTGACACAAACGGTTTTCTCGTTGTGGAACAATATTTGACAGCGAACGCTAAGCCAACCAGAGACGGGCGCTAGGATAATATTCAAAAAATCCGCCCCTTCCGCCGGCGGCTCGGAAGCTTGGAACACATTGTGGCGGGTTTTATGTTTTTTTTAGTTCCACTGGTTTGTATCTAATTTTATTCGTTTTGTGCCGTTCAAGACGGGTTTTGCGATGACATATGATTTATGGTGATATGTTTAAAAGTGCGCGAAATTTGCTACTTTCTTGTAAACGAAATCAAGCAGCGACGCGCGACATTTTGGATTAGGGAAAAAGAAAAGCAAAACAATAACACTCAGCAAACGGTCGGCAACAAACACATGGAAGCGTGCGAAAACGGTTCCAAATTCATTCAACCGTCACGAGCGGGCGACGTTGCGTCCGCAAAAAATTTAAGCCGTTTACTTATGTAGACTTTGAACTCTGAAAAAAAAAAATCGTGGGAAAAGTGTGGAAAAGTTGCTCTCCTGACAGCAGCCGCAGGTTGGTTTTTGGGTTCGGAGCGAGATTCACAATCGTAACCCTTCGCAGACCGCCGGCGCCCGAAGTTCAGCAACATTGTTAACCATTTATTCTCGCTCCGATGGCGCTCCGATGCTGTCACGTGACAGTATTACTGACGTGCGTCGTCGTTTTTCGACGGGAAATAATGCAGGGTAATGCCTGGCAGCTAAAGTACGCCAAACGTTACACATGCGTGTCCATCGGAGTGTGGGAGTCGGGGGAAAAAAAGGGGCGCGGACGGCGCGTGAACACGAAATGTTGGACAGGTTTATGTCACGTGTCGTCTGCTATGTTCCTGTATCATTTTGGGGGTCGCGTTCGCTTGATGACGGCACCGCGAAAAGGGTCGCGAATGACACTTTTCAAAACACTACTATAAGTTCGTGCGTAGCTTCACGAGTTGATTGTTTCGTTCAAACTGTCCTCGGCCTCGGTGTTGCTCAGTCACGTTTCAATATTTGACTGAGCATTTAAGTATCAGCACTAGCCGGGAGGGGGAAAAGGTGTAACAATGTGTTACATTGTGTACAAATAGAATCAATCCGGTCATTAATTGAAATACTCTTCTTCAAACAAATATTTTACTGATGCGTTAATTCATACGCATTAAAGTATGAAACTTAACACCAGTTGTTTATCAGCTCAAAATTAATTACACCTGTCAGCGTGGTTCAGTGGAATGCAGTAAAACAAAACATAACATACCTATTTATGCCTTAATTAGATTCTTGGTAAAAATAAAACATGATATCGATGCCACCCTGACAGGCTGAAAACAATGATATTATTTTAATTGTTTTTAACCGTCACTCTTTCTCTCATTAATTTGCAACATCCCAATCAATCAAGGCAACCATTCCACTATTCAAAGGCTTTTTTATTTGACAAATGCAGTCAACTGCAGCAGGTCTCGGGCCCATTCAACCTTCTCCATTTAGCAATTAATTTTGCACTTTGTTTCGGATCAGATTGGAGAGAAAGAGAGCAAGAGGGAGCTAGGGATGCAACCCGTTGGCTGCGTTACTTAATTATCGTCTTTCTGTTGCAAAATGGGTACAAATGGGTTTAATTCAATGCTTGTCGTTCATGTTGTTCCCAGTTCTTGGAAATACGGCCTGAAATATGTGGTACGAATGATGTCTTGTATTACGCAGGCCATTCGAAATCGCTCAACCGATGGGAGAATATGAGTGAGTTTGATTTCAAATGTTGTTTGTTTCATTACATTTTCCATTATATGTATTTCGTTTTACTGAAGATGACCGGCATCGGGTGTGCCTTCAAAGCGGGTATAATTAAGTCGAGACTCCGGTGAAATTTAATTAGGATCCCATTCACCGGCAGAGCCCGAGGGCAGTGTCAAGCACAAATTTCCATTTTCTATTCGAAACACGGAATAGAAACCGGGGGGGGCCCACAAACAGGTCTTCGGGTGAGAAAGGGGGATCCCTTTTTCGAACGCTGGTCATCGGAACCATCTGTCCACTTGTCCACTGCGACCGTATTTGGGATGGTGAGCAGGTCAGTTAGGTACGGTCGTAGGTTGATTAGAGTTAGAAAACCTCGATCGATACTGTTTGGGGGTCGCCGTGATGACACGCGCCAAGCGTGAATTGGAATTAATTGAACCCGAACCGGAACCTCCTCTCGCCATCGTTTGGTCACGCACGTGGCTTCCAGATTTGGTGAAGCGTGCCGATAGCTCATCAATAACTTTTCACAAATGATATAATTCAAAGTGACGATGAAGGTGCGAGAGTGGATCCGGAGTTTTCACCGGGAAAAGCAAATTTGATGAATTCATTCGCAAGGACACTTTTGCATCCGCCTGTGGGATTGGCGAAAATCAATTTAGGATTATTGATTTTGAAACGGACGACTAACAAATGTTTGCACTAATTTGTGGACAAGTGGAAAACTGGGTTAAACCAGTTAGAATAATCATCGACTTTTCTCTCTCCATCTCTCCCCAGATCGGTGACCGCTTGTTCGGACATGGTGCGGGTTCTGGTGCACAAGGAATGTCGAGCACCGGTGGTCAGATTGGAAATCCGATGGCCAACCACCGCAGCTCCGGTCCGAGGTCGGCTGCCGACCTGAAGCTGTTGGAAAAACTCGTCACCTCGCTGCTGGAGACTCACAACAGCCAGGGAGCCGAAGGGGCCGGTGGACGTGGTGGTGATGGAGTCAACCGAAGCGGATCCGTGCTTGGACGTTTTCGGCCAATGTCACGCTCCTTCCGTACAACGAACTCGCTGAGAAGACGCACCGAAGGCACCGGAGCTAGTGTGAACGGAAATTCCCAGGCCGGGACGGCGGCGAGCGGCTCGGAAGCGATGCCCACGATTCAGGAATCGAGTACCGATCGGAACAGCGACCGAGGGCGCCGCAACTCGTGGAACGAGCGGGCCGGCAACGTGAGACGTGTGCTCAACACGATTGCTAATGCACCGCAACGGTTTAGCCAATCGTTGGCGCAGGACAACGAGGAAGAGCGCAGCAATTTAACGCAAAACATTCTTTAAACAGTATACTGTAAAGCTCCAAGCTAACGATACTAATTATCTAATGAAGGAAGGCACCTCATACGAAAAAAAAACATCTAATCAAATTTCTAAAACATGTAGAAAGAGAATAAATATTTCTAACAGCTTTAGCTATTTCTTCTCCAACGTTGAAAATTTCTTTTGAAGTATTTTTTCTGAAGTAAATCATTTTGTGGACGGCAAACATACCTGTTTTTCCAACACGGTGACTGTATTTTCCGTCAGTTGATGCTCTCCGTTCTCGTTCAGCTCGAAGTGGGATGCGTTGGCTAAACGAACCGTCATCTCGTACTTGGCTCGCCCTCGACCTGTGGGACAGATTTCAATTTCAATTTGAAATGTATTTATTTACCTGGGGTCATTTATAAATCTTAAAATAACCTTCGAAATTAAACACGAACAGCACTCTACAGACGGTTGGCCGACAGACATATTTGTATCCAAAGCAGGAGCTGACAAATTGTAAAGCCATGGGAAGCAAGTGATCATGAGTACAGAAAATATTTCGGCAAAAAGACACGTGTTAAAATAGATCTGGACCTGAAGACTCGACTTGGTGCATAGAAGGCAAATTCAGTTAAGTAAGACGGTGCGATCATTCAGATCGTTCAAATTCAACTTAAATCGTTTTGTAAAAATTGCGATTAACAAACAAATTGACCATAACAATAATATTTTCAATGAAATATAATAAAAACTATCCCCTTACCAAAATATTTCAAATTACAATATTTGAACTTTTCCTTTTAATTTCAACTTTCTGCTAGTAACCTTAATTTCTTACAGGGTCCCTTGGTGGAATTCCACGAGGCAAAATATTCCACCGTAACGAATGTTGAAAAGCCCAACCCAAATGGAAACACCGGCACGACTAATAGAGGATAATCTCTTAGCTTATCGCTTCAAACTACTCCGTTTTGTGCCACTCCACTATCGGTTGATTAGTTTTTCCCTTTTAGAGGCTTCTCGGCCCTCTCCGGGCGCCCAACTGGTTTTATCATCGGTTTCGCAGCATTCGGTAGCCATTATCTGCCTTATCTGGAATCTTATTTCATCAAATCATTAGCGATGGAGGAGGGAGAAAGCGGGAGTGAGCGAGGGAATTATCTAAAGAACAGTTACAAGAGCACCCGTCAGGAAAGGAAGGAACGAGCGAGAAGGAATACGGATGGAAGAAACAGGAAATGAGATAATTTTGCCCTCGCCACCGTCGCGTTGTCAGTGGATTTGTGAGAATTTGGCTAAAACACTTGCTTTCCATTTCCCCACGCTTATCGGCGTCGGACTCGGCGTAGCAAAAGACACGAAGCGGGTCGAAAGGGATGGAAAGCTGGTGCTGCATTCGTCCACCGCCCTGGTACTGGTATAATGAAGTTTAATAATGCGCCCCCGAAACGATTAGACTGCTGATAATCAACCTATTAAACTAATGCATAATTTACGCCTATGTCAACCCCGTCCGAGGACGATACCGGACGATTTCGGGGTTTCCCCAACAAGAGCCCCCCCTGCTCACGGGAAGCTTCAGGAAGGGACAAACAGAGTATGCAAAAAACAAACACAGATTCATAGAAAACCTTTAAATTACCGAATTAAGTTTCGCTTACCGAGCGTAACTGTGAAATTATTCATTACCCAAAGAAAAAAGAAGGGGGAGCTTTCGAGGGCTGGGGAAACGACAACAGAGAACTATTAATCACTAGAGCTTCCGAGCAAAACCCCGTTGACACTGTGAAGGCTTCGGTGGGTTTCGTGTGCAAACGATTATGCTAATTTGGGGAAAGCATCTCGAGCCAAAGTCCAGTCGAGCAAAGAAGCAAAGGATAATCGAGTGTGTGCTCAACCGTATGGATTAACTTTCGGCTATGATAAGCCTCTGTTGCTTTATCAGGATTTTTCAATCGAACAACTGTGCACGGGTTGTTGGTTTGGGAAATTCCGCATACTATTAAAAAGGCACGTACGGTACTTTTTTTAATCAGTTCGGGGTATTTTATGTAGATGACAATATGATTTAATTGCTTCGTAGAATCATTACAATTTCCTTCATCGTGTTTGTGCCACTGTCAGTTCAATCATTAGTTTTATTTATCAGAAAAAAAATAATCAATTTAAATACTTGTTAATGAACTGTATTAAAGCTCATTTAAGTGGTCTTTATCAAAATGACCAGCTATGCTTTGTCTAATGGTTGTAGCGACAACCGTGCCTCGAGCTGATTCCAATGTTTACGATGCAAAGTGACACTTACGACAAACACCGTCAACTTTATCCTTGTTCTTGTTTTGATTGAGAAACCCCTGCCAAATGGCGCTCGGCGCTAGAAGAAAAAGGAAAAACTTTTCGTCCTCAACTTCCCGGAAGGAATGGTCCATATTATACGCCCGTTCAGAATCAGCCAGTGGTTCGTGTCTGCGCCACCGGTTTCGGGATTGATGAGAAGTTTATTATTTCGCCCCGAGCAGGTGAAAAACGTTCCGACCGGTTTCGTGTGGACATAACAAGGCTAAACTTTGTCGTCCATGTCGTCCCCTGCGCTCCTGCTTCTGGACAAATACTTGAGCTTTACTTTACTTGTAGCGACAACCGTGCCTCGAGCTGATTCCAATGTTTACGATGCAAAGTGACACTTACGACAAACACCGTCAACTTTATCCTTGTTCTTGTTTTGATTGAGAAACCCCTGCCAAATGGCGCTCGGCGCTAGAAGAAAAAGGAAAAACTTTTCGTCCTCAACTTCCCGGAAGGAATGGTCCATATTATACGCCCGTTCAGAATCAGCCAGTGGTTCGTGTCTGCGCCACCGGTTTCGGGATTGATGAGAAGTTTATTATTTCGCCCCGAGCAGGTGAAAAACGTTCCGACCGGTTTCGTGTGGACATAACAAGGCTAAACTTTGTCGTCCATGTCGTCCCCTGCGCTCCTGCTTCTGGACAAATACTTGAGCTTTACTCGGAGTGTTTGTTAGTGGCAGAAGTTTCAGAATGCTGAAAGAAATGCCAGATCCCTCACTCGCCTTTCCCACCCACTCGTACAGGAACACCTGTGTCCTCGAGAGGATACGATACTTACTAGATGACGATATGCTCTGGTCACACCGGCAAACGTCCTGGCTGTCAGCGGTCGAGATACATTGGCGAAAGCAATCCTCGCCCTCCTTTTCCAGATTGCATCCTGTGGGAAAATGGGAAAAAAGCTGGTTAGTGTCGTTTGATTTAAAAAAAAAAAAACTAAAAATCGAGAGGAACGAACATGTGAGAGGGAAACAAGTCACATAAAATTAACCTCAAAGGAGACTGCTTGAATGTAAGATCACTTGCTTTCCGTTTGAACTTTTTCAACCCGATACCGAACGCTACAATATTCAGCACTTCAAGACACTTACATTTTCTAGGGATGAACCTGCCTTCACACAACTCATTCCGAATCGGACACTTTCAGCACCCCGCCCAGCAAGTATTGGAATGTCGTCGTTCTCATTCGAAATTAATTTGTATCCACTTCGGAAAGGGTCGGGCAGCATGGAGTAGTGATTGTGAATGCGCCCTACGATACAATCATTAGTACGAACAAAATGGCGCATCATGATGCGCTATATGATATGGATCGTTATTACGAGTATGAGTGTTCCGGCACAGTTACATTCAAGTTCAGAGGAAAAATAACAGAAAAGCAGCATGCAACCACATTCACCAAACTCCCGGACATTTTGGTCGTAATAAGGAAGGTTGTGGCAGATAACTCGCTTCGGGGGGTTCGTTTTACAAAAAAACATTCCCGTACTACTTGGAAAAAATACTCACACATACACTCGGGTGAAAGAAAAAAACAACTTGGAAAAAGGAACAGGCAGTGCGAAATGGTTCATGGACTGCTGGGGTTATATTTTATGCTTATCATATCTGGCCCATCGTACATGTGTGGGAATAGAAATAGCACAGAGCGGAGAAGCGATGGGAAAACCGGACCACTTTCTCCGACAAAAAAAAATGCGAATCGTGTTTTTCTGCCCCATATGACTGACACCCTGAAGCACCCTCGATGGTAGAACATCTCGACTCCAATCTCAATCAGGCACAACGCTGCAAGCGGTCATTTGTGGCAAAAGCGTACCTGGGTGAAGCAACCCGAAGCGCTACTCCCATTGCGATACCAGACTTCCAAGTAGGCCACCGTTGGGCGTAAATCATCGGTTGGTAAATATTTAACGAGCCCCCCCTGCCGGGGGTGAAAGAAATATGAAACCCCGGAACTAATGGAGAGGGAATTTCCGACTTGAGCGTGTGGTCTTTTTTTTTTTATTTCGACCTTTTGATGTTGGTACACCAATTTTGACATGAAGTATCGACAATATTTTTATTACTTATAGTATTTGGGTATGAAATTTGAATGTCTTTGTTAGTTTTCAAACTCAGGAGAAAGCCTCATTTGCTTCAAAAGCTGGTGAACGGAAGATAAGACTGTTAATCCCGTATACAAACTCCAGTAACTGAGTGGTTCCATTAGACAGCACGATTGAGTGAAGCGAGCGCGAAAACGAGATACAATTTCGACCTTAAGCTTAGATAGCAATAGCGAAGGTGAACGAGCGAAGCGAGCGCGAAAGCGAGATGCACTGTGCTAACGCGTTAGGTTCCCCTACGCACTATGCTGTTGCTAAGGATACCAAGGATGCAGGATGGAAGAGGAAATTTTCCTTGCGCTCTGATTTTTGGTAATCGATGGTTACATTGATTATCGAAGGTTACTTTGCCGAAAAATAAAACAAAGCAAAGCGGAAATCTGCTACACAGTTTCATTCAAAGTTTGCAATGAAACGTTTTCATGATTTGGGGGACAATTTTTTCGAACATTGTATTTACTCTTGGGAAAGGGAGTACTTCAACATGATGAAAATAACCAAAGCAGAATAAAATTAGTAATAAAACTACATCCATAAGGTTAGGCCCTGTAAACGGGCCGTGTTACCGGGCCCTGTAAACGGGCCGTGTTACCGGGCCCTGTAAACGGGCCGTATTACCCGGCCATGTAGACGGGCTCTGTAAACGGGCCGTGTTACCGGGCCATGTAAACGGGCCCTGTAAACGAGCCATGTAAACGGGCTCTGTAACCGGGCCCTATAAACGGGCCGTGTTACCGGGCCATGTAAACGGGCTCTGTAAACGGGCTCTGTAAACGGGCCGTGTTATCGGGCCATGTAAACGGGCTCTGTAAACGGGCCGTGTTATCGGGCCATGTAAACGGGCCCTGTAAACGACAATGTAAACAGGTCTTGCAAACGGGCTCTGTAACCGGGTCCTGTAAAATGGGTCCTGTAACTGGACCGTGTAACCGGGCCGTTTTACCTAGTCCCGTATACAAACTCCGCTAACTGAGTGGTTCCATTAGACAGCACGATTGAGTGAAGCGAGCGCGAAAACGAGATACAATTTCGACCTTAAGCTTAGATAGCAATAGCGAAGGTGAACGAGCGAAGCGAGCGCGAAAGCGAGATGCACTGTGCTAACGCGTTAGGTTCCCCTACGCGCTATGCTGTTGCTAAGTTATACCAAGGATGCAGGATGGAAGAGGAAATTTTCCTTGCGCTCTGATTGGTTCCACGAGCTGATGAATGTTGAACGATTTTTTGGTAATCGATGGTTACTTTGATGATCGATGGTTACTTTGCTAGAAAATAAAACAAAGCAAAGCGGAAATCTGCTACACAGTTTAATTCAAAGTTTGTAATAGGAAGAAAATGAAACTTTTTGATTTGGGGGATAATTTTTTCGTACATTGCAGTTACTCTTGGGAAAGGTGGTGCTGCAACGTGATGAAAATAACCAACTCAGAATAAAATCAACAATAAAACTACATCCATAGGGCCCTGTAAACGGGCCGTGTCACCGGGCACTGTAGCCGGGTCCAGTAACTGGATCCTGTAACTGGGGCGTGTAACCTGGCCGTGTTACCGGGCCACGTAAACGGGCCGTACTACCGGGCCCTGTAACCGGGTCATGTAACTGGGCCGTGTACCCGGGCACTGTAAACTGGCCCTGTAAACGGACCCACTTACCGGGCCCTGTAAACGGGCACTATAAACGGGAACTGTAGACGGGCCGTGTTACCGGGACCTGTCAACATGCCCCCTTACTGAGCCCTGTAAACGGATCCTGTAAACGGGTCCTGTAAACGGGCCCTGTAAACGGGTACTGTAACCTGACCCTGTAAACGGGCCCAGTAACTGGGTCCTGTAACTGGGTCCTGTAACTGGGCCGTGTAACCGGGCCGTTTTACCTAGTACGATATAAAATCCCAATCCGATAAGCTGCGCATTTCTAACGAAAGAAAACTCTGCCAAAAGTTCACGAGAAACATACAAAAAAAAGCCGAAAAGCAAATAAAGAATGCGACATCATTAATATGCGCCCGAACACGAGCAACTATTGTAGCGGCAAGGGATATAAATTTGATCACCGTTTGTCGCTGATAGGACCGAAAGCCGAACGACTGCCGAGACGCGCGAATCCAAAAAGGGAGGGAAAAAGTTTTTCTCACCTCACCGCAATTATGCGCAATCCACACCGGGCGTCCATCGTTACCGACACCGTCACCACCGTTGCCGCCCTAGGCTGACTTTCGTTCAACGCAAGAAGCATTGTCCAAAGTTGATTTACGACATAATTAATGTCGTTTTCACTTCCGACGCACCAAAGTTTGCCGCCCGCCGGGGGAGACTTTCGTGCGAGCAAGGCGTAAGAAAAGCCCAAAGTCAGACGATTCGAAGTCGAAAATTCGCGAAACCGCACCCGCCGGCAGAGAAAAGTGGAGCAAGGCGACAGAAAAAGAACACACCCGGAGTGAATTATTGACTTCCGTTCGATGGAATTGAACAGTTGTCGGGATGCTGAAATCCAAAGCTGGCTGCATTCGTGTTTTTCCTTCCTTTTCTTGGTGTTTTGTGCCCCCGGGTGGGTGATGCCTAGGGAGGGGAGGATATAAGTGAAAACAAGCCTCTCAGAAGATGTCACTTCTTCGTACGCTCGGACTGACCCACGCTGACAGCTGCGACCGAAAGCCGGAAAATGCTACCGGTTTATCCAATTTCTCCGTGGATTAAAATGACAGCCCGGTCACCCCCACCTTCGGGCTGCCCCAGCTGCCGGTCCAACCCCGGAACAATGCAACCGCGTTTTTGGGGGCCGAGTTTGTCGGTTAGATTTCCACCGGTCGGTTCATTCTCCCTTCGCACCCTCCGGGGAGTTCCAGCGTTGAAACGCTCGCTTTGCGCGGTCGTAATAAATTATGAAAGTTTCCCAAATAAAACAGCAATAAATCTTGTTAATTTGCTGATGAGGAAGTGCAAAGTAGGTGCCGCCCTGCAACAGCCCCGGAAACGTACGCAGCGCGGTGGATGATTTTTCTTCACTCCGCCTCAACGTTACGCTCGCTCGAACTGGGGGACTTCGGGGCCCCGTGGGACTAAGAAAAACACACAATCCGGAACTCTTCCGAAAAGCTTCCACGCGGTGCACAAAAGTTCCCCTGTTCAGCGGGCGTAGCTGAGTGATGATGGGAAGAAAGAAAAGGAACCGACGAACAACTCCCAGGTGGGAAATCTTGCTGGCGGTTCTGATGAAGTTAGAGTTGAAGAATCGTGCGCGTGTCCGTGACATTAGGGCGGGGTGGAATCGACAGCTTTCACCTGCCCGCGAGGGAGTGCCTGAAGATGGAAGCGCAGCAGTTCTTCCCACTGCAACAGTGGTTCCTCATCCCTTCAAGTGTCTATTGCAAAGCAAGAATATTTAAACTGAGCCAAAAGTGCGAACGAAGCTAGTGCGGCTTTTTCTTTTGCCGAACCCGACGGTTCATGACAAGCTTTAGAAAATCCAATTAAAATTTGATAACATTTGCAAACTCTAAAGTACTGCCGACTGTTGCGCGGTAGTGAAGGCGAGAGAAACTGTGAACCATTAAAGTGGGAATTATTCTGCGCGAGCTCCTTAAGTAGTAAATTGCTAAGTTTTCTTTCTTACCGCAGCGTAAAAGAGCGGACTTGAAGCGAAAGGAACTAATTGCATTAAACCGGTACGCATAGCATGCAACAAGTCGGAACCTAATTTTTGTCCGGTTTTGGCACCAAACTGCAAATCTTTGCTACTTGTTATTGCCTTTTCAGGTCACTTTATGACCTTAATTACCGATTGTATATTTTATACAAAAATACTTTCAAAACAGGATACTTTTGAATGCTTTTGGTTGTGCATTTTATTTAATACATGTCGTTTCAACACATAAAGTAGGAAGAATTAGAATCAAATGAACAAGAATAGAAGCATTCTATTTTTAAAAGTCATAATTTTCACACGTATATTTCACTTCGAACCTCATCGTAATGGAACAAAAATTGCCAATGGAATATCGATTTCTTTTCTTCAAATTTCAGTGTGTTGAAATGCTTCTTTTTTGGTGGAAAAACTTTTTCGACGGCATACAACGAAAAACCCTTATCGTTGCAATGGTATGATGTATTACTTGAAACTTGCAAAGTTAGAATGTTGTTCTAAACTAGTTACATATTGGTGTCGGTGAAATATGTGTGTGTTTCGATGAGATCTCCATGAATGATGCAATGGGTAAATAAATAATACAACAACAAGAAGAAAAAAGGAATGCGGAAAATGAAAAAAAAATGTAAAGTTCACCTGCCCGACGACCCAACTGTTCCCATTCATCTGCTTCAAAGGCTGCCACAAAGGTAAAGTGGTTGGTTGGATGCGGTTTTTCCGAACCGTTGTATATTTTTTGGTTGTTGCTTTCCCCTATGCAAAGGTATGCACGTATAGAGAACATACCGTTTCCTTCGAAAAAATTCAAATGTTTCACGCTGAAGTGGTGAAAAAGTTTTCCCCTCTTCAGCTGCCGTTAGTTTATTTCAAATTTAACTCGTTCTGTGTGTATTCCGTCTTTTTGCTCTATGGTTGCGTTTCTTTACAATTCTGGTTTCACTCGACCGACAGATGCACCACAGTTTTGGCGATTGGATGGTTGGGTGTGGATTGATGAGGAACGATACTGTTTTCCACGAGGTTTCCATTTTTTTTCTGTTACACCCGACCAAACAACCAGTTGTTGGACACGAACCAACACATAAGAGCCGATCCGATCTCTCTTGGTGCGCGGGAGAAGACAAAAAGAAAAGCACGCCAAAAACTCAATAAAAATTATTGAATTTTATCTTATTAACTTTGAGCAAAAATTCACTTTTATGACTTTTATCATTGTTGCCTGCGGTTCGTTTTCCCCTGCCTTCCCTGCAAAGAAGCGATCAAATGGGTCTGAGAAAGGCGAAAACTTTTCGCCCTCCCCCACCCCAATCAAGACCCCCCTTCGGTTGTTCACATTTTGCTGTTGCTTTGTGCAAAATTTACTTCCACCACAAAGTAGCAGTTTACGTTGCAAAACATGATTCTTTGGCTCACTCCTGGTGGAAACTGCGGCATGTGGAATGAAAATATTATTTTTCCCGTGCTACGTACATCACGGGCCCTTATTGGCCCTTTCCAGGGGGGGTTGAAGTGCCGTGGAGAATATTTGCTAGCTCCTTACGCTCGGTTTCTTCGGCTCGCAAACCCTCTTGTCGGCACCATCTCTGACGTTTGCATTGTGATTCTAATCGAGTAAAAATGTCGATGAAACCAATGAGGCACTCGATCAATCTCGGGACGGCGCAACAGGCAACAGCACAAGCGACGTTCGTTAGTGGGAGCCAAACAATGTTTGTTGAATTATTCATAGCCTCGTTTTTTCCCACGAAGAATTGATTTTCTCCCGCGGCGAAAGGAAAGAATTTAAAATTGGGTTTTCGCTACGTAGAGTAAGGACCAAAATTTACAAATTTACAAGCAAGTAATAGTAACTGGCAATTTTCCATTTTTCGTATGGATTGTATTGAAATCGATACACTTGTGAAGTTGTTGAATTTATTCGAGATAATCTTGGGCCGTTATAAATGTTGTGGATCAAACGAAACGCATTACATTAAATTCAGCAGAACATGCACCGTTATCAATCTAAAAACCATCCATTTAATTAGTGTGCAGTAGCAACTTCAACAACTGTGAGCACGGCAAACGAGTGAACGCACCCTTGAAAATCTGCCCGAAAGTTGCTGAAAATGTAGCTTTACGGAGAAAGTGCACCCACACCGAGTGGCGCCAGATTTGATTGCCTTTTGATGGCTCGAACGCGCGCAATCAATCAACCAAATGACAGTTCATTAAATTGGGAGCAAAAGAGCGATGGTCGACGATTCGGAGGATTAGAGTAATTTCAGCAGCAATTCAGTTTTTTTTCTCCCGAATCGAACAGTAAATTGAGTGAGTGTAATGCAGCAAATCAAGATAATTGCCCATTCCGTAGCATATTTGAAATGGGATGGAAGCTTGGGTTTTGTGACGAATGATATCTTTGAATCAAATTTAAAATTAATGCTTCATTACGAGCACTTCACGTCGAGTTCGGCTGGAGTTCGATGGCCCCAGCACTCGTCGTACTGCATGTGGATATTTGATCCATATCTACCGAGAGCCTTCATAAGTTATTGCTGGAGTCAATGAAAATGCAACCTTCCGGGAAAAGCTATAAAACTAATTGCAGTAAATGAAAGGCGGTCAGACTTTATCCCTCTTGGAAAAGCACTGGCTTTTATTCTCTCAGCGCTCTTCCTCGAAGTCTTGTTAGGATGTCTGGAAAAAAAACACACACACACACATACATCCTAGTCCATCCATCATCTAACATTCACAGACGATATTCCTGGAGATATTTTTATTTTATTTTTTCACTTTTCCTACCCACTAACCAACCAGTAATAGAGCAGTACAATAAAAACCTTCCCGACCGAAAAGTGCTCGTTTCCATAAGTTGAACCATCACTCGTGTGAACCCTCGCTGCGTTTTGTGAAAATATTTCAAAATGAATTTTTCTTACAAGCATCTCCGCTCCTGCGATTTTCCCTTTGCTTGCCTGTGCGGTTTCGCGTAGGTTGGCCTTTCCCGGTGGATAGGTTTTTGAGGGAGAACATCCGGACCGAAGTACGGATAAATCCGAAAGAAAGACTAAACGCGCAGTCGACCAGAGCAAATCCACGTCCGTGGGCATCGGCCCTTTGCCCGGCAGCCCGACAGGTGGTAGTGTACGTTCATCCACAACGATGCCAAGCGGACGAATTCGGCTTTTTCGGTCCGCTTCGGGGTCCGAACTTGCCCCCCCTCTGGCCAACGAGCGGGGGAGGCTGATTTAATTAAAGATAAGAATCAATTTCGTTTTGAAAATTATTTCCTGACATGCACCACAACAGCGCTACCCTCTGCTTCTACCGGGGAAAATCACGCCCGTTTGATCGAAATTTCCTTTCTACCAGCTCGTAGTTCAAAGTACGTACCGTGTTCCTTCCGTCGCTTGATTCGGGTGTTTGAGGTGTACCTGCGCCACCACTTGGGGCCTCTTTTCGGAACGATCCCACCCTAAGCACGAATTTAACCAAAACAACGACAGAGCGAACCAATCCGATCCGACCAATCCAACGTAAAACACCAGGCGCCTCCATTTCGATATTGAACTTCAACCGAGTGCGTGTTTCTTGAACATAAAATCAATATACCGTGTGGTATGCGTCGATGGTACAGTTGAGGTTGGTGTGAGTTATGCGAAATGCACCCAGGTGTGGGCAAATACACACTCGAAGCGTACTAGAGAACAGATTTTCCGAGTAGGGCAAGCCCTGCATCCCTTACGACCTGCACTTCCACGGCATAGCGATGCTGTGAATGGAGACTCGGCCGTACGTTGGGGTCAGAGTTAACAAGGTATCTTCACATTATCTGTTACGCACACGTTGGCACTCGAAACGTTTGTGAGGAACTCCTTTTGCGTTGTATTGCTAGCACCAGGTCAAACTTTCTGCCATCAATTACCAATAAGCTAAGTCTCTCAATATAATTTTCAATAAAACCGAAGAGTATCGGTACAGAATAATACACTTTTAAACGCACAAACCCATGCACAAGCCCACTTGGGTAAACTCCACACCCACAAAGGTCGCGACATTAAATATCACCGAGTGGCACGCATCAAAGATTTACCAGCCTTGCGCCAGGCAGGACCGTCGCTTCCGGAAGCATCGCCCGTTTGATGTGCTGCCGAAGGGATCTTGAGCATAAACGCTTACAGCCGGGGATCGTTAAAGTGGCTAATTAATTAAAAGCGTTCCTCTCCTACCCCTTAGAAATTGTCAAACATTTTAATCTGGCTGGAAGGTGGCAGGTAGGTTGGCGGGAGACACTTCATCGACGACCTCCATCAATGCCTTATGTTGCAAATCCGGGCAATATTGCTGAAGGCAGGAGCGCTAGTAGGGTAGAGCGAGGTTTGAGGGTTGAGGGAGCCATTGGAGTGGGCTGAAATGTTTACCACACTCACCTGTGATCTCGTCGTACTCGCTGATCTCGCACCGGCTGCCTTTGAACCCGGCCGGACAGATACAGGCGATGGCGTTGTCACCGACGTGCCTGGAAAAGACGGTGCAATGACAGAAGACAAGACGCTTAGAGCGGATGTTTTGTTAATGAATGGAAAACCGTGAATAACGGTGCGGTTGGTTGGGTCGGGGGGGGAGGGGGGGGGGGGGATTGAGGGTGAACATTAATATTTTAGCAGAGCCGAGGGTGGATACGGTTCGGGTGAAGCGGACAACCTCATAATGTGTGACGTTGCGGAGTGCTACAGCTTAGCGGTGGCTTAAATCTGTGTAAAAATAATTGATGATGCCTGTTAGTCGGTGATTAACTGAAAGTTATGAAGATAACACACTTCCCCCGGGAAGACGGTAGCTCGGGGATAAAGGATATTCTCATGAACAGGGAGGGACGTACACATGCTAAATTTCAAGACACATTGTCGAGCAACGAAAGAGATTAAAAGCCACGCCATGGTTTAATATTGTAGTAGTTCGAAATAATCCTGCGAGACTTTGATACGAATTTGGATTGGTAATTAAATCTATGCTCTGAAACTTACTTGCACGTTCCTCCATTTTCGCAGATATTTGCATCCTTGCAAAGTGGTCCATCTCCGCAGTCGGAGCCACTGAATCCGGGATAACAATCACAATAGTATGACCTGAAATTAGAGGAAAAGGGATGTTTTCGGTCAGAAAAATTTAATTTAATTTGTAATTCGATACGACCCAATGTGTTGAAAAACATAGTTTACAAGTAGAAAAAGGCACAATCTTTATAAACCAAACGAGATAAATGGACGTGGCAATATTTCATTTTTTGAAATTAATCCTTTGATAGAATCGTTTTTTGAGTTAAAACGAATGAAATTTTAATGAGTAAAAACTAGTAAAAATTAGGTTAAAAGGACTAAAAAGATAATGAATGTACAAACTATATGCACCTGCATGAATGTGATTTGTTTTTGCTAAAGCTTTTCATTTTTTTAACATGGAAAATAGTTTGAAAATGATTCTTCTTTCCCTGAAAATGTTGTTCATATCAATCAAATTCTTCACTCGTCGTTATTTGTGCATAATTTCAAGTTTTGATCGCTTCATCTATGTCTTCTATTTTAGAATTGTGATAGATGTAGGTCTTACGAATCTTCTTTTGTCGCTTATATATTTGTACTAAATGTTCATAGGTTTATATACTACGTGTGTATATAAAATAGTAAAGCAAAACAAGTCACATGTGACATAATGTTTACAATGCCTATTCTTAAAAGAAACCATCCTAATACTTGTTGGTTGTATGATTTCTGTTTTGTAGAAAATAAGTTTTTATTGGATGACTGCTGGTCCACGTTAGTTTTTAATGGCAGTATCACATTTTTTGATACAATTCAATATATCGTCGGAAGTTTCCCTGCTTTAAACGAATGGAACTTATATCAGGGTCAACCTGTAGTAACCTTTGAATTGTGCACGCTGAAAAGCTTAAGCTTTCCACCCTTTGTATCGATTAACATATCTTACAGTGACAACAGAAAAACGCCATCATGTCAATCCAGCCTACCATGCCACTAATAGCCGACCGTAAGATGCAAGTTTGGCCGTAAAAAATGAACTCCGCAAGGCAAGCAAGAACAACAATGTATGGCGACTTTCTCCCCACAGCAGTACAAACCCCAGCGATGCGAAACGACCGCACCGTTTGCGCGTCAGTAAATCTATTTTTATTAACTTTGTGGTAAAATTTATTGTCCTTTCATGAATATTCATCCGTGTTGCGCGTGTCCGCATTAGGCGCGCGCGTTTAGGACCCTCGCCGCACTAGCTTTCTAGCCGGGAGGGGAAATCCGAAAATTGTGAAAAAGCCCACCCAAGCAGCAGGATGGGCAAATGGGCCACCAGCGCCGCGTAAGGATTTCAGTGGGGGGAGTTTTTTAAGGTGAAATGGGTGTTTTTCTCCCCGTTTCCCGCGCACGGGTTTGTGTTTTATTTTATTTCCCACAGCCTAGAGCTTGGCCAGACCTCAAATGGTTTACCATCTGTTTGCAGGATACTTTCGCAAACAAATGCTTACCGCAAGTGAGTTGGATTCCACTTTCCACACTCGGGACCTCCACGGGAGGCGGGAGGGGGGAGGTGGGAGGTGTGAGTGGAAGGGAGACAAATGAATTCACATTCTTCCGGGACAGATCCTCGAGGACACCCGCCCGTCATTGCTATCTCACGCGGTCGTCATTCGTGAGAAAATGCGAGAATCCCCTTGTGAGGCGCCGAGGAAGAGGAGCTGGCGCACTTCGGAAGGCAACGAAATTCAATTTGTGACGATTCGTTAGGTGACGCCTTTTTGCGTGCGCGAAAGTGGAGATGGTATAACGGAGGAGAAGAAAAAAAAATGTACCACCAGTGGCATTTCCCATTCGAGGTGTAATCCTTTTGCGTGTACAGCGACCATTCAAATGAACCTCGTAGAATGGAACGCACTGAAGTCGTGAAACGGAAAAGCCGTGGAACGGAAAGCCCAAAGACATCCCGCTTCCCTAGGCGTCAGCTGAAAGAGCTTGCGAAGCTTTGGATTAGGGAGGGAAAAACTTTTTCACGTTCATCGTCCCTCATCGGGAGTCATTTTTTCTCTTTCTTTCAAGCGACTTCTCGCAGAAGAAGCAACTTTGGTGGGCGGAAAGGAATCCGTGACCGGGGGACGAAGCCAGAATGGAGTTGAAAAACACGCACCCCACACTCGCCGTGGCAGGGTTCGTTAGTTGTGCTGAAGAGGACTTATTTATCAACCGAGCGACGAGCGGTGCAAGACGACGGGGGTGGAACGGAACTGAAAGTATTTGCAAATAATTTGCTTACACGACAGTATGACTTCCGGTTTTTTCTTTTGGCACCCGGTTCGGGTTTTACGGGGAGCACGATTCGAAACGCGTTTTCTCTAAATTGAGTTTTTAAATTTTACAGCGTGGCGTAAAACGGTGAATGTCGGTTAAAACTCGAACCATACCATAATCATTGCTTGTCCTGACGGTAAAATTGAAATGCAAACTACAATGTTTATTTTGGAATACCAAAAGAATTTATGTTTTCATTTTTAAGCTACGACAGCTTCGCGAAATTAAATTTGAAATAAAAGCATCTTCAAACACGATATGAAAAGCTGGATGAAGAAGATGAGTTTTACTGCTTGATTTGTGTTGAATAGCTTGATTAAAGAAATATTTTAAGATAAACAAATCAAATGTAAGGGAGAGTCATTTAAAACTGACCTACCAAGTTCCTAATATCTACTAATAAGTATCGAAGCGCGACGCAAAACGGTCTATTCACGGTTTAAAACCAAACATGTGTGACGATTTACATACTATCAATGCCGTTTTCCATCCAAACACAGTAAATGTCAATTATCCTAATATTTTAAAATAATTATTATTACTAGATGCGTTGTTTATCTTTTATGTAATTTTAGAAGACATTTTATTTTATGTTTCATAGATCATCAGCATTCTAAAAATTTTGTTATGACTGTTTTCTTATTATAGTTATTTGTGTTCTTCGTGGTTTACAAAACCTACAAATTTTTCAAAAGTAGCTTTAACAACCTTTTTTCACCACACTCCACAGGAAGTATAATAATGTGTTTACACATTCCATTGCGCTGGACGGAAGCTGCCAGATTAATTAGCGCCCTTCGACCATATTTCAAGGTGCTTCATGTGACTCGCACTCCGATTTACATACGCTTCGTTTCAATCAATAATTAATGTCCATAATTTCCATAATGGGTGCGATCATTGTATGCACGCTTTGAGTGGAAATCCTCATCGTATCGCTACCGACCGACGCCACCGTAGACCAGCCACTCTCCCGTTGGTAACCCCGGATCAACATCGGTGACCACAACGAGAGCCGCTTCCACACTTCATTACACTTGTCCGGAAAGTGCGGTTTTCTGGACAGAGCATTTAATGACTCGCCCTGCATCCTCTTCACTCCCTCCCCGGCGAGCGTTTCCTAACGCCCGGGGTTTTGCGGGCAAAACGCCCAAGTGCCAGCCAGTAAAACAATCACCCAGAATCATAATCAACTGAAGTGCCATCGAGATGATGAAGCTGTATGCAAACACACATGGGTGCAGTGGGTGCTAAAGGGAGAAGGAAAGTAAGATAAGGAGAAAAACGAATCATGATAATAATCAACAGCTCGCCACAAAACTGTCCCTTCGAGTGAGCGAGCGGATGGCCACCGGCTCGTTCCAACCATCCCCTGCTCGCCATCCGTTTCCTCCACGAGAGCCATTAGTCTCGTCTGGAGGCCGCACAAAACAAAAAATAACGTAGCGGAAGCACATAATTTATTAACGAATCATTGCCCGACACTCGTACGTCACTGCCAGAAATAGCCGCCACGCACATCGCACATGTTCATAATCGGGCCGCGTCGCGCGGAGGCCATTTTTCTTCCCGCGCCTACCACCTACCCGGCGTTCCGCTCTATCCACCGCTGGAAATGACCGCTTCTCGAGACCGGGCCCGGGTTGTCGTGCGGCACGCGAGAGGAAGTAACAAATGGCTTCAACTTCTCGGCACACTCGCCCGGAACCGATGTCCTTTTTTCTGCCTCTCTTTTTTGCTTTGGAAAAAACGGCCTCGCCGCCAGGATACTGATGTGTTTTAATTCATGATCGGCCCCGTCCGGTTCGGGCAGAATGGCCCCAAGCGCCATTAAACGCCCGATGTCACTTCGTTCGTCGCGTGCCAGCGTACAAGATTGGATGCGCTCAATCGCGGTGACCAATCGGTGGGATAATTTTCCGTATCATTTGCACGGCCGGAACCGCTGGCCGAGGTTTGCACATTCATTTATCTATACATTTTGTTTTGCCTCCTTTTCCGCAGTGATGTCGTACAGATGTTTTCCTTGTACTTTCTATCGTCATGTATGAAAGTCGATCGTAGGACTTGGTTTGTTTGTTCTCCGCTTGGGCTATGTCACGATGGCAAACGTACAGGTTATTTCTATTTCTGTCACGTAAAATGACAGTTTCGTGAGGTGTTTTACGGTATTTACCCTAATGGAGAATCATTTTTGGTACACCGTTTATCACCAGTAAAGCCATAGGCGAACGGAAGAGTGATCTATGGACGCGAACATTTCGTTTGTTCATGAGATGAAGCCTTAAACGCATAAAAGCTTAGTAAATATATTTGTCGAACTTTTGTACTAAAAACTTCAACAAATGCATTTAGAGTGTTTATATTATGAACAGTTTGATCTCTAATGGAGAAAAGTTGATTCAATGCACCGTTCTACGAGTAATTTTGTTATTGATGTTAAAGTTCATCTGCAGTGAAAACATTAGAATAACGACATTCTAAAAACGTTCGCAAACACAATTGTTTCGATATTTGCATTATTAAAAATGCACTATACTTACTAATTCTCTAAAACCACTATCCCCAGAGTAGTTCAAAATGATGCAAAAGATTGTATTATTTTTGAATGCACCCATTTGAAAAAAAGTATTTTAGATATCGAAGGATATTCGAATTTTTATAAATATTCTAAATCACCTTTATGAAAAAAAACTCATCCTGTAACAAGTTTTAGAATACCCATGGATAGTCATCACGTGTTTTCCAGATGGTGTATTGCTTCAGTTCAAAAACAATTCGAACACAAATTATTTGTTTCTCATTTAGGTATTGAAATAGAAAACCTAAAGTACATTGGTAACTCACTTTACCACACGGAAACAATTCGAAAAAAATCCATTAAATTGTGTTCAACACACTGATGGAGATGGAGTGCGTGTATTTTAAAATTATGTTACCATTTCTTCTCCACCATAGCGCAAACGTTTCTTCAACTCCTCCATGCTTTCCCGCGGCACGGAAAAACATACGTGAACGACATCGTCACGTACTGCACCGTCTCGACGGAGGATGCCACAAAGTGTTCCATTAGCGCCTCGGTGACGGAAAAGCGCCCATTATTACTTTGCGCTGGCCCGTTATCCGGTTCCGCTCGCAACGGGCACGTTTCGCCAGTATGAAACTTTCCCGGTGCTAGATCTCCATCCCGTCCGTTGGCTTTTGTCCGCCGGGGACGCTGTCTTACGACCGATGAGCACCGATCGGCTCCGCTTCATCGCAACCAACGCCAGACACCGTATAGGCACATCAACACAAACACAATCCTCTTTCAACGACCGTGCACGGAAAGGATCGGTTCGTCGGTGTAGAAAAATGGCTGCTGCCAGGAAAAACAAGTCGACGCACGGTGGAGGTGATTTATCTTTTAACCTGAACTTCATTTCACGTTGCGGTCAGCTCGAACGTCGTCATTATGCTCAACGCTGGTGTCCAGTGACGGGAAAATGATGGTCATCCTACAATAAAAAGGAAAAAAATAACAACAACAATACACACGCCCCCGTGTGCGGTGATGAACACGAACCCTTTCATCCAGGATCTTTCCAACCAGTTTGACGGCGACCAATAGGACACGGGATGGATGAGAGTCCGTGAGCCACTCCTTCCCAGGTCGACAGGTCGGACGTCGGGTCGGTGTCGGTTGTTGTCCATTTTAATGGCTTCTTGCTTGCTCGGGCAATCTTTTCTCGGTTGTCCGTACCGTAAATTGACCGTTAAACAACCTCACCTCCGGGGTAAGTGTCACGCACGTGCGCACGGATGCTGTCGGGGTCATCCGTGGGAGGTTCGAAAAAAAACTGGAAAATTGATGGACATAGGTTGCACTCTAGTTTTTCTTTATCCCTACAATAGGGTAAACACTTCTCTGGTTGCAAAAAATATCTCCATCCACTAATCGGGTAGATCGAATGGAAGAAAGATGCTTGTCAATCTGTCCATTGAAAATGGAGATGCAGCACTTTGTGGCTCGCTTGACGCGTAACTGCGGAGTAAATGAAGCATTAGTCAAGCTCATGACAATTCATTTCGATTACTGGGCATTTCATGGAAAAATGTCCTTTTCATTGCCATCAGGAAGGAAAGTAATCAAGGACTTTTGATGTGCGAGGATGCTGGTAAATTTCGTCGAAAGTGTTTCATTCTCCTTTGCGGAACATCTCTTTTTGCGACCAGTTGGATAAGTTTCCTTCCGGAAACTTATTTTAATCGGCGGTTACGGCAGAGAAATGCTTCATGGAATCTGATACATTTTCCTTCCCGGAATTGGCATCTTTGATCCTTTTGCTTTTCTATTTGCTTCGTTTGACAGGAGTTACCGAATTGGACTTCAAATGCATTTTTTTTTATATTCCAATCCTTGGCGTTTCCTTTGTAGTACAAAAGCAATTTCGTTTCCCTAAGTAAGTGAATATCTAATGCCTCCACAATTGGGTTTCTATAGTATACGTTGCGTCTGCACGTCTCAGCACGGAAATTATTGAATTCACAAGACGTTGGTACGTTTTCAAAAGCATTTCAAATTAGTATGCAGCCACCCGCAAATAATTCTAGCTTCGGATTATTTTCAACAAAACCTGCTTTCCCTCCCATTGTTAAAGAAAACAAAACAAGCTTTCTTACGAGTGCATGCTTACAAACGAATGTTTACGGTTGAATAATCCATTTTTGAACGCATTTCCCTAAAGCTGCACTTCAATTTCTACCCCAGACGCTTGGTTGTGCAAATAAATTACATACAACAAAATCCCTTTGCCCGGTAGAACGGTAGCCATAGTTTCCCCCTAGGCAGGGAATGTAAACCGTTGCTTGATGAGATAAATGATTTAAGTAGACCGTGCGTTTTAGCAATGACGGGACGTAAAAGGTAAAGGTTTGTTTGCGAAACGCTTACCGTAAATGTGCCGGACCGATTTCAAACAACGTTCAACAGTTCAACGGCTCGGCCAGCTCGGGAAGCTTATGAAAAACCATTACGTCAACAGTTCGTGCTCGAAACGTGTGCCATTTAGTGTCGATAAATGCTTTGTGCCGGAGGGGCTCGAAGCACGCCCTGCCTGTTCGGTGTGTGTGTGCCAAGGAAAACGCATGCTTGATGTGGTGAAGAAAATAGAATTTCGAAGGCGGGTGGCAAAGAATGGTCGATTCCCTTTCCGAAGCCGTCTGGCGGGTGAGTTAAATTACCGTAAAGCAGACTTGCCGAGCGGTCGCACGGTTGAGCGATATTTGCTGAATCGAACCGATTGAGTTTGCTTTAATGAACGGGTGGAATTGGTGGAATTGGTTGAATTAGACACGTTCACCAATTGCAGTTTCGAGCGTAAATTGGATCGATGTGGAGTGTGCTTCTGTTGATGTGTCTGCTGCTTGAGCACATTTGTGCCGGCAATGAACGATAACGATAAGGAAAAACTGAACGCCGAAGCGGCACGATAAACTCTTCCCCTCGTTAAGGGATCATACAGCACGATCGGGTACTTAAAACTTAATCCGGTGGTCCCCGTGAGCTTGGCGGAAAGAAAAGAACCGATTACGATGTCACCGGATAAGATTTGAATTTTGATTTGCGATTGAATTGCCATCCGCCTTCTTATGAAACCCGGTGAGGGCCGGAAAACGTTCGCCGGCACCTTCCGCCACGTTTGCTTTGATATGTAAATTGTGAGCTCCCAGCTCGTTACATCGAAAATTGCAATCCGGACCGGAGATTTCCCGCTGCAGTTCATTTGCGTGGCCGAGATTGCGGCGTGTGGGGCATCAAAAATGCAACTGCAATGAAACTTCAAAGGTCCGACAACTCGTCTAGTCATTTGGTGCAGCACCTCGGGGCGGTTTCAATGTACCGTTTCTGATTTTCTTTGCAGCCGTTACATCGTTTCGGTTTGCTTAGGGAGGAAAGCAAGGGGGAGGGGGCAGAGAAAAGGGAGGAAAATTCGTACTTCCAAACCCAGGATGCTCATCATCGCTCCCGGTCGGTGTGTTGCGTGAGTTTTTGATGTGCGCTTCCGGAAGCCCTTCTGCCTCAAAACCGGAAGCACCGGAAGTGTCGGGTTGCGATGAGTCGGGAGGGTCTGGGGTGGAATCATCGTTAGTGGTATCGCCCGGGTTGAGAAGGTGGTACGACTTCTGCACCGATCACCGTCCAACTACAGCTTACCGTCGGACCCCCGGAAGTCTCGGCCAAGAACCTGAGGCATCATGAATAAATGATCTGCGGAGGCTTTTCGGTTTTTATGAAACGACGAGGTGAAATGTAAAACGGCTCCCAGCCAACGGGTGTCGTTGTGCGTTTATGCTGTGTGCCGGAGAGCAGATAATCCTCTTGTGGGCTCGCCCGGGAAAACGCCGCTTCCGGTATGGCCTGGATGGCCAGCCGGCCAGTATGCGTGCCTTCATTCTGGAGCGGGAGGCAAGCGGAAGAACCGATTCACTTCCGCCTCGATAGCAAACCTTGCTGCCCAAAAACCCGCTCCCCGGAAGCGAAGAAAGTGCTCGCTCGACTGGGAAAATTCATTCCACCCGGAATCGGATTCTTCTCCCAGGCCATTTCACAATCTGGGCCAAATTTATCATATTTAATTCAAAACGTATATTACGCCCCGTGGTGGTACTTCTTCAGAAGCCAAGAAAGCCGTGTTGAACTATTCCGTTCCGTGCTTCCGTTGAATATTTAACTTGTAGAAGCGTCCAACATAAGCCGCGTGACTTCGTTTTCCACCTTCTTTGGGAGTTAGGGTTGTAATTTACAGCAAACGTAGCAAACTATTCGTGTCATCGGAATTAATTACCAGGAACGTTACAGCGTTTTACATCTCACCTAGCAACCGCGGCAGTGTATGTAGAACATCAAAAATGATAGCCTACTGCAGAGTATTTGATGTTGAATCGCAAAACCCACAAGTGGCAACAGAAACGGGTTAGTAGAAAAATCATCACTTTCTAGGATCTACCAGAATGAAAGTTGTCGCGTGGATGTTCGAAGTAGGCACGACCAGTCGAGGGGTGCAGGTAAAAGTAGGGGAAAATCGCTTTTCGATCGAAAACATACTTTTGCGAGGATTGTTGTGATTCGCGCTCGTTTTCTGATGCGAAAAAGCGATCATAGCCTACCTTATCCTGTACCTTTCAACTGGTCGTCTCTACTTCAAACATCCATGAGACAACTTTCATTCTGGTAGATCCTAGAAAGTGATGATTTTTCTACTAACCCGTTTCTGTTGCCACTTGTGGGTTTTGCGATTCAACATCAAATACTCTGCAGTAGGCTATCATTTTTGATGTTCTACATACACTGCCGCGGTTGCTAGGTGAGATGTAAAACGCTGTATTACGAAAGTTCATTAAACCATATCTCTTCATATTGAAGCTAAAACATATTTTAGCAAAACGAAAATGTAAACGATTTCTTTGAGAAATTTAACGATACAAAACGTAAAAAGATTAAACTGTGTCGATTTCAAATTTGTTGCGACAATATTCACCGAGAATGTACATTAACACTAGAACTACCGCTTTTTTACGCTTGAAACTTAAGCACAAATTATTTTCAATATTAAAAAGAAACTCTTTATTTTTGAATAAATAAAAATTAACATTCCACTGGATGTGTGAAAGTTATGCATTAAAATTTGGTAGAATTGTTCAGCCATAAGAAATAAATGTGATTGAAAAAGTTCTAGTGTTAAAGAGCATCAATGAATATTTCAACAACCTGAACCTAAAACATATTTTAGGAAAAGCAAAATAAGGATAATTCCTTTAAAAAAAAAACTGATAAAAACTTATTTATATAGAGTTAATCCTTTTCCCCTCTTCCCTATCCCAGAAAGAAAATTACATGCATCTACAAACAAATCTATTTCGTAACGCTGCGGATGGATTTAGTTGTATTTAGCAAACGAAATGCCTACGTTTAAGCTTTCTCCTCGCTGACTTTGTTGTGTGGACTGACACTGAAAGTATCTCACTCCTAGAATGAACGATATTCGTGCCCCTCCTCCCTTTCACTTCCCCCTACTGTATACGTTTTGGCGCGTGGAAAGCGATGCTCTGGCTCGTGCTCGAAGATACGGTGCGTACTACCTCTGAAGCCTCGGGCAAAACGAAAGACAAACCGGCAGCGTGTGCAGGTGGTATCTAGTGGTATGCAATAAAAAGAAATCTCCATCAAGTGACAAAGGGATACCCCGTGTGCATCACGGTACCGAAGTGAACGCAACACTGGATGAAGATGATTCTACCCTCACTCAAGCCGGTCCCAAACAAACAGGAACCCACGGAAGCTAAACCGCCGCGGTAGTCTAGCCATCGTGCGCACTCCGAGAAGGAGATGGAAAAAGTGAAAAAAATAGGATATCCTGAGGGCACATCCGGACCGTTGGCTTTCCTCTTCTAAATGGCCTGCATATACAACCGGCGCACAATGGAAGTCGTAAGTTCGGCGAGAAAGTGAGCTGAGATTTCTTTTTTTCTGTTCGTGAAAGAAATGTAAAGAAGGACCACAGCACCGGTAAAATAAATGAAAATGTACGAACAGACAAACGCTAAGCCCTGCGATGGATGGTCTTGACCCACAAGCCGACCGCAGCACGCCCCTTTGTGGAAGCATAATAAATACACTTGAACCGTCGTTTGCGCCGTCGGTTTCGTTCGCAGCTGTTGCTGCAAAAATTCAAGGTGAGATGGCTGCTAAACTGCTCCATGAATCTCCGGCCAGATAGGCCGACGTCCGGCGTGCAGGCTAGAGATTTTTCCAAGCAGCTGCTATCCGGAATGCCGAGCGATGCGCTTAGAGTGGGATAATTGGAGAATATAGCTCCATCGTGCTGGGCTTCTTCAACTTCTTTCTCAAAAATGTTCCTCCTACCCGGATTAGGTTGAGTAAGACTCGTTTTCTTTGTTAGTCCAAATTACTAGGAAAAATTTCATGAAACGGATTCTCTTTCGTATTCGCTTTAATTAATTCAATAGGAAAATTCTGCCCCACAGCTATGAACGACCGAACATATTTCGGCAAATGTGTTTTCTTTTCTTCGTAGATTGATTTAAATTAGAAAACATGTTCTTTGTTTCTTTGTGCCACAGGGCAAACTCTTCTTTAAAACTCGTTTATCTTTTGTTCTGCAAGAAAAGCTGCTTAATTTTTTTTTTTCTATTTTTACAATAACGTATTTAATACAAATATTTTATTAAATTTCAGTTGTATGAATGGTGAAGGTGGTATAACTAAATTGGCCAAACACTTAGGAAGAACTTTGGAAGAACTGAAATAAGGTGATTAAAGTATTTTTGATTTTCTGCATGGTTTCGTAAATAAAAATGAATAGGGTAACTGTACCAATAGTGGTGCACTTAGTACTGTAAATACCAAATAGGTGTAATTGATGAGTGTTAAGAACACAATATTCTACATATTTGAATCAATTATGATCGAAACATGACTTTTCTTCCGAAAAACATCTATTTTCACCGTAAACCATACAAAATACACGTAAAAAGCGTATTTTTGTTCCTAGTCGGTTGCTCCTATTATGGTGGTATGGTTCCTATAGTTGTGGTATCGTGTTCCTATAGTGGTGGTAGTACGAAAAACTTGAATATATTTTGACTATAACTTATTTTTGAAGCATATTTCAAACAGAACGGTAAAATACTCCTTGACCAATGTCGTTGAAAAGACTGTATTGTTTTACCGAAATATGTCCAATTTTAATTCATAAACAATGCTCTGAATATTGCAGCTAAAACTATAGTACAAGCTTTATAGCGTATCCTTCGCCCGCTTTCTTTTTTCTTTCCTCTGCTTCTTCTGCTGAGCCTTCTCTCCAGTTCCGCTTTGTTTATTTTGTAGAAAGAGAATAAAATCACTAAATTTACCTGATTACATTGGCCAAAACCGGAATAAAACTAAAATATGCTTGTGAAAAACTCTATGGCTACTATAGGAACAACTCAGGTTTTTGTGCCTATAGTGGCACTATAGTAAAAACTATGAAAATATAATAAAATTATGCTAAAATGCACTAAGTTCGTATAAATCAATTATATTGGAGTATGTCAGTAGCGAAATCATATAGTTTTAATAATTTTGCAGTGATTTGTAGCCTTAAGGAAATCATGATATTCGTTATAGATTCTTAAGGAATGTAGCATGTTGGGACAACCTGTTTTGAAAATATGAATTTTGGAGCTTCTATATTACGGAATGAGATGGTTCATCATTTTAACACTCCGCAGAAGATCAAAGAACATTTCATAGAAGAACAAATAACTCCATTGTATATATATCTGCGTAGAGCTAAGATTTTATTCCACTACAACCACTATTGGTACTAGCTCCACTATGGGTGCACTTACCCTACAAAATGTTATGTTTTCTATGGAAAAACTGTTCAACAAAACCTCTTTTCTCAACTTCAAGTGATTTTGAAGCCGAACACACTTCGCGTTGGCATTAATTTTTCAGTAACACACTGAGTAACACGCCACGGTGCTCCCCGAATAAAACCCGATAGCCCCAGATGAATTTCAATCGAGTATTGCTTGCACAATGCTGGTGTTAACTTTATTTATTCATACCATTTTTCCGTTGCCACTTTGACTTCCGGGTTGACAATCCCGCTACCGAAATACTCTTTCCCGCCCGCTTCCCGTCTCGTCACGACACATTCGCAGAAAAATGGTAACACCCGGCTAACATTGTACTAACACAAATGTTGACACTGTCCCCATGTATGTCAACCCGTCGCCGCAACCGCGGCACCGACACCTCCACTTGCCCGGTGCTAAAATATTTACCCAGCGCCGTACGCTGTTTGCCACCCGAAGAGTCGAAGAGCCTTTGCGAGTGCGCGACACGCGATGGCGCGACCCTGTGGGTGAGGTGGTGCGGACATATTTTTCCCGGTGACATATTTGGTATCTTCCGCTCACCCGGTGGCGTGTTCCCGATGGCGGAAAAACGGAGACGGGATGATAGGGAGCCATCCTTGTGATTCAAACCTCCCCGATTCCCGGTACGGATTGCGTCGTATGTTTCGAGAAAGTTCCATCCCAACCAGGGCCTTCCACTCCTCCACAAAGCTGTGGAATTTCTTGCGGTGTGAGAATGCGCCCTCCCTGGACACCCTGGGAAGATGTCGAGCAGTGCAAAAGGGCGTACGCTCAAGCGAGGGCGAAGGAATAAATCCGCGTCATTCGTTTTCGCAGCGATGACAATTTGCCAGATGCAACGCTGCAGTGCTGGAATGTAGCACGGCGATAGACGGATGCCTTCAGCCTCGGTACAGATGGCCATCTTCTGCCTCAGATAGAAAACGAGCATGCCGTAAAGTCCCAACTCCAACTCCTTGGACAACACCAGTAAGTCAGGAATTTCTGGTTACCACAGTACGGGTTAGCAAAGCTATCGTTACGGCGAGGTGTTAATGCTAATGTTTTGATGCTTCCCAACGTTCTCTCCCAAAGACGAACTTCAAACGGAACTCCATGGACATTTGATTGTGGTATAAATTACTTTAATCAGTAACCCTTATGCGGGCTGGACCGGTTAAACTCCGGGAAGGAAAGTAGCATGCGGTGCAATTATCTCATCCTGGGCACTCTCTCGGTGGCCCCAATTAGCAGTCCCGTAACCACAAAACACCGGGTAACACCTTGGTTTCATGCCTAGAGATTAACTTACCACTTGCTACGCGTCGGTCACGTTTTGACCGGATGAACGTTATCGGATAACACCGGGCCTGCAGATGAAATGCGTGCGAATGCGTGACCACCGAACACTGCCCGGATCCGGCTCTAGGACTCGGGCGGGTTTAATCCAGAACGAAACAAGTTCCTGCGAAGTGCAAACGGTGTACTCTTTCGAAGGCGTAACAGCTCGGGTAGATTTCAAGACCCGGGCGCCTCGTTATTGCCACCCGAGGAGATATATCCCTTAAACGCTTCTAATTACTACGCCCGAGAGCAGATCGAACGTTACCGGTGGCGAATGAGAAGGCTACTTGTATGCCGATTTAGCAGGATGGAGGATTGGGAAAAAGTCTAAGAGGCTTTCGAACCGTCACCGTTAGGCACGTGCCTCACTGGTCTTGGTCTGTTTTAGCGACGTTGACGACGACGACACGCATGGATTCATAACAAAGCCTTCGTGCCGTGGGCCGACGGTGAAGTTCTGAGGCGACCATCGCCACCGAGTTTACTGCATTGCCGTCAATCAACGGACTTCTTTCAAACCTGGGCCATACGGCCGTTTGTCTTGTGTTCTTGGAAATGATGGATATTTCGAGGCGTCTAAATGCCAATTTGCCGAGTAATTGCGTAGGCATTTCGTATTCCGGTGGAAAACACATGCCCTGGCGTAAAGCGACAATGAATGGTCCTTCCGGTTTCTCTTCGGACGAATGAAATTTTCGCTTGTTTGATGTCTCTGCCGCATTCTAGCTAAATAAAATAACTTTTCGCTAGATCACGTGAAAGATAGGACGTCAAGTTGGTCTCGATAGGGCAAATGTCGCTCCAGAATTGTCTCGAACATGCTACAAAACACTTTGCGACTGAATGCCTAATACTTGGCGGAAACAGGTGCTTTTTAACTGCAGCAATTAGGAAGTTTCAAAGAAAATACCATGTCGTTCTAAACCAGACATTGGTGCTCTATTGGGGAAATGTCAACCACCATGATTTGTTAAATTCAATTTAAACTATTACTCATGTTGATGCAATAAATACTAATAGAAATGAAGGTATGATAAATGCCTTACGTAATACAATTTGATTAAGGTTAGGAATACTTACGAGAAGTCCGGCTTGGCGTAGCAGTTGCCGAGGAACCGGCAGTGCAGCGCGTTGCAAGTTTGCGACTTGACCGCGTCCACCTCGTACGTGATGTTGAAGCCGTACACATCCAGCAGCCGGTCCAGCGCGCGAAGGTGCGTTCCGTACAGGCTGTCCATGGTGAAGCGCACCTCCAGGTACGGGCTGTTGAAGCGAAGCCACGGCACGCTGGTCACGTCGTCCTCGCTCAGCTCGTACACGTTCATGCTCGGCACTTTGTAGTCGTCGCTGTAGTACATGTACTCGGTGAAACGCAACCCACCGAGGACGTACTGCTGCGTCAGGTACACCACGATCGAAATGTTCGCCCCAACGATGGCCGACGCGTCGATGATCCAGCTGCAGCTGATCGGCACCGGGAAGCGGGCGGGAAAGTTGGGCGTCGCGATGACCCCGTGCGGGGCGGTCAACGTCCCACCACCGCACAGCTGCGACGAGGCGGCCGATGACGGGCCCTGGTGCGCGTCGCGATGCTCCATCCGGATCAGGGCCGGTTCCCGGGCCGAACCGAGTTCGCCACAACCGAGCGGCAGAAGGGCCACTAGCAGCACCAACAACGCCGCCAGCGGCCGAACACGATCGGACGCAACACTCGGCCGCACCGGGAACATCCGGTTGGATCGCGAACCGTACAGTCGGGGCGATCCGGGCGTCATAACCTCACTTGCCCGTCCCGTGCATCGCGAGCGCCCCGCTCTACTCGTTCGTTCGTTGTGCGCTCCGACGCTGGCAACACTGCCGTGGCTTGCACTGACGTTTCCTGCCAAAACAATCGATCCGAGTAGTCGTCGAACGTAGCGTGCTGTTTTGGGTTGTTTAGTTTCGATCTTTTTCCAACGCTGCCCACATTAACCGAAAAAACCCTTCTCAAACCGGAAATTTATGAGCCACACACTGACAGGTACATTCAATATACCCGCTCGTTAGTCATTAGTGGTGTCGGTTAGTAAATGAAGCTTCCACTTTCCCCCAGATAACTGCACCGATAACACTCTGTCTCACGTCTCCTACTTCCAGCGCGATCTGAAAATGAAATTGAAGAAGACGGAAAAACCGAATGAAAAACAATTAAGCACCCCAATGACGGCATTTGAGAAGGATATGGTAGATAAAACGGCAGAGTGGAGCTGCTCGGCGCAACGATTGGGAAACAGTAGTAAGTAAATTAAAAATTCTATTTTGTACCATCGTTGATTGAAAATTGATGGCCGATGCGGTTGCTGGCGGGTTAATGGTTTGTGTGTTTCATTTTTGCGATGCGGATGAGCTTGGTTAACTTCCGTCCGTATCCGGTACTCCCCTTTCCCGGTGGTAAATGGCACCACAAACAGCTTCCAGCGTGCTTCCGTACCGCAGCCTTCGCTTCCTCATCGCTATCGATAACAACCAGCTCGTAAATTAATGATACCACTTCGTTCGTGTCCATAAAACACGTAAACAGACCGTTTTTGAACCTGGCGGAATCCATCAGCAGGCATCAGCGGGAACGGTAAGCATGACCGGACGGAACGGTTTATATTATTTCTGCATCCAAAACTGCATCCTTCCGCGTTATGCACGCGCGTGTACATTTTGTGGGCGTGCTGCATTTGCGCATTTGTTTACATTATGCATTAACCCGTTGACTCAACCGGCGGGGGGAATGTCAGCGTTTGGCATCGGTGGTCAGGTTCTTTGTTGCTGCATTCGTTGGCAGCAGGGGCGGCATGTCATGTATCAACGATCGAAAAGGAGCCCAGATATGCTATCAGCGGCAGCGTTTGTGGAGGTGTGGAAAAAAGGCTATGCTTAAAGCCTAGCGAACGTTGCCAATGGCACATTTGGTTCCGGCGTTTCGAACACACTAGATCCGCTTGAACGGTGTTTTAGCAGCCATAAATAAAGTGTTCATTAAACGCCGAACCGCACCTGAATGCGACGGTAACGATAGTGCAGTTGCATGAGAAATGAATTGCCGTTTGTTTTACCCCGTCGTCGGCAGCAAAGTTTAATGTGCTGGTGACGTTTTTACTGCATTCTGGGTGCAATTAAATAGATAATATCAATTAAAGAGGTATTGAACTTCACGGTACGGTGAATTGTCATGTGATGTTATTTCGTTTGATCTTTGAATCGGATCCAATTGGTGACCATCTGCAAATTGCGTCGAATTTTGAAAAATTGAATATCCTGAACAATTAATGTACAAACCAACATCGTGTCAAGCTTCTCATATCTTGTTTTATTGAGTAAGATACTAACAGGGCTTAAATGTACCAAGTGTCTTAGGTATCTAAAATAGTTTTAGCCAAGCTCCATAACAGGTCCAATTCGTTTCCAGTTTTCATTAACCAAAATCAAAGAAATTGGGCTGAAAGGTTTATTGACTTTGGAATCAATAAAAGGCTAACAGGAATATCGTCCAAACCAACGATCGGTTTCCGCCATCTTCGAGGTAATCGGATTGGAAGTTGTATCAACCTGACATTGAGAGCTGCCTCAAAGACGACCGCTCCAACTAATCGTTCGGGTAGAGGATTTCCGCAGTAAACTCCCACCACCGCTGGAAGAGTCAGATCGGAAGACGCTCGTCAGCCGCTCGGTTGGAGTTGCCGTTTGGTATCAGATCTGAACGAATCCACCGGCGAAGGAACATATTACATCGGGCAGGGGAAATTTAATCTTGCGGCAACCTTCACCCACTGGAGTAGTCGTAGTATCGAAGGAAAAGCATCCCGAGCCCCACCGCGAGAGGACCTGAGTCAGGGAGTATCCTAATTCGTCACTGGTGCACCAAAACCGCAACCTTTGTACACAGGCCCCGGGGAGGTGAAGAATGCCAAAATGGTAACAACTTAACGGATTACGTTACAACAGCTGCCAGCAATCGTCGATGCGAAGGAGGGCGAAGGGTGGGGAGCGATTCTAACCGTCATCGTCATGTTTATCGTGGAGAACTTTTACGCACAAATGTGAAAGCTACAGCGAAGGTCCGTGTTGTCGCGAGGAGAGATTTAGTTTTCCAGGACACCAGCCATCCGCTTCGCTAGGGGCAGAGAGAGGTCCGGGAAAGACGCATCTCAACTATGGGAAAAGATTTCTTTGCTTCACCGACGACATCGGGGCATCTTCTTGAGCCGACGTATGATCTCGACGGTTCTACCAACACTCCGTTGTTAGAGCTTCGCCCCCCGGCCGTACGCCCGTAAGGACACCGGGACAAGCGCTCGAAATTGCATTCCACCATGCGCGACAGGTGAGCATCGTAAAGCTGCCAAATGGTGACAATGTTCCCCCCGAATGTGTTTGTGCGCCATGAGTTTGTTGTGCGGTTGAGGAACGTATCAACACTTTCCTTTCGCTGCGTCGTATTTTGCCAAGGTATCTCCAGCGAGCAGTTTGTGCGGATGTCGGCGTCATAAAATCAGCATACATGTGGCCCTTTCCGGCGAACATTCCACCGGCGGTGGGTTACGAATGCCACTGACGTCCTTCGTTGACGCCCGGCGAACATACTTTGCGCCAGCAAATGCATTTACGGCGCTGTGAAAAGCACGGTTTAAGCGCGGCAGACGAAACGCTTTCCCACAACGACCGCATTCACCCACTTGTGCGAGAGTGCAAGTCAAGTTATTGTGATGAGAAATGGGCGGCGAAGGTTAAATTAAATGTTCCCTGCTCGAGGCTTGTAACTGTGTAGATTGATGCTATTTCGAGAGCTTGTTTACGCAAGGAGATCAAGAAATGACTTCCTTAGAAAAGGGTACATCATCCTTCGTTTGAATATCCAGGAAATGTCTTCATTTGTAACCATTGAACTCATACTAATTAAAGCTCTACTGGCTTGTTCCTTTGGTCATCTTTAGCGGTAGCTAATCTAGATCAATTTCAATCAATTTTCTTGAACCAATTAAAATACGAATATGACAATGGTTTTCATATCAATCAATTGCTCTTGATCAAATGATTGATTGTATGATAAGCAGTCTCGAGGAATCTTTAAATCGCAAGATAAATCAATCCTGTTTTAGTGCTTAAACACACTTTAATGAACTGGCAAATCAAAATCAATGCTTGAACTGTTCTATTATTTAATTCTGATATAATTTATATACTTGAACACCGCGACAGCCGGGGGTCCGCGACAGCCGAGCGGTAGCGCCGGTTAGAAAATCGACCCATGAGCGCCGGGGCTCACCACCTCGACGGCGTGGGTTCGAATCCCAACTGAGACCGGACCCTCCCCTGTACGACAGGGCTGACTATCCACGTACAACAGGGAAACAAGTCTCGTAAGCCCTTAACGGGCAGGCATGACCAAGAGGTCGTTACGCCAAGAAGAAGAAGAAGAAGACTTGAACACGAAAATAATTTAGATTTGACCAGAAATAAAACTTTATGATAACTGAATTGAGTTTCATGAGTTATGGTTGTTGATTAAATTAATTTAACGATCTCTTTTTATTTTTAAATATTTGAAAATGTATGTTTACTCAACATCAGTATTAAAGTGGAGGCTTCAGTTTTCTAGTGTTTGGCAGTATATTAAAAAGGTTTACAATAGTTGATACGACTTTTGGGCATTTTGAGCATTATTTTTTAAATTCATCAAATCATCTTTACATAAAAATAGTTCTAGCAATGCTGTAAACAATATTCTGTATTGCTATGACTTTGGAGCCTTCGTTTCTGTTTACTTATTACGTTTAAGGCTTTGTTTAGAAAAGATGATTACACATTTGTGGTTGGTTTCTGTAGACATTATTTGAAAACTAATACTGTTCACTAGAGCTAACGGCTACTTTCGGCCATCACTATGCGTGTTTATTGCTTTTCAATCCAATCAAATGGAAATGGAAGCCGAAAGTTGCGATACAATCTGCTCCCGTCCCATTGGTTCAATCGCTTATGCAGCCGGCAACGATGCTCGAGGTTGGATTTCATTTGTCTGATGCGTTTGACGATACGGCTAATGCCTAATCACACTTGCAACAGTTAGCTTTGTGCGCGCTAATGAACAATCTCGTTGATTATTCCTACTTTATGGCCTCCCGGGCGAAACCCCTCCCAGGGTCGACTTTCATGTTATGTTGACCCAACACAAAACAATCGAACCTCATCAGCATTCTTCGCTCGGACGCGGTGCACTCGGTGGTGTCGATGGGACGGTTCTGGAGTACTCGAACAAATGGCTTGACCAATTGGGCAAGCAGCAGCATCCGACCGAGCACGTTCCCAAACATTGACCCCCGATTCTACTGGGCATTGGGATTCTATTATGGAGGCGGGCATGGTAATGTTGTTGTCGGCGTGTAATTATGTAAATGATATTTGTCCAAACGCGAGTTCTTCGGAAGCATAAATTAGCAGCTCGTTGTCGTCGAATCGGTGTTGGTTGCTGGAATTCGAATGGCAATTCGATGGTTTTTCGATGCACCAAGGGTTGCAGCACGCCTCGCGGGGAAGGGAGAGGACTAACAAAATGCCACCCGCCATGAATCGCGCCGTAAACCCGATCGGCCGATCGGGGTTTAATGGGAAAATCAACCAAATCAAAACACGTCCCGCGAGTGTGCGTGCATCAGTGCGTCCGATAATAAAACAATACACTTTTGTGGCAAGGGAAAAATGTACCGACCCATTGGTGGTATTTGCACGTATGGGTGTGTGTATGTATACGTGTTTTGTTTCTCCGGGAAAATCCTATCAGCGATGCTATTTACATGCACAGTCGCAAATAGGGCCTAAAGTAAATTGAATCGAATTTTACGCATCTCCTCACGACACTCGTGTCATGAATAATTCCATGGTCCCGTCCGCTCCCCACCCTCCGGCCTCTGCTCTTACCCTCACGTTGATGACATGCTTTTCCACCTTCCGGTGGGTGACGATTGTTTGTTGATTTTATGACATTTATTTGATTAGAGAAAATTAAATGCCATCGGCTGACGGCGAACATTTCAGCTCAAATAACGAGGAAGGGGGGGAGGGAGGAGGCGGATTCTGCCAGCAGAAAAATCTCATCCAAGTGGTTTATCCTTTCCACTTCATTTTGCCGGTAATCGGAATCGCATTAACCGGGTGAGCATGAAAGGCGAGCAATGAATTTATCAGCGCTCGTGAACTGTTGAAGGCATTTGGTAAGAGAGTTTGTTGTGCCGTCCCGTTTTTATACACACACCTCAATCGAGTTGTTCCGGAGTGGGAAATGGGAAGATTCATCTGTCATCACTTAAAGGCGTTACCTGTGTCTCTTCGCGCCTGAAAGCACTGCCTTAAGTCGAGCGGTGCTTCCGGAAAGAGGCCCTCAGCGGCACTCGTCAGCCAGTTTGGTGTGCGATTCAATTATGGTGGCAACCTTTTCCGGGAAACTGGCAGCGAACCACGGGGCGGAGTTGGGAGTGCAAGGGCAAGATTGAAATAAATCAGAATGATGAATATGGCCCGGTGATCTCGACGGGCTTTCCGACGTCGTGGCAAAGTCTTTAACTTGTTTGGACTTGGCCGCAGAAACCACGGCTGAGGGAACAGTACCGTCACCAAATTCAATCATCGCCGGGACCCGGGGAAAATTGCCAGCCTGCCCGCGCGATTGCTTTTTGAGTGAGTGCGGCCAGCGTGGCCGGTCCTGCCCCCCCTCGCCGGTGTTTTCCTCTTCGGCTTGATGGGAAAATATGTTAACCTGCCTCGGATGGCACGGTGGTTCCAATTTATTCCGTGCCCGTACTCGCTTGCCGGGCGTCATCCATCGTGCTATCGTGCCATCATTATCGTCCTTACCATTGTTTGTCGTCAAGGGGGGAGAGCTTGAGGTTTGTGAGAAAAAGCAACCACAGCCCGAAGGGAAAACTGGTTTTGCCAGGCGCATTTACCGCAGACGGAAAGCCTACATGCCATGATAAAAGATGCTAGGAATCCGAAGCCAACGGTGTCCCCAAAGGGGAAGCCATGTCAATGAGGGACCGGGGGCCTGTCGGTGAAGCGTACCGAGAAAATCTGTCGCTCAAAGATAATCGAAAGACGCATACCTGGTTTCCTTTGGCCGTGGTTTTTCCCCTTAGAGGGCGACCCAGCGAGGGAGGAATTGTCACCAATGCACGTGTGTGTATGTGTGTGTCAGCCACCTTGGTTTGTATCGCCAAGGAAAACTCACCAGAAGGTGCCTTTCCTCTTGCCTTTCCTCGCACGCAAAGTGCTCGGAATGTCTTATCGACCCTGGCAGATGGCTTACCGAAGCACGTGAAAGGTAAACCATCATCTGTCAAGCGGGATGGACGAGGCGCTTCGATTCCGAGCAACAGCGGACATGGATGGGGCAAATCCCTGGCAAAGGTGCGAAAACTCATGCCACCGCACGCGCTTCGGAAGAAAAATTACCTTCCTCGGTGGCGAAGAAACCATTCGGAAGAAAAAAGCAATAAGGAAGTCTTTTGCCTGGCTCGGGGTATGGCGTTTACGCAGGGAAATCATCCATCGAATCGATCTTGTACAAATCCTTCCACGCGCGACGACAAAGCAACTAGCTAGAAAGAAAATGTCAAGGAAAACCCGGGACCCTGGGAGATTCTATCTTCCGAGCCCGGATTCATCATCTCGTCCTGTCACGGGAAGCTTCCCTTTTTGGAGCATTTCCGAGAAAACGTCAATAAACGATGGTATGTTTGATGCGGATGCGTATTAATTGGATTCTTCCCGATGCTCGGTGGTGGGCGGGGATGTTGAAAGGAACATTTCTAGGCGATGGCAAATCGATGACGTTTATGAGTAATGGGTTCCAATATGTTGACTCTTTTTTACCAAGAACTTCAGAGAACTATTTCAGCTATAGAAGAGAGAAGTAAATATTAGGGCGTAGGTTAGTAAATATTGAAATTAAAAGAGAAAAACTGCTCTTTAGTGTAATTTTTTTTACATTTTCCCTATAATTTCTACAGTTTATGCTTTAAGACTGGCCTGTTTGTGATATCTAAAGCACAACATTATGAATGTAAATAGCCCCATTGAAATGGCAGAACACATCAAACGCAGTAAAATGTTCGGTTTTACGAACTCGCTAAAGACCCGTGGTCAAATTAATCTTTGATGGGATTAACCGGGCGTTGTAAAACCCCTGCGACCATCTGGTGCTTTTAATAAGACGAAAGCGAAACGAGAAACGAAGAAGAAAATTGACGATAAATCCCATGGATTCGTGGCTCACGCAGGACGGAAAGGGTGAGGGGTTTGCCGATGAAAGCTTAATAATTAACGAGGATTTAGGATTATCATGACGACGCCCATTTCCGATTCCGGTTTACGGCCGGAAAATTGTACACGGTTGGAACTGTCTTGGTTGAGTGAAATTTTTGAATAGTGAGCTGACGGCTTATGAAGGTTACCATGCTGTTTTCAATGAATATTTTTCAGTTATATCAATTCAGCTTGGGAACGAGAATAGAGAAATATTTCTACCCCTTTTATTTGTTTTTAGTTACGACTTCAGTGCATCTTGTTTCATAATGTACGTATTGACCGTTTATTATTTATTCTCTTCATGCTGAAACGGGAGCTTAAAGATAAATAGCCATGTATATGAACAGTTTATATAAATTCGACCGGCAAATGTAAGGGGTGAACCGCTAATCAGCATAAAACTTTAAAGTGTACAACATGAAAATCAACCGTACCTCATCGCTAATCCATCGTCAACCAGCAGGAGAAGCAAGGCGATCGCACGACGCTAGCGATAAGCCAAAGTGTCACTAATTTTCACAACTGCCCATAAGCAGGCGCCCTTCCCTTGATACGAGTGGCGTGGTGGGGTGCGGTCAAAATTACCGGCAGTAACAATTTAACTGCCATGCCACTTTTTCTTCCCGCTTCCCAACCTCTGACACACGTCGTCGCTGTCGTTGTCATCCTCTTTGAAACCGTAAACTTTATTTACAACTTTACGATGCCTGTCAACGTGTCGCGGCGGTGGTCGTAAAAAGATTTATCAGAAGGCGAAATATCTTCCGTTTGTCAACTGGTTAGCGAATGACGACAACAGAAGTGGAAGATGAAGGTTTTTCCTTACATACTTTTAAAATCAAAACACGTCTTTGCAAGAAATGAAAATCTGTGCAAAGTAATATCAGTTTTGTTTGATAAAAGTTATAATACTGAAAGTAAAGCATCCCTCCGGAAATTGAGTTGAATTATATGTTTTAGCATACTATCTCTTATGTTTAAATAGTTAAACAAACAAAATATCATCTTTACATCACCAAAATTAAAATTCATCTTTATATCATCAAGGTAAACAGATTTCTTTGATTATGTTATCGATACTCCAACCAAGTGTTTGTGGAAAAACAAGTTTAATGATCGTTTCGTAAATAAAGAGATTTTTTTAAAAAGATAGCAGTTGATTCCATCTCGAGATTTGTCATCTAAATTTACAACAGCGTTCATGTTTCTTCTTTTCTGACAAATAAGTACCACTGTGACTTGGATACTAATACCATTACGAAGCAATGCAGTTTGTTTGGCATTCGTCTAGCCAAGTTTCGTCTGAAATAGTCACTCTGCATGTTTTCCACTTAGTTGTTTTTTTTTGTCTCCAATCAACTTCTATTTATTCGAGCTTCGAATAACGATAGAATCATAAAAGCGTCGGACCCAATTTCAATCCGATTAAAGTTGCTCCATACAATGTCGAAAAACGAAATATGGCCTACGATTTCCCAACTTCTCCCACATCTAGACATTCCCATATTTTACCCTGTTAAAACATTCGCCAGTGTTCGTGGCAGCTGTATCGAGCTGTATAATCCGTTTATTTTCTTCCACCCCTCACATACGGTTGGGTTTGATTTGAGAAATATTGTACCGTATGGAGTACATACTGGTTGATTTTTTGTTTATCTCTCAGTCTTTTTTTCGCCCCCACGAGCCTGCCAGTTAAATCACGCTTCACAAATGTTCGTACACACCCGTAGGAAGTGAAATCGTGAAAATGCGTCACAGTCAATTTGGTTTCAATACATTTTCACCTCACTCCCCGAAACGTACGATTTGGATGTATGGCGTATGGTGTTTGAAAATCTGATATTTCTTATCCTCGGTTTATCGAAACCCGATTTGACGTGTCTTCCTTCGCCTTCCGGGTAAGGCTTGCTATCCGGTTATCAGTTGACTATATTTTTTTCGAAAGGTGACAGGTGATTGATACACGGATAAGCAGCCGAAATCGTTGTCAAATCTTCCGACACACGCCTCGGGAGAAAAATCATTTTCAATTGAACCAGCGTTTCAGTTGCCCAATAATCGCCCACAATGTGGGCAGTCCTACGCCGAACAACGCTGACAGGAGGACAAAATGGAATCGTTCCACCAAAATTCCATAAATCCTCCGCCCTGTAAGCCACAACGAATCGAATTCGTTTCGTGGTTGGTGGGCGTTTAAAAGGACATTTAATTAAACCTAAGAACGTCCACAAAAACATTGAAGCTTTAACTTAATAAAGATGTACACTGACAAATGTTTAACTTTGCTACCTTTTTATTTGCATAGCTACCGAACGCAGGCTAGGTGCCAATGACGCCGATGGTGACCCGGGGTCGGGCTGCTGATGAAGTTGAATTATTTATCATCCCAACTTACGGACTGCTTAGGACGCCCATCCGCATGGCTTCATCCGACCGAGCCCAAGCAGTTCGGGGCAAGACTCAGGCATGCCGTTTCATCAGCAAACCAAATCCCAACAGTCTTTCGGTGGAAAGTCGAAACACAAGGGTGCCCTGGACGAGGATGAGGAGGAACAAAACGTGCTTCAACTGCTGAGGCGTCCGTATACACGCCCCAGGTCCAGAAAAGAAACAGAAAAACGAGCAAGACAATGCTACCCGGATAAGACGAGCCTGGGGAGATGGTTTGAGAATGACAGGCGGTTGAGAAAATACAAGGCAAGAAAAACTAAGGTGGTCACACAGGAGTCCCAAAATAACCATAAACGCGTCACTTCAAAAGAACCTGCACCAAGAGTAAACGGGTGGACCTGGAGGGGTGACACGGAAGGTAGAAGCTTTCAGGTTTCGTCGTAAAATGAGCCATTCTGTGCTTGGGTTGACCGGGTGGGGTAGCTGAAGCCCTGAAGTAACACGAGCGAACATTTACAAAACACTCAAGCGTTCAGCCAAAAATTTGTTTCCGCTTTTCTCGAGACCGGCCACTGGCGTTGCCGTTTGCCTGAAGAAATGGTGGCCACACAAAAAGCAACCCTGATGCCAGCGTCACTGTACGCGTGGAAAAGCTCGAAGAAGAATGATATTTTTCGTCACACTTCTTGCAACCGAGAAGGGAAGAAAAAGTGCGACCGTGATTCCGTCCACAAAATCTAATGACAGGTAGCATCAAGCAAACATGTCACCAAGGTGGAAGGTTGTGGTGAGGGGGTAGGGTAAGCCGCACGCAACGCTGGAAAACGGCAAGCAAACCATTTCCCGGCTAAATGTTTGTTTTGGGATTTTTGGTGCTTCCTGATTTTCTCCTTTTTTCCTTCCTCGAACGCGGGATAGACACCAACATCGCGGCCTCTTCTACGAGAAACAAGATGGGACCGCGATAATGGAACAGAAAAAGGTCGCGATTCGCAAAGCCGTGGCAGACCGTGGTCCGCAAGAGATTGACGTGAACGTGCGGTAACTAATGACGGTGGCTGAGGAGAAGGTTCAAAACTGGGCCGAGGTAGATGAGGTTGAAAATAAACAGTAAATTAAATGGAAAGACTAAGTCAACGTGTAGGCTTTTCGGAACGCCGACGAGTGGTAACCGTCCGACGGTGTAGATAAACACAATTAATGGCGAATTGTCTCTCGTGGGTTACCTGCACAAAAGATTACACCGGAAACGTCCGGAGAGCTGGATATAAAGTGTTTATTCGGGTGCTTATTTAAAATTACTGTTAGTTGAAAAAATTGTCAATATAAAGCCTTAGTTTGACAGTTTTAATATTTAAAATGCCATCAAATCATTTGAACATCATAACCTACTGGTTAGTGTTTGTGAAAGCACAATTGAAACAGACTGTTATTGAAAAGTTACGCAAGTTTAAATAACTTTATCAAATAACTGTCCTTGGTATCCGTAATCGGAACTGTTGTTCATAGTTTGTTTATTTCAGCTCAAATGTGGGAATTGGTTTCAATTAGTTTTGAATTTATATTATGTCGAAACTATACTATTATGACAGTTTTTAGGCGACCAAATGCGAAACAAAAGAATAATTCCTTACACCGATGATTCACCAGTATGGCGTATTTATAAAGCATTGAAAAGATATTAACTATTTTTTTGCTCGTTGTTGCAATGTAAAACTTTTCACGTGACGAATAAACGGAAATCAACAGCAGCATAGCTTTTGTCTCCGATGGAACGAAAATCATATATTATGATTTTCAGATTTCAAGTGATATTTTCAACTATGATGTGGTTTAATACTTAACAACTGGTTCTCCATAATTTTAAATAAAGCAACCCATTTGGGCGAAAAGAGGATGAATATGAGGTTTTGATAAAGTTCTGACTAATTGGTCAAAACTAATAAAACTATCGAGTTTAAGTAAAAAAATGGTAAACAATACTTGTGGCAGACAAAAAAGATGTGGTAAGGAATTATATAAGCCACCTTCACTAGCAGATTTTATCGGCAACGTTCACTAAGTGTTTGAAAAGTGGGACTTTCGTTCTTGCACATTCTCGAATCGCCGTGATAAATACTTTCGCTTATAGAATCCGTCCAAAACTACATGTGATTTATTGGAAACATGCAAATTATTCATCCCAGGGCACAACCATTAATTAACAAACATTTGCTACAAGTATGCAAAACCTCTCCGCTTGCCGCCACTGTCAACAGGAAAAGTTTGGCAATTATTTTCTTTTAATTTCAGTCAGCAACCGGGCGCCTCCATCGTTCGGGTTCGGAACCGCAAAAGCAATCAATTGTCAAACTTATTTTCTGGCAACGGAAAAAAATGGAGTAGATTCGATTCAGTCTCACGAGAGAAAGCCAAAGTTTCGACGTATGACTGTTTTCCATACGTGCAGCAGTATTCAATTAATTTTCTCCAGCAGTTTTCCGTTTGGTTTTGGAAACAATATCTGCCGCCATTTTTAATGCAGTTTTTTTTAGCTTACTACTTCCTTACATACACCAACCATATGGATAAAGTTACTCAGCGTCAATGTGAGAAGGAACAGCCTGTGGCACATTATAGTTGCTGAAGCGTTCGATGTAAAAACGCGAACCAACCAAAAAACAACAAAAAAAGTTATTACACTCGATCGAAAAGCAACAGCTTTTCCGAGTTCGTTAGCATAGTGTGTATGGAAGAAACTTGCAAACGGGTCCAATAGCCTTAGGCTTTACCGTTTTTCTCGCACTTTTGTTTGCTATCGATTCTTTTCTCTCCCCCGGCTTCCGATGCTTCCTCGTTCGTTGGGAAATTTTCTCTTCTATTCGCCCAAACCATACTTTCTTCGACCCCGGGAGGCAAAAGATGCCGTTCGATCGCAGGGATAATGAAATTTTCTTCTCGTTTTACCTCCAATCACTGGTGGGCTATCGCCCGCGCCATGCAAAAACTCGATACCAGGACATCGTGTAAAATGTAGACCATTAATCAAAAATTCAAATTTATGCATTATCATGTTTGATTTGAGCTGGCTGGGGGTGGAAATTTTCCACCGTTCGACCGTTCGTTAGCCTCGGCCCGTATTTTGCTGGCTTTTTTAACGTCAAAGTTGAAGAAAATTGGCCCAGTGACAGTAGACCCGCGACCGAATTGATCCCGCTGTCCATTTGAACGTCAAACCTGGCGGGACTTTAGTCCCTTTCCGAATGATGTCCCCAAAGCGGTCAGTAAATCACAGCAGCTGCGTGTTGGGGAAAAAAAACTGCTGTAACGTAAAACCAACCCATCACCATCGGGAGCCTGTTTTCGGTCCACTGGCGCACCGGTCGATCTGTTTGTTGGCACGTGTGCGCCGGGATGATTTCGCACACCGAAACACGCAACACGAAGCCACTGATGACAGTTTGATTGGTTTTGCCGTTGGCTTCTCAATTCTCGTCGCTCGCTGGGAAGCAACATCCGTTTCCACAAAACGGTCGGGTGCCGTACGTGCCCACTATCAATCAAAAGGCCATCGAACCATTCGTTTATCCTCACTTGTTTCTTATCCTCCAAACGGCGGTGCCGAAGATCTTTTAATGGATTTACGCCTGAACGACTTCGAGAAGGTGACACGAATGCTGCTTGGCTTCGAAGTTCAATGATTTCGTTTCAGCTCAAGTGATGTCGTGACTCGGGACGCTGCTTCCGTTGACCTGAGTGGAATTATGAAAAGCTTAAAAGGTCTTAAAATGTTTTGTGTCTCCTTAAAACAAAATAGTAAGCACCATTCTGGATAATGGGAAATAATCATCAGTACTAAAGTCTCACTTTACTGGTTGTGGTTGGTTTTGTATTATATTTATATTTCTAAATCTGATCTAAATTTCCCAAATGTATTTCAGACATTCAAATCACTTTAGTAACCTGTAAAAGCTGGATAGCTGCACTTCGACGAGGCAGAAGTAAAGATTTCATCATTCCATCCCTGCTTAATCCCTCCACTCGGCTTGGGCGAGCACGCAAAACCTTCTGCAAAATCAAATTCAAATCATGCGCCCGCTTCTCGATGCTAATTCGTCGGAATGTAAGCAAATTGGTTCACTGCAGAGCATCACACTTTCGCATGGCCGCCAAAACCGGGCAAACCGGGCGTTCAAGGCGACCGCATCACAGTGGCGACGCAGGGTGAATATGAAGATTACATCCATCGACCATGGCGTGGCCTTCACGCACACACACACACGCACCCGGTTAGTTGTCAGACGATCCGAACACCCGAGCCCCGCGTCGTCGGGGTTGAATTCTTTGAAACCGAGACGCTGCGGAAGGCTGTTGTTCTTGGCACCTCCGAGGTGGCGTCGTCTATTTGCATATGCAAAAGGGGAAGCCAACGCAAATACCCGAGCCGGGTATGAATGCCGAGTGCGAGATGTGGAGTGCGATAGGGCTTACGCCAACAGGCCAACCGGGTAGTTCCAGCCCAACCGGGGCTGTCATGTGCGTCCTCTAAAAGGCGAAGCGTTTCTCGAGGTTGAAGGTGAGCTTTTCCTGCCATCGCTTCGGGGGAACCGTTTGAGGTGCCGGAGAGCAGAAGGTCGGTTTGATTATTCATCAGAGAGCCAGCTCGGTTACATGCTAGTGTGTGCATTTTGTTTTGAATCGTGTTTACATTGCACAAAGGAGACGTGTATTTTTGTGCATAGATTTTCTTTTACCAAATCTACGTAATTTGATACTCTTTTTGACCTGCTTGATTATGCCTTGTAAATATAGCGTGATTAAAAAGTTGAACCTGAAGTGAACTTTCAACTAATTCATTAAAAACACAAACATTCATGGCGAAAGACATAAACGAACAAAACATCCATGCAACGAGAATGAAATCTTTTAAAAGATCATCCCTCGTATCCAATATATCACAAATGTTTCTCATGCGCGTAAACACGATACCCTAGCCAAGTAGCGTCGGTCGCAGCTGTTAATGTCAGTATGGGAAAATAATAAGCGGAAATATTCAATTTATCACCTCACAGACAACTTATACTCTTCAAGCGTCAGAGATTCACATTTTTTCACTTCCTTCGTCCATTCTCGGGCCGCGTGCCTTACGTTTTTAGCTACATCCCCGGTATAGTCAAGGATCTACCGCGGAAATAGGCGAAGAAAAGCGTTTTCGTACATGTAAAAGCTGCGTAGTGCCATGTGGATGATGTTGACGAACCACCGCACGATGAGCGAGCCCCGGTTTTGATTCTCTGGTCGGCCGAACCGGAACGCGATGAAGCTTCCGGTGGAAACGAATTGGAAAACGATGGAACCCCCTCGCGCCGCACTTTCCGCCGACGTTGCGCCGTCGCTAGGCGAGCGATGATAACGATAATGGTTGATGACTTATCACATTATTTACGCCAACAGCAATTTATTACCAGCTTCTTGGCTTCCGCGCTGCGTCGTTGGTTGCGATTTTGAATAAAAAAAAAAAGTCCGCACGAACGTCGACCAGCTCAGGTTTCTTTTTTTTCTTATCTTGCGCTTTCCCTTTTTCATAATGCCGACGGCTTTCGGTGCCAGACTGGCTGCAGGATACGGCCTATTTCCATACGACAAGCCACGTAATTACTGCGTGTCGCTAACGAGAAGGAAGAGCGCTGGGGGAAAGGAAAAAAAACACGATCACCCCAAACAGGGAGGGCTGGAGCAGGAAAATGGATTCGCCGGGGAGGAAAAAGAAAAAAAACAACAACAACCCCGACGCTCGTTCTTGGTGCTTGGGCTTTTTTTTCGGAAGGGCAAATCCAACATCAACACGAAATCCCCGGGCACGCCTAAATGTGACAAAAACGTCCTTGATTTTCCCGTTTGACAGAACAGAATGCGATCGTTGTGCACGGTATGATTAATGGGGAAAGGAAGATTAACCGTGGGGTGCTGCTACCGGGAAAAGCGCCGAAGTGGATCGAAAGGATGGGGGGGGTCTTTGAGAGACTTATTTCCGGCCAGCGTTTATTATTGCCATTTTCTTCCGATGCTTCACGCCACACACGGCTTGGCGCTGACAAATATTCGCATGCAGGGTCCTGGGTTTGACAATGTGTGGAGGTGATTACGTGTGATGGATAGGACATTTTTTCCCCTTAGTTGAAAACCCATACAGTGAGATGGAAAAGAAAAATACATACAGCTGTACTGTAAGTGTTCCATTTTTTAATCTCAGCGGGAAATCTTGCGCTTTTCTGAGAAACATGAATCGAGGAAAAACAATTTACTGCTTTACCATTCGTCTCATGTTTGGGCGTGTTACTTTTGTCTTTACTTAAGTTCTGCTACTTTTAACCTACTTGAGCCTCCGATTCTTTAATCTGTATTAAAAGCTTTTGTGTGCGCCTTATTAAATAAAGATCATGAAACGTGAACACACCATTTAATATACACTCCTGACAAATTCCTAGCCGACCACATTCTCTAAGACGCTTTGCTACGGCGTTCCGAGTGGCCAATAAAATTGCAGTAAATTAATAAACCATCCCGTGGCTCCCGAAATAAAAGCTTTCCCACTAATAAGCCTCCACCATTCCAGGATGGGGGCACTTTGAGCCGGAAAATTCCTCCATGCGGCTAATAGAGGATGAGGAAACCCCCACTAATGAACTTGTCTCTTCATCGTTCTGGACAGAAATTGAAATTTATTAGCTCTCCCGTTTCGTCCACTCGGCCGGATGCGTTCGCCGGGGATTTTTATCTCCTCCCCGTGCACAACGCGGCACCCGTAGACCTTAAGTGGTGTAGTAAAGTCCGGCTTAGTCGTGGTTCGTTAACCAAAAAAAAAAAAAACCTGTGCACTCATAAAGCGGCCGAGATACTGACTGGCCGAATAAAACCGGCGATAGGCTCTCAATAAGATGTCATCAATTCGCAAATGCCGCCTGGAAACACCGATTGATACGTTGGCTGTGTGCTGGTGTGTATCCCAGTACTGACCGGAACGGGTCATGGAAGATTATACCCGGTTTCCAATGTGAACGTGTGACGTGATGAAGGTTGTTAATTTTTTATCGCTGTCATTCGAAAAGGCTTCGATTTCGATGGTCTTCAATACAATGTTGGCGAAGAGTTTGGGGCCAAACCATTGCAGGATAAATGATCTCAGATTATCGCTCGTACCGGATTTTATTTTCTTTTTTATGGGCGAGCGTTTCCGTTTTCACAATATTTGTGGCAATTCCTATGGTCGTCGGATGAGAAGTTGTTGCCTTTATTAAGGAAAAAAATTTAAAAGGCGAACGGAAACATGACAAGAAAAGATCGTTTCACAATTCGAATCCTCAAATGGTGCATTAACATGTGTGCAAAATGTGCATTAACATGTGTCACATTAATTAACGCTTAACGGTTCGTTGCTTGCGTGACACATCGTTACGGGGTGATGGAAAACACAACACACGTGATACTCTCCCCACTTTCCACGATCAGCTTCCAAAGCCACAAATGATGATGCCCGGGAAAATTAAATTGTACCAACCGTCGCGTTCGACATTCGCGCCGAAATGAAATTTGCCAAACGGAAAGGAAATTCACTTTCCCCGGCAATAAACGACGGCACGCTAATGTACGAACGACGGATGAAACCGCCGTGAAGCCCCAAGACTTGCCAGCTTTCTGCTTGATGATGAAATATTGAAAAAGATGGAAACATCTCGTGTCTCTCAAAACCCACGGATGAAACCCGGGCCAGCGATAAGCGAGAACGAAAAGCTGTCATAAAACGGGCCGCTTTGAAGCAGCTTTTCGGTGGAGTAAGGGTTTTGTTTGTTTGCTCTCGTCTGACACGCGGGAAGAATAATATTTTCCTGGTTTCCCAGAATGCAGCTAGCAAGGTTATGTTTTAGAAGTTTATTTTTCGGTTTTGCTTTATTTGTCTTCCAGCTTGAATTGTTTTTAAAAGGCAGAATTTATGAACAACCTGTGTGAATTTATGAACCAACGAGATTTCATGTGCTACATATAAAAAATCCTAAGTTTTCTCCAAGTTCACTAAATTTCATTAAATTTGAGCATCTTCTATTTATTCAATTTTCAGCTCTACTGCAGAAAGAACTAAAACGTTTTTAAAATGATTTTCAGACCATGATACTACGACTAAGATAAAAGAGAATTAAAACATAACGCAAAAACTTTTTTTTTTCTTTTTATATTTGATGTCTTCTATTTATGCTTTATGTTTTTGGAATATCTATTCATTACGATGGTTGTTTTTTTTTTCGATCGCTCGTTTCTTACGGTCGTGTTTTTCCGGTGAAATATTTTTACAGCTGTTCGAATGACTTTTTTGTCAAACAAAACATAGCTGCACCCGTACCTGTCGTTCATCTTTGCCAACAAAAATCCCTCAGCCAAAAGTAGAAGTGTGGGTTCAATTTGAAATTTCCATTTCCTAAGATTTAGCCCGAAAAGCAGCTTATTGTTTGTTACGTCGTGCTCTTCCGACGTTTCACTTTGCTTGCTCAACTTTTTTCTTGCCTAAACTTCGAATCACAATACATCCTGCGATAGAACGATAGGAAATCGGTACACTTTAGGAGAACGCACATCCGATCCGTCCTCCGAAGCGAGTCGACGGAAAACGATCTCGGGGGAGCTTTAGGCACGATTCGGAAAACGTCCTGGCCTGTCAAAACGATGACAAAACTGTATAAACAAGACGTAGCATGGCTTCGGGAAATCTTCAATGTGCTTTATTACGCTGATGTGTGTGTGTGTGCGTGTTTGTATATGTGTTTTGATTTTGGGTTCCCAACCTGTGCAGTGCGCTTTGATTCGGAGTCGCCGTGCATGGAGACGCCTGGTGGTTGATGTAGTGGCAGGGTTTAGATGGAGGCGCATGGTAGCTGGAAGCCCAAATTTGTTTGCATTCAGTTTTGGGAGGTTTTTGCTTTCTTCACATCAGCCTAAATAGATTTTTTTCGCCCTGGTTGGAAATCCCTTCAGAAACCCATACGAACCCACCCGCTACGGCTGCCAGACGATGCACGATGATGATGATGATGATGATGATGACGCCGACGATGGTGGTTAGATTTGGACGCTGCTCGTTCTCCAGTCCCTCGTGGAGAACGCTCCACCGAAGCATGGGCATGGGAAAGCTATAGCATTGCTTTCATTCATGTGTAGAAACTTTTTCCCACGCTAAGCCTTCCCCACCGAAATTCGGATGCAACGCACAGTGAGTGAAATTAGGAACGACAGCAACATGCGGCCCCCAAAAATAGTGCCTGCTCGGGATTGTGTCGGCATATAAATTATTTATTTCCCCACGGATTGTTTTTCGGTTTTCACTAGCAACCCCAAACTTAGCACTTCACCACAACGTAGAGTGCTCGCGTGAGTGTCGATTGCTCGACCGGCAAAGCGGAGATGGAAAGCAAACGCCCCAGCGGGTGGATTTGATTGTTTTGTAATCAGAAAACTTTCACTGGCCTTCCACCCCTCCCGGGCGACACTTTGTGGCGTGTGGACGGGAGGGTAGAGGGTACAGTTAGCGGAGACAATTTATTTAGCCTTTCGCATTCCGTTGACGAGCTGGTGCGAGGGAGAGAAAAAGGACGAGCGAGTGAAAAGGACGGCACATGGCTGACTGGGAAGTGAAATCATGATCACGTACTTTACACCAATCCTCGTATCGCGGAAAACAGACAATGAAGGAAACTGTTAAAAGCACGACCCGGAAGCATCTGTTTTTCAACTCTTATTTACCAGTGAACACAGTTGCACGATTGTGTGTGTGTGTATCATTTGCAGGTTTTTTGTTTTATTTTATTTTTCTACTCAAGTTTCGAAACAGACTACACCATCATTTTCACGCTTTACTGTCACCGTCGATTTTCCCTTTCATTCGCAACGAAACTTTCTAGTCAGTGAGTTCATTTTCCTGGTGACAATTTTTCAATTTAACTTCGCGAATAATTTTAACATTTAACTGATCCAAGGTTTTTTGCACATTGGAGACGGGGAGATCCTTGAACGTCTGGTTTCATCTACATTTGGTTGTACTATTCAACAACAATGTAGATAACTTTACCAGAATCGACATCAAGGACGTTTCGTAACAAGTTCGTTGTTTTTATGTTTTCGTACTGTGAGACATAAATCGAACCGGCCAAAAGAAACCCAACGCACTGATTTTCTCGATCACAAATCATGGTATCCGCACCGCACAATCAACCGATCGATAAAGTATCGCTTCACCGAGTGGGATAAAGTAGAAAGAAAGAAACAACGGAGGCGATTTTTTCTTTACAGTCCGCATTTTATCTCTTCAAACGAATCATAATCCTGCTGATATCCTTGCTTACGTAGCGGATCGTTGCTGAAGGGATTTTTTCAACCCATCCACTGCACGGTGAAACTTTCGTCGTCCATCGTCCAGGGGGTTGATACTTCCTGCCCAGTTGTTGCGATCAATTCGGAAAGAATAAGAGAGTAACGAATGAAAAAGGAAACATTATAAGCACGTGGCAACGGCCAACGAACGGTAGGGTTTTCAACGATATCCCTTTACCATCCGGTTCCACCGTACCGGAATTTTTTTCTCCTTTCGGACTTTCAGCAAATTCACACGCACACCAAACGAAAAAAGGAAAGGAGTGGCCGCTGTGCGCTGGCATGCCAAAGAAAATCCGACCGGCTTTTTTCCGTACGCACGGGCCCGTGACTAAGCTGGCCCCGGTTTCTTCGCCTTGTTCCGCCGTTCAACGTTCGTTCAAAGTCACGCCGTCCGGTAAATCGGTAGTGGAAAAAAGCCTTCGAGTCGCTTCTTTAAAATTAAACATCGCAAGAAACTGCCATTTGGCTCGGCAAACAATCATCGGTTGCTTTCCGGTGGTTTTCCGAAAGTTCGGATGCGTCGCTTTCACACCACGCTAGGAAAAGTGTATGTGTGTATAGGTGTGGGCTTTCGTAACAAACCGATGCGTAAACAGAAGAACACTGCCGAAGGACAGTGCCGGCGTGCGGTGGCGGTCGAAGAAGACAAACAGACCAAGCAAAACGTAAAGCATAATTTCTCGCACACTTCTCCATTGTCACGGAGCGTGAGGGTAGCGATAGCAAACTGCCCATTTTGAGGCGGACTTGAGGTTTTCCTTTTTCATTTTTATGTACCATCCTTGGAACTCTTTGCGGCCTGCGAATGTCCTTGCAGGAATGCTCCTCGAACCTTACGCTTGCGGTTTGGTGGCGTGATGCAAACCGGAACCGGGAGTCTATTTTATAACCCCCGCTCATTTTCTTGGTCTTCTTGTGTTTTGCTTTTACACCAGCCCATCGTGCCCACTCTTCATCCTTAAAAAAAAACGAAAACACAGCATAAAGAATCGAGCGAAGACGACCTGACCGAAAATCAAACAGTGTTCTTCACTCGCCCGCTCGGACTTCCTGTGTCGCTGGAGAGTCAAACCAAAGCTCCGCCACCGCGGAAGACGCTCTGGGTCGGGTCGATCCCTTTTCTTGCACATTGGCAAACAGTGTGGCAAAGGTTTTCCGCTGATAAAAGGTCAAGATATTACCCGCATCATTTCTGGCCGGGCGTTGGCAACGAAACTGGCGCAAAAAATAATAACAAACGGAAATGAAAACCGAGCACTGATTTGCCGCCCAGCACGAGCGCTGTAGTCTCTTTTAAAAATCAGATCAAACAATGCGCTGGGAAGGGTGGGTGAAGTTACAAGGATTCGGCCCACAAGGTGAAGGTTACAAAGTGAAAATAAAAATAAGATCAACCAGCTAAGTACAATAGAACCAGCAGGAAGACTTTTCGTGGACAAATTGGATGGGCTATTTTGTTCAGTTGTTAACGTTACGATACACAAAGATAAACTCTATTGTACCCCTCACCTACTTCAGAGTAAAGCATTGAATTGTGTCAACTCAAAACTGAATGTTAAAGAACAAAACAATTGTGAAGGACGAAGACTTTCCTTAAGGGTTGAAATACCTTCAGTACACAAAAGCATCATGTTATTCTTTATGGCGATGCCCACCAGTTTTTGCTTTTAATTATTTAAGTGTAATTTGAATTGGAAATCGTGTTTCATCAGAAAAATTATTAAAATATTTTACAACCGAGTAAAAACGAACGCAGGAATTAAAAAGCTAGAGGATATATTGATAGATAGCACCACTGATTATTTCTTAGCTAACGAACACTTTCAACCTTCGCTGTCCCGGATGGAAAGACCATGAAAAAAAACAATTAAAAAAGTAAAGTAGATATAAAAATTTCATCACACAGAATAGCTCATCAATAAGATTTTTTTTAAGTAAAGTAAATATGAAAATTTCATAAACATTAATTTTAAAAACATTTCGTGTTGAGAAAACGAAAACATCAAAGAATTTAGAAAACGAGAAGCATGTTTCGTCAATTTGAATCTTAACTAGTATCGAAAGCATCACACTACTTTTGAGGTGAAGAAACAAACTGAAGCTTAGTGAAGTTTCAGGTCCTTCACTATCAATGTTGAAACTTGATCCTTCACTATCAAAGGTGAAACTAAAATAAACACAAAAAGGTAAGTGAATATGGCAGGTTGAATAGAGCAAGAAATAACTAGCATGCTATTAAATTCAACTTTCCAATTGAGTAATTCGACGATCGAACAATTCATATTGCCAACTGCACTTAAAACATAATTACATTAAATCCCACCCATTAGAGAAAACGATCCACATGCGAAACAGCCACAGCATCGTTTACCGAACTTTTGCCAAAAATAAAATAATAATAAACTCAACCCCGGTAATGGGAAAAAGAATAAAAATAAATAAACATAAAGTTCCACCGTCAACCCCGTTTCCGCTGAGCCTTTGGTCACGGTTCCGGCTGTGTCAGTTCCCATAATTGACCGATGGGGGCAAAATATTGCGTCTCGACCCGGCAACGCACCGGCGGCCATTCGGCAAGCGTAAGCTCCGAGGAGCGTTTTTCCACGCCCTGCCTATGGAAGCGGATGAAGAAAACTCGTCGTCGTCCATCCAGAGCGAGGCAGCCCGAACGGTCGCGCCCCAATCACCGCCGGTTGGGGCAGCGCGTGCTGTCATTTATCAGGGAAATTGTTTACTCTGCAATTACAGTGACTTACTCCAATCAAATCACCCTGGCACCGATTTTGATCGTCCCGATGCCGGCCGATGGAAAATGATTTTGGAAATTGTTTGTCAAGCGAACCGTAGACGGGGAGGGGAGGTGGTGTTGGGGAAGAGCAAGCGAGGTGGAGCAGGCTGTTTCGAGGGGGAATACCATTTTCTATTTTTCTTTGCGGTTTGTTTCCGGTGCCGTGGCGGAAAATTGACGATCTTAGGGCCGCCCCGATTTCCACGAACCAGACACTGCTGTTCCGGACAGCGTATTTCAACAAGTTGATGACCAGGATAAATATAGCTGCTTGTGTTTCGGCCCAATTTATATGATAAAGGAAACGGAAAATCGCGAACATAATGGTGGGCATAAAATATGTCAACTGTAATAGTATTTTACTGGAGCTTTCTGCAACCTCTACTTTTCTTAAATTTCCCATTCCACATGGAATAATAATATGTTTCACTTCGATCAACATCATCCGGCACCATTGTAAAATATTTTCCTTTATCTTTTCTTTCGAACTTAAAAACAATAAATACACCGACGGTAATTGAAAACCAACTTTATGCTGACATTTTTGGAAAATATTATCAATGTTCGAACCATTTCTGCTTGGATGATTTTTGGATGGTAAATATTTTTATTACCAACCTTCATTTGTTTCCTTTCCTTTTGTTTCATATTTGTTTCAAAAAGAATAGGTAACGTAGTTATTATTCATTCTTTGAATGAATCCATTCGATTTCCTTCCGATGAGCAGCGGAATTTCCTGCATTGAAAAAGAAATTATGTTTGAAAATTTCCAATCAAAACCGCTTCCCATCATCGGCTAATTAAATTGCAGGCATGCAAACGGGAGCAGGATCATCTCCCGGCTTCGTTAAATGGAAATCTTACTTAAACCCATCAACCACCGCTCCCGACTTCTCTGCGTCTTCCAGTAAGCGCTGAAAAAGAAACGGATACGTCTTATCGGAAAAATCCTCCCTTTCGCCGATAATGCTGACATTGTGACGCTAAAATTGATTTCTTTATCATCAACTACCAGCGGCACCAAAAAGCTCGGCTGGGCTCAGCCCGGGCTAAAGAAAATGCTTTTGTTCATCTTTTTTGGGTGTTCGTTTTCTTGGCCGATTTTCCCCCCTGCCGGGAAGAAAAATCGTTCAATCTCACCGAAAATCGAAAAAGCTTGGTCCATTGAAAGAAAATGGTGTAAAGAAAAATCTTCCACCCCTTGCACCCGGCCCCATGCACCCGACCGGCGGAAGAAAGTAAACCGTGTGAGAAAACGATGCGGGGCCAAATGTCCTCACGAAAGCAACACTGTGCACTGTGCGGTACGTGACCTGGCTTCTCCCTCTACCTTTTATATGTTATCCTTCATCTTGGCACGTGGCGAAAAGCTCTTGAAAAATTTCACACTAAAAGCAATCATTTTTCTCGTCCACAGAGGCAAACCCTTACACGCCAAAAGTGAGCCTTTATTTTCTTGTTAGCGCTGCAAAGATGGAACGAAGCGGAACGCGATAGATTCCATCTCCCGAGGTGAGATTAATGTGATCGAAAATGCGTTGCCAAAGGTGATGCTATTTGTTTCCAGCTTACATACCGTTTCTGCAGGGAAAACCGGAAACGGTAGGGAAAGCTTTTCCTTCCCACCCCTTTTGTCTAAGATTGATGCGTCTAATTGAATACGCGTTGACCTTCAATTTGTCCGGCCTTTTTCGGTACGAACACACCCTGTTTAATGCCGCTGGGAATTGCTGGGCACCTCTTGCACCGAACGTTTCGGTCATGTCGGGTTGCAACCGAGAAAACCTCAAGATTTCAATTAAATCGTTGCTCTCCTTTGAAAGCTAACCAAACCAAGCGTTTGGGTCGTAATTGAAAGGGAACAGATTTGGCTTGGAGTGAGCCATTAAAATTTTATAATTTCATCCGCTCATGTACACCCAATCCGGTTCCCAGACCCAGCCGTCTGCCGGTGGAAATTGAAAAAGGGTGAAATTGTTTGTTCAAATCCTGCGAACAAGGTAAAAGCCCCGTTTGTGGAAAGGCACAAACAAGCTGCTACATGGGCGTTGGCGGTCCGTAATTTATGGAACGAACTGGCCAGCGGCCGTCGTGTGGGATGGTTTGGAAAAGGGTACGGGGCAATAAAGTCATTATCGTTCGGCTGGTGCCATAAATAATTGGCCACGGCGAAGAAACCGGTGCCCCACGCGGGGGGCAAAGGGCACTAATAAAAACGGACTAACCCAATCCCGATTTGTGGTTTCGGCCACAACCTTGACTGATCCCGGCGCTTTCGGGTTGAATCGTTCACCCTCAAGCCGGGCTTGGAAAATCCCTCAAAGGCCCGTTCGAAGAGACCGACAATGGCCGAGCGACGGACGAGAAAATTGGTTTCCGATCAATTGCCGTTGCCCAAAAATCGAAACCAACAAAGGGGATCCCGAGATAGCCGGGATTGTCCATTCAGAGAGAGAGAGAGAGAGAGGGCATCTATTCGTTGCCTAACCGGATTGGCAAAGCAATTCCCCACACGTCGCACATTGTTGTGCGGGTGGGAGTGTTAATAAGCAACCGCTCGTATTGCCTTCCGTTCGGCCAGCATGAGCAAACGAGAATTTACCTATGGTTGTAAAAGATGGATTGCACCATCTAGCAACGCTCACGACGCCTACTCTGATCCCATTCCATTAGCAACGCCACCGTTGATGGATCGGCTGTTGGGAAAATGGAGAAAATGCGGCTGGCGGCGGTATCGGTGTGCGTCGGATAACATATGACCCCGGGTGTTCGGGTGAGGCTCCATTGTGCGCCAGAACTTATTGGAGTAGAGATAACGTCGAAAAGTTCCATTCCACCGGCTTTCGGCGGTAAGCCCTTTTCGGAAGCGCATTGTACAAGGGGTGGAATTATGTTAGCGAGAAAATCAATGTGATTTTTCTCTATCCTTTCCATTTATGCCCTTTTCATTGTTATTTAAAACATTCTCAAAATGCAAGGAAAAAATAATCTTGAGGAGCAGTGAAGAAAAACAATTCCAATGAAAAATAACAATACATCCCGTCGCGTGCGAGACGAGCTCCGTTCCGTTTGCAATAAATTTTCATAATCGAAAGTTCAGCCAACCAATCTTCCGGGAAAATTATGGAACATTCTTTTGAGCAAAACTTCTGCACAGTTCTTCATCATCCTTGTCGCTGGGAAGTGTACTGTTTCGTTTGGTTGTTGATTTTATTTTTCTCGAGCAAAATTCTAGACTGCATCAACACTCCCATTGTTGCCTTTTCTCGACGCTGCCAACGTCTTACTCGGCTGGGCTTCGCATAATGGACAATGGTGCCGTTTCCGTTTGCAAAAAGATGAAAATGAATAAACAAAAGTAAAACTTCAAGGAGTCGATGCAAAAATCGATCTCCCGAAAGTGCTGAAACGGTTGGGCCAAGATGGTACATAAATTTTGATACAGCTTACTCCCGGCTGCTGCACGAAACCGACCTCCGTTGCTTTCGGCGAGACAAAGCGGCCGCTCCGAGACGTAGCATGTACGTGTGCGCGTCTGGATTTATGCATTGTGAATTCGGAATAATTCAACATCGACACCGAGTAGCCGTATTTCTTTGTCCCGACATAACTTAGCCCGTTGCATTTGCAAGCTTCGTCCGTCCGCCTTGGTTCCGGCAGACGATGTCTTATGATGCTTTACAAGTGTGTGATTAACTTTCCAAAACATCTCTCACTGTTTCCCTGCAGTAGACGGCACAGACTCGATTTACTCTCCGTGGACTGAGGAAGATAATGGGTTGAAAACTATGTCTCGAAGTATAAGTTTTTCTGCAGACAGAACCTTAACTTTAGAGCTTTACGACAGCAGCACGCCATAAAACTGGAGAAAAATCCAGGGGATCTGATTTCATTTGGTCAAAGTAAAAACCGTGCTCTGTGCTGCGGGGAGTGCTCTGAATTAACAAGGATCTTTTGGGAAGGATTGTCGAAAACGTAGCTGTATCAAGATAAGGGAAACACTCAGTCTTTGTTTCTTACACAACTGCTTGCAAAGCGGTCTACGGTTCTGAGAAAAATGTAAGGTTGAAAACATGTTCATTTCTCTTTGCTATTTCATTTTGGTAGTGAACGAAAAACCGAGCAATTCACCACATACACAAACAAGTGTACTGTCACCGATTAAAATTTGGACAACCAAGTGATCAGGTACGGCTACGTGGGCAAAACATCGTCACAATTTTCCAACAATCGAGATGGAACGATTTTCCGAATCCTTTCCATTTTTCTCATAGCTTCATTCCCGTTCCAAGCAACCAGGAAGAGGAGTTTATTCCCAGATTTATCCGGTTGTCACTGTCACCGATTACAAATTGTTACAACGTAACACATTCCATCACAGGATCGAGAAAAATAAACCGAAAACAATCGTCTCTGTACGGTTCAAAGCGTCCCGGTAGCATTTTACCTTTCGTCTGTGTAATATCATGAAACATTAAACGAATGTCAGTTTTCATTTGGAAGGTTCTTCGTTCTATCGGCAGCCATGGAGTAAACATCAATTTGTCGTTTCCATCTTTCGTCCTCAAGGAAGATATTTTTAAATGTACTCCTGTGCCCGGTCTACGGAAGTATTGAGTTGAAAGTTGTCACACAGCCTGAGACGTTAAATCAAAATCAAGCGTAGCTTTTTTTTCTAATTTATGACTCACTTTAGTTTTTGTCGCTTAGTTTACACGTCAAATTACATCTTAAAAGCAGCGGTAACAATTAATTTAATATTTCTAATTGGTCTTTCAAAAAAATAATTGCTAAAAAAATCATAAATCTCGCAGTAGAGAAATATTAATGTTTTATGATAAATTTGAGACATTTCACATTGAAATGTTGATAAACTCTTTAGTAGTAGTTGGTTTCTCTGCCGCTTCGTTTAAAGCTTCCATTAAAATAATCGCAAATTTATGTTCTCAGCACTTCTCCTTTTTATCCCATTTGAACTACATTTCACTTCTCCTGCCCTAAATAAAATTCTTCAATCAAATAAAAACGCTCCAAGCTGTACCAGTTCGGCATACTTTTCATTTACCAAAGAAAAATTTCCCCAGCAAAGTAAAACTTTTCCCCTCGATTGCGGAAGTTTGAGTAAGCGTTCCGGGAAGCACTTTGCTTTGTGCTGAAAATTCCATTTTCATCGCAGCCCGCTCGGTTGCGCGCTCAAATGTGCTGGCAATTAATGCCCATCTGGTTATCAGGAGGAGAGCGTTTGCTTAGAGTTTCGAGTCCTAGAGCCTTCAACCCTTCAAATCGACACATTACAAACAAAAAACAGCAATACTTCCAAGGCACTGTTTCCGCATCGGGGAGGGGCTTTACTTTAATTGACCCAAAAACTGTTCCTCTGCATCGCGCGTAGTGGGGAAGGAAAGAGGCTTAAAGCTAATGAACGCAAATATAAACAAAACTTCTCGGAACGGAAATTCCGTGCAATTCCTTCCAATGTATCGTTTATTTAGGATGTTTTCGATCAACCCATCAACCGGTTCGTTTATCTTTACTACACTGTTTACCGAGGACAGCAGATCGTAGCTGGGAAACATACATAGCCACGTTATGCCATGCAATCAATAAATTGATCTAGATTCATTTAGTTTTAGTGACTTCTTTCGCAACGAGACAGCTCTTATGATAATGTTTCAGCTCAACAATTTTGATTTCAATAAACTTGTATGTAAACTGTATCAAATGTTGTAAACTATCATAACTTATACTTTGCACGTTCAACGCCGTGTGTTTTTAGAACATTCTTTTAGTACAATCGTTTTTGATAAAATGATGAAATTAAAACAAATACTGAGTCTTGTTTCTATACAAATAACAAATAGACCAATCTTTCCTAAAGAGAAATTTGTACATTTACCATAGCTTACCACTATATTAGTGTAATAATTCGTGAGTTTCGTGACAAGTTCCGGATTACCTGTCACCCACTACGTGGGTCATTGGCAGCGAATGTGTTAAATAGCATATGAATTGTTTTTCCAAAAATATTTCTGAACAAGCAGCCTTCACTTATTTTTACAACCAAAATATTAGAATGCCATTCAATGGACATATATTTCTTTGCAGCTGTTGCGTATACAAATAAATCAAGTCTAAAAGCTACGCTATTCAACCTTTCTGAAGCAAACTTCGCCATTCGCCTGGGAAGCGTAAGAAACTTTTGGTGAAGGTTAACGATGATAAAGTTATCTGTTGGTAAACTCGTATCTCACGTCAAAACGCCCTTACCAAGACAGGGCCATTTCGTCCTCTACTGTTGGGTACTTTTATCGTTTATCCTCTCATGCTATTACCCTAATCAATTTATGCACCAATCTCCCCATTCCTGATCAATTACCGAACGCACGGAAACCCACGGATCGATTAGCCATTTTTCCCTCGGCACCGGCGACCACTTGTGCACGTGTGTGTGTGTGTGTGTACTGTGACCACTCGTCATTTTTGAAGCTTTAAAAAACTTCCGCAAAGCTGTTGACTCCATTTTATCGCACACTTTAGCTCGTCAAGTTTTTTTCCCCCACTACCCACCAAATTGTTTCCTCGGTTTCCTTTATCGTGTTTCCCGTCTCCCGGAAGCGAAAACAAGTGACCGAGCTTTACAATGTCACTGGTTTTTTTTTTGGTATGTTTTTTTTTTCATTTTTACATCAACTTCCGATAACTGGCCGTACTTCCGGATGGCAGGAAAGCACCGCAGCGCGGAATTATGACAAGAGCAGCCGATCTCCTGGGCGAGGGTCGGAGGAAACTTCTAACTAATTGAAATGAGCACAAGGCCCGGTAGCATTGTGAGACTTTGCGCCGCCTTTCCGGAGGATGCCAGGAACCATCTTCTCTTGTTCTTTTCCTGTTTTTTTTTGTTTTGTTTTGCTTAGATTCTCCGCAAGCCCTCGACAATGGGCATAAATTTTTGAAGTGCCTATAAATTTTATCATCCATCAACACTGGCACAAGCTGTGCCAGCGAGAGCCCAGCGGAAAACCGGGGCGCAGCGGGTTAGCTTGGTTTCTTTTCCTTGGTTTGGTTCTTCCTCCCTCCTCCGATGGGCCTCGCCAAGGGGGCGCCATCCCTCTCCATTTATCTCATAGGACTTTTTTTTGTCGTTCCATTCCCTTCGGTCCATTCGAAGCCGGTTTCGTTATCCTTCTCACGCAGCGCGAAGCTGCTGCTGCCCGGTTTTATGTCACCTCCGGTGGCTCTCGCAGGACCAATTCTTCACTGCGACAGTGACTTCATTGTTTCGTCCTTTCCATTTGGACAGCCGACGACGGCCCCGTTCGGGCGCGCCACCACCGTCGGCGTCATCATTGTCGTGGTTGCGGTGTTTTTCGATATCAGCATAATTTGTCGCTCGCTATCGTTCTTTACCACGGGGCTGCTTTATTTTCATTTCTTTTTTTCGTTTCGCTCGTGCCTTAATTCGTTCCATCGCGTTGTCCTTGGACGCAGATAATGTTCTCGTGACTTGAGCAATAAAATCGTCAACACGCAGATACGCATTTGCGAAAAAAAATGTTGTACGGGATCCGAATGAAAACGAACACCAACGAAGCGAACGCCGGATAATCCTAATGGTGCCAGACAATCTTTCCCTTTTTTTCGTACTCGTGAAGAGCGCTTCGTATGCGCTTAACTTTTTCGTGACATTTAAACATAACAAATACTTGTCTGGTTTGATTATAGTGCAAAAAGTATATTTTTTCCATGTTTTTTTGGGCCCTTATAATACATTTACTCACCATCCTGTTAAATATTCGACCTATCAATTTACGCCTACATGAATATTAATTCGCCTGTGTCCAACCTCTCTCCCCTACGGCACCCCCTCTTCATAGAAGATTAACACAACCTTCCCGGACGACTCAATACGGGGGCAGAAATTCATTGGAAAACAATTAATAAACCCCTGTACGCTCTGATTCGCTCTGATTCATTGCCGAAACTTTACCATTATCGATCAAAGCCCATTGTGGCGAACCCTGCCGAATCCGGTCTCATCTTGCCAACACGAAAACAACAAGTTGAAAAGAAGAGCAAAACTCCTTCCACGGTGTTCCGGGCAACGCACCTTAGGGTGTGCATTACCGAAACAACACCGGTCGGTGGAAGGCACTGAAACAATAGCGCAAGCGGCGAACAAGTGTGGAACACAATCCTCCCCTCACCCCCCCCCCCACCACCCCGGTTTGATGCTGCTTAAATCCTCCATCTATTGAACGTCCGGACTGACCGGGTTCGGTGGAAACTCCGGCTCGATCGCCGGAGGAAACAGGATTCCTTTCCCAAACCGCACACAAACCGGCTCCCGTGGAAACGCGGCCGTTTCCCACATCATTCATCCGAAGTTGAAGATAAACTTTTCGGCTGCCAAAGAAACCGAAGTTAGTCCTTTTTTTCCGTAAAGCAAGAAAAATCCAACTCCTCGTTGCCTATGATCGTACCAAGGAGAAGGGATATAACGACGTAGTGTGGGGGGGAGGGGGGTGGGGCGGAGATCTTTGGAAAAGAAGAGGGTTTCTTTCCTTTACGCAACCCGAAAATGCGAACGAAAATCGGGCAAGTTTTCCAAGAGCAGCAACCACACGGGTGAAAATTAGCACACTGCTACTAACCGACCGCTTAAAGGCGAAACGTCTCTTATCCTCTTAGGAGTGTGGATCACACACACACACACACGCACACTTATGCATCCTTGGAAAAAGGGTTTCGATTGCCTTCCATCTCACGTAGTTTGTGGAAAATAGTTTCCGTTGGATCATCGCCGGAAAGGATCGAAATTTTAAATCCACCTCCATGTTCACACGTATTTCCCAGAAACAACCTTCCTCAAGCTTGAACCACCGTCATCATTTTTTTTTTTCGGAACACAAACTCGAAACCTCAACTCGAGCAAACCCGTCGGGTGTAAACTTCATACGGAAGGAACACCTACGAGCATCTTGAAGCAGCATTTCATCAACATTTTCATTGTTAAGCGCCCGATGGATGTGTGGAATATTAAAACGACCAACCACGGTTTCGGTTCCCAGGGTGCCGGCTTTTATAAGCCACAGCCGGGCAAGTGTCTCTCAAGTGTCCCCCACGCAGGGAGAGGAAAACAGGCGAAAACGTATATATTTTTCCGTTGACCGACGACGACGCCAACGGGAGAGGGCGAGATTTTGAAGCGTATGCACGAGTAATAAAACTTTCGTACCATTATCCGATCGCTGGAACGCTTGTGACGTTTGAGTCGTGTGACCGTATGCGCGATGAATAAATCCATCTCAACCCCTAAGAAACCCGGCCCGGTGTATGGGAGACGTACGATTTAAATTCGGTTCCGTTCGGCCGATTTTATGTCGTGAAAAGAAAGTCCTCCACCGGTCGCTAATTTCCATACCGCCAGCGTCTTTTTATGAACGCCGTAAACATCATTCCGCGTGGTCATAACGTGGATGAGCAATGGGAATAGATTTGTGTCGCGATTTATCGCCGTGCTTGGTTGCGTTTTATTAAAAACCTTGCCGGTGGATACTAACAAGATAAGTGCACTTCGCTAAACCATTCCGCACCAGAACGATGCTTGTTAATGTCTAGCGAAAACATCAGTAAGAATAAACGAAAAGGCTTTTCTGTGTTTTCTTGAAGTTTTTACCGAGCCATCATTAATCATTCGCGTTTCAAATTCGAGACGTCTGGAAGCTGTCCCTTCGCATCCATCAGTTAATATTTTGGCACAGCTTAAGGTGGATCTTTCTCGCTTTCAGTACCCTCCGGCGTGTTCGTTTTGCACCCAAAAGCAAGATCTAAATCCCTTTTCAGTAAGTATATTATGAATGCTGTCTTCATCTCAATGGTCACGTGGTGTGGGTTTGCTGTGAGCGCAAAAATAAATTGGAAAATGTTGCTCGGGTTTTGTTTATCCTTTTGTTAAAATTGAAAGATGTTAAACGTTTTCTTAAATGAAAGATTCATATTTCCGGTGAATATCATTTACATGCGTCGATTAAATTGATCATAAAAGTGTATCAATTTATACAACCAGGCAGCAGCACGGCCGACAAGTTATGTATTTTACACAACCGTACCCTCACTAGAGGCAATCAATCTGTTTCGCAAACGAGCTCCCCGTTGGATGATTCGACTGAAACCGTTTTTAAAAGCATCCCCTTCAGCCGAGGACGGTTCACGGGTCGACGGATCCACTTACCGATGTGGCGTCATCCCACGGACCGTTTTCGCAGCGTCATGTCAATTCGATTACTTTTCGGCTTCAGTTCCCATGTCGGCTTGCCGCTGAGGCGAAGAGCGAGAAGTGAAACACAGACAGACAGAAGTGATCCTACATGAGCCGACGCCATATAGAGCGCGTAGTCCCGTCGTCTACTAATCGGACCCGCGTGTTCCATTGAACCCACCCAAAAGCCAGGGACGGGCCGGCCACGGTCGACTGCTCTGGGACATATTTAATAAACTTTTTAATAAGATTTTCCACCAACAACGCGTGCACAGCTGGCGCGAGGCGTAAGGTTGATGTTGATGCCCGGGGGGAAGGCCATCGACTTTCCGGGGAAGCTATCGACCCGCCACAAGACGCCAAGTAAGAAGATGACCCGCAAGCGGTGAGTGTATTTAAAATTCATATTTTATTCCACCAAGCTGTGGCCCGGTCGTTTGGGCGAGGGTTTTCCCCGGGAACGATAGAACCTCCGTTCCCTTGCGTGATTGAGGTGTTCGTTAAAACGGAACGGGCTCGAGTGAATTTCGAGTCGTCGTGTTTCAGCCATTACCGCTCCTTGGAAAACTCCCCATTTCACGTACGTTCGTTCCCTTTTCCCTCCCACACTATTATTTCAATCGAACCGGACAAACCTGGCGTCTTTCTTGTGTGGATTTTCCTAATGCATCTCCCTTCCCCGCACGAATGTATTTTCCAACTGCACGGCGGCCAAAAAGAAAAGCAAGCTTTCAGAGCGCTCGGCCTTAAGTGGATTTAACTAATCGATAATTGCCAACCACCATCGACCGGCCGGCTTTGGGTTGAGGAAAATGGCTTCAAACTGCCGGGAAAAAACTAGAACGTCGCCCCCGTTTTCCTTCGCCGCCAGCCTTCAACAACAAAAGCAGAAGCGGCAAAAACGTGAAACCCCGGCGAGGATCAGTCAACTCCAATTCAGAAGAATAATCCACCTAATTCAGTTCGCAAACTCGTCGTATCCGCGCCGCCGGGTGCGGGATTCCGAGCCCCTGCATCCATTACCGTCGGCTAAACCCTCAACCTCCCATACGGGGGCCCGTACGAACTATCCCAGGCTCCCGGCCAGCTGGTCCGCATCGTGATTCGCACACTTTAGACGACGGGCCAGATTGGGAGGGCCCCTAGAACTGGGATTAACCCAGGGAAGTCCGCGGGAGTGGGAAACGCTCGCTGGAAGATTCGGCGACTCCAACACGAGCGATTCTTTCACGCTGTTCTTTTCTCTTTTCCATTTTTTTTCTGCTTTGTTATCTGCTTCCATTTCTCCCGTTTCCAATTCTTCTTCTCGCCGGAACGAATTTGAAAGTAAATACCACAGGAAAAAGTTTCACACCAAACGGACGAATCGTGGCGCGCAAGGAAACGCCAAGCAAATGGGCAAACTTTTTCCCCGTTTATCGGGAAGAAACGGGCGAAGGTTTAACATGATTTTAGATACAAAAAAAAAACACAATCCCACACACACACATCGAGGAAACCCAAAAAACGTACAACAAAAACATCCCATATTCTCTGGGAAAGTTGTTTCATCTTGCAATCAGGCAGTTTTTTTCATTCTATTTCTCCTCCTGACTCATGTCTTTTTTCTTTGGCGTATTTTTGCCCAAGACATCTGCCATCCAAGTCGGCCCCGATCGGTCTGCGGTTGTGTTTGTGTGTGTGTGTGTGTGGCCCTTCGAAGGATCAAAGCATATTGTTGCTCTTGCTTCATCTCGGTTATGCTTTTGAAGCATTATTGCTGCAATTTATGTACAGCTTATATAAAAGAGGCCTTAACTTTTTATTTCAATTGGTCACGCGTAAGACGGAAGTAGCTTCGAGAAAGAAAAAACAACACACACACACAAATACGCATGAACGAACAAAGGATCCTCTGTAATCTACGTTTATTTCTATTAAAATCCAATGATGGTGAATTATGCGGTATACTTTATCGATGCTTTTGTTAAACAGCCACAACGGTTGGACAAATTTTGGAGAAATCGATAACAAAAGAATAAAATTATTCTTAACAGCTCAAATTGAACTCAACTGATCAATAAAATCTATTTCATTTTATTCGATGCTTTAGGTTCTAAATGAAATGGTTCCAATGAAGTTCAAAAATAAAATCAAATAAATATAGACTTGGTTAGACCACTTGCGGGCTTCTTTGCACGCGCTCAAAGAGATCTCGAGACTACCAAGAAATCATTAATTAGACACCTTCGACAGCGGGAAACTTTTCGGAAACCACCGAATTGCGCCACCCCTGCAACAACAGTTTTATGGGAAAGAGCTCGTGTCAGGGCAGAGTGAAGAAAGGATCAACCTATTTTACAACATCTTTCCACCAACAACGAACCTTCCAGCAAGGCACCGACGTGATGTAATCTGTGTTGTAATCAGTGCTAGAAAGTCTGATTAGTGCCCCGGCAACGGGAAACCCGTCAATGCCACGGCTCCCAGAAAACGGAACAGAATGGCTTGCAAGAAAAGCCCACGCCACGCAAAAGTCGGCCCAAATGTCGGCGGTGGCAAAGTGCTCTCGACCTTTTGGCTCACACACACACACACACCCTCCACGGCCAGGCCGTGGGGGTTTGGTTCGATTGTTGGCAACACTTTGGTGAATTATGTGTACACCAGCGAGTTTTTGGTGCTTACACCACCTTCACGTTGCTCGTGCTTGCAATGAGCAGCGCCCGATATCGCACTAAATAGATTTTTCCGCGAAAAGATTACCACACCGGTTTTTGTCCCTTTCCCTCGCAATGGAAAAGTTTGGCGAAAAAAAAAATGTCTAAAATACTGCCCCTCCTTCGGAAACCCCTTTGCGCAAACCGTGCTGTCGGCAAACTGGTTTTCCTCGCTGCTGGAAATCGTCCATTCATCGTTGCCAATGGCAACTTGCACCGTGGTTTTCCACCACTCTTGCGGGCATCGAATTGATGAACTTCACGCACGGAAATGAGGATTTTTCCACATGTTGCCCTTTTCTAGTTGTGTCTGCCATTTTCCGAAACGGAATGTCTACCGTTTGGGATCAACAAAATAGCAACCAACACGAACAAAGTGCTGCAATGAACGATTGCGTTGTCAGAGGTTCCTAAAGGGATCAGCTTTTCATCATTTGTAAAAGCGACGGGTGAACATGGTGTTCGCCTTTCTTGTGGAAGCGAGTCGATTGGAGTGGTACTTGTTAATTTTGAGTTTTTCGTTCGCTTAAAGCAAAAAGGTGTAACAACAAAAGAAATATATGTAGCGCTTGCCTTTTCCCTGTGAGCTTTGTTTGATTCTTGCAATCAAAAGTTTTTGAACAAATGAAGCCACTAAGTATGTACATCCTGGAGGAACTATTCTTCTCTAATGTCTTTCGCCAACGGTAAATCCTTAAAGAATATTAAAGCTCTCATTCGTTTCTTCACATTTTTTCCTAACGGTCACGGAACATAGCTTAAGATAAATGGTTAAGTAAACTTTCCAACAGCGATAATAGGCAATTTGTGTCCTCTTGCTTCCTCGACACGGTTCAATGGAGCGTCGATTTGGTGTTTCTTCCTTTGCTCCAAGCACTACAGCACGCGTATAGGAATGAAGACTGCAAAGGACTGGCAGATAAACTAACAGCCAGCACGATAACGATGGTCATGTCGACAGCGATCATCTCCGATGGCATCTGATCGGAACCACTTCCTCCGGGGTTGTTTTCTACGACTCCCCGGATAATTTTCACGTCGTCGTGAACGAAGCAATAAACGGAACCGAAATGAGCCAGTAAAGTGGCGGCCTTCCAAAGCTGCACAAGGTGAACTGCTAGCCGCCTTGCCCCATCCTTCTCTACCGCGCCTTTAAGCCCGGCCCGTGCCGTGTTTATGCCGGACGGTGAGTGATAACACTTTCACCGGAAAGTTCCGGGAAAAAGGAAAGACATAAACTCGTCCGTCCCAAACGAAACGGAAGACCGCTGATGATGTTCACTGATTGGCACAGTGAGCAGCAGGAAGTAGATTTGTCAAGCATACCATTTTTCTCCGCACCGGCCCCCTCTCCCCGGTCACTTGCCCCGCCAAACAAAGCAAAAACGCCTCCTGTCGAAACATTTTTCAAACGGTTTCCTGTTGAGCAAAGTTTTTTCCCGTCCAGGACTCGGGGCTGCTTTTCGGTTGAAGCGGTTTCTCAATCGATTGAATGATTGCCAACATTTGGACCACGATCATCACCCGGGGAGAAGAACTTTCTCGCAACCGGAGAAAAAGGCCTCGAAAAAAGGCTTCTTCCTTTTGGGGCTTGCCTCCCTTACCGAAACAATCCAATGGACAACAAAAAACAAAAAAGAAAAATAGGAACCCCCTGGAAAAGGATCACCATGGTTTGGCCGAGTTCCTCGAGCGGCGAGAGGGCGTTTCACATCTGAGGGCGCGGGATTCGATCGTTAGCCGTTTTAATTGACTCGTTATGAAACTTTTCCCCACCGAATTCGGTGGTGGAAAATTTTCGATAGCATTCTTTCGCCCATTCCCTTTTCGGGCCAACCAGCCACGCTTCATCAGCGTTTCCGGGGAGTTTTACACCCATTTCGGGCCCAAAAGTTGAAATGCGTTCTACGCAAACACAAAAAACAAAACCCCTCGAAGGAAAAACCGCGCATTCCCCGGGGAAAAGAAAAGGCGCTCCTTCGGAAGCAGGCGGTGCGATTGGGTGTTTTAATGGGATTCATAAATGAGATTTTATGCTACCGCCACAATGGTTTTGCCTCCTTTGCGCTGTGCTAAAATTTTGGAGAAAATTAGATTGAAAGCAGTGCATGCATAATGCCCTTTTCCTGTGAAAAGTATGTGCACTCGTGCAAAAGATGCCGAAGAAAAATAGCACCAGTAGCAGCTGTGAAAGCTCCCGACAAACACAGCACGATCGTTCCAATCGGCACAAGATTGTTATAAACCATCCGGCGAAGGGATGGGAATATTCCAACTTTCTTGAGTTTGATTCTACCGCACACACATATTTTTTTCACTACTTTTATTCCAGGGATTTTTCCTTCCGCGGCAAAACCGTCCATCATTATGCCCATCATAAATATTATGGCAATAAAAATTACGGCAATGATGATTTTTTCCGTCACGCGCCGCTGGCATATTTTTGCCCCACGAGCCACAATCCTTATTTGCATGAACGATCGAATGGCGTAACGGGGGAGCGTAAAAGGAACGCCACCAACATCCATTTCCCAAAAAGGAACGCGAATAAAACTGCGAGTACGGATGGAAGAGGAGTTTCCCGTACCGTGACGCACACATATTCGACATGCCATCGATGGTTTTCAATGGCTTCGATGTCATTCGCGCGTAACGGTCGGGTGTAATGATGGGAATTAAATTCCGCGCTGTTGCGTGCGAGAAAAAATGCGTTCACCTTTTTCGCCTGCTGGATGGTGTTTGGTTTTATTTTACTTTAATTTTCCACAGACATCACGTTTTTCTAAATTTATTTTTTTGCTACGCAACGGGAAAGGAAAAGTCACCCCAGCAACCATTCATTACGCCCCCATTTTTGCCAATCGCGAATACGGTACAATTCAATAATCGTTCCGGAGCCAGATTGTGCCGGATGTTTCCAATTTGAAAGGATTAGCAAATTTATTTGCCCTCCCCTCCACACACATCGGTGACAAATCGGCTTAAGTGGGCTTCCTGTCGCATAATCGTTTGAATAATAATAATAAAAACAAACCGTTTAAACCGTTATATAGTCCATAAAATAAATTATTATTTATTCGAAAAGCATTCGAAACGCGTCTGGAATTAAACTTCCAGCCATTAAAGCCATTACTGGTCCCCTCGCCGGCCCGGTGGCAATCAATTTTAGCTTTTTCGTCCTCTCATTTCATCGCCAACGGTTCGAAAAGAAGCATTTCAATGGGGTTTGTTCGGTCACAAAATTGGCAAATAAAAAACACGACCCAGGGCAATTTTCATGTCATGCCATGCTTCACGACCTTCTCTGAACCAGAAAGGTTTGCATTCTGTATGCTTTGTATGAGAACCCCGGTCGCTGAACGTGCTCGAGCGATTTATTTGATGAAAATGTCAAAACGCTCAGTAAGAAAACATTGTTCAAGTGAAAGCCATAAATGTTTTTTTCGTATAGAGAAAATAGATTGAAAATCATAACAACATACAGAAAAGCATTGGAATGGCATTTTGCCTTTTAGTTCGCTTTAAGTATATTTCATCAAAAATAAGAAAATAACTAAGCCCAACGACAGGAGTAACCAAAGTAATTTTAATCAAACCATTCTACACATTTCCTTATTTTTGCTACTTCTTAAGTAAAAATAATATTTTATGCCATCTCTGAATTTCTTCTCCTCAATTAGAGAATCACTCCAATGAATTACACATTGCATCAATTGGGACGCTCTCGATCGTTCCCCGGTGACTGAAAGGCCACTGTCATCCGAAGTAAATTAGATTGCCATCGGCCGCAAGACGCCGCTCATTACAAATTGCATCTCATTACCGGTCTCCCCGGTTTGATTGTGGCCGCTCTGTTCGACCATTAAGCGGCACCCGTGGGGAGGCTTTGGTCAGACATTTCCCACCCAGCCATTCAACTTTAAATCCAATTAACACCGCCCCAACAACTTCCATAAAGGAAGGCTGCAGATTCCAGCAATTAGTCGCCACAGCGGCGCGAGTGCCGCATCTCGACAGCACTCGACTTTGTGCTCCGAATGCCAACCACTGAGGCGATACAACTTCACACTTTGCCACTATTTTGTCCACCGAAGTGCGCTTTCCCGGTGGGAAAGGGAGGGAGCTGCGTGTCGCTTGGGGTGTTAAAAAGTAGCATAAGCTGCGTCTCATTAGCATAAGAATCTAGTATTTACATTACTCTCCCTTCGGTGAGGCCGTTTCTTTTCCGCTGACGTGACGTGATGCGATGCTGTGATGGGGATGTTGATGATGTGCACCTCCCGGTTCATTAACTTTCCACTGTGTTGTGCTGCTGCACGGGGGAAAGTCAACCATAAAATTGGTTCCGCCGCAGGACACAAACTGCTTACTGCTGAGCGAAGGACAGCCCACTCGTTGACACGAACAACACACCCATACACACACACACACACACGCGCGCGTATGCAGTAAAATAACACTTAGTAAATTGCAATCATTCTCAGCGCTTAATGAAAAGCTGCTCAACACTATCACTTCCGCCCGCTGGCGGTACCTTTTCAAGCCGTCAGTTTTACGGCCATTTTATTCGACATCAGAACGTTGCCAACTTCGGTTCACACTCGCACGCACACACACACACACTCACAAAGGCATGCTGTCGTGTGAAACGACCTTCGAACACCGGGAAACACTTTTTCAACGCCAACTTTTTTTAATATGCTCGCTGTAATTTATTTCGAGAATTTTACACCTTTTGTACATCGACACCGTTGGTTTGTGAATACAGCGTACGGTTTTCTTCGCCTGTTGATAGGATTTCCATTACACTACCAGTATCAATAGAAGTTGGTTTGAAATTAATTAAATACACTTCATAAAACCCACCACCTGCACACGTCAAACGTTGCGACAGGTTCTTGTACGTTTGGTTGCTATGTTACGCCGTCAAACACAGGAGTAAAGAAACCAATCAGAAACACACGTAAACTCACACGCACACACACTTTCACTGGCGTCCTTGGATGTGTTCCAGTAAATTTAAATTTCAATTTTTCCACCCTAATGCTAGAACCGGAAACCGGATGGTACGGTTTCGGCCGGAAGGGAAACTCCATCAATGGAAGGATGAGTAAGTTGTAACTTTTAAGCTAAAGAAAAGGGCGCTGCCATGGTTTTTCCTCCAGTCCGACACGCACGTCCAACCCGTCGCTCACGCGTCGGCAGTGACAAAAACCCCCCGGATGCTGCCGGAAGGGCAAAAATGTTTTCCGTAAGCAAAACATGCCGCTACGGACCACGTGGAAAACCGAACCGGAAAGGCTTTTACTTTATTTTTCTTTCGTCCGCCACGACAAGCCTTCCAATCAGCATCGGAAAGCAAGTCGAACGAGTCGATGTGTGCGAGTGTCTGTCGGGTGAGGGTTTTCTTTCATTTTCGTTCGAGCGCAAAACGTGCCTTAAAGCTGCTGCCAACTGGCGTTTGGCGATAAACAAAAAGTGCCTCCACCGTTGGGGTTGTTTTAAGCCCCACCACCGTGGAGTTGTTTCGGTTCGGGCTTCCGAAAAGTTACCTTCTGGAAACCCTTTGCCCCGAAAGTTAAAATGAATCAGCTGTTAATCCAACCGTGAAAGCTGCCAAAACAGGCCAAACCGTCTAGCTTTCGCCATGGCAGGAACTCGCACGATGGCGGCAATGCGGTATATCCTACGGTAATTGCCACGACGTCCTTTATTCCGTCCTCCACCTCCGTTGGAACAGCACACTTACACTTTTCCACAACAACCATCGACAAACACGGTCTGATTGTAGGGGGACGAGTGTGGAAATGGGCATTTAATCACTTCATACCGATTCGTGTATCTAGTTTCAGTTTCGTTGCCAGCGGAATCAAGCAGGACAAAACGGAAAACGCCCTCCCGACAACGGTTGAACGGCGATGAAGTCGTACTGCGGTGTCGTTATTCCGTTCACGTTATCACGCACCACCACGGGGTCCGGGTTCGGTTTTTCCGATTGGTTTTCACACGCGTCGAAACCGCACACGTCGACCCGTTACCGATGGCCAGCGAGATGAAACTGAGCCCGCAGTGTTCGCCGCTGTTTAGGATGATTATCTTCCCGGTCTTCCGAAGGACCCGAATGAATCGACGCCAGCCGACCGACCAACCGATCGGAGCGGGTGCGTTCATTCCACAAGTGAACACGCTGCCATCGCCTGGCTCGGTTTGGGGCGGGTGAACTTGTTATCATTCGGATGCTGCAGCTCCGTGAAAGTGGGAATGCCGGTCGTGGGAAATGGTGTGCGGTGGAATGTGATGATAAGAAAGATACTTTGTTTTTCATGCTTTCGTGCATGTTTTCTAGAAGACTGTTTTAGTTCATGCAATGGAAAACTGGAAAATAACTGTGGATACAACTTGTAGAAACCAATTTTATTTATTTACCAGCAGCTTTCTCCCTTTTAAAAATCGATTACAATACGTTTCCATACCGTTTCGTTTCACACCTAAAAATAACCTCAATATACCCAACATAAAGAACCCGCATTCTCAAGCGTAATGGTCGGTAGCTTACATTTTCCCACGGCCCAACTAGCACCAGCTACGATTCAACCGCATCCAGGCGTGTTCGTAACCCGGATGCTGCTGTTGCTTCTCAATGAAACGCTCGGCCTTTCGCGTGGCAGCATTTGCCTCGTGATGGGGAAAACTTATCGCTCGGCTGCGACGGCGCAGTCCGAGTTCGCGATGTTACAAGCGGATTCCCGGAAGGTCCCCGGTTACCCGCATCTCAGCCATCTCAGTGCGATCGAGACGATGCCCTAGTGCACCAGAAACCGGTGCCAGCCGTCAGACCAACGGACCTAGTGAACGGAATGCGATGAAGCCGTGGTTAGGGTGGAAGGATTCATCCACCAACAAACATACGGCCACTACCACAAGCATCAATCCCCGTTTCGGGGGTGACGATGAGCCGATGCGTATGTGCGTGTGTGTCGCAGTGACAGGAAAAGAAATGCTACACCTGACCCCGGACACGCCGTTTCCGGTTGGCACCGATGGAGGGATGCATTCGCCCGTGAATTTTGCCCTTGAGGGCTGGACGATGGGCACACACTGTGGGGGTGTGTGTGTGTGGGATGGAGGGAGGGGGCTGCAATGGTGTGCATGACCGTGACACATGAGTGGTGGATTGTGATGTGAATTTTTTTTAATGCACCGCTTAAATTAAAAACGTTCTATATAACAACTAAACCTACTCAAACGATTTTGAGCGAAAAAATAACATGCAAAAATAATTTCAAGTACGTAAGCGAAAGCCTTAACTGAACCAACTACTACTTTTTTTTATAACTACTTATAACTACTTATAAATACCGAAAAAATAAATTATAACTGTTAACAAGTTTTACATAGATCTTTATTTGAATGGGATATTAATTATCTCATTCGTTGGAGATTTTATTCTCATCCGGACTCTTAGAATTATTTTTATTAATTCCTAATAGACGATTAATATTGCAGTGCTATTAATTTAATTCTTTGAAAAGATTGCAAGTAGTTTTATATATTTTCTAAGACTATCATAAATCCAATGAAATTTGCTTATTAACCAACCCATTCCCAAGAAGCTTCATGCAATGTCATCATCAGTTGTCAAAGTTTTTCATCTCGTTTGCCAGTTTACTTTTCCAGATTAAAAATATCCTGGGTTTACCAGTTTCAATGCAACAGTTTTATTTATCTTTGGATTCTGCATTATTTCGCCAAGCCTGAAGAATTCGTTCTTGGCTGAATGCAATATTCAACGTAGCTTACTCAACTATTTACCAACTTCTGCAACTGGATAAACAAAACTGCCCAGCTGGAATAAATCGGTACACATTTATTTGAGTCAAAGTAAACCAAGTACAATATAAAACGGAACAGAAACGCAAAAAGCATACTCACGCCAGGTTTAAAATATCTCGTTGAGTTATTCAACGGTAATACACAATTTCTTACGAAAACACACTCGATTTTACCGTGTGATGTAAAGATCCCTAGATAACATCGCCCGGAATGTATGTGTGTTGTTGGGTTGATACATGTCGCTAAATTAAATCTGTATTCCCTTCACCCATTTCTCCCAAATATCGTACGAGGTGCAACCAAGAGTAAAAAATACACACATAGAAAGGCTGCAAGGATAACGAAAGTGAAATATAGTTTCCCGTGCTTCCACCCACGTAAGTGATAACAAAATCACTTTTCACACCGGCCAACTTTATCATCGCGGAGGATGTTGGATGGTGCTAAAGGACCCTTGATTCTTTCATACATAATGAAATGCAATTGCATTACGCCGAGTGTTGCCACCCCACCGTGATGGGTTCGGTGTAACTGGGCCGGGAACAACTACTTTTTTTGTCTATTTTCCCACTCATTTTGTTTTTGTTTTTTTGTACCTCCGAGGGCATCAGTAGTAGCACGCAGTAAAACGATAGCACCGCACCGGAGTCGGTGGCTAGCTCGTGACTAACATGATAATGATTAATTGCGGTTGCTAATCTGATTGCGGATCCCTGCCGGGGGGAAGGTCGAAAGGTGAGCGGCGAGATTATTTTTAACGACTAACGACATTTCGTCGAGGTACCCCCAAAAACCCCGCACTCCCCCGCTCGATGGCGCTAAAAGATAATTAAAAATTCAGCGACAAAAGCACATAAGTGAAACTTCGTTGGAATAGCAAATGAACTCCGACGGTTCGTGGGTGGAATAGGAGAACCGCTGGCGTGGTTTTGCCGTGATTAGTAGCCAAAACCAATCCCATGCGCCATGTGTCATTACCATTCCACCCGAAACCAGCTAAGAAGAGGTACTAAGGCGGGGAATGATAAGTATACCCATTCCCAAAGCCACTTCAAGGGTTAATTTATCCTCTCCCAGTGGCTTTTCCGGAGCTTTTGCTGTTTCTCATAACGGGATAAACGACCCTCTCTGTACGCAACACGCAATTGCCAATTAAATTATACTCCTCTACTCTCTGGTTCTTTTCGGATTAATTTCCCATTACTGGCGCACATTATCCCAGGCCCAAACATTCGTCGAGGGAAGCAAATTAAAACCCACCCGCATTCCAGCAGCCTTCCGTTTCGCAATCGAAATCGGCCCCCGTGGCAATCGTACAGGTGTCACCGGCAAAATGCCTGTCAATCGTCATCGTGGACCGGAAACGTGAGTGGAAAAATCAATCATAACATCATACCACCGGCTGAGAGAAAGAGGCGAAATAAAAAGGAAACCGTTCCCGTGATGAATAATTAACTATGTTTAATATCCGATTGTTACTCGTAATTCCACATCGAATATCACGTTTCGCGGCCGTAAAATGACCCGACGGGGACGGTCCACCGGTTCGAACACCTTTCGGATCGAAGCATGCGTACTTCATTTCCGGTTTCTTTTTTTTTCTGGCTGCAAGTGTATTCGATTTAAACGGTAGAAGGGCTTTCGGCTAAACTGTGCCCGGTGTTGCATTTCATTCGGTTGGCTGTCGCTTAAATGCGATTAAATTAAAAATTGATGTCCCAGCCGGAGATCTCGTCCGGCGGTTCGTCCTGATCCTTCGGGTACTCGTCGAAGTTGGACAGATCGATGTCGTTGACGATGGGTCGCACGAGCGGGGCTGGCATCGTACGTTCCTTCAGCCTTTGCCACTCGAAGTTACCGAACCAGCTGGAAAGGAAGGGGAGACAGATTGAGTGACGTATCGGTTCCGGACGATGCTGACAGTCGTGCTTACGGGTGGGTCTTGATATCCGCGATACCATTCTTGCCGTAGCCCAGCCTCTCCGCAGCCGTCTGCCGGCACAGCCGCTTGATCAGAACCTGTGCCTTCTTCGGGACGCGCGACGGCAGCTCCACGATGTCGATACCGCGCAGGATGGCGTTGTACGTCTTCATGTGGTTCTTGCCGCGGAACGGCGGCTTCCCCACCAGCAGCTCGTGGATCAGCACCCCGAGCGCCCAGTAGTCGACGGCCCGGTCGTGACCCTTGTTGAGGATGATCTCCGGCGACACGTACTCGGGCGTACCGGCGAACGTCCACGTCTTCTGGTTCGGTCCGATGCGCTTCGCGAACCCAAAGTCAACCTGAACGTCGTTGGAAGGGGAGGAAAAGAGTTAGGGTAATGCGCGCCACACCTGAACTTCCCTTTGCCCGTTCACCTACCAGCTTAATGTAGCCCTGCTCGTCCAGCATAAGGTTCTCCGGCTTCAAGTCGCGGTAGATCATGTTCCGGCTGTGCAGATACTCGAACGCCTCCACTACGCAGCCCGTGATGAAGCGTGCCGTTCGCTCGTCGAAGAATTTACTCTTCTGTAGCACCGTCCAGACGTCACCGCCAAGGCAGGCCTCCATTAGGAAGTAGAGATACTTCTTATCCCGGTATGTTTTGTACAATCTGCGTATGGAAATGAGACAAGAAGGAAAGATAAAACATTCGTTTATTTTTCGTCAAACAAAAACTAAAAGGTAACTTATTTTTAAAAAGCTTCTTAATAAAGCTAAGTTAGAGATAAATATTACCGATGCTTGAATTTAAAACCCTTTCTAAGGATTGATTTTGATATTGAAAGATCTATAGATTCGGAATGCTTGTTATAACTTGCTATCGTTTAAGTAGACCGAATCTTTAATAATCACCTATAATCATTAATAATCATCAGCTATAATATTTAATAATAAATCTCTGTTTGTTATTAGTTTCTAATACATCTATTCCCCTTAATTGGTGAGATGTTACATCAATGTTTAGTTTGGTGGAATCTCAGGTGTATCTATGTGTTGTAAAATGATAGCGTTAACGAGAGAAACCCTGCTAATTTACGATGTTTCTTCAATATTTGCATATCTACTAAAATACAACGGGATTCAGGATGCCTATTATCACGATTAATAAACCACACACCTTATTTTTGAAATTTGTGAAAAGTAACTAAGGTTAACTTCACATTTTCTTTAGACAATGTGGCAAAAAGAAGTTTATCAATAATGTATTGAAATATGTACTTTGAGAACATATCGAAGTTTTAAAAAATCCTTCTTTCAAACTTGTCCCCTCAATAATTACATGGATAGGCAGTCCTCTAGTACAGGGGAGGGTCCGATCTCGGTACGGGATTTGAACCCACGACGTCGAGTTGGAGAGCCCCAGACCAAAAAAAGTTTATTATTATTAAAGGTTTATTATTGTACTGTGTGGAAAAGGTATTCTATAAAAAAGTATTATGAAAATTAAACTAAAACGAATGAATAACAAAAGTAAAACTACCGAGGGGCTCGAATGCAAATCTTGTGCAATGTTGGGTGTTTCAAAAAATTTCTGGATAAATGATTGTGCTTTGTATCAATTGAAACAAATGATTGTGCGTTTCCTTGGACTACATGAAATAAACCCATGTTAACAGTCAAAAGCTTCAATAGCACTTGTCCAAGCATACATGGAAACTATTACTTTGTCGCTATGACAAAATATCATCCAATTATGCCCTAACAATTGTCATCCCTGGACCATCAAAAAAAAAATCCTTAACAACTTCTAACGTCAATCGGCGCTTGGGAGCATTTGAAATCGTCCCAAAGTCCCACACCAGCCCCTCCAGCGGTGGGTGGAAAGCGATCTGGTCCGAAATAAAAATTCCATTCTATTTCCCAACCATCACCACCAGCCTCGCCGCCACCAACACCGTTGCCATATTGGTATCGATTTCAATCGACCAAGCCTCGAATGCTTCCCGCCGACGGCGCCTTTAAAATTGAGTCCCGCAATCCGTGCCGTGGAACCGTAATTCAATCGCTCCGCCAAAGTGTCCCGTTTTTGTCGCTCGTGATCAAAAGCGCACAAAGCGCGGGTCTAGCGTTCCCATCCCAGCCTTCAATCGGAAAGGACCGGGACACAACCACACACACACACACACACCCGGCAACAAAAGGACAAGAGACATGAAGCGAGTTCGCTACAAACCAATCGTTTCTCGTGGAATCCGGTGCGACGCCGGGGGCGAAAAATCGGAGACCGACCCGACACCGCGGCCAACAAACGCAACAATCGTCGGCATCATCGTCGGTATGCCAAATCGCTGATTCCGCCAAAAAACCGATACCTAAACCAAATGCTTCGTTTCTCGAGGAACGAACGGCAGGAGTTAGGGCGAGGTTAGTCATTTTACCTGACGATGAACGGGCTGTTGCAGCTCAGCATGATGTCCTTTTCGCTGTAGGCGTGCTCCTGCTGCTGCTGGCGTACCATTTCGATTTTTTTCAAATACTTCAGCGCGAACGTTTGGCGATTGCGGTACTGCACCAGCTCGACCCGCCCGAACCCGCCGATCCCGAGCGTGCCGATGTAGGTAAGATCGTGCAACTGGATGTGGTCGTATTCTGATGGTCGAAGGGACAGAGAGAGAAAGAAGAGAAAGGGTTGATGTAAATCGGACAAACTAACAGACGGCTACAGTCCACTGCACAAGCGAAAACCGATACATGCAACAGGGTCGTGCAGCGGAACAAGTTCACGTGGCCAGTTCGTTTTTTTCCACCCCCGATTGGGGAACGCTTTTGCAATCACCTGAGACAATATTTGTCATCGTCGAGTTGCGTGGGATGGTGTCGGAGAGCTTCACCTCGCGCAGTTGATCTAATCCACCCAGGAACTCGTTGAACGCACTGCAAACGAAACGGGCGGCGAGAATGGAAGCAAATGGTATGAAAACAAGCAACCCGGCTGTTGGTCACGCACGAATCTCGGGTACCGGAGCGGAAGGTGGGGAAGTTGGGAGAGGATGGCTGAGGAAAGGGGACACAGAAGGAGGTACTACTTCACCTACATGCGATTCAGCGTGAGACATTCGGTTCCTGGCGGGTTCGCGATAATGCTGGCCAGCCGGCGGTCCTCATGGAGGAGTGCCTGCTCGCCGAAGTAGGCACCGCGTTGCAGCGTTCCAACCAACCGTTCGTTACCCTTCTTGTCCGTCTTGATCACGTTCACACTTCCACCGCGGATGATGTAGAACTTGTCACCAGGATCGCCCTGCTGAATGATGGTGGAGCCGGTTGCGTAGAACTCCTGCAGACGGAAACAAAACATAGGCTACTTAGTCAGCTTCGCGTCTACCAGCGACTACCGAACGCGAAACCTACCCGCTTCAGCAGGTCGGAGATTTTGTGCAACTTCTCAATCTCCAGATCCTTCAGCACGGACACGGTGCTGAGGAACTTCACGTTCTCCTCCCGCTCCCTGCGGCCACTCTTCATCATAATCTTCTGGAACACCTTCCGCTCGAGCAGCCACACCTTCGCGCCGGTCGTGACGCGGATCGAAGCGAACCGCTTCGCCTTGTACAGGATGGCCAGCTCGCCGAACACCACGCCCCGGCCGAACGACTTGATCACCTTATTGTCGACCACCACCTCGTACGTGCCCTCCTCCGACACGAAGAAGTGCGCCCCGATGTCACCCTCCTTGATGATGTAGCTGTTCGGTGGGAAGGACATCGAGCTCATCGCGGCCGTCACCGCTAGCAGCCGCTCCTCGTCCATCATGTTGTTGAGGAAATCGTTCGCCACGATCGCCGTCTTGATAAGCAGCTCCGTGTCGGCGCTCTTCGGGTGCGACGGAATGACGATGTCCTTCGATTCCTTCAGGTCCGTCTTGTCCGACACGACGCCCTGTTTGCGCGCTTTCTTCAGCGTACCCGTCGTGTTGTCCAGCTCCTCGATCAACGATCGCTGCGAGGACTTCTTGCGCAGGAGCACCTCCTTCCGCAGTGGTGTCGCAATCGCCAGGGGTTCATCGTCCGGTAGTTCATCTTGGGGAGCAGGAGTTGGAGGTGGTTCTCTCGATGGTGGTGGCGCCGTTGGTAAAGGAATGTCCTGCAAACGGATTGACATCTTAACAGTGAGCGATTGGTATCTTATTCGGTGAGATGAGTTTAAAAGTAGATTATTCCATTCGACAGTTAGTCAAAAAATTTTAAATCAAGCACCACTAAGTAGTAGGCAAATGTTACCTTGGTAACAATCAGAGGTAGATCAATCTAATTATTTTCCAAATACGAACCGTTATGTTATTTTTTACAACTCCTCCACTTAAAAATGACTAATTTTTACTGATTTATCGACAAAGGAAAATAATTTGGATTTGCAAACTTTGAGTCACACGTAAAGATCAGCCCGAAACAAGTCAAATGAAAAACATATTCTGTCAAACGTTATAGGTAGATCCGCCTCTGGTTACAACACAGAGCTCCATAACTAAAGGTATTTCTAGTATGAACTCATTCAAAATTACCTTTTCCTCTTCCCGCATGTTGACCGCCTGCCGTACCATCGTTTCCTGGAACGTGCGAGCCATCACCTCGTCCATAATGTTCTGCTCCAGCTGGCTCCTCGGTGGTGGCAGCTTCGGTGGAGTCGGTTCCTCGTCTTGCGACGTATCGTCAGCGTCTGCCTCTGCCTGCTCCAACCGCGCATCACGTGGCGGTAGATCGGGTGGCAACACCGACGATCGGTCATCCTCCGAGCTGGGTGCCTCCGGGACGACATCTTTCCTCAGCGGAATGACATCGTAATCGGACAGCTCGCCCTCAAGCAGTTGCTCCTCCGATCGGCTCGTCATCGGAACGCTAAGTGACGATGGAGTCGGACGCTTCGGTGCTTGGAGATTCGTTTCGTACGAGCTAACACTGTCGCGAACGTCCCGTGTCGGTAGCTCTTGCGGTGGCTCGGCCATTACTGTTGCCGTGGCATCTTGTTTCCTTTTCGCTGCAATCTCTCCCTGCAGCTCCTGTATGTCCCGCTCCAGGCGGATCAGCGTGGCTCGCTCACCCTTCGACAGCTGTTTGTATCCCTTCGATTGCAGTGCCAGCATGTGTAGGATTTTGTGCTGCAGCAGGTCCTTCGGTGTCATACCCTGTAGGCCTTGATCCACAGGTTCAGCCGTTGACGTTTCGCGTGAACTACTGCTGATCTTCACCGCCTCGCTGGAGTCGCGCGGTTTCGACGCCTTCCGCTCGATCGTGGGCCCGGTCGAGCCGGTCGATGGCAAAGGTGGTGCGTCGTCCGTCGTATCCTCTCGGTTGGAGCTAGTGTCGCCTGTGGCAGCGGTGGATGTAAAGTTTAGTCGTTCGTCCAACGATCCCAGCCCGGACTCACGTTCGTTAGACTTGGCCACCGAGGGCACCGTGGTGAGGACTGCCGGTGGAGGTGGTGCCGGTGCCTTCTCGCCCGCGGTCACCCCATAGCCGTTGGCCCGACTTGTTGGCGGTGCGGCGGTCTGATTGAGCTCCTCGTCTATAATCCGTCGCGTCACACGTGTGGCCTGTATGGGCGGTAAAGAAGGGATACATAAAGAGGGTACAATAATGACATACGCCCCAAACTGAACGTCCGCTTCACCTGCATCACTTCCCACCCATAAAAGTGAAACTTGAGAAACACTTCCCTGTGGAATAAAACCGTTTTATTGATAGCACACACCCCGATGGCTGTAACATGTCCACTTCTTATCGTGTTCCTATATGGTTTTTGTTAGATCCACCGGATAGCCCTCTTCACGGGTTGTCTTATAAGTGCATATATACAATCTTATACAGTTCAGCACAGGATCGTAAAGATTTATTGAAGTGCTCATCAAACAAACTATCGCAACGATAATTGATCACAGCGCAGCTACATAACACTCGGAAGATGAATAGATAATACGAAAATAGAACACCAACTCTTATCAACATCGTATGGAATCGTGATGGTTACAGATCCAAAAATAAATCCAGCGAATCATTTTGAAAATATTTAATTTTGTCCCTCCACCCCCTAACCTCATTTCATCAAACATCCAAATAGCTGAAATTACAAACAATTTGTAGCGAAATCGTTTTCTGCCAGCCTAAAAATAGATTTGCCCAATCACTGTTGTACGGCGCAACTGAAGATATGAATTTTGGGGTAAAGACAACGCGAGAGATTAGAAAACGTGCCTTGAAACGTTTTAATAGGTTGATGATGATTGTGACATTTGCTGTTTTAGCATCAGTTATGCTGTTGGGGACGCTTTGAACCGATAAGAAATCACAACTCATTCGAAGGGTTGGCGATGAGTACGATGAGTTGGCAGTGACTTTATACGGTTTAAACCAACCAATTTGAAGTTTTTTTAAGCGATGATGATTACATTTGAGAATTTAACAGAAAACAACATATATTAGAGCGTGAAATTATCAAGAACGAAAAAATAATAACAATCAACTTGATTTTTGTAATATCCCATCACTTGTTGATTCTCTTAAACTGCTTTAAAAATTAAAATGAAATACCACCATACTGGCCATAAGATTTTGTGTCCTATTTGAGCATATTGAATGATTTATTTGTTAAAATTAAATTTACATGCTGGAACACCGTATTCAGACGATTGTTGCATTATTTAAAAGATCTCAATCAATGGAAATTTAACTTTGCTGAAGAACGGAAGTAAAACCGGTCCACCTTCGGTAGCTAGTTTCTAGACAACATTATTCTCCAAAGACAACTAGCATTACACCGTCTTCAAAAAAAAGTTAATTATTGATGATCTTAAACTCTCGGATAAATAATCAAACTATGAATAACTGATGAATGTGTATGAACTTAAACTCTGGATTAGCTTTTCAAGAATGCTCTTTTATCACACCTTCCTTCACCATCAAAGGATGTCCATCTTCCTGGGCAGCACGAAACCACCGGACACAAATTTTACATTCCATGCCGTAATGAACACTTCCCGTAGTAAACAGTCTACTAAACAAGATCCGGGTTACCTTTGCAGTTTCAACGATTTGGAACATTTTGATAGCGGTTTTTACCGCTTTGAGCGAGTTGGTGTTCCTTTCTCCTGCGACACTGATTGCTGCTTGTAACCGGTAGTTGTCGTAGAACATAACCGGGTCGATAACGGAGTAACCAGCGTTTTATCTCGATTCCCCCAAAAAGTAAGTCCCAACATCCGATGCGCCTTTCACGGAATATGGTTCCCGTCAAGTTTGGACGCACGCACGAATGGGAAAGTACACACAGGTGCTGGGGGATGATAAAATACTTGCACTTGTGAAAAGATACTCACCACGATTCCACCGTCCCCTGCGCCGGCCATGGGAAGGTTGAACGAACCATGCTTCCTTCCGAATATCTTCGCAAAGCATGCCATCGTGATTGGTCTGTCATCGGGTCGGGGAGATTTCTAGGATGGACGGGGAACTCCCTGAGCTCCGAGTCGAGATGGAGGAGTTTCGTAAGGTGTAAAGTAAAGAACAACTATGGCCAAAGCACACGTCCGCAACCAATTCACTGTACTTTTCGGCTCGATACTTCGAGAGCATCAAACTGTAACCGCAACCGACGCTTTACTTGGATTATCCTTCAACTTTCGTGTCACCATTGGATGAATTCAGCACTTCTATCTTCTAGCCACGCACCGGCTACGTCATCATAAAAGCACCCTCCGGGCACGTCTCAATCAGATTGATTGTTTTCTTTCAACTCTTTCACTTCAGTTTTCCACTCTGACACTATCCTTGGAACCAAATTCCCGATGGACTAACCTCACGCCGTCCAATCACCCCCGAGGAAGGATAATAAAACTCTTTTATCCCTCCGTTCGGAACACAAGCTTCTTCATGCGGTACACCTTCTTCACCTTCGCTTCAACTGCTGGAACGTCTTATCGATTCTACCCGATAACACACAGGGAACCCGTCGTCTCGCGATAACTGCCAACCGAAGCTCGCCGCCGTTCGAACCGTACTGACCGGCCGAGCTGCCGGCGAGGAAACACACTAGCTAATTATTAAAAACCAATTACTTACCCACACAAACGGACGGGCGACACCAGCGCTTCGGGTTGTGCGATACGTTGATAGGCATCGTCTTCAAGCCGGACGCCTTCTTCCCTCCCGGTGCACCCAAGGGCACCGCAACAAGTGTCTTCTTTCTTCTAAATTTTATCCCCCCCGCCCCAAACTCTTTTCCCTCGCACTCTGGCGATAAACGGTACTGTGGGGTGGGTGATGGTCCGGAACGGTTGTGTGCAACCCAACACCGACGGTGTCCGCAGTGCCACCGCCATGCCTTCGGTGCAAAGATGTCACACTATCTATCGCCTTTCGTTCCTCCCCCTTTGCTCACGCCACCCTTCAGCTTTCCTGCTGCGTAGGGAAGGTGTAATCGTTCAGGTATGTCAGACTGAAACTGAGAAGGCGATCAAGCGAGAAGTTCGAGCTGTTTCGAGCATGTAAAACAGGTGGTTTAAATTTTTAAAACCATTCATTATTGAACGAGCTGCAACTATGAAGTGTGTGAACATGTGTTAAGGATCGTCAACGTCGTATAATGTTCACACAAAATAATCTACCATGTAATTGCTAGCTCAAAATTTTCCAAACATTCTACTTTTCTTAGTTTGTGGGCTCTGTTATCAAGTATAGGATCAGTTAAGGCAATTTTGAGATTCAAATTATTTAAGAAAAAAGTAAAACAGCCAAAATAGTGATCTACAGTAGAAACTATACAGAGTATCACATACATTTTAATTCTAATTTTTGTTTGCTCCAAAAACAACAAATCTAACTTAAACACAAATGGTAAATAGAATCAATTACTTTTGTAACTCACTAACTATCATCACAAGAATCAGTAAGGTGGTCTAACTAAAAACAATGTGCTCCTCAAAAACAAGACCAAGACAATTCGACACATGTTCAGTTCTGCCCCAAAAATGTGTGTCTTGAAAATTGGGTGACAATTGGAATGCCATAACAGCATATCCCAAGAAGCCCAACACTCGCCTGGCGGTTGAGCAACGGCAGCCATAATGTGTGGGACAGTAGTTTACAGGTGTTGTCGATACCATCCCTCGCACCCTCGCGTGTCGTCTGTTGCCCTTGTATCTTTGTCTTACATCGAGCGCCCGCAGGGTGGTGCAATCTTCCGGGAGTTCCCCCTTCGGAACCGCGACATCTAACCTACATACATCGACGAGAAGACGTGAAGCCGCGGCCACCGCCTCTTATCAAGTGCCCACAACGGCACAAACGATAACGCCATGAATCGAACCAGCGCTTATCGAACGCGACGACGATGCGACACGCCGACAACAACAACGACCGCGGCCTGGACTGCTTGTAAACAATCGTTTGGTTTTAAAGAAATTAAATTCGTATCGTTGCGCCGCCGCCGTTTGCCCGGGCTGTTGGTGGTGGTCCCTGTCCCCCGGGTTTGTTGGCCCACACGGTTTCCAAACACCGACACACTGGCCCACCGCGGTCACCACCAACACCAGTAGTAAACTGGCGATAGGTTGTGAGACACTTCTTTTCGGAGCGCAGCTCGGCGGAACAAAACAACCACACCGAAACGGAGATCTTATGCGATAAGATCCCTTTCGATAACATTCCTTCGGTGACGTCATTCTGGATGGTCAACGCACGGTGGCACCAATGGACGGTGGCCGTTTCTAGCAACAGAAACCACTCACGAAGCACGATGGGCAAAGGAAATCAAGGCCTCCCCACACGGTGATGGCCTTTGGCCCAGAAGCACGCTGCCCGACTGCATCGGGTGCATCGGATAAAAGTGCCCGGAGGAAACTGGCCGGGATAAGCAGAGCTAGAGCTCAACGGGACGGTTTATCGATTCCGTTATATGCACCCCGCGGACAGGGAAACAATGGCGCGGAAAACCACTCCAACGAATACCTACTTGAGATAGATTAAGTGATTGGTCCGTTGCACAGTGGAGTGGAGCAAGTAGGGTTAGGATGGAGGTGGGTTGCAGGGATTATCCCATTCCAGCACGCGATCGTTCGACAAGCCTTTCCTTTGTTCCACCGTGGACGGCTCGCGCGTAACATTGTTTCTTAGGAAAGTACTCGAATAGCTCGCGATATATAAGTCGTTGGGGTTAGTTCTGATAGTATTAAACGGGTTTCAAAATAAGATTCAATTTATACACAGTCATAAACAAGTACACAGCCCACGCTAACTTGTGATTTTCGATGTTAATGGCTTGATTAATGATGTTACATTACCAGCAACATTGGCAAGCCGTGAAAATTACTCCTTTTGACAACTCAAAGTTGCTATTGGCAACGACTGTGTTGGCATTCACCTGAAGATTCTATAAGCCAATGCGACCGAAAAACAGCTTTGTGCCAACGAATTTCCTATGTAAAGTGATGTAATTTTAGCTTTAATGTTCATGGACAGCAGAACTGGAAATCAAATCGTTGGGAAACAACAACTAAAGAAAACCTAAAAATTATTTCAAAACAGGATTATGTATTATAAAATTTAGTATTCAATAGTATAGAAAGTAGAAACTATGTCTTGTTTTACAAAAATATTGATTATTCACGAATTGTAGATAGCCTTCCCATTATCATCATCATACATTCTCAACTTTGTGGTAGTGTAAGAGCACTTAGAGTGGTGCTAGTACCAATAGTGGTTGTAATGTACTTACTCTAGCACAAAATAAATACAATGGAAGTATTTGTTGTTCTATGAAATGTTCTTCGATTTTTCGCAGAGTGTTTAGAAGATAAACCTTCTCATTCCGTAATAAATTAAGGCTCCAAAATTAATATTTTGTGCAACAGGCGGCCGGATTTCTTAAGAATTTATAAGGTATGCCATGATTTCCTTAAGGCTATAAATTAATGCAAAATAAATTGGTTTGTGAGAGGTTTATGAGGCCAATGCAGTTGTCTATGACCAAGAAAATGCATTGGTTTATGAGTAATTTTGCCATTCTTTTTGAAAAACGCTACAAAAATAAGTCACAGTCAAAATATATTCAGTCATTTCCAAGTACTATCTCCACTATAAGAACGCGATACCACAACAATAGGAACCATACCACCATTACAGGAATAAGCAACTAGGAAGGAAAAAAAAGGAAAATATATATCTTTCCGAAGAAAAGCCGTGTTTCGATCGTAATTGGTATAAATAAGTAAAATATTGTGTTCTAAACACTCATAAATTACATCATATTGTTAGTTACACGACTAACTGCACAACTGTTGGTACCGTTACCGTAGTTCGTTTATTGGTTTTGCAGTTCCTTTTCATCGTTCCCTTTAAACTCGTTAAATCCGTCACCCGAATGTTGTGATAACGGCCGCCCTAAGGGGCAACATTTCGCGATACACAGGTTCAACTTGTTGCAACTTTTGCACGTGCCGCTCGCATCGCTTATCGACCATCGGAGTCACCGCGGTTTCGATCGTAAAGCAGCGTCCCTTATCTAACTCGCAAACTCCCAATCAGCCCCCCTTCCTGTAGCTACACCAACGGTGTTATCGGGAAATCATCTAGCAATCACATCAAATCCACTGCGGATGGATCTGTCACGCCTCAGCCGTTGGGCAGAGATATGGTTTGCATTGCTGGCGTTATCGTGTTTCGGAATGCGGGCAAAACAGGGGGGAGGGTGAAGGCTTAATTATGATGAGCATCGCGTGCTCGTGTGTAACGAATGACTTAATGAGCCTAATGAGTCCGGCGAGAAGTGGGGCGTCAACATCCTAGTGGTTGATTTGATTAGATTTTCCGCAGGCTTTAGGACCGAGCCTATTATTGCATTGGAATAATTGTATCCTCATTGTATCATATTGTTTTATACTTTTCTTATAAATGATTAGATTATGTAAAGAAAGTGAATTAATATAAAAGGGCGATACAATACTTTCACTTTTCTTATTTTATCAAGCCATTTGAAGTAAACCCATAACCATAATTATAAATAGTTTGCGGAAATTGTTTAAGCATATGACTCATGGTTTTCATCCTCAAATATGATAGGAATGCGTAAAAACTTCCAACACATCAACGAAATCCACAATAAAGATAGTCACATAAAAATTACTTCTTTTAAAACAAGTATTCATCGTTATCTTGCACTGTCTTCCATCCTTCCGGATGTTTTTACTCCATCGTACTAACTTCTGAACTCAAAGCACTCGACTGGCGGAAAAAGTTGCATCAACTACGAGTTGTTTTCATCAAATCAATGTCGTTATTTGGCCAGGCAAAAGCGCAAAACCTGTAATCTGTGGTCGAACATAAAAATAAAAACCCAACTCCAGCCAACTGGTCCCGATCGACTCACAGATCTCTCACGGCTACCAAAACTGACCGGGATGCTTTTTCCACACAGTTTTCCCCTCTTTCCATAACTCTTTCCGCATCTCGCAGCAGTGAAACATAACGATCTGCTTTGGTCGTTCCAATCGTCGTTTCTGCTGCACGCTGCACTATTCCGTCGCTCAAGTCTGCGGGTCGTAAATCAGAATGCAATTTATAAAAGATGACCTAATACGATACGGTTCCGGACTTTTTTCCTCTCTTTTGCCGTTCCTTTCTTGATAACTCAGTCCGTTGGGTGTGCATAAAAATCCCTCGGTTAGTGGTGTATGTTATGGCACTTGTAGTAGATCATAAACCAGTTTCGATGGGGTGCAAAAAATAGCTCACTCTTTCACCGTTGCGACTTGCCGGTCGCTATCATAATCATAATCGTAATAATGATAGTAATGGTAACGGTAATTCTTCCAGAACTTATTGCAGGCTTGTGTTTTACTACTCCTCAGAGAATGCCATATAGACAATCTGAACTTATAAAATAAAACGCAATTCAAACAGATGGAAAAGGCATCTTTTTAAGAGTAGAACCGAATCAATACTGTGTTTAAACTCGAATAGATAAACGTCAGAATGTCTTGATTAAAAATACAGAAAACCAGAAAACAATTTGATGTTAGCAAACAAAACATAATTGTCATGTGGTTTGAACAATCGCAGTAAAACTAACATGTTCCGTAACTTCTTCCTTCCGCCATCAATGTTTGACTGCATTTCTAAAGAGCATCCTCATCCGAGCGGCAAAAACTCGCAACTTGTCATTAGTGCATACTTAATGAACACCCGCATAATGTTTCCGTTGCACGAAAACAAAAACAGCCCGTCAAATGAACAACCCTGTGGTTGTCCCTTGGCTCGGGAAAGTGTGCGAAAGTTGGACGCCAGTTTTACACGCGGCATCCGGGGGAATCATTATTTCTGTGCAGCGTTCCAAAAACAGCGTTGGTACATTAACAACGGAAAATCTCGGGTTTTGAATAGGGGCTGTTGTATCAGGTAGGGAACAAAATGCCGAGTTACGACACAGGTGAATGAAAAATTTATTTCAATGTATAAAAAGTATAAAAGGACAGTTAATCTGATAATTTTGAACAAGATTTTAATGTGATAAATAAAAAATGTGTATTTATTCGCATCTCTGGTCAAGTATAAACATTTCTTGTGTTTTACAGCACAGTAAAATTCGTTGACAACCCACAGTAAAATTTGAATAAATCCAAATAACCGACAAAGAACCATCGAGAACCTTGTTGGAATTTAAACTGTTTAGTCAAGGACTCAATGCCGTAATCGCTCCCTAGGAAGTTTGATTTTGACACACGTCTGCGGCTTAATGCGTATTGAACCATTTTCACGCTGCATAAACTCCGTGACCGAGAAGCTGCACAGAATGAACGACACTATCAGAGCCCCCCTTTTGCTGCATGATTATCGAGCGCATATTTTATGCTGCCCCGACCGAGCCCTTGCGCCCCATGGCACGCCAAAGTAACCGGAACTGGCGAACGCCGGATATTCTCCGAGCTCCAAGTGGTGTGCCTCCCGTGCGAAGGCCATTGGATTCCGGGACGAAATCCGTAGTGCCATTTGCCTGCCATTCACGGCCGGGTTTTGTCGATTCGGCCAAGGCCACGAATGGGCCACGATTTCCCTAGTAAAGCGACCGCTTGTCCTATTCCTCCTTGGGCTCCTTCAGCCGAGCGGCACTGTTTGGGTATTCGTTTCTTTTTTCTTTCCCTCCTCCCCTTCTCCTATGCGACACGGTTCGCTCCCCACCCGCGGACGAGCAGTACCGTTGGCCAGCCACACCAAAAAGCACCAGGGGAGGCACAGGTTCATGCGGAGCATGGAAATTGTGTCATTACCATGCATAAATATGATTACGAAAGCCACGGGCCGGATGAGGCGCAAATCGTCACTAAGACAAAAGCGCCGCAGCGGGAGAAGCGCCTTCGCCCCGCCAAACGACCGCCGCCGATCAAATGGATGAAAATTCTGCGGAAAATCTGTTCGCAAGAATGTTGCAAAACTGCGACCGGCTCTTTTGCGAGAGGATCAAACCAGCGAAGGGTGTCCGATGCAAATAGATGAGTTTGGCATGGGTTACTTTTAAAGTTGTTGTGTTGACTTGCCACGAACGTTTTGTTATCTAAATAGTTGTGGTTTTAATTCAGTTCATAACATATTGGGCCAAAAACCAATCCTGATTTTCAGTTGCAATTGCCTTTAGCTAAATTATTTAATTCAGTTCATAGTATATTTGACACAAAATATAATTTACCACAAAAATCAATTCAAATGAATATGTGATTTTGAAGAAAATAGAACTGAAAAACGCTACACAAAACTAAGAATGAAAAAAGCAAAGTCATTAAAAGTTTTATTTGTGAAAACAGTTTGCGGACTAAAGTGTGCAGTTTACAGAAAGTCGTCTCTGAGATAAAAACCACATAAAGACAACCAGAATAAAGGAATGTTGGGTGCAAAAAACTTGTACCAAATAAAACGAGCTACCAGCTGGTTCCGTTTAACAATTCGACAAGGAAAAAAACAAACGAAAACAGCCATCTTCCAATCCTTACAATTCACTGCCAGTTCATGGGCGCTTCATAATGCATAGAACCTGCCGAAGCCCCATGAAAGTAATCTGTAATCTGTGCAACAATCTCATCTTCAACCCTTAACCAACCAGACGAGTTGCTACCTTGCGCCGCACGCCATCTCCCCTTGTTGCACCCGGAAAACTTCCAACGGAAGCGGGATAAAACAAAAAAAAAGCATCTCCACCTCGCGAAACGGTCCTCATATGGTTTGACGGTACTTGAATTGAATATTTTATTAAGTGCATCGTGCAGCAAACGGAAAACGGCATCCGTACGGCGATCAACATTTCCGGCCCGACCTGCGCACATGGTGGTTTTTCCGAAAGTGGAACGTTTGCATCTTCCGTGCGTGCTCCGCGAGAACGGCTGCGGCGAGATTTCCCTGCTGCTGGTTACTTGATATATTTTACTTGAAGTGCAGCGAATCATCTTTGCTTCCTTTAGCTCGTTAGCCATCGACTTTTACTAAATCGAATAAAAATTCTTGCAAAGGTATGGTCTTCGTTGCAGAAGCAATTGCAACGTAGATTTATCGATTCGAACTAACCGATGCAATATGCAATTACATTCACGATTATCTTTATTTCAAATGTGGTGAAGATATCTTTTACCATCGATGCCATCGTTGTTTCGTGGGAAGTACATATTTATGGACATATGATGTATTATTTAAGTAGCAAAATTAATGGTAGATATGATCAAACCATCTTACCCTTACCCAACCATCAAATTCGACAAGCGCCGATTTTCAACGTTGAATCTTTTTTGGGATTGTTCTGCTGAATGTCTGCTGCAATGTATATAACATCTTCCTACTATCTAAAATTCGACAAAAAACAGAACATTGATTAATCATTCAAGCCGTTTTACTGTAATTTTATATTGTGTTTAATGCGATTTTTCATGAATAATAATTTTGCATTCGTAATAATTATAATAATAATAAATTTGTATCGAAAACTTTATACAAAATTAATAGAGATGTGAGGCGTGAATCCTTCGTAAATTTAAACTTGCTCAATTATACAATTATTTTTTAATATTCTTACTTAAGCTTAAATTTTCAAGCTCTTTTTTGCAGAGAATTAAGGCAGATTTAAGGTTTACGTTATACGTACGGTATCGTGCAGGTTATTGGGCAGTGTAATACAAAATTAAAATAATTTAAATTATGTAGATACTGGCCACTCGGTTGTTTCTCAATGGTAAATTCTAATTGTTATCATACAAAAGAGAAAATTTCCGGTTTGAATAAAAAATAGGTCGTTGAGTTTTTATTACAACAGTGTTGTTGAAGTATTTATATTTGTCGATCCATTTACACAACATCGCACAACATCTTTTCGATGTTCCCTCCCTAAACAAGGCTCGCCCTTGTCGAAGCATCGGATATAAGAGCATTAATTATTCCTTTGGCTCTAGAACCAAGGAGGTTCGTTGACATCTGCATCCTTCTTCCGGTTGTGTTCGGCTATCGCCATCCCATTTTTCACCCATCATCCTCCAATATCGAGTGCTGCTGGTGATCGTTTGCCTTCAGCATCGCACCGAACTTGCTGCCCGCCGTCCCGGCCAGCTGCCGCGGACATCCGTCCTCCACGATGCGGCCCTGCTCGAGCACCAGCACCCGATCGTAGTCGAACAGCGAGTGAAGCCGATGCTATGCCGGGAAGAGGGAACCGTGGCACAAAACATTAATTGCAATTAAATCCAAAATACACCCACCCACCCTTTCCGACAACGATCAGGTACACTTTCCCTCCCTCACTCCCTTACCGCTATCGTGATGACCGTCCGGCCCTTGAACGCTTTCTTGGCCGCCTGGAGCACCAGCTTTTCCGTGTCGGTGTCGAGCGACGAGGTGGCTTCGTCCAGCACCAGGCACACCGAGCCACGGAGGATGGCCCGTGCAAGGCAGAACAGTTGCCGCTGGCCGCTGCTGAAGTAGTGCTTGTCGTCGGATATTTTTGTGTCTGTGGAGTCGTGGGTGGAAAATAAGATACAAAGGAAGCAATCGGGGGGTTAGGTTCATGTTGAACAGATTGGATTAATTGCGCTCTGTTGAGGGTTAAAGTTGGCAAACGCTGGTCGGGCAACGTGTTTCTTGAACGCTTGTGACGACTTGCTCATAATTTTCACAAGCAATTTAATTCGATTAAAATAAGGTTGTAGCTAAATAAATGATAACTTGGAGAAATCAGATTCAATATTGATATTTCCAGTTGGACCGCAGCCATACCTAAACCGTTTGGCAACGCGTGTACAATGCTCTTCAGCTGCGCCAGCTCTAAACAGTTCCACAGCTCCAGGTCGGAAAAGTGGCCCCGGGGGTCCAGATTTTCCCGCACGCTGCCCCCGAACAGCATCACCTCCTGCGGGATGATTGAGAGCCGCGAGCGCAACTCGTCCGTGTGCAGTCCGGCAATGTCAACGTCATCGATCAGAATGCGACCCCCGGTCACCTCCAGCGCTCCGAACAGCGCCAGCGCAAGGGACGATTTTCCACTGCCGGTGCGTCCACAAATACCGAGCTGCAAAGGGAAAACAATCGGAACAAATGAAAAACATTAGAACACTCGATCCAACCCGCTGGCAAACAGTCCACTCCGGGGACGCAACTGACAACTGACACACGTCAGCGAACAAGTGCAAGGATTGGGTGATGGAAACCATGGCAACGCCGTGGAAAAACGGTGGTAGCACTCGTTCAGTCCAATCGTTCAATCGTTAGTGTGAACTGGTGGAAAAGTAGTTTTTAATTTCGTAATTTGTCATTCGGAACATTTTATTTATTTTGACAAGTGCACAGGAACATCTAACGACGGTCGACGGTGTCTGAAAAAGAAGCTGTTAACCGGAACGGACTAATTCCTAGTCATCAATTTCGCACCCGATTCTACGAAACATTTCCACCCCGCGCTCGGTACCCATCGTTCCAGTTACCAATTCAACCCACCCTTTTCCCGACCCCGACGGTATGTTTCGAAAGCGAACACCAACGAGAGCCTGGTAAGGTGAACTATCGCAGGAAAGCCATTTATTTACAATTTCTCGTTTCAGCATCGCTTTCCCAGTTGGTCCTCGGACCATCCTTGAAGCTACTCCGTCCCTATCGGCGAGGGGTTCTGGGTTCGATCGGTGAATCACTCTTCAACCTTTTGCCCGGATGTGCTCTAACTGGAGCTTCTTAGTAAATATTCCATCCCGGGTATTCCCCTAGACCACTCGCCCACCGATGTAAGCGGAGATCCCCCGTTTCCGTTCCCGGGTTCCACCCGAAGAGTCCATTAGTTGGCGATGTTGCCACCCGGGCATGGAAACTATCGCGAGAGCATGGAAGTTATCGGAACCATTCCGGTGCCGGAACCGACTGTCCCATGGCTGGGCAGTGTAAAAGTAGTCATTTAAATAATTAATTGTACGGCGTTGTCGAGGGTGTGGATGTGCACGGGTAAAACAAGCACAGGCTATCCTCTTTACGCATTCCCTGTCTGCTCTGCGAAAACCTGGTGAACAGAGCCTTGGCCATCGGACGCTTCTGAAACCTCTTGGAAACAACCTCCCCGATTTGCAGAAGCATCCAATAGCAATGGAAACCACCATCGGTAAGAAACGGGTGTGGGTGCAACAAGAGATACGAGAGCGTGTTTTGTTTTGTGCCATTTGGTGTTGTTCTGTGCAAACCCGACTTTCACTTACCCGCTGGCCCGCCGGGATGGTTAAATTCAAATTTGCGATTATGTTCTCCTTTTGATTCTCGTACCGTAACGATACGTTCTCGAACACGATGTCGCCTTTCAGTGGCCAGGATATCGGGACGCTTTTATCTGGCGGACGAGGGAGAGAGAAAGAGAGAGAGAGAGAGAAAGAGTAAAAAGTGATGAATTGTTTAATGGACGGAAGACGGTTCAGTTTTCCCGAACAAAATCGAATGCTGAATAGTTAGATCATTTCCTCCAACTCTGTCACCGTGGAGGTACGCTACCTGCTACCTTTGACATGAAATGAAACCTTTTCCAATGCAACCGGTCTCCCGGAGCGCTTCGATCGGAAAGGGTACTAATTCTTCTGGTGCACTTTTCGCTCGGCGCTTGGCACGACAAACTCTCCGGCATCTGCGCGCATTACGCATGCAGAATGTAATCGATATGATTTTCCATCATCTATTCCTCCTTCATAATACTCCAACGGACGGAAGAGGAAATATATTCCCGACGAAAGGACGATGGATAATTCAGGAAGTCCCTTCATGGCGGAAACAAAAGGGAAAATATCACTACCAGTAGCACTGACACTGTCCCCGCCGGGGTTGGAATGGTTCATCAAAGATTAAGAAGTTGCGTTCGCTGCTAAACCCGATGCCGGGAAGCTACTGACTCCCGGATGAAACCCCGTTCGGGGCACAAACATCGATCGGTTCGGGAATGATAGTTCCGCCGGGCAGGGCGAACGCGAGACTTACAGGAACAAGACTGGGCTCCACCCGGCCCCACCGAGGTGCCCCTGGAGAATGGTCGGTGCCTGCGCGGGAAGTCATCAGCCGCTCGCAACCGTCCCGGCCCGCGTCGCTCGTCCGTCTCAATGAACGACTGGATCCGCTCGACCGCACCGCCATACATTTCCATCTCGGCGAACAGCTTCACCACCCAGTTCAGGTAGATCGGCACCAGCATGGCGTAGTTGATGGCCAGCCCGATCAGCGACGAGCTGGTCGAGTGTGGGCGCAGGCTGGCCGTTATCAGCGCCGTCAGGATCGCCACGAACACGATGGCCGCCCCGAGGTAGTCCAGCGCGATGCCCAGCCAGCGGTTGCTACAGTTGAGCGCTATCTGCGCCACGTTGTTCGCCTCCATGCGGCGGAACAGGACCTCCATGAAGCGTGCCTCCTGCCCGAACGCCCGGATCGTCGTCACGCCCTCGATGGTCTCGGAGAAGTGCGCCAGGATGGGCGAGTAGGTGATGCTCTCGATGCGCTGCAGCTCCCTGTCGAGCGGAAAAGAAGAGGGAGGGAAATCAAAAATGGAAAAGAAACCTCCCTCCGACCGATGTTCGCCAAGATCGTGATGATAGCCGGTCGGTCCAACCACTCCGGATTCCCGGAGTGCACCGGAAGTGAAAGATTCTTTCAATTATCTTCTCCGCTGCAAACTTTCCCCCCGTTTGTTCGACCTCGCTCTCTTCCATTCGGTGCTCATCTTTAATGCACTCACCGGAAATGGTGTTCGAATACAAGGATAGAGGAGGTAAGGGGGTTGTTTCCGATGCTTTCAGTTTCCCCCCACGTCCAGTGTACTTAGGAACTCGTTTCTTTTCGAATGTACAGCAAGGTAACCGATACTTTTCATTCATCACCACCCGGTGATGTTCGGCGAACCCAATTAGCCGCTACTTCAAAGTTAATGTCCAGCTTGTTAGAAAAATGTATTCGTGTTGTTTTTCCTCCCTCAATCTAAGGCAGTTCAGCCAACTTCAACGTGGCTCCAAACTGCACAAGTTTTACATCCGTTGCGCAAAAGGCCTGTGCGAAGGTTAATATTTTAGAAAAATCCAACAAAAGTAATCTAACTTGATCCGATTGCCAAGTCCAACCCAAAACCGGACACGTGTTTCTCGCAACGGAAGTGGGAAAGGCGTCCGACAGGCAAAACTTACCAACTCGACTCTTTCCCAGACCTACGGGAAGCTTTCAGGCTAACGAGACCCATGTCAATTCCTGTCCTGTGTGAAGTCCGTCCGAACCACACACACACATATATATATCGGGTGCTGCTGACGCTGGACAACCGATGAACACGTGTTCCGGGCGGTCCGACGAAAAACCCAACCTGCCATAGATCATGGCTCCGTACCGTGTGGCCGGTGGCCTAACGATACCACTTATGTGTCATCCCCGTGTTCGCCCCCTTTGTCGGGGCGATGAAAGTGCACATACAAAGATAATCTCATCGGAAACAGAAGCCGCATGCACTTTTTCCCGACTCCGTGTTTTGTTCTTCCTCCTCCACCGGGACCATGGCAACTCGGCGTTAGCTTTCCATTTCGTTACAAAGGCAGTCACCGGGGCGTATCGAGTGTTCGCACGTCATTCCGGGAAGAACTCTACCCCAGAGTAGTTCCTGTCGAGGGAGAAAAACTTTCACCCGGTATCCTATGCCTCTTGACTTCTGCCAAGAAGATCTCGACACCACCGAAATTCGCCCAAGGCAGACATTCTTTGATGGAACCAATTCCAAACCCCATGCCGAGAATTGTAATAACTCCGAAAGGAAAATACTGTGACCCCGGAGCGAGGACTAAGGCTATAACTAACGTTATCTTTTACAATTTGCCGCAATCAAAATGGAAGTAACGCATACGATGAACATATCGCCATAGAATGGTAAGCCTAAGAACTCGAAAACTTGCACGGCCTGTCGCACCAAGGTCCCGGGAAACCAAACCCAAACCGATTCCCCTGCTGTCAATTAAAGGCTCAGCCACTTCCCGCAAACCCGGAAGTTGTAATCAATTGCAATGAAAGTTAAATAACTTTTGATGCACCACATTTGTATTTCGCGCCCTTCCAAGGTTCGTTCTTGGGTGCGAGAGCACTCTCTACGCAAATTATAAATCAACTACTCTCGGTTGTCATCCCCCATGGGAGCACGATGCAGCATCGCAATCTTTCACCCATCCCTTGTGGATCAAAGAACGTCCTCCGAGGTTTAGATCTGGGCCACCCGGACTTAGATATTAGACGAAGTCGGCACCTTTGGTGCTACTGCCGTATTTCGCCAACGTGGTCCGCAAACTTCTGGTCCGTACGGGACGGGTAGGAAAGTTTCGACACAAAGTTTTGATACACCCGGAAGCTGCTCGAGGTGGGTTGAAGTTTGTACACGCTCGTCTGTTCCACCCGCTTCCTCGCTTCTCCTTCCTTAGCATCGGCAACAAAGGACGATAAAACATTCGTCTCCGAAGGTCCCACTTTCCGCTGGGTGAAGAAGTCTCCCAAGAATGGAATCAACCGTCCTTGCAAGTGCACTCGTTTGTGCATGTGCAAGAAGTGCATGGGTAGTATCATACGTGCAGTAAGTAAATGTTTCACATACGATAAATTGGTTGTCAACGGATGAGAAACTTCATTGTACCAGAGCCAGTCTGTGTCTAATTCAGCTGACAAAGGGAAAACTACAACCCGAACAAGCAAAGGGGATCATAAAACTTGGACTTTTTGCTGTTTTTTCGTTAAAACCCTGTATTGGTTTTGTTTTCGTTGATTTTCCACCAATGAAATGACAAAGTTGAAATAATTAATTAATTAAAATATTACTACAACTATTTTAATAGATAAGACACCACTAGATTTTCGCATTGACTTCAATTAGTCTAATACACGCGGATGTTTTGAAAACGCTTTTGAAATAAAAAAAAAGGAAGGAACAACATTAAAATGAACATATGGCTTATAAAGATTGCCAAAAAAATTTAGGAATAAATAGTAAAACAAATCGAATCGTTTTAGACGATGCGAATAAAATGATGAATAAATAAAACAAAATAAATGACATTAAAATGATCTTTCCTCAATATTTTAAACTTCATAATAAGTTACTTTATTAATTTAGATCTTCGCTAACTGCTGCTGGAAATCCACTATCCAACGTTATCGATGTTTGTTTATACAAAAATGTGTAACTACTAGTGGTCCAAGAGTTCTATAGAAGATCTTAAAATGATGCAATCAATTGGAGCTTTCCATATTCCCAACTAAATCCCGCTCAAACGGGTTTCATCTTAAAATTCTCGTAATCCCAAAGAACTCGGCTTACCTGGACGAGGCACGGTAGAATTTTTGCACCACGTAGTAAATGCCACAAATTGGTATTGTTAACAGGATGAAATACGGCGTTACGACACTGTTTATGAGTACGGCGCACAAGCACAGCAGGATGAATTGTAGCAGCTTTTGACTTGTTGCAGCGATTTTCTGTGAAAAGGGGGGAGAAAAGTAGAAGAGCAGAGAGAGTTTGAGAGGGGGTAAGGGAGGAGGGCTTGTACTGGCGATTAGGAGAGTTAGGGGTGATCCCGCATCGGTATGGGATCCCGTTTTGAGGATCACAGGAATCGAGAAGGACACCCCCCTTTACCAACCGGACGCTGATTTATGGATCAATTTGCATTTCCCTGAACCTGGTACGGAAAATTGCCAGTCCGGGTATTTGGCAGCTAGCACAGAAGACGGAACCGATTTTCACATGGTACCTCCCCACAAAGCGTCTCACCTTATCGACGACGGCGATGTCGACGCTGAGCCGATTCATGATCCGCCCCAGGGGCACGGATTGGAAGAAATGGATGGAATTCTGCAGCACCGATGCAATCAGCTCCCGATGCAGCCGCCTCCGGGCGTTGCTGCCCGCCCGCTGCCCGGCCGGGACGGAGATGGCGGCCAGCACGATGCATACGGCCGACAGTGTGACGTAGATGTGGAAGTGCTGCTCGATCTGGAACGGGAAAAAACGGGCCCAACGGAAAAGAACTATTCATTATCCGGGTGCTCCGGACCCCGGACCAACGCAGGACACCCCGTTCGATGGTCACCCCGCCCCCCGTAATGGCTTCGGTATGCAAATGAGTGGCCAAATTTGTGGCACCATCGAAAGGAAACGTCCCGGGTGCGCCAAGACCGATCCATCCATCGCGGAGAGGAGAGAAAACCTCTCGCCTCGAGCGTTCACCGGGTTATTACATCGAACGGTTCCTGGACGTTGGCGCGGGCTCGGACGAGCCGGGCCGTTGCCACCGTGGCCGACGTCTGATCCGTCCACTCCTGCAGCCAAAAGTCGGTGTACACCTTGAGGGCCTGCTGGGCGAGGGCGCTGAGGAAGAAGATGGCCACCATCTTGGGCCCGCACGATTTCAGATACAGCCAGTACAGGCGGGTTGGAATGCGGCCATATTTGCGCTCGTCGTCGTACAGCAGCCGATTCGACACTTCGCCCTCGCCGTCTGCGAATGGAAATTGGCCGGAAGAGGTCAGCGAAAAAAACACACAGAGGTGACAGATTTAAGGTTATTGATCTGAAGAGCACTGGAATGGCGACGGATTTGTGGTAAACTTACAACTTATGTAATTTTTTGTAATTGTAAAACAGAGCCTTTTATAGCCTCCATCACTTACACGTTAATCTCAGTTCTAATGTGATTTTTGAGTTCTTGGGGTTTCCTTATAATTATTGCTATTTTAATACATCGGCACTTGTTCCACAAGACTAACTGCCGTTTTACTTCACTTAAATGTTAAACTTGAATGCAGGTTACTGTAGTATCCCTTTAGTTTTTAAACGGCTCACGTAAGCTACAAGAACTATGTAAACAAAAAAGTTCTTCTTTGTACTGTGGTTGTTATCTCGGAAAATAACGGAACAGTTGTTTTTAGTAGATGGTTCGAATTTCACCAAATTTCAATCAAACTACATCGATAATAATAGCCTACTCTCTACTCATAACCTCCTCTCTAAAAGTCTTGCCTGCAACTGCCCTATTTCCTTTCTAACGTTTTCCATGTTATTTTACTAAGCCTTCTTTGATAATATGTTTATATTCTTTTCTAGCAGCGCTAGTACTGGTGATCGCAAATAACTAAATGTAACAATTACACTTATCCTGTAAGAGAAGTAGTTCTTACGTAAAGGCAAACTATGCATTACTCAATTTGATGAAATCCTTTTCCGGTTTTCGATCTAGAACAGCGTCGCTTAAAAGCAACCAAACTCATGCACTTACTTCAAACTGTAGACTTTTTGACAATGGAATTACTGGTAGCTGATTTTTTTTTTTCTTCACAAATACTCCGCATGAGTACACTTCCTTTCCCGTTGGCTCAGCTAAAAATTTCGGAAGCAGACATTTTGCGTTCAAAATGTCCACCATTGCAGCTGCATCCTAGCCCGACACTTGGTGACGTTCCAATTTATGATGCAATCGCATCTATGCGCCAGCCGCCATCGTGATCGTCATCGTCTGCGACCCAAAATGTGCCCGTTTCCCCTTCCTGCTCCCACTCCTTCAAAGCCTCGCTGCCGGAAGTGGCGCAACGAGAGCAAACGCGGAACCGTAAAACATAATGTACCATTATGCTAAAGCGCCCTGTCGTCGGCATTGGCAGTCGTGATGGTCCAAATCGCGGCCGACATTCCAGCAAATGGGAATGTTTTACTTTTATTCCCCCCTCCCGTGCGGAGAGAATCGGGTGTTTTTTTTTGTAATTTTTTTTCTATCCTACAATTTTTCCAGACGGAATCCAGAGCTTGGCTAGTGGTATGTCAAAATCCGATTATTGAGCGTCAGATTTACGTTCCAGCGAACGGCGCGAGCAGACGCAGCTAATCTCGCCTTCGCCGCACGGAACGGAAATCAACTTCAAGATCGAAGAGGAATGAAAAACTACACTCATACACACACACACACCCACACCCGGTGGAAGTGCATCGTGGTCGCGTGGATCCACACTCTCGTGCCAGTTTAAACAGCTTCCGGAATGCATAATCGATAAAATCCTTGCTGCCAAGTGGTTGCCACCATCCGGCAGTCGGCTTCCTCGAGCGCTCGACCCAGTGGATACGCCCTTCACTTCAAGTGGATTTGCTTCTCGGCACCCGGGGAAAATCGAGTGCATGCCAACATGAGTGAGGTTAACGGAGGGTCGAAAAAAAAGCCCAACCCCACACTCGGCGGAAATGTTCGTTCGCCGTACAGTTCATCGTGCGGGCGAAAAGCTGTCAATAGGGTAAATTGGTTGAGAAATTAGAGCCCGCGTCGCCGGAACTTTTGGCTTCGGCCAACAATGTGGCTTTGTGAGAAAGGAATTACGACGAGTGCGTTGCTTCCGGATTCCGATCGATAAGTGGACTTATTCACCGATCGTCGGTTTTCTCCGGGCTAGAAACATCCTTTCGCAAAAAAAGGGCTTTTAAAAATGTTCAATGTTCCTTCTTGAAGTACGACATCTCATTTCAAATTATTATATTGATATTATTAATGTACACATATTGTACAAGCACACTTTTCCGTTTAATTTCGATTTGACTATTAATATTCTGAATAAACGGTATTTGTTTTTCTTTGATTGGCACTTTCATAAACCTGCGTTAACAAAAAAATTAAGGCAATCAGACTCTCTCGGTCGATTTAGTATGGAATGAATCCATGCCTTGGTTATTTTCATTAGTTTCACTAAAAAAAGAAATAGACTGATGTAGTTTATTTAAAATAAGTATTCAAAAAGGGATGTGAACGTTGAAAATATTTCTATTTTAGTATATCAACTAGACTGGACTTCTTGTTCAAGATCATCGGTTTACAGTTTCAATTGACAGTTAATATTTCGTACGACAAAAAATCATCTTGTAATAAGATTAATTCATATCATCTCTACTTACCCACGGATGATTCCTCGGTGTCCTGGCTGTGCCGTGAAATCGTCGACAGGAGGCGTCTTATCGAACGGTGTCGTTCCTTCGGAATGCTCCTGCAGCGGAAATTAATTTGTATCCCACGCACAAACAAAGGAAAGAAGATAAAAATCAGCACAACATGGAAAAATCCTTCACCAGTGTCAATGGGCGGAAGAAAAGCCGAGAAAAGGTTACAAACTTTAGCGAACTGGTCTTCCGGGTGCAGGAGCCCCGCGTCGCGTTCCGTTCCGCGTACGGACGGCCAAATTCGGTCGGGTTGGAGAATCGTCGCCCCCGGAACGACATCCTTCGGAGAAACTCTGGAATCCGGAATCCGATGGAGCTACGCTTCAGCTCGTCGTTACTATTTGCACCCGTCTCACTGCGACGCTGGTCACCTGTGTCCATCTCGGCCGTTTCGGATCCTTCCGGCTGCTGTTCGTCCGGTATTGCGCGGTCTTCGATCCTGTTAACGTAAAAGGTAGCGCACCGCAATTCCACGTGAGAACATGAAAGAATTTCCCCGTCACCGGGGGCATACGGAAGGAAAATCAGGAAAGGGGACCGTGTACCTTCGAAGTCCGGAAACGGAAGAAACTAACTGACCCGCACGGAATTGGTTGCCATCGTTGCCGGTGTTGCTGGTGCGGAACGGGCGAACTGCGCTGAAGGCGGTCAACGCCGTCGGAAAGGATACGTGACGCACCACGACCGCAGGTTGTCGCTGGGCAGCGTTTGGTTCGCTTCCGGTCGCCTCCTGGGTACCTCCGCTGCCCGTCCCAACGCCTGTCTGCAGAGAGAACGTTCGAAATACGCTCTGATGTCCTTGCGCGACGGCATTACCGATGACCGCGAGCGGTTCCCTCTGGATGGCGAGGGCCGTGGCGGGGGGTGAGTCCTTTCGCAGCCGGCTGGAAAAGTGCCTTCGAAGGGCGACGTTCGGCTCGTGGCAGTCTTCGATCGGCAGCGGAAAGTCGTGCGCGGCTAGTCGTGATCCGAAGAGGGTTCCCCGGTTCGCCAGCGTTCGGGAAAGGTAGAATGTGCGCTGGGGAAGAAGGCATCAGGGAGGAACTTTTAATTACGAAGTAATGGCATGTTGGACGATCGAAGGACATGTTTGGAATTGAGTAATGTGCCATCATTTCTCCTCCGTCAGTGATTCTCAACCACAATGGTTAACAATAAACATCGATATATAGAAACGGCTGATATTCATTTCTGTAACAAATATTTAAAACTTGGTTAAGAAATATCAAAGTATCTTCATCTTCTACAACATGGACTGAAGGACTTAGTAAAATTTTCTCTTTATCTACGAGAAAAGTCAGTCCTAAACGGATCTCTGGTTGCAAATATATTATTCTGTTCTTTTGTGTCTGAATTCGAAGGTCTAAAATAACTTCCTGTTTCCTTTTAACAAAAAGCCTATCGAACTTTCATCAAATCTACTAATATCTTTTTCAGCTTTAAACAAGCAAAACTTTATTTTCTTGTCTTTTTTTTTGTGCCCTTACAATATTTAACCATCCGTTTGACCGCATGATAATTGGACAGTTGAGAATCTCTACCGTACCAGATAGAGAATATACGGTTATATCAAAAAGAAGAAAAACATTTTCAAAATCCTTTACATCTTGACAAAAACTTGACCGTATAATCTTTATATGTTCAAAAAAAATTAATATCCTCTGTCTTATTACATAAATCAACTAAAAGATGTTTAGAAAATATACCAGCAAAATTTCATCTCATTTATTTTCATCCATATTTATTTTAGTTTAATTAGTAGGTACAACTAACTGCCAGAATAATTTATGACAATAATACATTCGTATAATACATGTATGATAGAAGCATTTGTTATCGTGTTTCCCAACGATTTAACATAGATAATACCAAAACACGAACAAACAGTACCGACCGTAAACAAGGGCACGATCGAAACTTTCACTCTTTTCGAATCTCCCAGCTGAGTGCAAAAGTTTTCGAAACAGATAACTGTTCGCTTTGCCAGTTTGGTCAAGCTTGAGGAACAATTATAAAATCCTACCTGCTCCATCGGGTGGGTTCGATAGGGGGAATATCTTTCACAATTTCCAAATCATCAACATCCCAGCGAGCAAATCGATCGGACCGGAAACTTTCTCCCAAAGTTTTGCCGCGCTGTTGTGTATGAATAAACTTTCCATTTCTATCTGATCCACATTTCCAAAGTGCCGCCCTGCTTTCGTAGGGCACAACCGAACCGATTTAGAACGGGCAAGTTAGCCGCAGTCCAAATCGTGGCAGGTCACTCGAACCATCTCCGTCTGGGCCGAGAGGGAGTTAAAAGTTTACACGTGAAGTAAAGTTTTGCCCCTCCTCTAAAACCGGACCCGTACCAACTTATAGCTGGTTTATTTTTGTCTGACTGAATTAATTTACTGCGGCCTAATCGACTCCATTGCTCGACTGGTATATGATGGTTTTCGATACTGATGCTGGTGGTCGTTGTTCGATTGTGTGGTCGACCAGAAGATGAATGCAATCGGGAAAGTTTCCCGGCTTAACGTGGAACATCTTTTCGTTTGAGTTTGCTTTTGTTTCAGTGTGATTTGAAATTATTTTTATATCAAAACTTGTACAAAACAAAAGTAACAGTGCGCCGTTTGGAAACATTCCCAGAATGTATTTGAATTGTTTATTGAGTCCATTTGCATCATTTCTCAAAATCCTACATTATTGTCAAAAGCGAAACTGTTTGCCTTTCCACTCACCTCCATAAAATCGTTTTCCTCCGCGGCATGACTTCGTTGAAAACCGATGCGTGAAATGTTCTTAAACAGCTTCCACCGCTCGCGTGCCGTACGTCCCGGACTGCTGTGGGCCAAATGTGAGGCATGATGTACCAATTTCCCCCGGGTGAAGGAAATGCATTAGCCGATGTGCGTAGGGAAAAGAAAGGTAAGGAAGCAAAAAATAAATAAACCCCAACCAAGCTTCTATCTAACGGCAAGCTCGACAACTCGTGATCCGTTTGTACGTTTTGCTGTTCGGTAGGATTTTCCAGCCAGCTTTCAAACTCGACAAGCGCAAGGTCCCGTTTCACAGCGCACTCCCACATCGTCGAAGCTGTTGCACTTCCGTTTCTGCTCGGAGGGTAAAACTTCCCGGGGTCGCCGGGTGAATTTCCCACCGAAGACAGATGTCCGACGTTGCCAAAACGCAGCCCGAACCGCGACACGGTGGCAAATGGACGGGACGATTTTCCGGCTCGTAATTACCTCGATTGTGCCTCGCTCGACTGCCGCTGCTGCTCCTTGGCGATAATTGCGTTCCACTCCCGCAGGATGTGCGGATAATTGTTCTCGATTTCCGTCAGCGAACCTGTTGCACTGACCGCGCCCTGCTCCATTGCGACAATCTGCGGTATTCAGGGGTGGGTGGAGGGGTTTTTCGCGAGGAGACGATGACGTCGGGCATGTTTTCCACATCACATCCATCCATCCATCCAATCAGTGCAGAAGAAACGTTGTGATTCGTGGAAAAGCAAAACGGTGGGAGGAAAAGAGAGGAAAGAGGCACGTGAACGAAGAGAGAAACCCCAAAAACCCGGAAAGCCATTAAATGTCCTGCCACGTGGAACAAACAAACAAAAGCAAAGAAAAAAAAAATCCGGAAAAGGGTAGGGAATCCCGGTCGGCCTCATCGGTCATCCGTCTTCTTTTCGATTCGATCGTTACGGTGTGACTTACATTGTCCGCTCGGTGCACCAGCTGGACGCGCTGGGTCACCAGGATGATGGTCCGTTTCTGGCGTGACAGCATCCGGTCGATGCCGTGCTCGAAAACGTACGTCGCAACCTCGTTGTCCAGGGCCGACAGTGGATCATCCTGCGGGAGTCAGTGATAGCAAAAGTCACAATACGGTCGGTGCTGCCGGCGGAAACTTCCCGGGGGGGAGAGGGCATTTATTTGTGCGCTACACTAAAGCAACCGAAAGTTGCTAGTGTACAAAATGGGAACGAAGTGCAAACTTGTGTTACATTTCCATGCGCCGTAATATAGGCAATTTTAGGGAAAGCGTTACCATGCGTTAGATCATGGGAGCTATTTTAAATTACTTTGGCAAAACCAGAATTCCCAAAAATTAAAGATACCAAGCAAATTATGAAATTAACAAAAAGGAAAAATTAAAGAATACATTTGAAATGATTATATAAGGTAGGTAATTTTAGGGCGACGAACTATAGATAATTTTACGGAAAGCGTTACAATACATTAGTTCTTGGAACTGTTTTAAATTACTTTTGCTTAAAAAGGATGCCCAAAAATTAAAGATGCAAAACAAGTTATGAAATTAATAAAAAGGAAAAATTGAAGAATACTTGTGAAATGAAATAATAGGTAATTTTAGGGCGCCGAACTATAGACAATTTTACGGAAAGCGTTACGCTGTGTTAGTTCATGGGGCTGATTCAAATTACTTTGGCAAAAACAGGATTCCCAAAAATGAAAGATGCCAAGTACGTTATGAAATAAACAAAAAGTAAAAATTAAACAATACATTTTAAACGAAAAAGCAAGCAACAAATCCGAATGGTTGAATGTAAAACTTTAGAAAACTTGACCCCTTTAGCTGTACTAGTGTACAAATAAAACCGTGGCACAAGACAACTGCAACCCGGGACGCTTACCAGAATGACCACGTTGGCCGACGAGTAGAGGGCCCGGGCGATGGCGATGCGCTGCCGCTGACCGCCGGACAGTTTGAGGCCACGTTCGCCAATTTCCGTCCCATCGCCGGCAGGCATCAGGTCCAGGTCGGGCTTCAGCGCACAGGCGCGCAGCACACGGTCGTACCGCTTCGGCCGGAAGCTCTCGCCGAACAGGACGTTCTCCCGGATGGTGGCGTTCTGGAGCCACGGTTTTTGCGGCACGTACGCAATCGACGAATATCTGTCAAAGTCGGAAAGCCGGGGGGGAACAAAGAACGTGAATTGTAGTCGTGCTAGCGGATGGCCAAGCCAGTCTGTCGGAACAAAACTGTCATGCTTCTTTTCCGGAGGGGCAGAAAAAACACGAAAGTACACCCTGTTTCATTTCGATAATGCATTTAACGCGATACTTCTAAGCCAACCGTTCGAACTCGAACACACAGTGGCCATACTCGAGCTCCACACGTAAAATAATACTAATTTCTAGCTTCCCTGTTGGAAAATAAAAACATAAATTAAAACGTTTGAAGTGATAAAACCCCTTTTTCACGCTACGACGAGACGGTAAACGCTTCATACCCGTACCATTCGTCGGACAAATCGTTTAAGTTGATTGTCGATGCAACACGGTGCTGCACTTGAAAATCTATTAACCTCGCGGTTATGTTCCGCTGGGGAAACGATCATCGCACGGAGCATCGGCAAAGCACCACCATGCAGGCCGGAAGTAGGTTAAAACCCTGCGGCAACCCACAGCCTCGTCGAAACTCGTTCCGTGGAACCGTCACGCCACGTGCCGCGTCGAAAGTGGGAAAAAGAACTCGAATTAAGTTCACAAACAACATCTCCACTGAGCCCCGGAAGGGTTCCTTCCGCCAAACCACGGTACACGGCAGTGATTTTCAACTGACCGGTGTTTCACAATCTATTGTGGGTTGCCACCCACCCGCTGGTGGTACGATTTGTCCTTTCCTGTTTTTTCGCTTCGCTTACGCTCGCTGTGGAGGAAGGCGAAAGTGAAGCTCCACTTCGTCGGGGTGGGATTCGATTAACGACCGTTTTCACCACGGGGCGGTGTGTGGAGTGTATTGCATGCACTTGGCGTGACTGGTCGTACGACTGTATGCATTTCTCAACTAAAAACACCGATTGTTTGCACATTGTAGGATCACCGACACGGGATTCTTTCTCGTGCAAACGATAGTCCACTCGTTCTGATATGTCGAGGTTTCAACCGTATCGATGGAGCTAAAGTCCTCTTGCAAGTAAACCAAGTAAAATATTACTTAAACTAAAAACTAAAAGTTCAAACTAGTTCAAAAGCGTGACTGTGAGTTATTTAATACCTATTATATTCGTGGATCAATTTGACATACCTTTAGCATTTTTTGTAAAAGCTCTATAACGATTTGAAAAAGTTGAAACGGCTTTGCTCTGGTTATCAATTTGTACAGTGGGCGTATTCTTCACATTATTAAAAACACCCTTTCTCAGGACCATGCATGGTAGACGTAATTTTGACGTGCTGATGCCCCTCTATTTTGTGTTCTTAATATCATTTTGAGTTGTTTCTATTATTTTCCCTTTTTTAAATCAATACTCTGTGTCAATGTGCATTATGAAAATATTTGTTTTTTAAACAGTTATGCAATGCACTTTTTGGTGTAGACCAATATTTTGGTTTTTAATTATTTAAAATGTTTCTCAAACATCACGCCATACATCAAATTATTGCATAATTTGAAAGATTATTCATTCTCCTTGGAAATACATATTGAACATTCATTCATTGGAAAATGATGGAAATTTCAAAGCTATTAAAAGGTCTAAAATGAGGTGTTAGATACGGTTCGCCAGTAACTTTACTCTTTTGCTACAAAATATGAAAGCCTCTTCTCCGTTTAGTGTGTATTTCTTCTAAAACTGTATAATTAAATGAACAAAATTCTACGCAAAACGTATTTGAATCGTCGTTGAAAAGCTAAGCTGGAATTCCGTAACTTTAACAAGGAAAAAACGTCATTTTTATGTCTGAATACATCTTCCTCTGTTTATACGGTGATGATGTTTAGCTGACAGCTCCATTGGAGTCTAAAGTGTTCAGTGATTCTTGCAAAAAGTCACATATTCATCATCATAATTACTATCAAACAATAGTAAGACACTATTCAACGGCTAATTCAGATTTAAACAATTGAACGTTATATGAAAAGTCCTTTTGTCCCAAAAGAAACCATCATGGATAGCTTGGATATCCAGCTATTAGCAATAGCGAAATAGTAGATCGTCGTTCTGATTTTCCTATTTCAACCTTGAATACATCGATGGCATTTCATTTTCAACTTCTCTCCAACCACCCATAATCCAATTCGAGGCTGCTTCATTCGCTATCACAACCGGCATACCTCCCACACCATCAACAACTATTGCGATAAAATGGCATTAATGTCGGTGGGTCCGGGTACCTGTCCTGTGGAGCCAAATAAAATCGGGGAACTTGTACCGAGCGCTGGGCAGACCGGAAAAATCGCTTCCTCGTTCAGTAGGAATCGATGCGGTAAAAAAAGGGAAAAGCGCGCGCTATCAGTGCACCGTGCTGCAATAAATACCATAAACGACCGGTGCATGAGGACTTCGCGTGCCGGACCGGATTCCTCCCACCCTCCTCGAATCCTCAGCACCGTAATTTATGCTCGCCCGAACCACCCATTCCCTTCCCGTGTTGTCTTTGCCGAATGGGAATTGATTTTTCCGACGAATTTATTGGTTTAACTTTTATTTATACAGATCCCAAAGTCGACGCTTGTCTCAATTCGGTTGAGCGGACGCGGATCGATGTGAAACAAGTATTGCTGGAAAAAGGAAACAAAAACCTTAAACCGATTCCGGCCGAATTCCGTCCAAATAAACTAGCCTTTTTTGTGTGTGTTTAAATAGTGTATGAAATTCAAATGCCATAAATTGGATTTCCGTAGTGACAGTGGGCCCTAGAATTTATGAAACATGTAATTCAACAATAAAGAGTACTGATGTGAATAGTGTTTATGGCAGCCGAATTTATTGTTGGATTTAAAAAATACCAAAAAATATGTCTTTAAGCGTATCGAAATTTTTTGGACGTTTTGAAAAACAATTTTTATACTTTCGGCTTCGGCAATTTTGAAACATGAAAGGAACGCAAAAAAAGACCGTTACATTTAGGTTCTTCATGTGGTAACATTTGCTGGATTAATATAAATCTACCCTATCATCTCAATAAACCGCGCGACATTGCTCGAAAGGAAAAGCCCATTAATCATCCAAACGAATCGGTTAAGCTTCCGAGGGACAAGTTTTCATTCGAGCTGTCTTTTTCCGAAGCCCCTTCGCCTTCCCTTTTCTGTTACGCAACAACTGCGGATTGAGAGTGCTGACGGAATAGACTGGATCGCAATTAGCCACCGCCAACCTTCGGGAAAAAGGGAATAATTTTCATCTTTATCGAAAAAGTTAATTTGATTGCCCAAAACATATCCCATCGGGCGGGATTCATGGTAAGGTGGTTATAGGGAAAGCCCATCGCAAAGTAAGTGCTTTTATATGTTCAATTCATTTTCCATTCGGTTGAAAAACACTACTCGGAGCTCCTAAATCCTTCCGAAAAATGATAAGGTTTGCCTAATTCATCGGAAAGCGTTAACAACTAAATTTAGGTGCGATGTCATTCCATTCTCGATAGGAAACCGACACCTTCTCAAAACATCGATCAGTTTGGGGATAAATTGTACACCCGAAGCAAAGGTCGGACCACATTGGGGCAACATTGATCTAATTTTGGGGTCGGAAAACCATGGAAGCACAAACGGTTCCCCGGAAGGGCTAGTCCGTTTGTTCTCCAAGCCGGATAATCCAGTTTTCTGCTTCCGGGTGAACGGAATTCCAGAAAGGGTAGTGTTTGTCGCGGTTAGACAGTGGGCGGTTTAGTGGAGTAAAAAGCTCCGAAAGAGCTCCGACTCCGTTGCTAATCAGCCCGTTATCCTGCATGGTTGGATGCGCTTGAAAAGTATTGTTTTTCATAGATTTATTGCCCAATGATGAGCCAAAAAACTTTACTTTCCAGGAAAGCGGGACGGGAATTTTGTGTAAACCGGAAAAGATAACACTTTCCATGCGGAAAACCGTGTAACAATATGGCAAAAAGCACAAAACCGGGGTTGGGAAAAAATGGCAACTTACTTATTCCAGAGCAGTTCGCCGGAAAGATGATTTATTTCCTTGAGCAACGCTGCCAACAGGGACGACTTTCCACTCCCACTGCGCCCGACGATGACGGTTAGCTTGGCTGTGATAAGAAAAAGGGAAAATGACATGGAAAACGAGGAAAGCGTGAAAGGTGTCGATTTTCCATCCACCATTAACCCGTGCACCTACCTTTCGGAATCGTTAGCTGCTCGATGTACAGCGTGTAGATGGCTGGATCAGTTGTTCCACCCGTTGGTTCAGCCATACGCCCACCACCCCCCACCCACCGGAAGCGGGCGTCCTTAAGGAGCACGGCCACATCGTCCGGCAGCCCGAAGCGCATCTCGCGCGCCAGATGCTTCTGCTTCTGGCGACACTTTTCCAACCGCGCACTGACCGACAGCTGGCTGTTCTTCTTCAGCTTCACCCGAGGGTTTGGTCCGGTCGACTTCTGGAACTTCTTCGGACGTCCCCCTCCCCCCGCCCGGTCGCGTTCCGGTTGGGTGCCCTTTTCCGACCGGCCCGAGCTGACGGACGACTGCTGGCTGGCGGTGCACCTTCGTTCACCGCTCAGAGGAGCAGTGTCAGCAGGTTCTCGGTCCGCTTCACACACCGGCGCCCCGGTGACGGTGACATTATCGTTCGTTTTAGCACTTTCCTGTCCATTGGTCAATCGGTCGACGGGTTTGTGCAATGGATCCGCTTCGCTGCCGCCATCCGTCGAGTCGCCCGCCTCGTACATGTCCAGCGAGGCGTCGCTCTTGCTCAGGATGCGTGCCATCGTGCGGATGCCTTCGAGCGAACCGCGTTCCACCTCCGGCTGGCCAAGGAATGCCTCCAGCCGGCCCGTGCTCACGATGGCCGACAGCGTCACCGGGATGGTGATGGGGAAGATGAACAGCGGCACGGTCAGCTGGTTGAAGAGGGCCAGCGACGCAAACAGACGGCCTGCGGTCAGCTCGATCGGGTTGTTCTCCAGCGCCAGGAAGACGGCGATCGTCACGATCGTGATCAGCACGGAGGAGATGTGCGTCAGGAGCACTGTGGCAGGATGGAATGTGATAAAGAATTGCAATTACTAAATCGAACCGATATTAGTTCTGAACGAGATAAGTAGTTGTGGTATAAACTGTCAAACAGGGTAAAAACATAAATTGTGTCAATTTAAAAATATGTCGTCGATCATAACTGCAAAAAAAACCGCACGCCCTGCATAATTCTATTACGCCCTGCATAATTAATTTTGCAAGGGAAAAATAGATTATCTTCAGTAATTTACCGGTTTTTACCAATTTTAAAAGCTCTAATAATAATAAAGCGACCCAGCATGTCAAAGTCATTGATCAAATAAGTATTAAGTTCAAAAAAGTAAACTCCTCCAATGGTATTGATGGTCATTAAAATAAATATACACTCATCGTATTGTTTTATTACAGAATATAATTATTTTTGCATCTCAAATTTCAGACTCATTATCAACTCACCCTATTTATTAAATCATTCATGCTTCCACTGAAAACAGTATTGGCAGTATCAATTAGCGAGACAATAAGAACACCCTGCTAGATCAATTGTGTATTTCACAAATGATTGAAATGAAAAATAAAATTGTGATATTCCTGCTCGAAAAGTTCTAGAAAATTTTGTTGTTTCATTAATGAAAATTCTACCAGTGGAGATTCAACTACGATGTAGAATACCATTTTAAATCATAAATTGGTTCTATTCAAATGCTCTTTTAGCTATTTTATATTAACGACACTAAAGCGCTTCATGACATAAATTTATTTTACTTACGTTAGCTCCTCTTCACACTGTGTAAAGTGTCTGTTGACCACTTTACAATGTATTCAAGCATTTATACTGCTTATTCGATACGATTAGATGCCCTTGAGCATTTGTATGTAGTTTTGTTTGCAACAGAAACCTTCCGAGTCAACAAGCTAAAGTGCAATCAAAGTCCGTCCATCAAAAAGGACGCACCGCATCGCATCTACTTTGTTGCTAAATCATCCATCAACTTTTCAAGTTCGGTGAGTTCCAGTTGAAAAGCGCTAAGTACAATGTTTCATAAGACGCCAATCTTTTTTCTCCCATCGTAACGATCGCAAATGGAAAGAGTATGATCTAAAATGTTCCATAACTGGGGCGCTACGCCATTCCGTGACCCCATCATAGCGTCAATGGAAGCGAGGAATGTTCGTGAGGGAACTTTTTCTATCTCTTTTAATTTTTTTTTTTTTAATTCCTCAACCACCGACGGTCGACTTACCCGCCACGATTCGCGCGCACGGGTGGAAAAATATGCTCCCGTCTCCGATAACAATGTCAATCACGACCGGAATACATTCTTGCAGTGTAGTGTCGTTTTCGCCCGCCAGACAAAAGAATGCAAAAGAAAACGAATGGAATGAAATGATGTGCGGGCTCTTGATTTTACTCCATCGTGCCGAACATCGCACGGAAATACGACGATACATAAATGATGAAGTGCAACGCTGAAAAGAATACGTGCGCACATAGACGGACGTATATTCAGTTATATAATTACTTTAAGTTCAATTTTAAAGCAAAACAAGCTTGGTCAACTTGCTAGACAAAGGTGCATTTTTGAATCCTCAATACTCTAGAAAGCATCGTCCTCATATCAACGATTGCAGTGATAGGCCACAGCTCGATCCCAACGGAACGACCCCTTTCGGAACGGAACGACGGACAACAGCACTACTTACTCATTAGCGTCCAGTAGATCGAGTCCAGGTCGAGATGGCGAAGCTCCTGGTGGCGGGCCTGGGAAATTTTATCTTTGAATACACCCTCCCATGCGTTCAGTTTAATTAATTTTATCCCCAGCAGCACCTCGTTGATGCGCCGCAACCGCTCGTCGGTGCACTCCTGTGTGAAGAGGGAGGGCAAAAGAGAGAAGGGACAAAGTCACAAATGAAAATGCAAAACGATTCCGACGGCCCTCGAGCCGACCCGGGACGAATAAAAGGGACCGGGCACATTTGCACCGCTCTGCTGCAATGGCATTTTCCAACGCCACCATGTCGTTAATGCTGATTTTTGCTGATTCTCTTTCGGGATAACGTCGGACGTTGTGTGGATATGTGTGTGTAGATGAGGGTATTTCAAGTGTGTTAGCAACTCAAAGGACCCTTGGATACGCTAGACATACGCCTGCATTAATTTCACCGTGGAGCGGTTTGAAGTACAAGGTTGTCTTTAATATGATAAGAGTTCATTAGAATCCAACAACGAAGGGGAACAATATTTCAATGAAAATCATTTTACGACCCTTGATTGGCTTGTAATTCAACGAGATTTTATTGGATTTGAGTAGAAAATTATCTTTCCTATCATCAAATGCTGTCCGCATGTCTTTAACTAAATATATGTATATCTCCCTCAAGAAAATACAAACACAGAAACCTTGGAGAAACCAAGGATAAAAGGTACATACCGATGCTTTCTTCGAGTTCGCCGCCATCAGCTTGCCGATGAGTATTTGCAGCGGAGTCATCGTGACGATGCACACGACCGACCCAATTACGGTGCTTATCCCCAGCTGCCGATAGAGCAGGTACATCACGACGGCGATCTGAAATTGTAATTGTTTATCGGAACGAATCGAGCGCAAAAATCGGGTATAGAAACGAACAGTACCACGTCGAACTACTGTTGTTGTCGCATTAAATAGGACGGAATAAAGTAAACTAAGTATCTATCGATCGACCTGGAAGAAAGAAGACATCGTCTCGAGGCAGCGTAAAGAAAAGTCCATGCTCCTGGTGTTATCGTTCCCCGGAGAATAATGAATTGAAAATTGTTTCCACTCATTAGTGCACTCGGGGTTGAATTGTGGCCCCATTTTACCGGTGTTGCATTGAAATGAAGTGCACTCGCTGAGTGAGTCCTGTTTAAGTAATGTTCCTCTCGCAGTAAGTAGCTTTCTCGTGCCCAAACAAAGTGGACGGAACAATTTCCTATTTGCGCCATTGTCATCATCATCGCGAACGGCATCATCATGGACAAGCAAATTATGTACCAAAAGTAAAAAAAAAAGAGAACCAAGAAACAACCCTTAAAACGTGGGCGAAATGTACATTGTTAAGACGTTTGCCAATTTTCACTCCACGGGGAAACGGTGGCCACTGCCCAGAGTTGCCCGGGGAAATCATTCTCTTCGGGGCGAGTGGCCACAAAAACACCTCCCATCCAGGGCTACTTTAACTATACAGCAGTAATATAGCCCGCAACCATAACTAGGATTAAGTGTTTGACGCTTTTCCGCACGGAACGGGACGGAGGACATCTGACGACGATGTGGATGACAGCGATGGCCAAAACCACCCGGAAAAACGGGATACTGCGGACAGAACGAGCCCATTCCCTCCGCTACTTACTCTTCTTTAGGAAAGATTTCTCTTTCCCATTTTTCCATTTTTACCTTCACTGCAGCGATGGCAAAATGGCAGCCAAGGTTTTGTCCGAACTTTCTATGCGGATCCGCACTCGCCAAGCTACCTCTACCGGTGGCAAAGAGGAGTGACAGAGGGAGGGAGTTGCTTTAATGTCGCCAAGTAATTTGTAATTTCAAATTATCGCACTGTTGCTGACCCAGTTTTCACCTTCTTTGCGGGTGGCCATGAATACGATCGTGGTGGGAAGGGCTACAGTTCCCCGTTCCATTTATTCTGGAAGCAAAACGACGGACAGAAGCGCTAGTGAAGAAAGCATAAAAAACTCCTAATTACTAGGAATATAGTAGGAAAAATTACTCCCGCAAAGGATCATGATATTAGGTGCTTCTTTCGAAAGACTTTTCACACGAGCTTTTTTTTCCAACCATTCGTCGAAAGGAATGAAATTTGAATCGAATGCTAATTACTCCCGCTATCAAAACGACGTTGATAAATTCCCAATCAAACGACCTACTTTAGTAGTTTCATGCGAGAACTTCCACCACCTGGTCCGGGGTTACCTTGGTTTCGGAGGAAATTCAAACTCACATTTCCATTCGACACCATTTAAATGCGCAGTTGAAAGAGCCCTTGCGTTCGAACTTAAAAATAAAACAGTCCACTAACCACCTTCTGCACATTCAAGCGACATCATCACCTTGCGAAACGACCAGCAGACACATTTCCTGGCGCCCGCTTTTGGAATTATTATTACCAACGCCGACAATCACCGGTGTGGCCCCACCTGACGAGGCACCCGTAGCCTAATGCCCCCGGCCTAATGCTAATGGGCACATAAACGCCATTACGACCCCAAAACTGCCCGCCCGTTCGAAAGATCGGGGCGTTCATCAGCGGTAGTAAAACATTCATTGGAAAAAGTTTCACCAGCACCAAGACACGGGCGAAAAAGTTTGGATTGTTCCAGAAATGACCTTCAAGATGCCTTCAGGATGCAAAACTTTTTTCCCCACTCCCTAGAAAAGGGTACAGTGGAAGAGAGAGAAAGAGAGAAATTGTTTTGTTCACAACAAACTATCAACCTATGCCTTACGCCACCAATCGTGTGCCCTTTGAGACGAAAATAAACGGAAGGATTACATTTTCTCCCGAACAGCCCAATCAACCAGCACCAGCAGATTCTTTCGTGCGAAAAGAAAAGTTCAACTTCATCGAACTGTCTGTAACGATAAGCAACGAAAGCTTGACACGACACATTAACATACCGGCGAACGATGCTGAGGGTTTGTTTCCGAAAGTTTCCCGAAAGAAACATCCCGCATGAAAATGTTTTCGAATGGCACGGATTTCTTTGAAAATGTATCCTTCTCTGTACAGAACCACAAATACTTTGTCGTTTCTCTGTGTTGCGTTAAAAGACACTGATGTCGGTAGCATTGTACGATGTATTAATATAGGAAAACAAGTCTGGAATTTGTATTTGAAATTTCATTCCTCTTATCAGAAAAGTTTGCTTAAGAACTCTTTATAGTTAATTAACTCTTTATAATTAATTCAATTTTAATGTACCATTGTCCAACGGTCCTTTCAAATTAGCATGAGTTGTTGCAATAACACTTGTTAATTGAATACATAAGTTGCCCACCATCGACATCGGGTTTAACAATCACCGCGCCAGCTAGGAGGCAAAATAAAATCCCTCAACAACGCATTGTCCACCAATGTGCCACCTGACGCTTCGTTATTGTTTCCAATTAAGCCAATTATGAAGCCAGTCCAGTTATAAAAACGGCGGTTGTTTTCACCGATCCAGTGTTTATCCCTGAATCGTACGAAAATGCAAAAAAAAGCTAACTTTCCTTTCACGCGGTTGCGGCAAGGTGAAACGCGGATAATTTGGGAGGAGACACAAAAGTGGCACCACGAATGCACGAAAAACTGCATTCACGCAATCGGAATAATTGAATATAATCACCAGTTCGCTCCGGGAAAGCGCATCCTTTTTATTCGACGATGGCGCTCTGTTATCTCAGCTGCTCCAGCTGACGACGGGCGCGCGCATCGACGACTTGCGGCCCCTGACACGTTGTCAGGGTGCTGTACCGGTTTTAATGAAATTTTTTCCCCCAACTCAGCGGAACGATGAATTACGTGGAACAGGGAATCCAAACCAAGCTTTTACGCCAGCAAAAATCGGAATGGATGAGGTGCATAAGCATGCAAGTATGGTGCGGCGGCGCCAGGAGCAGCTATCGCCAGTCGAGATATTTATGGTAATTATCTTGCAAAGTTTATTGAGCACACTCTGCCAATAGTTTCCGATTTTCTTCGCAGGAAAAAAGACTCGTTTATGGGACGCGCTATCTCATATAAAATTACCATTTATCAAAAGAGATAATTCCAAACATCAAAATAACTTGCATTTCGGAGAGTTATTTTTCGTCCATACTTTTCCTACGGTTACGCTACGCAAAGAGGTATTTTGAAGCATTTATTCCTCTCCAGAAACTTCAAAGAATGTTTAAAACATTTAAAAATAATTCTTCGATGCAATCGATTCGCAAAAGGACGTCAAAAATATATTTTAAGAGACATGAAAACAACTTCCATGAACAAGTCTAGTGTGAAATCAAGCCTATAATAAATGATAGCAACTTTTATCGATTCGAAAGGGTAAAACTAAAAGTTTCTTAACACTCTGTCTTCATATACGACGAGGTACTTTTTAAAGCAAGGAAATATTATCAACTTGAATTCTTTCAAAAAAGCACACTAGATAAGTGTAATTAGGTGTATTATAAATATTGTACAACAAAATGTAATACACAAAATAGTAAAACACTTTGATTTAAAAGAATGGCCATCGAACGAAATGTTTTGTCCTACATTAAAAATCTAAAGTTACAAAATGAACCAAAAGTTGACGTATTGAACATTTTACTATGTCACTTGCGTTTACAAGGGCTGGTTTGAAGTTCAAAGAGCATTTCACAGTTAGCGTCAAGTTGAGGTTGCTTTCATTTAAAATGAGCGTTATATTTAGAACTAGTAGACCTTACAGGGAAAATGTCAACGATGTAACCCCCCTGAGGTCCCCACAACTCTCCAAATATACCATCATCATAGCGAACACAAAGAAAACCCGCAAACATGCGCCATTTTGCGCGAAAAGTTGCCCACGTCACGATGAAAGCTCGGCGCTCGCACCGATTGTGCGTTTGCCAGAATAAACACTCCGCCTTGATGGGTGCCTTTTTTTTTGCGTTTGTTTTCCTTGTAATTTTCCACAACACTAGACCTCACTCCCGCATGTCCACGAGGGAACCTCGGGACAAGGCCGTCAAATCGCGTATGCGTGAAAATCTGCAACGCAAACGTAAAAGGTTCGCGTGTAGCATTTCATCGCCGAATGGCACCGCAGAGTTGCGTGCTGCTGGACAGAATGGTGGAAAAGCGGAAGGGCAGGGGGGGGGGGGGGGGGGAACTCACCTTCAGCGGAATGGCCCAAACGTAGTGCACCATCTTCACGAACGACATCACGTTGAACGCGTCGTCCGACATGAGGTTGGTGATGGTGCCGGCATCATGTGCGAAGGTCCTGGCGGGCTCCTGTCCACCCGTCGATGTCCCACCCGATGGTTCGGTTGCATCCCTCGATGGTGCATTTCCGGGCCGCTGCTCGCTTGCTGGCGTTGCACTTTCCGGAACATCACGCACCGAATTTTCCTCGGTTTCGCTCTCGGGGGATGTTTTGTGGCCGGCGCTTGTGTGCGCCTCCGACCCGTCGGCAAACTGTTGAACCCGATTGACATCGATGGATGCGTCGCTCCTGCTGCCTCCATTCCCACTGCCCCCTCCCTCCGCCTGGGCAGCCATCTTGTCGGAGGGCAGTGTTTTATGGTGCATCACTTCCGCATCGGCCTGGATGCGTTCGGCATCTGCTACCGTTGCCGCCCGATTGTTGACAGTCCTCCGGGATTCCTTCCCTGCCTGCTCCTCCCCGCCACCGTGCCATCCGCCCTCGTCGAGACTTTTGGTGCGTGGTTTGTTGCTTTGATGCGGCCTACCGCCGACCACCAGCGTGCCGCGCCTCTCCTGCACCGAGTGAAAGCAGCTCGAGCTGAGCAGCAACGTTTTCCGGTACACCAGCCCTTGGAGGGCATTTTTCAGCCGAATGCCCTCCGCGTCCATCAGATGCGTGCTGGCCTGCGAAAGCGTTCCCTGCGCAAGCGACGCCACCAGCACCAGTACGGCCACGATCCAGCCATTAGCGAGCAGCGTGGACCAGGTAATGGGACCGACGTTCGATTCCAGCCCGACCGTTTGCGTCCCAGGTGATTGATTTGATTTACCCAAGCCGTCACCGAGCGTGGTCGTCTGCCGCCCCTCCCGGGACGCCGTTTCGTTGCCCAAAATTAAGGACGCAACCGACGGAAAGCGGCCCTGCGTAGCCGCGATGTAATCGACGATATTGGAAATGCAAAGTGGTCCCACCAGGGCGCACAGGTCCCCGGTCAGCTTGAGGAATCCGCCGACGAGAAACATCCGCCAGCCGTTGCGCACGTAGCAACGCCACAGGGACGCTCGGACGCTCTTGAGGGAAGCCAGAAAAGAAAAACAAGCGTAAACCGTAAGATTAATTGCTCACATTCTCTGCAGGAGTGAAACATATCGGTTCGGAATGTTCGTCCCCTTGAACGGTGGGATATATGTTTTTTGTGCTCCCAAACGACAACACCTGAATCTTTTGATGGATGGAAAGCACCTTTAAGCCTTGAAGTGGGACACCTATGTCCCCTTGTTCAATCAAGGATGGAAATGGATTTTTTTTAATATTCAAGTTCACGTTCCTCTTCGATGGAGGCGCATGGTGGTTTATCCACCAAACACCAGGCGCCTCCATCGATGTGGAAAAGAATATACAGTCGTTGTTAAACTAAACTTCATCTCGAAAGCAAAAGTGTTGTCACCAAGTTTTAAAAAAAAAAGTCAACAATTTCTGTCTCAAACGCATCTACTTTTCTTCGTAGTCATCAACTTTTGTCTAGAAAATCAAACAGGTAATTGTGGTTTTCTTAGAATATAGCGCGCTAACAACAAAAACATTTATAAATTCATGCTTTAAAAGTATCTTCCAGCTAACGGCATGTATTGTGTGCCGACTGTATCTATGTTTGCGCATTTCGAAACCTGCATAGAGGCGGTGAATTTGGGGACATAAACCTATTTTCATAGCTTCTAAACTGGCTTTGTTTGTTTACAATCGTTGCTGTATTATTTTCAACTTTCCGTCAGTACCAAACTTTTTATTTGTTAATAACTTTACAATAAAAATTTCTTTTTCGTGAGCAGCTCTATAACGCAATACAAACAATGATCTTGTTCTTATATTCATTCTAAATAATAAAAATTTAGACAGGGACAAAATCAAACGACAACGAGACAAAAGATGATGAGTTAGTGAAAAACTCATATGCGTTGTAAATAGAATTGTATCAGCTATTTAAAACTAGATACTTTAGAGACATAATTTATGCACTGTATGAGTGGTTGGAGGTTTATATAAATGTGGCAACAACTGTAATAAAACAGAGACACAACCGTGAGTAATCAGAGTATGATCAACATTAGAAACATGGCACATGAGGATAATATTAAACATATGACACGAAATATAAAAGCTAGAAAAAGGCATACTATCAAAAATCACATGCAAAGGCAGGAGTGAAATGAAAATGCACATTAAATCAGCATCATATGCGTGTCTGAAGAAATCACAAAAAAAAACAACGATAAAGGAACAGAGAAATCTCAACTGGTCGGGCTCGGTTTTGCAGCCACAAACACCAGCAAATATGATTTATGTCACGGAAAAAAGGATCAAAACCATGGAAATCATTGAAAGAAGGGACATACCGAACAAAAAAAAATGGTCAAACCTTTTTCGCTTTTCAATCCCCAGCAGGAGCGAGGCCTATCCAAGGACCCATTGTTGGATGATGGTGAAATACTCTGTATTTTTTCTTCCTTTCTTTCTCCGGCCGTATATTCTCTCACCATCGGGCTGTCGCGAGGCACAAATCCACCAAAAGAGCAAATGGGAAAAAATAATTGAACCTCAAGGCAGATAAAACGTGGCCGGGTCCGTTTCCGGCCCAAATGAGGGGCGGGTCTTTGCAGGCTCGACCCGGTCGACAAATGCCACCTCCGCTCGTGCTGGCGGTAAGATAAGAAAACCACCGAAAAAGCGACTTGGGTTGGGTGTGAAGCGCAAAAGGGGCAAAACGTTGATTTGCATGACCGAGGGAAAGCTTATCGCGCTCGACCGTGGGGGCTCTAGTTTTTCACCCGATGAAAAGCGGTTGAAGCCAGTGAGGTTTTTCGCCGCTTCACCGACCATCGCACAGATGCGCCCTTTGTAAAGCGCGCCTAGCGGTACGGCCCGGGTGTCCGACTCGTGTCCGTGCGAAGGCCAGAAAACAACCCCCGTGCGGGGTCAACCCATTGTTGACGGGGAACACTACAAATCCACCGGCTCAAATCGCTAAGTACCGGGCGTGTTCGTCTTCTAAGCGCTCAAGCGATCGCTAAATTTTCCACTCCGTCCGCAATGGGGGTTTGGGGAAGTGGTGAAGTGAATTAATTATCAGCTCGTGTAATCCCTTTTTTTCATCTCCTTATTAAAGGATTGTGTTTTTCCCTGGCCGGCTCTTGCAGCCTATCACTCACTCCCTCCCTCTATCTTTTTTTCAGCCGTAAATTAGTGCCAGAATGACAAAGCCGCGAATGGTCGGGGCTCAAGGAACAAGTAAAAAAAAACAAAGCTAGCGAAAACTACCCACAGAAAGCACCACACTGTGAATTGTCACCGAGAGTGAAAAGGGTCAAACCGTGTTCAACATTCACGCACAATTAGTAGCAAAGCGAACCTTAATGGCACGGATAAGGTCTGTTTCGTGTCGATGGACGATATGAAATCTGCACAATCTCGTGGAAGTCCGTGTACGAAAAAGCCTACCTGAGTAATGCGAAGTGTAATATATATTTTTTAATTTCTGATTAATGGTTTAATTCACATACTTGCGCAGCTAAAATCCAACTATTTAAACCCCAAACCAAATTGATTCATAATGGAACTAAACTAAATGTTGAAAAAGAAAACCATAGAGATTATTTTAATAGCAAGACGATACAAATGACAGCAAAATTACATGTTACTGTGGAAATTTATTTCAATACATTTAATTTTATTATGTTTAACAGCGTAAGTTAATACCACCTCATGTCAAAGTTTTTCCATTAGAATAAAAGTACAGCTTATAGCATATTTACGAATAGATTAGCAATTTACAATTAGTGTATATGTGTTTCATAACTTTTACTAACATGGCACAATCAACTTAGAAGCTGTAAAACAAAAATCGTTCTTCGGCTTGATATCATTATTATATAAAAGGTAATTAATGCTGCATGGTAAATGTACCGCAGAGTGAATAAATCTGAATATAAATCATAATTAATATTGTTTATTGTTTATCTGATTGCTTGCCTCTAGGGCTATGCTAGATATGTTGATTTGAGATATATTTCGTATAAATAACCTAGATATGTTTTGTACAAAAAACCTAAAATGAGCTACAATCACAGTACATAAAAGATACTCGTTGACCAACCGAAAAGCCTTTAAGTTGATGTTTCTACACGGTGAAACTTGTTCTACTAACTTGCATCAATTAGACTTGCAAAACACGGACAATGGATGTGACAAATAAGTACATGAGCGAGAATTCTTATTACAATAAACAAGACACATTGATCTATGCAAAAATGCTACTTTGGTGACAGAACGGTGCTGCCGGAAGGAGAAGACAACATTTATAAGAAAAAACTATTTTGTCCAAGAAACAACGAAGAATACAATTCAAAGGAACAGCAAACACCGAACCAAAGGAAGGCAAGTAAACTCGGTGACGATCGGGAAACAAGTGCTCAACAAAATAGTTAAACATTTTCTGCCGTCCCGTTCCGTGCAGCATAATTAATCATGTCATTATTCCATACTTAAGCCCCATTCTCTCGACTCAGTGCTGGTGGAAAGTTATTGCTGTACCTTTCCACACCGCGGGCACACGAAAGGTACGTGAGTAACCGGATTATAATTACATTGATGTGCAGTAGCAGAAAGTTCTACGTGGACGACGTGGGAATCCCGGGGACTTCCACTATCTTCGTGGCGTTGCCTTTATCGAAGGGAAACGAGTTTGTCCAACTTCCCGAAAAAGCGGTTCGGAAAAGAACCTCAAAAAAGTTCACTATTTCCGGAAAGCATCGAACGTTCGTTGCGACCGTTTGCGCCCGTAAACACATGCGACTAAACGGTACGCACCCAAGGTTTGATTTATGGCCGTGGCGTAAATTCTTGCGTAAAATTAACTCCATTTCTGGGGTGGGAAAACTAAGCAGCAGCGGTGAGAGGGACGTGAAAGCTTTTAAGGGACGCTGTCAACTCTTGAAACTCGCCGATGGAATGCCGACCCCTTTTTCATCGCCAGTGCGCTTCTTATACTATGCGTTAAGAGAGCTAACGTGCGGAAAAACGGTCATCTCTTGAAAAACCCCCCTGGTAGAAAGGAGAAGAAAAAATCACCGAAAACTATCTCCGAGACCGGCAACTTACCTTGTAGCTTTGATAAATGAACAGAAACTGATCGTAGTGATAGCGGCTGGTGTCCTTCTCGTGCAGGCTCCCGAGGCTCTCCAGCTCCAGCGGCTCCCGGTAGCCGCGCCACAGCAGCGGCACGATCCAGTGGAAAGTGATTTTCGACAGGAACGGCGAATGGGGCGTCTTGAAGCCGGGCCGCTTCTCGCCCGACATTATCGATGAAACGTGCCGGCGTCCGGAGTTTTGCTGGAGAGTAAAATGTGAAGGCAACAAAAAAAAAATACCGATATTGAGATAACCCGACACGATGGGCGACGGTGGGGAATGTGTGAACCGAGCACGGTCGTTATCCAATCCTGCGGAAAGGACACGTCGTTGTAAAAGGGAAAAATAAAGTTATTAAAGTCAAAATCGATACCATGATTAATAGGATCCACTTTTTGCATGTGTTTGTTTGCTTGTATTTTCGTTACATCGTTCGATGATTCCAATAAGCAAAACGGGAATGAAGTGAAGGGTTATCTGCGTTTGAGCCTGCCCAACATGTCAGCTTTTTGTCCCCGGGTTTTCGGGGCCTGTGGCTTCATTTATGTGCCAATATGATTCCAATGATCTGCCATCCTCAACATCAGTCAAACGCCGACTGGGTCGAATATTTTTACGAGTGGGGGATAGGGTGAGAGAGAGTGTTAACGAACGTCGGCATCGATACGATATGGGGATATGAAAACTTAATTTGAACCATAATTTTTCGTTTACGCTACACGATCAATCACAATCCCCGAGCGTTTTCCCGGAACGAAAGAATATAAACGATCTAAAAAAAAGGGGATACAAACGCAACCGATGGGTTCGATTTTCAGTCCCCGCCCGAACCGACGACAAGAGCTCACGCTTGTCAAGTGTCATTTTAATACCTCATTTAAATTCACCTTTTCCACCGATCCTGAAACCTAAACGAAAACATAGCTCCCATAACGAGGTACTAACAGCAGCGAAACGGGAAAGGATTCCGAAGAAATCCAAGCCCCAACACCTTGACCTCGGGTCGCTGTCAAAGGTCACGTGGAAGGTTTGGCTAGAAAATACGATTCCATTGCTAGCGTGAGGAAAACAAAACGAAAAAAAAGTGGCAGGCGAATGGAGTGTGAAGATGCCTTGTGGTGGCTCCCTCCCGATGCTCTCGATCAAATCAGCATCGATAATTTATTCATGACACTCGTCAGCCCCGCTGACACGATGGATCTTGGCCGAGTTCCGAGGGCTCGGAAAGGCAGGGTTGTTTCGTGCCGCCCCGGACACGGTGGAAAGGAAATAACTGATTTCAATGATTAATAAATACGGCATTAATTTTAGCGAACGTGAGAAAACTGTGCCAGCCGGGAATTGTCCTGCGACGCGATGCTGGTTCAATGTGCAATCTCCCAAACGTGGTTTTAGAACCGTTTTGCCTTAGCCAAGTATTTTCCAGGTGTCTTTAGTTTGATTGAGAATTGGAGGAAGCTTTAAAAGAAAAAAACACTTTAAGCAATTCGGTTAATATTGCTTTGCATCAACAATTTATTAAAAACCCGGCTGGTCAGCTTCATAGTTTTTTGGAGCTATTTTTCATTTTAGGGATATTGGAAAAGCCAGTTTCTTTTTCAGTTCTACCCCTTTCCATCACTTTAATATACTTTTCGGGTGTTAAAATTAAAATAGTCTAGATTTTACGTATTGTTCAACCAGGAGTACGAGTTTTATATCGAACTGCAAAAGAACAATCTCTCATCCTAAATAGCATAATTCTGGGATTGTTCAAGTCCGGCGTATCTTCTGATTTATGTTGACATGACAATGTAAGGTAAAAGTTAAAATCAATGTATCACATGTAATAAAATAGGAATAAAATTTATAAAATATTTTCGTATAATACTACGTTTACACATCAAGTAAATTAAAACATAATTTAATAATACTTCCACTTCACATTATTTGAAATCATTAAAATATGTTTCGGTGACTTTTACAGCTTTTTGCCATAACCCAGCCTCTTTTGGTGTGTCACTTCATGGTATAAATCAATAACTATATAAAACTGAAGTCTTCAGCAAACTTATACAATCTATTTTTCACATTAAAATAAACTAAGCATAACCAAACCATAGAGTAAATTTTGATAACATTATGTAAACTCAGAGTAGTACAAATTATTGGCCATGATACCAATTGCTCCAAGGATACAATTTAACCCACACACACACTGCAATCGAAACTGGAACCTAAAACCCGTGCTTTCCCCAATACTTTATGATTATAACATTCCCCGCCCATAAAACCATCCCGATGTGATCAATGGCCCGTCAACATTGTTTCAAACCTCACGCGTTGTTGCATACAACACAAACAAGAAAAAATAAGGCCGGCCCGAGCGATGATGGAATGCCGTAGGTTGCACCGAAACGGACCGAAAACCACAACAAACGCATCATATGCATGGCGTGCATATTTATATGCTACAAAATGGTCCAACAGGAGCGACGGGGGAAAATAAGTCAAACGATGGGAGATTATTTTAACGCCACGTCAAAGCACGTTGCGTGCACTTGCTCGTAAAGCCGCCCCAGGGCTTGGTTGGCCACACACACACACACACACACATACGCCAAAGAAGAAACCGTGCTAACCAGATTATCGATGCCATAAAATATGTCCTTCCTCGCGAGCTCGCGTTCGCGCTCACCGGTTCGGCACGTTTTTCGCGTTTTCCGTACAATTACATCAACCGGTGCGGTGTAAAGCCTTTCGGTGAAAAATTTCATCACGCATTGCCAACACATTTGTCAACGTGTCCACTAGCTTTTCATTGCCCGTTTCCCTCTCCCTCTCCTCTTCGGTGAGCCCAATGATTTATGCTGTTAATATTTCCACCGCTTCAGCCACTCGGTTTTCCACGCGGCGCGCAAATGATTGTTTTTCCAACCTGCACGACAAGTTTGTCCGCGTTGTTTTTGCCATACTTTCTATCCTGTAACCCTCCCCCTTTGTCCTGTTTTTCCTCGCTCGGTCAGAAATGACGGCCCTTAGCGCCGCCGGCGTTCGTAGGGCCCGCTTTACATGACCATGAATTGTCGACAGGCCTGTTTGTGGTCGTGGCGTATCGATTTCGTTACAAAATCAAAACCGCATCACCGCGACCGAGCACCGGACAAAAGGAAAACCATTTCGTGCGCGAACGCGACTGTTTATGTTTGTTTACGCGGGCGCGGGTGGAAAACATCTCTCCGCACCAAGGCGGGAAGGGCCAAGGGCAATCATGTGTGTGTATGTATGTGTGGGAATCGCACATTTTCTACGAATATTTCGCTCGTTTTCCCAGCTAATGTTTATCGAATATACGCTTCGGAACCGACCGTGAGGTTTATTTTGCCCAAAAAGATTTCTTGTTAGAAGATCCTGTCTCGATAAACATCCGGAAAAATACCGTTTCTAAAACCGTTCATTAATAAAATTTACCTGATCATCTATTTGCCCTTTTTGCTTTTCGAAATAGCATCTTGGGGCGTTTCCACAGTTTACCTTCTAATTTGATTAATTCTAGCAATTATTGAGCATTTAGAAGACCCTTATTATGCCCGAAATACCTACCGGGTACGAAAACAACGGCCCATTCGGACGAAAACCACCGAGATCTTAATGGAAGTCCCGCCTACCATTGCCACCGAATGGGTGGGGGGGAAAGAAATTCCCAACTTCGGAACCACGGAGATTCTTCGGGAAAAGGTGGTGGAACACATTAGTGCATTTCAGTTTCTAATCCTAACCCTAAGGGTTCTGCTTGCCCCACCACCATACACATTTTCTCGTGTATGCTGCTATGTACCGACGCGAGAAACAAAAACCCTCCAACGGAAAACAAAACGACCACGAGCATTCAGTAATTCAGTTAATCCTTGCCAAAATTACTACACCAACTAATTGTGCTCCATTATGTAAAACTATTGCCATCCCCTTCCCCCGGGGACGGAATAGGGAAATGCAAACAATCCGAGGCGTCCGGCCGGTCGGAGGTTGCCGGAAAACTTTTCCGCACTTGCCCACATTTCTCGAAACAGGGGGAGGAAAGGGGATGGAGGGCACAAGAACCTCACGCGATGCAGCTGGAGTCGTGTGGGACCATGTTCCGGTTTGCCTTTCCGAAACATTCGCCCTTCGAATGGTGCAACTTTTTATGTACGCCAATCTAATTATAATTATGAACTACATTTGAACCAACACCAACTGCCAACGGGTGCCCAGGGAGATCCACCGACGAGGGTAGGAGAGGGGGAGGAATTATGGGATCGAATCCAGAATTCTCGCCCGAAAGTGTCCCCTCGTGAGGCTGAAAAGCGAGCGAGCAGAAGTAAGCAACCGGGTCTCAATTGCCTGGGAACGAAGTTCGGGGAATGTGCGAGAACAACAAGTTTGAAGCGGGAAAAGGGGGCCAACGCTAAAACTCACATTCAAATTACCCCACCAGGTAGACGGTGGGACAAGGACAAACCACTGTCAAGTGGCATGGAAAACCTAAGCTACGTTTAAGTTGGAACCGTTTGTCCAACCCTCCAAAACGATACACTGACCGGACTTTCGGAACACGGGTCTAAGGAAGAAAATTGTGCACATACAAAAACACACACACACACACACACACCCCAACGCGTGTAGTGAAAGGACTTTATCGAACCCTAGAACCACGGGAATTCGTGCCCGGAATGTCGGAGCCAACAATCAACGGCGAGCAATAAGGCCCTGGCCTATGCTGGATTACTCCTTCCTCTGCCCCTCCAGCAGCGTCACACGGGCTGTCACGAACTTTTCACAGCAGGCAAACGCAAACTTCGCATACACACGGGAATGCGCTTGCACACACGTGGCGTCAAGGCATGTCAAAATAATATTTAAATACGAAATCCAATCCACCACCAGATCGCCACCGACCGAGTGTCCTTGTAACCCAGGATGGTGGGGGGGGGGGGGGGGAGGATAAGGTGGAACAAAATGTTATGCACTTTTATGTTTACCTTTTGCCACCAGACTTCTCCCCTTTTTCCTGACCAGAAAACTTCAGTGTGCTACCTGCAGCAACAACAAAAAAGGAGAATCGTGTCCCTTTTCCACCATTTCCACCGTAAATCCATCCACCCGGGGTTTACATCGGGGGCCCGGAGTCGATGGAGGGCTGTCAGAACGATATAAATTCCATGAAATTTATGATATCCTACAAAAAACCTCAGACCAGCGCTCCAACTAGCATGACCGTTCGCTCATCAATCAGTGTGTTCCTGTGTGTGTGTGGGGGGGTTTTTGTAAGTCTCCCGCTGGTTTGACACACCAACGATGTTCCGAGCTTCATGGTGCGAACACCGAACGTGGAACGTGGTAAGTGTGGCGTGGGCACTTGTTGTAAAAACAAATTATGCTAAATGTATGCTAATTGCGCTACCGTGCACCAAAACCGACCCCGGATGGACAACGATATGATGCGATAAAGTGCGATAAACACGCGCTTGCATGGCACGTATGGGCGGCGGCCGCACTTGCATCTATCCTGCGAACCGAGCAAAAAAGCCTCGCTCCTCTTCCTACCAGCCATATCGAGCTTTTGATTTGTGGACTTGATGTTAGGTTTGCAGTCAATTAAATTATGCCATAATTGCACCTGCTAATTGTTGCCATCAATTGCATACGATTGTCAACGATCGTACACGGAAATAAACAAAGTCGCGTGGCGTTTAATTTCAGATTAGCCCAAACGACAACCCTGCGCTACGGATAATCTCTAATGGGACCGGGCGAGGCGGGAGTAAACTGGTGAGGTCAGTTTTATTCACTTTTCTTCACTTCGTTTTTAGCGTGTCAAATGGACCGACACTTTAGGTGATTGTTTAAATGGTCAGTAAGTGCCATAAAAATGTAAGCAGCTTACAGCCGGGTAATCCCTCTGTAGGACTTCACTATCGAATGAATAACAAGCGAGCTTTGTTATTGAACTGTACACACACAATGAACAATGTTATCGGATGGGATAATACCGACGTCATAGCTGGCGATGCACTTTCAATGGATTTAAAAAATGTTTTTATTTTATTTTTATATTTATCGAAAAGTCTAATTGTGTGCTTACCTTTTTTTTTTGTAGGGATTGAGCTACATAAGGCTGTGACAAATTGCTGGTGGTGTCAGATAATTAAGTGCATGCTAGTGACTTTACTCAACGATGTGTTGATGTGTTGTGAAATTATGATCCATGCGTAAACGTGCAAAACTGTCCATCTGTCAATACAGTGTTCGGTGAAAAGGAAATCGTGTTTGAATCTGGTCTGTTCAAAGACGAATCGTTGAATTTAGTCTCAACCATGTTTTTAAAATACTTGAAACATTGCGACACCCAGCAACAGTTATTATAGCACTAAACGGTAATAGTAAAATAATATTTTTTACAGCACTCAACTAGAGATCAACTATTTTTCTTGCATTTTGACAATACGAATTAGCTTATTTAAAACAGTATTGTCTACAAAATTTTACTTTCTTGAAATCTTGATCACCAAAAATTGTTTTATTTTCTTTTTATCTAAATGTTATAATCTTGATCCACAGAACCTATTTGTGATTTGTGTATAAAGATAAGATTACTAAAAATGTTTCTATATATACACATACAACACTGTTAATAAGTATTTGATTGTGCAAAATTGGATAGAATGATAAACAATTGTGCTCCAGTGTAACGATCATAACGATTTATTATAATTTTTAAATAAAGTTTTATGAAAATAAGGGTTCTTGTAACCGAAAACCCAAAGCTATTTATATCAACTGCTCCCCATGTAATTCTTTTGAACAAATTTTCCTCTGCTTTCTTTCTCAAATCTATGTTCCTTGTTATAAATTTAACTACTGCAATTATGTTATTGCCCGCCATAATATTTGTACGCCTAATTTAAAACGATTTATCGGTTTAAAAATTAACTTGTGCAAAAGTAGCTGAACAAAATAGAACAAAAAATATTTCGTTAGCAACATCAACACACTTGGGATAAAAAGACAAATTGGATGTGTTGTAAAAACGATTTCATTCAGAAAAGCTTCCAAAATCAGCCATTCCCCACGTACGAAGATAACAAAAGTACCAAGTCCACGGGGAAAGCTTTACGATTTTACGGCGAAAGCCACCCGTCGGGTTTGTCCCAAACATTTGCCAATTTTCCGGATACTGCCCGCTGTAGGCCTCGGTACGCTGACCCTGTTGATCGTCGACCTTACGGATGTGGATGAACAGCTTGCCCTACGCAATCCCGGCCGAAAACACATAAAGCTAGCCTCCCACCCGATTGCCATTGCCGCCAGCTCAGGATCGTACGTTCTCGGAACGAACAACAACCGTCGATTTTATGACGCCCTTACACAACAATCGGGCCGACAAATTGGGACAGTTTTCGCGAGGTGAAGCGTGAGCGAAGCCGACCCATTCGCCCCATTACTTACCTCGAGGTAGAGCGTAAACCCGTCGATGGTGGCCAGCGTCGTCGCGGTCAGGGCGCCGGCCAGCGTCAGGAAGACTTCCGGCGAGCCAAGGATGCTGGAGCCCGCGGTGGGCCCGGTGACAGTGTCCGTGACATCGTTGATATATTTAAATTTGCACCACCGCACTATCGACTGGGCGCCTTCGGATGCCAGGGCGATGTATAATAGTCCTGCAGGGATAATAAATAAAAAAAACCCCGGAGTGATACCAGTACCGATCCTGTTTTGCGGGTAAAAAGCACCGTTTCCTTGCTCTTTCTCTCTCTCGCTACCAACGGGTTGGCAGTGCAGTGTGAATGTCAGCACGGTTCAGAATAGTCATCCGTCCTGGTGGTTCAAACTTCCTCGCCGCGAGCGCATCGAGTTCCTAACTTTCAACGGAAAGCCGAACCACTCCGCTTACACACCCAGCGGCCGAAGCGTCAAAGAGTTGGTGCCAAAAAGAAATGTTGCACGGGACAAAAAGGGGCAGCCCCTTAAGGACAAAGTGGTACAAAAGCCCGGGAGCACGGTGCGCTCATGTCCACCGTTTGTGCGGCCAATATTGCGTACTCTATTGGATAATGCGAAACTACACGCACACACCGTGTGTAACACATAAATAGTCACAAGGACAATGTCGAAAGTCTGGAGCAGGGTAGTTAGGGAAGTGTACAGGCTGATGGGAAGAAGCACACCAGGGTGTAATATCATGCGACATGACGAATTGCGAACACCGGCCCTGGCGAGTCCGAATTTTGACCCAAAACGAAAGCGTATGTATCATGCAGTGAAGTGGAGAAAAATCATAGACAGACAGAGAGAGAAGGAGAGAGAAAAAGAGAGAGATAGAGAGAGAGAGCGAGCAAAGTAGTGCGTAACAGATAAAGAGTTCAGCATAACGTTGAACCGAGGGGTTAGGGACACGACGGTCGGGTGGGCACGAAGTCCTTTGGGGTGCATAATTTATGGACATGCTTCAGATTGAAAATTTATTTGGCGATGTAAATAACTTATTACTGTAGTCAAACGGCGTCCAGGGTCTCTACCGGTGAGCCTTGCCTTTCGGTGTGGGAGAAACGGGCCGACCGCTCTCGGCCGACACTTCCTTGCCCCTCCCTCACCATCACCAATGTCACTCCAGAAGTGAGGTTAAGATCCCACAGGGAAGTTATCGGTGGTGTCACTTGCGGGATTTTCCCACATTCGTGCGTTCGAAACGGATTGTGGTCCGGGCCGGGGTGAAGGTGCGCATTCCGCCGTTCGATAACACCGAACCCGAGCGATACCGAAGCCGATGGCCGGGGCGCAATAAAGCTATCAGAACCGTGTCCCGTGTTGAAATTCGTCCGGTTTCAAGATCTGGTCCGGGTGTGTTTGGAGACGCGTCAATTTATGGTTTTTCCGCTATTGTGCCCCGGTGCGGACGGGATTCGGTATCGGAAAAGGCGCACCGTCGATGACGTCGATGCTTTGTTGACCGAGGTCGAGGAAAGGTTGCATGCTGGAGATCCTCATCCGACTGATCGTGCGAAAGTTAAGAGCAGATGGACGAGGCTTTTTATCCATGTCGGTATCAAGGAAACCTACATTACATTACTTATATTAAGCTTGTATTGAGGATATATATATATGTTAAATTGTTGAAAAATAAAAAATTCAGAAGCTTACAGTAGGGACTTTTACTGCAATTTTTGAATGTTTTACGACTAGGAACATGCAAAATGATTAAACATTCTAGAAAAGATACAAACAAATGTCTCAGCAAAGACAAAATAGCAAGTATCTGTTAGGAAGCAATAATGAGTATAGAACAGAAATAAATAGTGTTAACGACTCCGTGAAACTAAATCATGATACGTAACAACATTATGTTAAAATAACTTCAAAATATGTTGTGATTGATTTAATGATTTGTGTCGGCTACACAAAAAGCAAATTGCTGTCAACAAGAAACTGATTTAACAAGTAAAGTTTTTTACGATTCATAAAATGTAGTATGTTCTACGGCGTTCAGAATTTTCATCAGAAGTACTAATAACTAAGCTGAATACTTTAGTCCATATTACTCGTCTTCGTTTAGGATTTATCTTGTTTAAAATTTAACAAAGCTCGTTCAAAATTTAACAAGACTCAAAAGCTAAAACTAATACCGAATAGTCCTTTAACTTTTAACCATTTTAAATATAGAATGAAAAGAGGACAGAACGGAGTTTAAGGAAACTTAGACAAGTATGTAATACTACAGTAAAAGTAACTGCCTGTAATTAGAATTACATACAACAACCGATGTCACAGAGATTATTAATTAACTCTACTTGGTCAAATAGACCCGCCACAACAATCGACAGCTAATCGACAAATAAACACACCCGTAGGTCAACCGACAACATGAACCAACACTGCACAGCCAGCAACACCGAGCCGTGACAGTAACAATCAATTCCAGCGCCATCCTTTTCATCACCCACCACCCTTAATCGTGTTCCTCGTCAACGCAAACGCAACCACTCACCACATTTATCTCGACGCTCGATGGCTCGGACGAGCATGGCCAATCCGACCGGTGCAAGGAGGCCGAACCAGGCGGCCCCCAATCCGAACGTAGCCATTTTCCACCCGACTGCATCTGCATCAGCATCAACAGCACCACCGATCGACCGGTTCGAAGTCGTAGCCATTGTCGTCCCAAATGCTTCCGATTGAGCAGAGTGCGCTTCCGGATCCGGCCGGGCCGGGTCGGTGCTGCCGGTTCGAACCAGCTCCAACCGACCGACGGTCAGCCACTGGTGCCCAATTTCGCCGAGAGCGACGAGCAACGCCGCCAGCAACACGATTGACCGCAAATTATGCAAAGCCAGCAGATTATGACGCCTGCAAAATGGAAGCGAAACGAAGGAACGTCCCGGGTGGGACGAGTTAGTCAACCATATTTGCCCACTGCATTAGACTACTTGGAGGACACATCCAGTCATCGGGAGCCCCAATCCGTACGGTTGGATATCGCAATGCTAAACAAACAGGGCGCTCGGGCAGGAAGACGATGTGCATCGATCGAGCCACTTGACATCGATGCACCGTAAAGAAGGATCGGTTTTCGCCACAATCACTATCACCGATTTCCGTACCAGGAATATGTTGCTTGTTGGTTGTACTGACTTCCCGAGAAACATGACGCTCCTCGATAATATTGTATGTTATCAATTCAACAAAAAATGTTGCTTACTTGTAATTCCTCAAACCCTTGCTAAGCTATTTTCATACTTAACTAACTAATTTTCCTACTAGGGAACTAAAAAAGAAAATAGAAATCTACATCTTATTAGCCCATTATTTTATACCCTGAATTAGTTCTTTTTAACTACACGGTTGTTGTTTGTTGAACAACCTTTTGCTTTAAATTTACTTTGAACTTGCTTTCCTGCAGTTGAGAGATTTGTTGAAATGTTAAAGATTGCTTAGGTTATCCCTTATAACTTGTTTAGTATCAACATACCACCAGAACCCATTTACTAGACTCTTTTTGCAATGAGATTAGAAATATTAGCAATTTGTCAAATATGTTCATAAATTTTATTCGTTAACTGAACATTTTACCTAGCAAAGGATGTTTTAAATTCGTTATAGATCTGCAGTTACCAAGAACTGAACTGCTAATGACTATTTCCATCATTGGTAACGCGCAAGCGAAAATTCAAGCATTTCCTGGTACTTTCAACGAATGACTCAAAGACATAAAGTTGACGGTGTTTTCCTCTTTCCAAGAAACTTATGAACTCATCCGCATTAAAATACATGTTCCATGTTTACTTTCCAACAGTGTTTTTCCTATTTAGTTTTTCATATTTTTGCAATAAACATATATCACTTTTTTTGTTATGACCTATTTTCATTTGCTATCAATTAACTATCATATTTTTTCATTATACTTGAAGCGTGTTTATTGAAAAGCGACTATTAAGTGACTAACATGAGCTCATCTTCTCGACATATGCCACGGGCAATTGAAAAATTGACAGCATACGGCAAACCTATTCACGAAAAACTCCGGTCCACGTATTTCATGAAATTGCGAGCAAATGAGGCAAAAAAATCGTACACAACAAATCTCCGACACTCTTGAGTAAATAAGGCAAAGTAGCACCTCCCAGCCACGGACACCACCGTGGTCATGGTCGCATATGACTTGACCGCACCATGCTTCACTAGCAAAACAACCGATCAACCCGGACGATCGTCGATTGTTTACAGCTGCGGGGATGGAGATTTCTTTTCCGTTTTTTTTTGCCGCGACGAATTTTCCTTCCCACAGTAAAACACACACACACTCACACACGTCGAATACCACCGTTGCACCTGAATAATCACCTTTTTCCACATTTCCACGCCACGTAGCCGAGGGTCAGAAGTGAACCGGCCAGCACGAGCGCATTCACCAGCAGACTCCACAGGTTTAGGTGGTACAGCGTCCGAACAGCTGCCGGCGACGGCTGCAATCGCTCAGCCGGGCCGATCACGGTCGAGAACGGGTTTCCACCTTCGGCACCATCTTCCCCCCATTCGGCAACCATTTTTCCTCTTCCGTGCTTCGGCACAAAAACACACACACTTTACGGGGGAAAATGGAATTTTGTTATTTGTTATTTGTTATTTGTTATTTGTTATTTATTCAATTAAGATTGTCCACCATGAAGGTTTAACAATGGTTTATCTTACTAACTAACATCTTAAAAATAGAGGTATCAAGGAAGAGAAGGGAAAATGAAGGGGAGAGAGTGGTTAGGACGGGGAGGAACGCAAATGGGATCTGAGAGATGAAAGGGAGGAAAAGTCAAACCACTCAAAACGCTCATTGAAGCGACGGATGGAGGCCACAAGTGGGTCCTCCTGGCCATGACGCGTACGACGAGTAGGCACAGCAAGAAGAGGGCGGGGACGGAGGATGCGGGAAGGGGCGTAGATGTGGGCGAATTTTCTCACGCACCCGCACTGCTTACTGCTTCGGCCTGTTTAACAACTTGCTCTATCAACGGCACAACACTTGCAGGCAATCAGCGTCGCTGGACAAACTCCTGATTGACTGTACCACATTGTACTTGATGGAAAATTTACCGCACCAGTAACGTACTGCGGTTGTAAACACGGAACAGATTTATGATCTCCTCGCAGAGCAACTGGTCGTCAGCATTTCGAAACATGGAGATGTATTTAATCTTGCACTACAAAGACGATTTTCTGTTGGATAAAACAACACTTTCTTAGTTTTCAATTTTAGATGAAAACTTGAGAACAACTTCAATATTGATGTATTTTTCCAGAGCCCACTGAGACGATCAATCACAGAGCACTGGTTCACTCCTTTTACACACTTCGGTGCGATCCTTCGCAGCGTACGGCGCGATCGTGACTGAGGCGTTCGTCCGTGTGACCAGCTGGACAGTCACGCCGAATGTCTTTTTTTATGTATGTTTCGAACACGAACGCGCCTTTTACACACACATTACGGCACCAACACGCGTCGAAAATCACGCTCTTCACGCATGCTCCCCACACAACCGATGATCGCGATCGTCTCTGATGTGGAAATTAATCTGGCAAAATTGGACGCCCGATCCGCGGGAAAGTGGAAAATGGAAAATGAGTATCCCGAGTCGTGTCTGCACAATTTTTCGACAGGCCGTGCGGCACGCGCTTCAATATGCGTGTTTCGAAGAGAGATTCATGTTTCACGCAAACAGTAAAATTGATACGGTGAAAGGATTGGAGAGTATCAAATTTCGAAAATTGAATTTTTAACGGTATCACAAAAGTCTGTTAGATTCCTGGAAATTTGGACCAAACACGTAGGAGACGGATGGTTTCTGAGACTATTTTAGTAAATATTTATCGGTAACGAGATTATTGAGTGTTTCCTGTAACGCTTAATCATCGGAACCTCTCCGTGGCTGAACGCCAACGGAAATGCATGCCCTGGCCAAGTCTGTGGCATTTGAAAAACACTCATCAAATTTCAACGATTTCTGTTTATCGAAGCTATTTCTGCGTGTTGACTGGACGTGGCCACGCAAACGCGCGTTATGGCGCGAAGATGAGAAAATCTCAAGCTAAACAACACCCTTGGACACCCCTTCGACATACACACGCACACACACACCCCCCGTGCACGTGGTTCGTGGATCGGCCTACAAAGGTGTGCGACATGTTTGTTTATACCGCCCGCTAATGCGATGAGGTCCACGCAATCTGGCATTTGTTCGGTAGCTCGTCTTGATCGGTCGTCGGTGATCCTCCCCACTACCTCTGAGGGAATGTCCCTTCACGTCGCGAGGATCCCGGCAGAGACATAGAGCAGAAATGCAAACCGTTTCGTTCCACTCCGAGCGCGATTGGAGACGCATTAATCATGACGCCGCTAAGCTAGCTGTCAAAATTTGGTATTGATTTTGAATTATTTACAGACGCATCTGCCTCGGTAGGGAGGCAACAAGGCGTGCAAAAGAAGACAGTCAGAGGGTCAACACTTGAAGCACACACAAAATACATTCAGAAGGTATCCAAATGGATGTTTGACGGTTTGGGAGCTCTCGGAATCTACATGTGGTCCAATGGGGAACCACGTTGGTTAATGGCGGATGGAAGATGCATTCATGAAATCCATCTAGTGACCGCTTGCACAATGGTAAAGCAATGTGCCTTTAGCGCACATTTCATAATCGCAACCGTGATACTATAAAAAGTATTTTAATCGTTTTGTTTCGATTCGAACTATACATGTGAATCTTACATCGCCAAGTTACAATTACCTTACAATTACCAAATTCAGCATTCAAGGACAATAAATCGCTAGTCAGTAGAAATAGCTATGTAATGTACGTAGATTTGATATCAACCTCTGCAGCTGATTAAATTTCTTACTATATCACAAACCAAATGATGTTATCACTCTTTTTCTTTTCAAAATTTTACCAAATTGAGATAATTAAACACAAGCCAACAAAATAGCAAGAAAATAGTTTCAAAGCTTCATAGTTTTGTATTCCATGGATTGTTATGCTCAGTTTAACTCGTCTTACCACTTGCTTTTTCACATTTTTATTTGCTATGTAGAAATTATAATTTCGAAATCATTTGTTTAGAAATCAATATTTCACAACAACTTATCTTTTACGAACATAAATTAATTTAGTTAAGTTCAAAATCAAACTATTCAAACACTTATAAGCAAATAATTGCTCATTGGCAATTTTTATGTGATAAAAGTAGAATGTTCCCACCTCGGACCACTGTGAGTTGGTCGTTTATTCGGTTCATTTCGATTCACGGTCACAAACTACACGGGCTACGGGTTGTTTACGCATTAACATGAAACAAAACCAAATATGTGTTCTATTTGCACCCATCCCAACACCCATCCCCAGGATCTCCCAACTAATGAACGGGTGGGACAAAATGCTCAACCCGGTATACGAAACCTCGTAGGTTTTGCTTTTCTCTTTTTATCATCTCTTCGAGTGGTGCACCGTTAAATAGCAATAATCACTTTGAAGTGTTAGACACATTTTATGTGCTTTACTAACGGGCGCGCTTTTGATGAGTAAATTTAGCGTTTCCGGTACGTCATTACGGTGTGATGTCGTCATCACCATGCGGAAGGCCGACCACTCTTTGAAACACCCCTTTAAAATAGTATGATTTTTAACTTTAAGAACTATAACGCGTCGTTCTTTCTGTATGTCAGATTGTCATGAACTTGTTATGCTGTAAAATATTAGATATTCTGTTTATAAGATATTCTAGATAAGATATTCTATTTGAATCGTCCGCAGGAATGTTAAATTACACTCCCTGACATACAAACTAACACGAGATAAAATTACATCCCAAGGACGGAAAAGCTATCCGGATGACTATAAAACCCGTCCTTCGAACACCGAATGTGCGTCGTAGTTCTTCTGACTCTATGAAAATTCCCTGAACAACGATTTATTTTCTCTAATACCGGTACCTTCCTCAGCTTTTCCAAACCCACACTGGTTCACAGCACTGTTGAACACGAGCGTGATAAGCTTTCCCTGGCAATCAGCTGCCTCGAGTTAACCTCCGTTTTCGTGGTGTCTCTTGTCCAAACAAGCTGCGTAAATCGGTGTCAGTGCAAAGGGACCATCCTCTATCGGGCGCCATACCACGTGTAGTTCTATTTTGGCGTAACAATTCAAACACTACCACCGCCACGACGTGGCCATTGTTTGGGGAACTGTCGGTACCAGCGACAAAGGAAGTGCGGAAAAGGGAATTAGATTAGCATAAATTTTGCTCCATTCGCGTTCGCGATCACATTTAAAAGCAATAAAGCTTTTCCCCCGTAATGGATGACATGTGCGCCGATTTCCGGCCGTAGACACCCGAACCGGGTCCGGGTCCATTTTGGAGCATCCACGGGGAATTTTGCCAGCCTTTTCCCCTGCCGCTAAACAAAAAAAAAAAAAAGTCGTGCACCCGATGGAAAGAACCGCTCGTAAATCGCTGCTTTTGTGAGTACGAGAGTTTCCCGGACGACACCCGGAAAACCGGACGTCGGCGGCATGTTTACCGTGTTGATTAAGTATTTAGCGAGCGGCGAGTTCGGTACATGGCCGCAAGCCGCTCGGTACTGGCGTGTGTGAAGAACGAATTGATCGACCCGTCCGGAAGCAATCGATTCAATTCGGTGTCGGAACGCTGCTCTCGGTGCCATCCACCGTTGCATGTGCAACTGGTTACGGCGGATTACGGGCCGAAACACTCGAAGGGACATGGGCATCCAGGGAAAAACAAAGCCAGTCGAACGTTTTCAATCTCAACTTTCAACAAACAAACGTGTTAAGCAAATAAAAGAAACACTTGGCTTAACCCGTCGATGCACAGTGATTGTTTTCAGTGACATTTCACTTATAAGGATATAGATAAAATAAGTTAATTGGAACCAGTAAACAAAAAGCATCATCTCTGAATACGAAACTCAATTATGAAAACGTTAAATTAGAAGTATAATGATACCAAACATTATTTCCGTCTAACTTATTGGTTGAGCAATTTTTTGCTGTGATTAAAAGACATACAATGACAAATATTGGTTCATCTACTTGGCGACATCATTTGCATTTTCTTTTTAAAACATGTAGTGTGAACATTTAAAGGATAATACAATCTGGCAATAGACGACGTTTCAGCCCTGTGTTAAATTTGCTTGTCTATTGCTGCATAGTCTGCGCAACATGGTGAGCTATTTATAGATGGATTGCATTTCACTGGAAACCAACAGAACAAGCGTGGTGATCGTGTTATACTGGGCAGTATTTTAGCACCCATCGAGGAAGATTGCCATTTTTTCCTCTTCTTGTTCCGTTGGAGCCTAACAATAGAGTTCAGACAGCACCATAAACTCACGTGGCTTTCGACGTGCGAGTCGTGGTGGTTGTTGTTGTATGTAGGTTTTTTTCTAAACCATCCACAGCACGTAACGGAATCGATAGCAATCGGTTGCAACGACATGTCATTGTGTGAAGTTTAAATGTTCCTACTGTTGTTTTTCCAAGAGCAGGTTGAAAATATATGTATACACCCAGACCCAGCCAGGAAAGAAAATTTGTTCTTTTGTCTGTACACGCCTGACCATGATCCACACATCGGGCAGTTTCATTTTTTCCACCTCCTTTTCACAGCCAGACGCTAAGCAGACTATTCTCGTCGGGAATGGAAGCCATAGGGCGTAAAGGTTGGTCCAGATTTCCCTCTTCAAGCCAAAATACCGGAACTGCATCGGTTGGCCAATTGTGTGTATTCGAGTTTTAGCGTGTGCGTAGCTTCGATGGAATTGTTTGGTTTCTTTGGCATACTGAACTGTTACAGCTGATGTAAGCTCCCAAAATACCGTAGAAGCATGCAGTTTCACCCAACGCCAAACTCAAATCCAGTTGGAAACACTTAAATATCTCAACATCGAAATATAACAGAAATTCATATTCACTATAAATATAATCAAAATATATCACTGGTATTTGAAATCATATCAAATTAATGTAAATGGTCACTGGTCGTATAACGCCAATTTTCACATTTTATAGCTCGATTACGGTTGAATATGTTTTCGTGTTTCAAACAGATTTTTCTGTGCGATCACGTACGTTATAACTTAGTTACTTTTAAAGATTTTCTGTAAGTCTCTAAACGTCTTCTTTTTAGTACATTTTTTGACTATCTTTTGGCGATTTTGGTTCTTATGCATCTCTTCATCATTCCACTACTTCAGTGAATGCAAAAAGAGGGTTTTAAAAGTGCTGGCAATATTCCAAAGCCTATGTATTCTAGTGGCAACGTATAACTACTGGTATATCATATTCACGTCACTTAAAGCACTGCAAGAAAGGATCATCAGGGAATGGCTGGGTAACCGCAAAATGAACTAATTTGTGGTCAGTCTGGCACGTAATCACTATCGGTACAAAACACGCTACTACTAAACCGTTCGGATCCGCGGTCAACAGGTTGACTGATGGGTATCACCCGTAAACAGGCGGAAATCCATAGGTATTTGAACGCAGAATGTAATGTACCGTGGTACTAGTGGCATCCCGAACCCCGATCGGTTTTAATTAAATTAGCTTGTTTAACGCTTCCGATGCTCGCAAGTGCAGGCCGCAGTGTACACATAAAAAGAGCGAAGATTTTAGTTGCGAGTCCCCTTTGAAACTGAAAATTATGGTCTGTGCCTAGGACTAAATAATAGATCACTATATCCTAACCCGCTTATTTTCTGCTACAACTTTAGATCAATCGTAAATCCGTTTCTGGAATCGTTTGATTTTTGTTTTTAAATTTAGTTTACAGCGGCACGTTCTATGCATTAACCGTTCCAGTGGAACCGGAACCGCTGGGTTAAAAAAGGCGGGTTCACTATAGTGATGGGGAAACTGAATCCCTACAGAGATTCGAATCTTTCGATTCAAATCCATTCTGAGATCCGGATCTTCGAATCCGAGTCCCAATCCATCATATCATGCGCGCCTACCAAAATTACATTGTCTCTAGATCGACTCGTTATGTGACTAATTCGACTCAAATAATTGTGAGTCGATTCAAACAGTTTAGGATCAAGTCAGAATCGCAACAAATCGAGTCCCAAACCAATCAAATGAATCTTGATCTGATTCGAATCTTTAGAATCCGTCTAGGGATCGAATCTTCGAATCTTCCGAGTCCCGATTCTGCCAACACTAATCTTGACAGACTTCAATAAAAAAGGCGGGTTCACTAGTTTTCGTTTGTAAACTGAAATCTTTGGTATCTTTTTGTCGTGTTTTCTATAAACTATCTACAAAGCCGGCATGGAAATCATAAATCCCGGTCCTTCGGCCCACCAAACTAGTGTTGCACAGAAGATTCGCTCGAGAGATGCAGCTCGGCGCTTTAAATTTGGATCACCGAAACTTGTCGATCTTATGCGAGAGGTACAGTTTCCTCAAGTGCAAAAATAATCCCAATTTACAGTACAATGCATGATTTGTTTATTGCAGAAATGCCGAATTCGAATCAAAGAAGCACGCAAGGACGAGTTCTTACGGAAACGAAACATTGCACAGGAAGAGCGTGCTTTCCTGGAATCGATAGTACGGGAGGAGCTATCTGAACTGGAACATGACATAGCGCTACAGGATCTGATCTACAAGGAGCTCATGCAGGACACGGAGCAGTGGTTGTTCTATGAACAGTCGGAAAACTATCTTATCAGTTCGTACGACACCGAGTCAGTATTCTGTCCCATATGCGAGCACAACGTCCTGGAACTCGACTTTACTGCCAAAACGCTCAAGTGTTCCTGCGGAATAAGACTTCGCTACGACCAAACAATCGAAACATTCAGTGAGCTGATTTCGAAAACCATCACTTCGCATGCTTCGCGCTGCTCGAGCAATCTACAGTTTTTCACGGAACCCCTCGCAGATGTTGAACACGTCCAACTGAATGCATTCTGTCTGTGCTGTGATTTCTACCAAGAATTGACTGATTAGAGCAGCCAGCAATTTCCAGAAGCATTTTTGTTATATTGTCCTTTCTGTAATGCTCATGTTTCTTTTTATCTATGTTGCCCAGTGGTTTGTTGCGTTGGGAATCGTGTTGTACATTTACGAAGCTTCTCGCGGAGGCTAATTAAATTGTAAGCTTTTAAAAAAATTCAATACAATCATACTATTATCATAAATTTCCTTATTTTGTCTGCAGTCATTCATTGTTTCGATTATTGGAAACTTCTCTGGTGCTGCAATCCAAATCGCTAGATTTATTTACTTTTTGTGTCAAACAACAAAATACCACGATAAGGCAAGCTTTGATGGTTCCGTAGAAGATGACATTGTGAAGTTTCTATAGTTACTTTGACGTTGTCATTCATGAGGGTTAGCCAATCAGTGTTGTAGTCATAGAATTGGATTTTTTCTCAATCATATTTTATAAGCCAGTACATTCCATTGAGGATCATAAAATTATAGTATCCAAAACACCAATTTGTTAATGGAATGCCTATAAAAAACTAGAGAAACCACTCCACCATTGGCCCACAACATGAACTAGCGTTGCACCTCTGTAATATTCAAACGCCTTAGGCCGTACACAGAACCGATGTAAAATTGGTTATTTTCATTTCGATAGACACCGATTCAACAGCAACGGGAGATTACGATGCAGTGCAGACGATTTTCCAAATCCTCCGAACAGCATCAGTAGTGGCAATAAACATAGCGGGACTATTTCGTTGATAGATTCAGCGGCGATCGCTTGGAATAATTCTGCTGGTGCCTCGGATACGGTTTGCGTTTGTTTCAAGTTGTTTTGTTTTGCTGTGATCTCGGAATACGATCACCATAAGTGCACCCCTCGTGAAGAAAAGAAAGGTTATCAATGTCGTCGTTGTCAGTGCTCGAGCGCAGAAAAACGTACGGCAGCGTTGACCAGCAGGAATAACAAGGCAACCCGTGCCATGACGACGGTGGAATCTTCCAGGTGAAAAGCGGACATATTTTGATCGAACCTTCCACACACTTGCTGTGGTACCGCGCTATCTTTCTCGCCCCTCCAAACGTCATCGCCTCTTGGTGCTTGCCAACCTAAGCATTGGTATCGAAATAAACCAGCGATTATTGTTGGCTCGAAATTGAACCATTCGCCATCGTCGGGAAGCCAACTTGAGGCCATCGATAACAACTTCCTTCGCTCCTCTTCTGGTAGGCAAACAACTCCGCCGGACGTCACGACAAGTGTGCGCTCTTCTTTACTCGGAACGACAGCGTGCGTAAAGGACAGGCGTTGTTACACGTATTTTTGGGTGAAAAAAGATAGTGACGCGAACGTGGTTCACCAGCAGCAGCAGCTTGTGACCGTTTAGATAGCGATTCGAATACACGGGTTACTTCCAACAGTGGCCAGTGCTGTCCGGTTGCCAGCTAAGAGACGGTGCAGGTCACTCATCCGGGCGAATCGGAAACGGTGCGTTAGTTGAGATAGCTTTCCACGAACGACGCATACACACACGATGGCCGAATGGAGAAAGTCCTTCGGTTACATTACGTGCATTTTGGCGTGCATGTGCACTCGCTAGTGCAAAATTGACAGCTTGGACAACCAGGCATTAAAAGCCGCGTGTTATGAGTAGCAAATGGTGCCAGTAGATCGATTCCATCTCGCAGCAGCATCGTAGCAGGCTACGGAAGTGCCCCCGCGAAAGGGAAAAATCCATATCGAATGGTGGTAACCACAATCAATCTGTGATAAAGTGCAAACCCCTAGACAGGAAGTGTGTTCTGTCCTGCCACTGTAGTTTGTATCGTTTCCTCGCCAGCAGCCGCACATTTTGCCCTGGAGACGGTATGCCGTGTTTTTCTTCTTGTTGTGATTTCTTGCCCCGGTTTTCCACTATCCGGTTACGGTGCTAAAGGTATGTGTGACGCAGTTGTATTGTGTGTTGGTGAATTGTTTTGATTTTGAAGAACCGTCCGTTTCGCTCGGTGGTCAGTTCTGTGTCGCGGGACGGTTCTCGACCGACGTAGCAGCGTGGCAACGATTCCGATTCTACGGTGAAATTGTGTGATAGTTCCGTGGTGACGTTGGTATTTGCGGGTAATCCTATCCTGTCGGTTGCGAGCGGAACGCTGCGAAATGACACCGGGACCAACGACTAAAATCGAACGCACGATGACCAGAGGAGGCGGAGGTGGCGATGGTTCATCGGGCACGGAGGAGCGCAAACGGTGCGCCGAGACAATCCACTCGGGACAGTTCATGGTTTCACACTTCGAAACCGAGGGTGCCGAGGACGACGATGACGATCTCGGAATGCAGATGGAAGACGTCAAGCCGTCCGATCTGATCGCGTCCGACAATGCGGTGGGCCTACCGTTGGCCCCGGCCGATGTTTGTGCCGCTGGTGCCGGTGCACTGGTACCGCTTGCGGCGTCAACCTCATCCGAGCAGAACCAGCTCGCCCGGTACGTGCCGCGACCGCTTCATCTGAGCAGCCGTTCCGCGATTTCGCAGGTCGAAATCGATACGGACCTTTCGACGGTGTTCAACACACTCAACGTGACCTACACGTAAGTATTATCCATTCCCACCCCGGCGGATGAAGCTAATTTTCGATTCTAAACATTCTCAGATTGTAGCGTAAGATCATTCCCGGGATAAGGCGCCCATAAAACCAATCCCAGTTTCTGGAAAACGCGAAGTTGATTTCTTATCAGCGCCACGAACGCGTGGTGACCTGCCCTCGAGCGCAACAGTAATCCACACTTCGAAGCCATTCGCCGGCCTATCGGAACATCTCTCCCTCCCGCCCAAAACAAAGACCGATTGAATTGTACCGATAAGGGCCGTTTTATTCCAACCAGGATGGTAAACCCCGTCCGATGCTCGGTTTCAATTTCCCGCGCACCGAACGCGATCGATTACTATTAATGCGCCTAATCGGTTCTCGATCGATCCTTCGATTATTGTTTGTCCAAACGGATTACACCCGTCGCATAACACGGTTCCGGCCTGCACCTCTATTAGAGGTCGTACAGTTAAGGGCACCGTCGGTTTTTACGATGATGCGTAATTTCGCTGTAAAACGTGCCGCAGCGCCATGTGCTCGGGTTGTTTGATTAGTATTCTTCCATACCATTCGGATAATCTAGATACACTGTTTCAGTTACATGTCCCTCGTCCGTTGGAGCACTTTAACTAGGCTAAAGTGAAAATCGGTATCATTCTTATTTTAACCCATCAAAAAGGTTACCAATTCCCGTAATAGGATAGTTTGTATAGTTTTATAATACAACTGAACTAGATGGATCCGCTACCGACGGCACGTAGGACGCTACAAAAACCATTTTAGAACTACACTCGAATTCTTGGCTATTCTGCCTTCGAAGGCTTCTTTGTCATACAACTTTTAAACCTATGATTTCGATGATCCGGTTAGTAGGCTTTGATCGCAAAAATTCTTGTTTTTTAAGTATGGCTAACTGAATCCTCGTAGTGGGTATTCTGTCTGTCTGTGAAAAAGTATGGTACATGCTTATGACGTAAGATAGTCGTCAGGCGAGAACAAAACAATATGAACAACTGTAACGAACCAGACATTTACAAAACAGCCAATTCGCCTGCCATTTTAGAAACCAACCCACCGCTTCCTAATACCAAAGCACAAGCGATTGTTGATACACCGATAATGTGTGTTCTACAGCGAAATACATTCAACCATCGGCGGTAAGTCTTTAGAGACTACATTTCCGTGTCCCAAGTCCCAACCAAACAGTCGCCAAGTGATAAGAACACCCTTGGTTCGCTCCAGCAAAACCCAAGGGCTGCCTCTTGGTATAGTCCAGTTTTAGAGCCCACACTCTCTCACAGATAACCACCAAGAGCCAAATTATTGGCTCATCTCTTCCCAGCGTTATGTCGGGCACTCGGGTTGAGTCCGTTTCAGCCGGGTTTCATGCTGATAACCTTTCGCGGCATGAAGGTGCATACGAAGCGCGCGCCTCAAGCTTATTCGGCGTCCTGTCCGCCATCGCTGCTGCTGCTATGTCTGCGGTTTGGGGTACTATTGCCATGCGAATCGCAGAAGCTGCCGTTTCGCCGCGGAACCACTGGGAAGGGGTGGTAGTATTTTTCGTAGATTATGTACTTCCACACCCCACACTTGCCATCCCATCCCTCGGACAATGAACTTAACTTATGACTGAAATCGAAGAACAAAAAGAAACGGGGAAGGCAAAAACAACAGACAACAATTGGGGTAACGTATTTTTAACGCACCAGGATCGGCGGATCGATGGTGTGTAAGTACACGTTCAAGGACTACAGCTGATGGGACGATCCCGAGGGGTCCGGGGATCATACTGGCATATCACACAGCTGGTGCGTGCCATTGCATCATTGTGGCCACACGCGAGCATCCATCGGGATCCGCTTATATAAAAATGAACCACCGCTTATCACGGACTTCAACCTTTGGTTTGTCGAAACCATCAGCAACCGTCGACCATAGGCTCCGATTTTTTACCATTCGTTGATAGATCGGTTACCGCTGAGAACAAGGCCCAACGATTAGATTAAAGAAAACAGAAACGGACAAAAAATATTTATGCAAACCATGGCTTTAAGAACGTTTTGTTTTCTTGAATGATTAAATCTCAGTCCACCATTCGCTCTCATGTACTTTTATTAAACGATCGGTTCTCTTTCGTCCAATTTTGTTTCCCTTCTTCCTTTCTTCCCGGTAGTCCCCCCCGCTATTGCGCAATAATAAACAATCTCTGTTGTTTCCTCCAGCGAGGCGGCATCCCTCCTCGCGCATACTTTTAAGAAAGCACAGAACCAACGCCATCACACCCCACTACTAACACAACCATCCACCTAAATGGTTCGCGCCACACCTCCAGCGCAACATTTGGCGCGCAACGTGGTGTGCTACGGCCGTTCTCGGAGACTCGGTTTTCATCGTCAAAACAGGTTGAGTGTATGTATTTTTAAAGTCCGATTTATTTATTTTTTTCCTTCCTTCCCTCGATCGCGTTTTGCCAAGCCGTCGTCTCGAGGGGTTTTGTTGCGAACGGCCTTTCCGACTCGCGCCTTCGTGGAAGTGCAAGTTATGCGCGCATTTTAAATTCCTACTACTACACGAGGGAGAAGTTGTTTAAGTTGTTTGAGTTGTTTTCGCCCGACGGTGGAGAAGGTAGATGGAGTTTGCGATCTGCGCACAAGCGCTTTGGAGGGATACGTCAATGGGAAACATTGGCAATATACCGGTGGACATCGACATCACAAGATTCAAACAACCCAACACGCTGGACTTACGCGAAATGGGATGGATTTTATTTTTAGTACACTGCTCCACCGGTTTCCGGTGCGCGCGCGGAACTTATGTACCCGATACCGTTTCGGTACCCACCCCCGGGGGTGAAAATTGGTTTTGCCTTACACTCCGCCGGTGTTTACCCAAAGCAAAAAACCAGTTCAAATCGGATCGATGATGAAGATGATCCTCTCGAGAGAAAGGAATAAAAAAAGCTTGCGCGCCGTCAACGCGGCACGCAAGACAGCTGAGATCATCAGCTGAGTTTGAGGCCCCGTCCCGTGTTGTTCTTGTTGTTGTTGGGGTGTCGAGAAGAGGTATGTGCATGCATGGTTGTTTTTTTTATCAGTTAGATGTTTTTAGCTACCGTCGGGCGTGTCTTGGCACGCTACGGGAGAGATTTGATTTACTAATTGATTTGATATACAGTCTGCTGCAAGTAAAATCGGACACTCGAAAAATGAGAAGGTCTGCTGTCTTTCCGCAAGCCTACAGCATTCCCGGAACCGAATATTGACCTTCAACGTATACAATTCTTTTCGTTAACTCTTTCACTACGTAAGAAAAATGAAAACGAAATCAAAATCGATTGTTTTACTGAGATTCGGCACAAAATGTGCGCGAAGACCCGAAAAGCGGACACGCAAGTAAAATCGGACAGCTAGGCTTCTTTGCCGTTTGGCACACTGCAAGTGGCTTTAGGTCGTTCTAGTACCACAAATATGAGTTGGCCACTATTGTTCTTTGTAGTTGCAAGGTAGACAACAAAATGAAGAAACAAAAATACTCAAATTTTACACAGAAGCAACAAACTTAAACTTGTTACTATCAGATGGGCTTATGCACAGATTATGATCAGTAAGATGATCCAAACATGAAGGGAAACTACTTACGAGGAAAGCAGAATAGGATTGGATAATCTTGTGAAATGAAAGTTTGTTAATTTCATTACTTAAGCCCTGAGTTTAACTAGATCAATGAAGCATAACCCAGTAACCCACTTGGAAACGTGGGAAGAAGAGTTCTTAAAGTAAGAAAACAATGATTAAATGAAGAAAATTCATCATATATATTAACACAGTCAAAGGTATTAACCATTAGCTTTCATATCAGTTAAAAAAATCTTGAAGTTTGGACATGATTGATCAATCATATGGTATCGTAATTCCGTCGAAGTTCCTGGGAAGCTGCATGTCATACACGGCATCATGAACAAGGTGTATTACATCAATATTTTCAAAATTAAGTCATAACCTAGCACCTAATAACTAACATTTGAAGTAATATTTTGTATTCTATCAAGATTATAATCCAAAACACACATTGCTGGATACTAGATTATGGGTATTATTCAACTGCCCAAACTGCTCACTACCGCCATCCAATAACAATACACTTGTGGGAAACAAAGCACTTGTAGGAACTTATGGTGGTGGTTGTACGACTACAAACCAATTTAAAACTTCTTGTGATAATTGAAAGACGTAAACTAAAGAGTTTATGTAAAGAAAATTACAAAAAATAAGTTGGAAGCACGCCAAAACGGCTACAAGTTATTTTAGCTACAAGTGAAAACTTGAGAAAATACTGAATTTCAAACACTTGTTTTGATTGTTTGCATTGCATAAAGTGAATTGTGTTAGAAACTTATGATAAAAAATCATTTTCAGCTAAATTTTAACCAAAACATTACAAATAATCCTCAGTGAAATAGTAACAATCTTTGTTTGCATTCTCGTCAGCTTATCGTTATTTTTTAGGGTTTTTGGTATGATAATTTGGGTACCTATATATCCAGTACAAAGAACAATAGTGGCCAACTAATAAATGTGAAGGTACAATGACATGCGGCCACTTGAAGTGCGCCAAACGGCAAAGAAACCTACCTGTCCGATTTTACTTGCGTGTCCGCTTTTCGGGTCTTCGCGCACATTTTGAGCCGTATCTCAGTAAAACAATCGATTTTGATTTCGTTTTCAATTTACTTACATAGTGAAAGAGTTAATGAATAGAAATGTATACGTTGAAGGTCAATATTCGGTTCCGGGAATGCTGTAGGCTTGCGGAAAGACAGCAGACCGTCTCATTTTTCGAGCGTCCGATTTTACTTGCAGCAGACTGTACTTGGAAGCTGTCCAAAACAACTCGCAAAACGGCGTTACACCAACTTTTATTAATCGCCTTCGGGATTCCACGAGGTGTTTCGTTTCATCGTATATGGCCAAAGGCGGCTATAAAGTCGATCGATTAAATATTTAAATCTAACTCAAGTTTTGTTCCAAGTGTTCTACGAACTTGAAAACATTGTGAGTATGCGAAGTAAGTTGTTGCATGAACTGTTGCGGGGAATTTAGTGTCCTTCGTGCATGACTGGCTTATATATCCACATGTAAAGATCGGTTGAATACAAACGCAATATCGTAAGTCCCTTACGATATTGAAATAAAATTGGAAAAAGACATCATTTTAACTCATAACCAGCCCAAATACATTGACGAATAAATGTACTAAACAAAAGAGAAAAAAAGGCTATTTAAACATACTTTTCAAATACTAGGATATTATGAAAAAATATGTAATATGTGTAAGTAAATGAAAATAGTAAATGTTTTGGTTTTTAGACCCTGCTCTTCTCTGGTTTTGATTGAATTTTGAATATATTTGAAGTTTCCTTTAAGTCTACTTATGTGGTATAATTTGCCATAAATTACCTGCAGAAAAATGTTTCAAATCGGCAAAGTGCAAACCTATTCCTTCTTTGCCACACCTTCGTTGGGCATCGTGATAAGACTTAACGTTATCTCACCAGGAAATCCTCTGACCAGCAGAATGTGTGGGTTAAATATAGTCCAGTGGGTTAAGATGGGTCGACCGATATGGCACGAATTTAATTATCCCGTTTGTCCTTTCGTTCACATTCCCCAAGCCGGTGTGAAAACCGATAGAGTTATGATAAAAATTACAATAAATTAATACATCTCAAGGGTGACACCGTGACTACGGATCGAAAGTAAGCCCTCGGGTTGTACACCGTTGACATTCCTAGCTATGACCGCCGTAGGTATGATCTATTAATCGCGCCACACGAGGTCCATCGTCCGTTTGCAAAGGCGCACGGCGCCAAGGGAAAGAGTACTCTCGGATTAGATTCCGGTCGTGTAGATGGCCGTTTTTATTTCTATCTTGCGCTGACGGGCGACGGTCTCTACCGACCATACTGAACGTAAAAAGTACCCGAAGTGCACCACGCGACGGCGGGGGTGGAATGGTGCTCCACTTCACCGTGCAATCTTTGTTAGCGCTCGCCAAACCGGGACCGTTTGTTGTGTTGTTTGTTTGATGCACTTGAGAAGCGCGGTTGTTTTGCCCCTTTAATTAAAGAAGGGAGAGAAAAAAAACCTGCTAGACAATTTGCGCAATCTATAGTGCTGCGCAATCCTCTGGTGCTACCAACACATCCACCACCGCACACCACCACAAAGCAAGATACGGGCACGCCTTGCTGCACCACCCGTAATATTCGAATGCAGCTGCACTGCCGGGCAAACAGTTGCCAAATGCACACACACACACCCCACTCTGGACACCCCGGTTCGGAGGGAACCGGTGGAGAGAGGGAGAGTGATAGAGAGAGGGCAGAAAAGAAGGCGGCGTACGACGAACGCGCGAGGGGGCTCGTTTGGTTTGACCATCAATGGTCCGCGCGGGTGATAAAAAATAAAACGTCCGCATCGCGAAACGTGACCCGCGGTTTGCCACCGGCACGCTGGGGGCACGACTGGCGCACGTGGGTTGGGTTTGCTGCGTCTGGTCCGAGCGAACGAACGCCATTCGTCGACATCCGTTAGAATGGCGGGTGTGTGCGCGTTTCGAGCGCAATCGAGCACGTTGAAGTGCACCTTCTTCTTTTCGGCCGCGAGCGGGCTTTCAAGTCGCCTCTGCTACCTTTTGTCGTTACCAGTTTCATCACAATACTTTTATCATCTTTACGAATGTTTGTAGATTCACTTGACGATTATTGGTTAGATCAACTTCCATCGACTGTAATCGATAATAAGGTGTGATAAAGTGATTGACGATCAATACATTTACATCGGCAAAATAATATTTCCTTCAATCTGTCAGCACTGTATCTGTGTAGGACTGTGTTTTTGGTAGAAACATTCCGAGCAATTTGTTACCAATTAGCAATCGCTACTAAATTATAGGGAAGTCAGCAACTACTTCAAGCAACGGTAGTCTACTTCTAGGCGTTTCGAAGGTGTCCTACATACAACCGCAATGCATTCAACGCTCTTCCTAGTATCGTATCATAAATATCTCTGTATATCGAGAGACATAACAAATCACATCCCTGATATGGATTAATCTGTTTAATGTTCTAGGAAATTCCACAGATCTTATCTATCGGTTAGTGAAGGGTCACATCCTCTATTTTTTTAACGGCAAAGTAACATCATCTAATGTTTTGGTTCGTACAAAGCATCCTGAAGTAGTCGAAATTATGTAGAAAAAAAAGCTGACAATTTGCAATTGTTATAAAATTACACACTAAAACTATCTAAACAAAGTTAATTTTGGATGGATCGTATTGTGAAAAAAGCCTTGAAACTGTGAGGCCAGTACCCCACCGGTTTTTTTAATTAGATTATCTTCAATAATTGCTTAACAATTATGGCTAGAAAGTAGTGTACTACAATAATTTACGAAAACATCGTGGGCTTTTATTTTTCTTCTTAGTTTAAATTTGGGACTCTGGGGGTCTTACCGATTGTTTTTGGATAGCCTTCAGGCAATTTTTTTCAGAAATAACCCCTGCGATATAGGATTGATGAATGAACTCAAAGGACGAAAATTTACAATCAGAAATGGTAACCATTTCCTAAGGTTCCATTGTTAAATAGTTCCACCTAACTTAGCTGGGAAAGCATTCAAACCCGAAAACGTTTTATTATGTAGCTGTGATCACAAAGTTCTGATCATTTTTTTAATGATATAAAGAAAACTTAAGAGGTTCCCACTTGCAATGAAATTTTATATTGAACAAGGCAATACTCGATCGCAAACAATGAGTGAACATTCGTCTCAATAGCTTTCGAGCTCGATATCTTCCAAGCCAGGGGTCGGTAAAGTCCGGCCCGCCAGCAAATTTTAACCGGCCTGCTGGAACATTTTTGTATAACTTAAAGAAAACTATTGGAATGAAAAAAAACTTTCGTCACATCTCTAGGATATCTATTTCAAAGTTTATTTTAATGTAGTAAATTGAAAGAGTGCAATATTCAACTGTCGAAAGTATGTGAAAATTTACGTAGTTCAAAGCTAGTGATGATAATAACAACTATTTTTAAAGATTTGAATCAGAGTGAATAATCATCACGATGATTCGAATCTTTAAGTCACTCTTTTGTGATATAAAACGTGTAAAATGATTTGTTAATCTTCGAGGATATTTGAATTCTTAACAGGGATTCGAATCCCAAAAGAGCGAATGAGTGAGTAAAAGAGTTGCTAGTCGCCATAGAGAGTCGAATCCCAATTGGGATAAATAAATAATTTGTTATCCTTTAGGATTTAAACCATTCTTTACTAAGATTTAACTCAATCATTCATTCTTACTCATTACGTACATCACTATTAAAAACACGAGTTGCAGCGAACAATTTTCAAAGTGTACAGCAATCTGAAACTGCATGAACGGAAATTTAGTGTACACACATGAAAGCTATTTAAAATTAAAACTGCAATGCACATATTTATGTTGTTTGTATTATTAACACAATTAATAAGGATAATGTATTACATAAATATTATATGAAAATAATAGTAAAAATCAAGTGAAAATTTAATAATGAAAGTCAAGAAAAATATTCAATTTTATATCACTCCAAAAAGTTAAAACATTTCAGCCATAAAACAAAACATTCCGTAAATGGCCCGCGGTTTGAATTTAGATTTCGCATCCTGCCCCTTTTCGAGAAACGCGTGCCGACCCCTGGTCTAAGCAAAAGGCACCGCTTTGAACATCTTACTGTAAACCCCATTCTTATGAGAGCGGAATGTGTTTAGTTAACAAACGACCAAAAGTGGTATCACCGCTTCGCTTTACTGGCGAAGATGATAAAGTTGTCAATGTCATAGCAAAGAACGTCACGTCACGCAGGTTGGCCGCTAATTGCTGTCTTTATTTTTTCATCTGATTCGTGACGTGCGTGGCTTACGCTACAGTTCCCCGCGGCATACGTCACTGTATATCGAGCGGCAACACCAATTCGGGCCTTCCAAAAATTTTTTTATCTTTTTCCGTGGGATTTTATCTTTTGTTTCCCCTTTTTTCCGCCAGCCAAGGAATGTTTTTTCCCCTTTTGCTTTTTATTATCACAACGTGGTGAAATAGCCCCCGGGGCTGGGATAATATTTGCACAAAACGTATTGCAATGATCCACGATCCGTGTTCGCCTGTCAGTTTACGCGGCGGTTTTTTGTCCCGTCATTATTTGTCGTACTTTTGTTTGTCATCTCTGTGGCGCTTTGCCGCAGCTCGAAACTTTCGGCACCAAGCCTCCCGGGGAAACCCGTTCTGTTTGCCTTTTGTGTGGGTTCGAACTGTTCGGGTTCTTGTAGTACTTCTGATTATCTTATCGATCCAATCGCTAGGGCTTCGGATGGATAACATAATCAACGTCTTTACTGAAATATTTTACTATGAAATGGCTCTCACTCTTTTTTTTTTCTTTGATCTCTTCCAACTCTCCATTGCAGGCAAAAGCTGACGTCCCCGAAATGGAACCCCTTCAAAGGCATCCGTCTGCGCTGGAAGGAGAAGATCCGCTTGAACAACGTTATCTGGCGCTGCTGGCACATGCAATGTAAGTCTTCCGCCAACTGCCACCGTGCCATGCCTTGGCCTTCTGCTACACGCGACTAAAACCTACCTCCCAGCTTCATTTCCCTCGCCGAGCAAGAATGTCTTAAGACACGAGGAAGCACCGTAATGAAGCCGACACTCTGTGGAAGAAAGATAGTCGGCCGTTTGCTTTGTTGCAGGAAGGGGATGTTTGCCTATGCATTCAGTGCAGCACTGGCCCGGGTTCCCCCTCGCAGGGCCGTTTGCTTCTAGTGCGACTCTATTTTTGCACTGGAAATGAAGTGCATCCTCGACACACCCACCTTCCGCGCCATCCGTCCAGACAACTGGCAGTAAACAATCAAACATCGCGTGGCAGTGTATGGCTCGCACTGGAGGTCTAATCCCTCCCAGGCCCACTGCATCGTTTCCCCCCGGTTTTGGTGCAGGTGGCCGTAGCCTCCTCGTGACTGACCCGGAATGTTAAACACTGTAGCAATTCGATCAATCGTTTCGGTGATCCAACACACAATGTTACACCTAATTTTTGGCGCCCGCTATCATATTCGCCTTATCTGGAGTGCGAGCAGGAATGATGATTTTCCTCGACTACATTTCAACTGTAAGTTTGTGGGAAGCGGATAGAACCGGATTGGTTTGAAGATATACCCCTCGTTGGTCCAATATTTGACAGCATGGAAGAAAACTTTTATGGCAGATCTAAAATTTTGAAAAACATTATCCCAACCCTCGCTTACCATCACTTAGTGCAATGGAAAAGTTCTTTTTCGAAAAAAACATCCCCTCGTCCTCTGTTCGGTGCCAAATCCGTTAGGCCCATTGATAAGCCTGCTGGTCAAATATCAGTAGTTGGTAAGGTGAGATTGGTTCTTCCAAGACCCAGCAAAAGGAGGGAACTGTAATCGCTCGTCTCCTGCCCCTACGAGCTCCACATTGGTTTGTGCCTTCCCGCACCGGCACAGTGCACACACTGACCGTCGCGTCATCCGTTGGAGCGAGAGGGGTGGAGCCAAATGCCACAACACTTTGTTGTAAGTTCCACATCGCCCTTCCGGTCCGGCGGCCCCCTTCTTCGGTCAAACCAAAATGGCCAAGCAAAGATAGGAAACGGCGGTACTGTACAACCTCTATGTTACCAAGGCCTCACCGGGGGTGGTGCATCAGCAAATGGAGAAGGGTGATGGGTCCCCTTGCCATGATGGATGGACATCAAGCCCAACACCAAGAGAGGTAGTGGCACATGAGGCGGTGAGGTTGAAGTCCACCAACCAACCAACCCATGGCGTTGGTAATGGAGGTGGTGGTGGTGGTGGCGGCAATAGCAAAGCAATCTTTATTATCAAAAGTACGCCCAACAACCGTACGTCCCTCCGCGGCCGGACCTGGAACCGCGGACCAGGAATGATACGGAAGAGGACGTGGCGTGTGTGTGTGTGTGTGTGTGTGTGTATGTGTGTATGTGTCTGTTACGCGGGGAGGGTTGTGCCTTCATCCAGACTTTTCAGGCTACTCTACCGCTCGTAGGCACGGTTTGGCTTCAGTTGGTGTTCAACCGAAGAGTCGGGATCGTCTAGCGTTACTTTTGAATTTTGAAATATAAATATATATTTAGACTTTTTTTGTTGTCTTCTGAAGAGATAGACATTAGAAAGGGAGAAAAAAAAAACCCCTCTAGTACAGCGATAGAGGACGGGCGGCCATTCGGTAGTCACGTTTCGGTCGATGGTTACGTTCGGGAGAGTTGTTTTGGTCGTCGCTAGTAGTTATCACCTTCCAAAAATTCTTGCCAGCGGAACCCGTGAAACCCATTTGCTCCGGTCGCGCGTGCAGGCAGGAGGAGGCTGTCAGGGGTCAGGGCGATTGTGGTGGCGCGGATCGGGTCGGGGGGTGTGTTTGGTTGGTGGCCTCTGTTGTGGATGCTGTTGAAGACATTTAATCAGCGGCGTGTGTGTGTGTGAAGTGAAGAACCAAAAATAGACAGCAAAAACACTGCTTTATTGCGTTACCTTCTATTAATTTAAGAACTTAGAAGTTTGCAGTCGGTAAGGACTTTGTAGTCGCCTAGGGGTGGTGAAAATCGGTGTCGATTTTACCGCAGCACCGTATCCCGGCAGCCGCCCTGCTGGCGCACTTTAGTCGAGCTTCACACATGGTGCAGAAGATGGGTAAAAGAATTCCTGAATTTTGCGTCCTTCGACGCACCCGGTACAAGAAAAGCCAAAAGAGGCGTTTCCGCTTGGTAAATATCTTAATCCTGTTTCTTTGGGTTCCCTTTTACTTACAGGTGTTTTGTTAAATGAATTATATTGTTGCTCACCAATCGGATCGCACTTACATATTTTATCTTTCATTTCAGTTATCATGAAACGGAAAACTCTAGTCTGTCAGTTTGCATCTCCTCTAGACGTAGACGTACACAATACACCGCAGGTAAGAGAGGGATACTATTGAATTTATAGCACCACAACCGGGTGATGTGTTGTTTGTTTTATTTAACCATCTACCATACCTCTTGCCCTTTTGTCCCTCCCAACCGCTCAGGCTATTCTACTCGAGGGAAAGTACTGGAAGAGAAAGTGCAACGTTATCAAGGCAGAGTACAAGAAATGGCGACGGTTTAACCTAAAGCAACCATTAGGTGCAACGAACATTGTCGATACGGTAAGTTGGACCATCCATCCGCAGCTGGGATGGGGCGAGCAATAATGTTTGAATTTCTGCAATTCTCCATCATCAAATGATGCTTTATTATGAACCACTGATATTACACTGTTCGTTTGTTGCCGAATTGTGACAGCCATAATATGTTGTATACCATGTTTTGTTACCATATATCACCCAGGTAAGGGTTGGGGCCCGATGGTTTATTGCCTTCGTCAGCATCGGTTCACTTTCGCATGGTACGATTTCTTTCACTATCTGGTGTACGCACGTTGCCAAAACTGTGCGATATCCTTATCTTGCAGGGCTTTATCTCATCAATCATAGCATCCATATAGATTTTTTTTATTTTTATTTTATTTCATTGCTTGCTCCTCGGGAGTTGCGGGCACTTTTTGGGGGGCGCCTTCCAAAATGCTACCCCTGAAGCTGACAACTGTGCGATGATGCGTAAGGGGGCCCTACTCTCCACCAATAGTGGTGAGACCTTGAGCTAGCTGCGAAAGACAATCGCTTCCGCACGTTGTTGCGCGCGTCGGTCCGCGCAAATCTTGTTCCGTCCACCCCGATAAGACTCTCTTGCGCCATGTGGGTCGGCAACAGTTATGCTTGCGTTAAAGATGTTGGAGGTGAGGTGGCGGCAGGTTTGGACCAAAGGGATTGTTTGCCTTGGCCTTGAATTTTAGTGAATCGTCGATTTTTCGATGATAGTATCTTGTTTGCGTGTTGTGTGGGGCGTTCTTTTTTTAGTTTCTCCATTTACGACGATTGCGTGACAGGTGTAAAAATCTAAAATTAGTAAGGCCCCTAGGAAGTATGTCCAGAGACAAAGAAATAAAAATTATATGAAACTTTAATGACAACAAACTCGGACCAATTCCGTACTACTTACGCTACTTCATTTCGTGCTGATGAAATTGTATCAGTATCAGCAAAAATGTTACAATCGAACTGAGAACCTTTTTAACGGAAGAGAAGAGAATTCCGTTACAGTCGTTGAAAATATCTTTATCTTCTACCCCACCCAGGATTGAAATAGCGCATCAACTTTTGTCCCTAACACATCTGGTATTGCCCATAACTTAACAGATTTTGTCTTGTTCACCTTTTTTATCTCCCGATTTCAATTTTGTCTTTATCCTTAAATTTGACTATTTAGACAAGAATGTAAAGACGTATATTATTGTTTGTACTAAGAGTTATACAATATATCAGTCTACAAAAAAGAAATAATGCAAAATGATTAAAATATTAAAAATTTACTAGCCTTGTACCCAAAGGGAACAAGTCTATTAAGCCGACAATGGGTCAGGCATGACCGAAGAAGGTCGTTACGCCAAGAAAGAAGAAGTGTATTTCGAAATGCCTAAACAAAAATGTGCTCTGAAAATTTGCTAAAAAGTTTTGGTAATTGGCATAAGTGAGTTTTAAAGCATGAATTTATTGATATTTATTGTTGGTAGAGTGTTATTATCTAGGAAACCCACATCAATCTGGTGTGTGTTTTCAGCTAGAGACAAAAGTAGATGACTACGAGGCAAAACCAAATGATTTAGAGACAGAAATTGATGAACTATCTCAAAACCAGATGCCGTAGAAACGTAGAAGTAGATGAGCTAATTTAAAACATGGTGCATAACAGACAACATCGCCTACTTGTGAGATAAAGTTCGGTGACAACGACTGTGTCGACGGTGTCAAAATACACAAGCCCAAGAAACAGTCGTTGCCGCTAGTTTTTGGTTTTAACGCAAGAAAAGCGCAAACAGCACGTTCATTTTTACCGTTAAGCCACCTAGTTTCGCCTTTAATACAACAATGTTTGCCTTGTAGTAATAAATGTTTATCTCTAAAATATATATTTTTTTCCTATCTGAAAATTTATTATTTTGATTGAAATATGCCGAGCATTCTATGCATTAAGATATTAACGTAGTAGGCTATGAAATAAGAGTACAATAGGTACAAAATTACCTTATCTATTCACTTGTTTTCGATTAGAGACAAAAATTGATGCGTTTAATGCAAGCATGGTTGCTTAAAAGATAACAATCGTGATGGTGAAAATAGATACCTTAGAGACAATAACACATGTGTTTGTGACAACATTTACAGGTGATGGTTGTATTAAAAAATACACAAGTATCTCACCATGCAAATGAGCTTGCTGTCGATGTCAAAGAATCCGCATGCGGTAAATAGTTTCTTCTGTAACAGATTTTCCAGTAAAAACTTATCCATTTGGTTCGACACTATTGTTGGTTCCAATTGTGCCTCTTCGTTGTCACCTTCTTCGCATTCGTAGCCCTTTCTTATAGACGCAATCGTTTTATCGATCTTCCGAGGCATGCGACAGAAAGAATAACGTTTAATGTTAAGTTATGCTTAGAATAAAATAACTCCACCGTCTCACCTGGTTGTGGCATTGCTCACACGAGAACCCAATGGCAAGCAACATCGCGAGGAATTGTGTTGCCCAAAGCTGCGTCACCCAGAGATTGTCGTTCAAAGTGATCCCAAGTTCAACAAAACAGTATAAAGCAAAATATTGATTGGAGAGCTGCAGTTCCGCCTGCAATATCATAAGGAGCACGATGCCCGCAAAGCATTGGTTGATTTCGTCGACCAGCTGCAAACCGCACCGACACTGATCGACCAGGACGACCCATTGGCCACGGATGGACGGCGTTCGTGTGGCTTCGTGCTGCACTGCATTCTGCAACTGCTCGAGCCGAATTCGCAGCATCTGAACGCACACGGTGTACGTGATGATCATACCGACAGCCATGTAAGACCGAACCATCTCCAGGAAAACATCAAACTGATCGACCTCACTGATTAGCTGGGCATCCAACACAATGAGGTACACGGCGTCACCAAACAGAACTGCACACACTACCAGCCCAAACCGGTCGTACGAACCAACGATGCCCCACCAGCACTCATCTAGGAACAGGGTGTTAAGCAGTGCCGTGATGCGTTTCCGGCGTGCGTAAATCTGAAGCTGCATATACACGATCGTCGATGGAAAGGACACAAGGTACATGATCATGACGGTGTTCGAAGTGGGTGACTGAAGAGCTCGCTTGCCTTCGGACAGACAAATCCAATTGTAGCACATTAGCGCACCGACTAGCGTGAGATTGACGGCAAACGCTAGCCGATTTTGGGGTGTATCGGTCTCGAAGCGATTTGTTTTGGTGCTGTAATGGCACGGGATGGTATGGAACACATATCCTACGAAAAAGAACACCCGCAACGGTTGATTAAGCACGGCCATCGTTTGGATGGCCGTTGAAACAATGTCCGGAAGGACCTCATTTGCTTCCTTCCTTCTATATTTGACTATCTAGTATTCTGGTGGTCGATTCTTATCATACAGCAGAAAGTTATTTATGACATCCGTGCAAACTACGGTAAAAATACTTGTTTATTCATCGCCTAATAGCACTCTCTGAGAGCTAATACTTTAAAGTGAGCAATATAGATTACGGTCAGTGCTATCCTTTGTTTTAAAAACCACCGGTGACGTTTACATTGCTTCGGCGAGGGTCACTTTGCTTGGGGTTAGTCAGTGAGTTTATTGTGTTCTCATATGAGACATCCTCCAACTGCATCTGATCAAACTGTATCAGTATTAAAGTATGAGTTATGATCGCGCTTACCACCTGTAATGGGATGAATAGAAACGTATTCTGTAAGCCATTTCCCTTTACCGTTTGCCAAGAGTTGTGCCATACCATTTGGATCATAGTGTAATCGATGTTGAAAAATCCGCTCACAGAAAACTGCGTATCCCGTTGTAAGTTGTACAGGAGAAACCTTTGAAGCTGCTTCGCTATCCTTGTGTTGCGATACCGGTAGTCATCGAAATGTTGTACACACACGGCCGTTTCTTTAAGCTGCAGAAGAGATGCAACATTAATCTTAGCTAGAGCGTCATTCCGGGTGACTTCCACGTTGGAAGTCAAGACTAAAGTAGTAGTAGTAGATATGGCCTATACAGGCTTTGGGCCATGTGGGTTCTTTCGCCTCTTTTCAATCCTAAACTTCACTGTTGCAAGCTAGCGTTTTCATTTATATATGATACACAGCTGGCGTTGATTAGCCTATTTTTTTATACCTACTTATTAGTATATTTGTTACTTCAAACTCACCTGTTCGGTTGTTCGCACAGTACCGCTGACAATAAGCAACACAAGCAGCAGGTAGATGGATTGCCACAGCTGCCGCAATGCCCACCGTGTGTAGCCACTGTCGAGTCCTTCCAGCATCGGTCGCTGCAAGTGTATCATCGTGAAGCAGTCAAACATTAGATAGACCATTTCGATCACCACGAGCAGCACGATAAGTGTGAGCGGAAAGGAAAAGCATCGATTCATCTGGCGAACCTGGGCCGCGTACAACTCGTACCGGTCGACAAAGGCGGACAGCATTTGCTCCCGACCGGCACGACACTTCTGGCTCTCCCGGAACAGCTCGCTCAGCTGCTCCATGCGTACCCCGATCGCTCCGGAGCAGATCCGGTGAATGAAGCAGAGGTAGCAGCAGCCTAAAATTTTTGTCGCCACCGTCAAGCTGAGCAGACGTGTTTCCACATCCTCGTGGTAGCTGACATTGCAGCAAAGCATCGTTAGTATGGCCAGCATGGTGATACCGAACTGTCGTCCATTATCGTACCGCCGTTCCTTCTCACCGTACCGATCGAGCAGCCAGTCGCTCCGGAACAAGACGTTCATCATCTGTGTAAAGCGTCGCCGCCGGAAGAAGGAGTTAAGCAGCGTGCACGTCACGATCGACACGTACACGATGATCTCGAATGCGCCGACGATCGCCATTATGATCGACAGGTGGTGTAAATACTGCACGGTCATCAGCTTCACGTCGATGAACCAGAACGGGATGGCCATCAGCAGGTTCACCAGGAACGTCAACCGATTGCGAACGGTCTCCTCGAACTGGTCCGTTTGTTCGTTGTAGCTACACGGCAGCAGGTACACCATGGATGCGCCCTGGAACAAGCGACCATGCCGCCGATAGTACGAGGACATCGCCAACGAAAGGCAAACGTTTCAGCTTCGAAGGATATAGCTCGTTTGACGACGGCAAGGATGCGTCCAGCATGTCCTCGGCAATCGTTACTATTGCTCTGAAAAGAATGTCTGAGTAGATTCATCGATCATGTCTGAGAGCAGTGAAATTAATTAGCTTTGGAGCTTTGTTGACGTACATACGCCCACGTCGATCAATATGAAGAGGGAGGGCAATGCGTTACACATTGTGGTGTAGTATCACATCTACAACAAATGATGTCTGTCATCATCAATAGAGAATAAAATAAACGTCGGCAATGTTCTATTCATGGCTGGGTGGTTTATACAACATTCATTAATTGTGCGGTGGCAACACTAGGATCGTATGTTTTTGTTACACCTTATGTTTGGCCGGTCGTGCCGTTGTTCGTTGTTGTACCATTAAACGACGCTCCCAAAGTGCCCGTCAGATCGGTTTCCAGTTGCTTGAATTGAATTAGTATCACCAGATACGTCACGATAGAACTGAAAACCATATAGATGACGGTGTTGTCAATGTCGAAAAATCCGCAGGCCGAAAACTTTTTCTTCTGATGCAGATTTTTGAGCAGGAACTTGTTTATCTGCTTAGCGGCGCGTGTATTCTGTAGCCGATAGTCGTCGAAATGGCGGGTGCAGAGGGCCGTCTCTTCAACCTGTGGATGGAAGTTGTAATGAAATGACGCACTCTTAGAATTAGTTAGTAAAGTCAATATACGAAAGGATGGCCGATGTTCCTAGTCCCTTTCGGAGGCCCCTTTGTTAGGTTTTTGTTGAGTACCTGTTTCGACGCTTTATCACATGCCGAAATAGTAACATAGCTAAGAACACCGTATAGACATTGCCACGTCTGACGGGTTAGCCAGTAAGGATTTAATGCGGGACCCGTCCTGAAGAAGGTATACTCGACTATGGTATACCATTCATCCATGAGATATAGCAGCTGAACCGTGGACAGTAGGAACAGCTGGAGGATGGGGAACGAAAGGCAACGATCGACCTGTCCGATCTGCCTCTGGTATCGATCAAATCGTTCCACGAAAAAATGTGCATCGCACTTCAACAGCACACTATCGTAGAGCATCCGGAGTTGTTTCATTCGTAGCGCGATCACATTCACACACAGCCTATACACAAACGCCACTAGAAACACGGCAAAAAGTCTTCCAAGAATGAGTACGCCTAGAATTTTCATAGGAATATCCTTTAGATGAGCGATTTTGAAGCTGAAACCAAACACCATGTAGGAACAAATCGCTAGAAAAATGCGACTGTCACTGAAGCGGGCGCCAGTCGATCCCCCAAAGCTATCCAACAGCCAATCGGCACGGAAGAGCACATTCATCAGCACCGTGATTCGTTTCCGATTGATGAACACGTTCAATATGGCGGATGTTACCACGGACGCGTAGATTACGAGTTCGATGCCACCAACGGCAGCCAGCACGGGAGAGGAATGCGTACGCAGGACCTTCGTAGTCGTTAGATGTATGTTCAAGTACCAAAATGGAACGGCCAGACTGATATTAACAACGAACATTGCCAGATTCCAGCGCGTTTCCTCGAAAGCACCCGTTTTTTCGTTGAAGCTGCACGGGATGAAGTAGAACAACGATGCGAGCTTTATTATCCATCTGTGGCTTCTGTAATAGGTGGACATTGTGTGCCTAAAGTAATGCTTGTGGAACCTGACATGCATCGCAGAGTAGTCGCAGGCAGCTAGGTGCTTCGATTAGGCTAATTGAATTTAAGGTAAAAGCTGTTGCGGTCCACTACGAGTCCTGGAACTATGCGGTGTCATTAGTATTTTCACGTTGCATAAACATCAATGTGAACAGATGGCACATTTGAAAGGTTCCAGCTAAATAATGACCTCTTTGAGTGTTGGCTAGTGTTGTGTTGACCGATTGACGTCATCACATACCGCACATCCCGAGGATACTTAAATATCTAGTGTCTAGTTATAGACTTCCGGTTTGGGCTTACCTCGTTTTTTGCACGCTCGCAACAGGGAACGGTTAGCAGCAAGTTGCTCCCATAAATCGCCTGCCAGAATTGACTATACAACCACTCACCGATGTTGGCGTAGTACATAGTGTCCGGGCGTCCAACGGTCAGCATTAGGAAACACTCGAATATGAAGTACGTCAGCTCGGACAAACTCATCAAAAACATCACCAAAAGCGGGGCTGAAAGGCATCTGTTGATCTGCTCGATCTGTGCCGTGTAGCGTTCGAATCGTTCCACGAAGTGGCCAATATAGCGAGCGCTCATCGAGGGGTCTTGTTGTCGGCGATGCTGGTAGTACATTGCTCTCAGCTGAGTCATCCGCACTACGATCATGGTGACGCATAGGTGGTACAGGTACAAATACGACACCATGTACAAGTAACGCACTGTCATGAAGACGGGAAACAGCTTAAACACGATACCTTCTAGTAGTGTACACTTGTAACATCCGTTTATAATCACCACCACCCAGAGGAAACGCATGTACCATTTGTATACGCTGGCACTGCGTGTTAGTTCGGTGGAAATCCCACAAGAATCCAATATCCAATCGTCGGCAAACAGGGCATTCAGCAGCTTTTGAACTTCTCTACTATGGACGAAGCTGTTCAACACCGTACACAGCGGAATGAAAGCCATCGTTAGGATCTCGATAATCACAACCGCCAGCATAAACGAACCGAGTCCCGAAAGAAAATGATTTTGGAGGAAAAAATCGTGATAGAAATAACCACAGGCTATCGCTAACCCGACGATTCCTTGTACCGCGTTTGAGCGGGTTAGCACGAACCGACCGCTTATGGTGTCGTAGCTGCAGGGTAGATAATGGATGCCTGAGAGGGCTTGTAGCACGCGTCGATGGCGGTGGATGTACACCGACATGGTTTCGAGTATCCTCAACCTTACATACAGCAATGTGGACACAGAATGTCGAAAAAACTGCCCAACTTTCTACGGCAAAGTTTTGTTTGTTTGAGGCTAGTAGGTGTTATTAATATATGATGATCGTCAGGAGTCGGAGGGTGGAAAGAGTTAATCTATCGATATTCTTCTCAGAAGGGGCCATACATTGATGCCACCACGTTTTGGTATTTTGTAAACAAACCCGCTTGTGACACAATTTACCATTTGCTGAGCCCAATAAGTTGATTGATAATGAGAGCTATCAAAATAAATTTGAATAGTTTCCTAGAATTTCACCCTCTTTTGGTATCATCGACAATGGCGTTATAACATTTACCTGCGCCGTTGTAGTCCCGCACGTTATGGCAATCTGTATCAAAAGGCCGAGATATATCATTTCCGTCATTTGTCGCCATGAGATGGCACAGACCTCCGTCGACGTCATGTGTGTCAGGCGTTCTAGATTAACGTACAGATCGTATATCGCAACCGTACGATCCAACAGAATGAGAAGTATTATGAGCAGCAACGGCACGGAGAAACACCGATTGATGAGATCAATTTGTTCGTAGTACAGTTGATATTTTTCCAAAAATATCAAAATGTTCGTCTCGACCTGTTGCTCTGAAACGGTGGTACTTTGCTCGGTGGGCATAACTAGCGATTTAAGTTGCTTCATGCGCACATCGATCGTCAGCACGCAGGCTCGGAAAACTTCGACCAGAAGAAACATTCCGCAATACCTCAACCAAATCGATCCGTTCAATAAATACATAATCATGTCAGGCACGATGAATGTCAGCGTGTAGAAGATGTGCAGTATCGCTGTCACTATCAGAATCCACAGATTCCCGTGGTGCGTTACGAGGATCTGTTTTCCACCATTTCGACGCATCGCTAGGCACTCGAGCATCGTTTCTTCCTGTGCGAGAAGAGTGTTTAATAGTCGCACGAACATGGCGCGATGATAAAAAGTGTTCAGACTCGCGGAAATCATAAGCAGTGAGGCAACAGCCAGGACGATAACCAGTGCCACCAGATACACGGGGGGCAACAGATTCACCGATGTACCGACGGCAGTAACATTGAGCCAAATGGTCACGCCAAAGACAAGGATCGTTAGCGAGAAAGCCGCCAGATTCCAGCAACCGATTTCGAACGACTCGTTATGCTGATTGTACCGACACGGTATCAGGAACAATCCGGCCGCCATGAGGAGCAGCAACCGGTAACGCGTTACCATCGGAGACATGCCGGTGAACTAAATGATACCAGGGGAGTTGTGTCTGCGTGTGTGGTACACTTTATCAGAAAGTAATTACTGTAATTGAAATCAATCACCAGCTACGACTGTAATCGTGAATATTAATTGCACATAACACTGGAACACTATTCCATTTTTGACGTGCGTACACATTAGAGTGATGATGTAATTAATGAAACAAAAAATATTCAGTTCACTATCAATATGTAGATACGACGGATTATTCTGGAGTTTGTGGTGGCTCTACCAGTAAAGAGAGAGTAGATTACTCTATTGAGCCTTTACTAATCACAAGCTTCTAAAACTTATAGCAAAGCCTATAACCCCAAACAGTGCACTTTTGAAGCAGGTATAACAATTACAATACAGCCGATTAACGGCTGGCTCACGCTCACCACTGCGACCACCGTTTGAGGTTTAGCCATTACAAGTCTATCCGCTCTACAACATACCAGATAATTAGGCAACAATGACAGCTTGTCCTAAGAAATGTCCGATATTTAAATCCCTAGCATTGTTTCTTACCTCTTCCCACGCGCTCGCGCAACTAGGAGCAGTCAGCAGCAGGATGTAGCCATGGAGTACTTGCCAAATTTGATTGGTTACCCAGTCGGTGAGGTTATAGTAGTCTCTATCATCGAGTTGCCCTCTGTTGTACAGTATGCTGAAAAACTCAAATGTGCACAAAGCCATCTCGAGCATGGCCAGCAAATACATCAGCAGCATCGGATGCGAAAAGCACCGATTGATCTGCTCGATTTGGGCCGTGTAGTGTTGGAAGCGGTTCATGAATTGCTCGAGATGACTTCCAAAGTCCAGCTCACGTTGGTGCTGGTGGAAAAAAACCCTCAGCTGACCCATGCGCAACCTGATCATGGTGACGCAGAGATGGAACAGATACAGGAACATCGTAACGCTCAGAAAACGTGCCGTTATTGTCACAACAAACATTTTTCCGTCAAAATTTTCGTATACATAAAATCTTATTGCGGTTAGAAGTAAAACAAGCCCAAGGAACACCTTTCTGTAAACACCATTGGCTGCACGAGTTCGCTCCTCGGCGGCGGGAACACCGCACCGATCCAACAATTGATCCTCAGCAAAGAGTACGTTTAAGAGTTCCTTAAACCTTCGGCGATGGACGAGATTATTCAGCACCGTGAACAGTGGTATCGTTTGCAGCAGTCCCAGCTCGACAATAGCGATCGTGAACGAAAATGGAGCTAGATCGTCTACAAATCGCTGCATGAAACAGTCGTGATAGATGTAGCCGAACGAGACGAGCAAACCGAAGACGGCTGACAGAACATTTGACCGATTCTCGACGAAACGATTCACCCTCGGGTTGTAGCTACAAGGTAGAAAGTAGATCGTCGACAGGATCCGCAACACAAGCTGACGTTGTTTGTTAAACCGACACATGTCCCCGAAGTACCGCTAGAAGCACGGACTCTCAACTCTCACATTGGAAGTTATGTGCACGAATAATCTGAACGCAGTCGATGATTACGCTATACCTGAGTTGATGGAGATTATGAATACATTATGATCCTGTAGCGGTCACATAACCCATTGTGTTGCACTAATGAAGTGAATGGTGCCTATTCATGTTGACGTATGGATGGTGTCATAAGAATACTCAAGCATATTTACTTGGTCGCATGTATACATTTTGAACATACCTGCAAAGCCGTAGATTCGCCAGTGATTGCAATCTGCATTGCCAGGATGAGATACGCCAGCTCCCATATCTGGCGCACGACTAAGCCAAAGAAATCCCAGCTCGGTATGCTTGCGTAGTCTATCAGGTGAACGTACAGATCGTACGCGGCCACAACTCGATCGAGAAGAATGACCAGCAGGATGTACACGAGTGGTACCGAGAAGCATCGGTTGACGTTCTCGATTTGGTCGTAGTACAATTGATACTTTTCCAAAAATATCTCTACTTCCCGATCGGTTGGATGATCGTTGGAACCTTCTCCGGCAGGTAAAAGTAGCAATGGCAGTCGTTTCATGTGTACATTTATCGTTTGTACGCAAGCCCGGAACAGCTCTATCATGACGAACATACCAACTAACCGGAACAAAATAAGGATATCCAGGAGTAGCATTTCCGTTTTGGTGAAAAACACAAGCCCGTAGAAGCAGTCCCATATCACTAGCGCTGTGAGAAACCACATATTTCCGATGTGTGTTTTCTTCAGCGCGTTGTTATTTCCTCGGGCCACCGTGAGCCACTCGAGGATCAATTCGTCGGGGGAAAACAGTGTGTTAAGCAGGTTCATAAACCGTTTTCGATGGTAAAGACTATTCGTTCCCAAACACAGCATAAGCAGTGAGTAGGCTGAGCAGGCAATGGACACGATTCCCAGCAATACTGGCGAAAGATTGCCAACCATTGTGCCGATGGCGTATACATCAAACCACACGCATAAACCAAATATGAGGAATGTTTGCACGCACGCAAATATGTTCCAACGAGAGCGCAAAAAGGTTCCTGTAGCGTGATTGTAACTACATGGTATCAAGTGCCATACAGCAGCTATGAGGAACAGTACCCGGTAATGCTTTCCTATGGATGACATTTCAATAACTGTGTGGTAAGAGAATATCACCACTAGGGATCAATATTTCGGGAACCCAATTATGCTAATTAGGTTTTTCTTCAATCGCAACTGCCAATCAATCGTAGCTATGAAGCAAATGGTGAATACACATTAGGATAATTAAACCATTAATCTTCGTCCTGAGAAGGGTATCGTTGATCCACTCGATCGGCAACATATGATTTCGTTTATTTATCCGTTTGTTGAGAATGTCTTTCCTTTCTATTGAATTTGTTGCTTATCACAAATACTAACAATTTCAGATCGAAAAGCGACCACATCCATTCGACAGCGTAAAACAATTCGTTAAAGATCTTCTAGTCTCTCATGCCATCCCAAAAGACGAACAAATTTAATGAAAATTCGAACACCACCAACAGTGGGCCACAGCAAGCAGTTCGCCCTAAGAATTCTTTGTCATTGTCAGCATGTCCTGGACAACGGAGCTACAAAAGTTGTCAGACAACCCATTGTCGTGGTGCCTATTCGTATTGACGTATGGATGGTGTGTTAAGAATATTCAAGCATATTTACTTGGCCGCATCTGTAAATTATGAACATACCTGCAAAGCCGTAGATTCGCCAGTGATTGCAATCTGCATTGCCAGGATGACATACGACAGTTCCCATATTTGACGCACGACCATGCGGCAGAAATCCCAGCTCGGTATGCTTGCGTAGTCTATCAGGTGAACGTACAGATCGTACGCGGCCACTACTCGATCGAGAAGAATGATCAGCAGGATGTACACGAGTGGTACCGAGAAACATCGGTTGACGTTCTCGATTTGGTCGTAGTACAATTGATACTTTTCCAAAAATATCTCTACTCCCCGATCGGTTGGATGATCGTTTGAACCTTCTCCGGCAGGTAAAAGTAGCAATGGTAGTTGTTTCATGCGTACATTTATCGTTTGTACGCAAGCCAGGAACAGCTCTATCGTGATGAATATACCGACAAACCGGACCAGAATAAGGAGGTCCAGCAGTAGCACTTCCGTTTTGGTGACAAACACTAAATCGTAGAAACAGTACGATATCACTAGCACTGTGAGAAACCACAGATTTCCGTTATGTGTCGCGTTCAGCGCGTTGGTATTTCCTCGGGCCACCGTGAGGCACTCGAGGATCAATTCGTCGGGTGAAAACAGTGTGTTCAGCAGGTTCATAAACCGTTTTCGATGGTAAAGACTATTCGTTCCCAAACACAGCATAAGCAGTGAGTAGGCTGAGCAGGCGATGGACACGATTCCCAGCAATACTGGCGAAAGATTGCCAACCATTGTGCCGATGGCGTATACATCAAACCACACGCATAAACCAAATATTAGGAATGTTTGCGCGCACGCAAACATGTTCCAACGACAGCGCAAAAAGGTTCCTGTAGCGTGATTGTAACTACATGGTATTAAGTGCCATACAGCAGCTATGAGGAACAGTACCCGGTAATGCTTTCCCATGGATGACATCCCAATAACTGAGGGTAAGGGAAGATCCACAAGGGATCAATATTTCCGCAACGAAACCCAATTATGCTAATTGTGGTTTCCTTCATTAACAATCAGTCATAGTTATGAAACAAATGGTGAACACAAATATTGAACTTATTCATCAGCCACTTAGGATAATTGAACCATTAGTCTTCGTCCTGAGAAGGGAGATCCACTCTATCGGCAACATATGGCTTTGTTTATTTATTCGTTTGTTGAGAATGTCTTACCTTTCTGTTGAATTTGACGCTAATGACCACAAGCACTAACAATTTCTTCAGATCGAAAAGCGACCACATCCATTCGACAGCGTAAAACAATTCGTTAAAGTTCTTCAGATCTTTCATGCCAACCCAAAAGTCGAGCATTTTTATTGAAAAACCGCACACCACCAAAGGACAAAGCACCACCAACAGTGGGCCACAGTAAGCACTCAAGGATGGTTGCACGTTGTTGATGATGCGATCGAAAACCACGCAGCACTTGCGCAGCCGTTGTTGCAGCAGCTCGCCCCGAGAGTTCTTTGCCCATGTCAGCGTCTCCTGGACAACGGACAGCTGGGCCACAGCGACAAGCATGACCGAGCCACAAAATTCTAGTATCCAATCGAGGCACAAGTCGTAGTACAAGTAGATGCACAATGTGAAATGTATATGAAACGGTCTCTGACTACACCATGACGACATGAAATAGCCTAGGTTCATAAGTAAAAACCGTGCAATACCTTCCCAGCGAAAGATCGTTGTGAAGATCGTCGCTTGGCTGTAGGAAACATTCGTGAGCCTTAGAACGACTTCGTTGTTTCGGAGCTCGTTAAGTGCCATGGCCAGCTGGGCACGGCGAAAGAAGATCAGACAAGCAATAACCATCCAAATTACGAAGCAACTCCCCTGTATGAGGATGAACAGGCCCACATCGACCGGACCAAGCTCAACGTCGTATAATGCGCGATCATCGGGGCTTTGGAGAATTGAATAAGTAATCGCGAGAAGCGTACCAGTAAAGTACACTAGAAACTTCAACCATGCCAAAGGAACACTTTCAAACGATCCAGTTCGAGCATCGTACTTTATCAAGACCATCCCAAGGGTGGACATATATTTAAGTTGTTTTTGAAGGAACTTCATTGACACGGGGAGGGGAAAGTGGTTCACTTGTGATTCTATTTCTCTGTTCAAATGTCTACCAAATGAAGAACACTGTCCTTTCGACGTTACCGTTTTTATCTGTACTAAAATATTTCCTCCCTGCTGGTTTTTTTTCCTCCCTGCTGGTTTTTTCCTCCCTGCTGGAAAGGTTCATTAATAATTTAAGGAAAATACACCACCCGAACGAAGTGCTTCAATTAAAAAAATAAATGGCACCGCAAATGATGTAAAGTCATCCAGTTTGTAAATTACGGTTTCATTTGCTAAAGTGGATTAATCGGTTGTGCCATCGATTTAAAATGCACTATCTATTTTGAAACGTTTCCAATACACGACTCAAAACAGCATTAATGTCTGACAGTCTGGCAGGTTCTTTGGCACCACATGAAATAGTAACCGTTTACGGTGTCAACTCTTATCGATGCTACAGAATGGATACCGATAGACACGCCAACGTAAACTGTACACCATAATTTGTACCATCCATGTTCTCGGTTAGCAGTCCCGTAGGATCGCAGCTACGCATTAACTAAGCTATATAGCTGCAAGATATTAAAACATTGAACTTCAGAACTTCCGTTGATTTCTTGTTGATTCTATCGCTGTGAAAGGGATACATGTTTCCATCACCACTTTGACTTGTGCGCATAGTATGTTTTTGAACAAGATAGTATGTTGAGAAAGATAAAGTATAATACGAATTAATATTATTACTCACCGCAGCGTTCAAGCAGTCACTAAGCAACAGCACTGCTCCCAACTTTTTTATGTCATTCAGGGACCACAAGACCCAACATGCTGTTACCAAAACTGCTGACATTGGCTTTAAAGTTTCCGTCATTTCCATTAAGGTGGCAGCACACTCAAAGCATACGTATGTACAGTACGGCAAAATGATTGGTCCAAAGTAGGGGGTCAAATATTCACCCAATGCACTAACGATACGATGGTACAGGCGAACGTAGAGCTCCATCAGACGTTCCGGGTGCTCGTACCTATCCAGTTTCTTGGCGAGACGCACTACACGAGCTAGTTGAATCCGTGCGATCAGCAGCAGAGAATTGCACAACCCCAGGAGGAACTCCGTTGTGAGATCAACATATAGCGATAAACAAACTACGATATACGACTGAAGGAACGTATCCTGTCCGTAGTAAATGTATATGAAGTAAACGTGGAAAATAATGTGAAATATAATTCCATTCCAAAGGATCACCGTCGCGAGCAGGGCCACGGTGCGGTACTCTTCCTTTGCCCCGCCAGTGACTCTCTGCAGTTCCATCTCGTTACGCTGCAGGATATTCATGAGCGTAGCTAGTCGAGCACGCTGGCGGAACGTTTGCCATGGTAGGATGCAACAAACAATGCAAAATGTCACACTTTGCACGATGTACACCAACGACCACAAACTTCGACCCGGTGCGGCCAACGTAGCATGGTAGCTGTGAAAAGAGTGCACGATCATGTGAACACTTCCAAGTAAAGTGCACATGACGCCGATAGTAAATTTGAGGATCACATAACAGGTGGCAGTGGCTTCGAAAGCGATACCCCCAGCAAGGGTACGACGTTTTTGCAGATGAAGCACACCCAATATCTCCAAAGGACGAAGCACGTATCGCAAGTTATCGCAAACGTCCATCGTGGCTAGCAACTGTTCTAAACTGCCACCCGGTGGTAGCAGATTTCAGCACAGCACGGTACACACGACGTACCATTAATGTTTGATGAATCTCCTGCATCCTATTCTAACGGTTCCCAAAAAAACGAAAGCAATTAGCATCATTAATTGCATTGAAACATCTGTGCAAATACACAATTGAAGTGAAATGGTAAAGAAAATATGTATACTTATTTTGACAGCCGTCGAGAACTTACCGTTGCGTTAAACCGGGTGCTCAGTAAAAACACTGCAGACAACTTTTTGATGTCGACCAACGGCCACAAGGTGTTCATAATTTTGCTTTCCATCGGTTGAGCCTGATAGCTAAAGATGCCATACGCTCGCAGCATAGACATCGCTCCCTCGAAGCACACGTACGGACAGAACGTAAGGATGAGTGGGCCAAAGTAGGGACTAAAGTAATGCTCCATCATGGAAACAATACGATCGTACATGGACACGTAGAACGATAGAAGATGCTCGGACTGATCGTACAGATCGTCGAGTTCCTTCGCTAGGCGAACTAAACGTTCCATCTGGATCTGTACGATCAGTAGCAGGCAGCTACACAACCCGAGCAGGCATTCCATCGCCAGATCTTCATACATAAACAAACAGCAGACGGTATATCTCTTGAAGAACGTGTTCGTCTTGTATATCTGACTGACGTAGTAAGCGTGGGAAATGGCGTGGAAAATAATACCACTCCAGAGGATCACGGTTGCTAGCAGGGCAACCTTCCGGTAGTCACTTGCACCGCGAGTCGCTCTCTGCAGTGCCACTTCATTCTGCTGGACAATGTTCATCAGCTTCGCTAATCGATGGCGCTGCCAGAACGTTTGCCAAAATAGCATACCGATTACGAAGCACAACGTGACGCTGTGTACGGAACTCACCATAACCCACATAGAATCATTTAGTGAGTCCGTTATGTTCATATCGATTAAACCGAAAACAATCGCATAGCAGACGAACGGAAAAGTGGCACCGAAAATGAGGAATTTTATCACTGCCAAATAGTGGCTAATATGAAACGGTTCGTCCTGGACGCTGGGGCGGCACTGTTCTCGTATAGACAGTAATCCAAGTATCTGAATAGCACGGAGCAAGGGTCGCACGTTATCGAACACGTTCATGGTTGGTGCAAGCTAATGTACTGTGCACGTCATACACTGGCATCACCCAACAAATTTGTGGGCAGTTGGATGATTATTAATTATCGATAATAAATTATGTATCTCCCTTTCCCGATGAAAGTCATTCGTAGGGAATCGTAGAACTATCACCAGTTGTTCAGGATGCCCTTATGCATCTAGGTCGTTCGTGAAGAACGCTCATAGATACAGTTCAAGCTGTGTACGATCAGCAGCTAATAGGTATGCATTCATTCAGGAGGTCTTCTTAGAGATTCAAACAAACTTATAAGAGGCTTATGGTTAACCGACGACAAATCTCAAGAGATCGCAATTCCAATCATGGGCCCAGATGTTGACGGTGAAGGATATGGATTAGTTCAGATTCCCATTTTCAACACTCATTGATTCTGCTACCCAGGACGTTATTTTTTCGACCGAAGAAACATCATGGGGTTATTATTAATAATCATTAATTTCTTACCACTTGCTGCCACAGTTAATTAATTCAAATATTTCCGCTCTCTCATTACAGAATAGCGAATTAGACTTCTTAGAATGGTCCCCGATCAGTAATGATATATTTATGATCACCGATAATATGCCCACTGATACGCTATTTTCAACATTAGCCCAATATCCGTTCCCCGATTCCAGAGAGATAGGTAAGACCACCGCGCAAACCGAAGCTTCCCGAGCAGTATTAATCGATGACAGCACGTTTTCCATCCCATAACCATAGCGACGAAAACACGTTACTAAGGTACACGGATTTAATGTTAATCGGATCGATTAATGCTGCTCGAAACCATAGCAACGAAAGGATATATTGATTCCAAAGACAATTAACAGACAGGTCGGGTCAAAGCTGTTTTTTGCTCCGCCATTGTTGTGACAGTTGGTTAAAAAAGTGTTTACAAAAATTTCCAGCATACTTGTAGGAGATCTCCGCCAAAATCTTCGCGAAATAGGTGGTTGGTTAATTCTAGATCACAGTATCCATGGTCTTGCGGATAGAAACTGCTCTTCTGTGTGAAATCATGGGATATAGATCCTTTTGCTCGCTGTGATTGCCGAAATTAAGTGTGTTGGTCTGCCTTATACGCAGCCTTCCTGCAGAACATATTTCGAACGCCTCAACTCTTTTTTCTTTTGATGAAACATACCAAATTTGCAGTTTTACCCCACTTTCTTCGCTGTTCGTGAGAAGTAAACAAAATTTTAACCAACTGTCAAAAATTTTCCCACGGTTTTCGGCTCGTTACATGGTATGCTGCGACCTGTCTGTTGATTGACTTTGATTGATTCTTTCCTCTCTCTTTCTCGCACACTTTCTCTCTCTTCTCCCCCTGTAGCACGTGGCGCCGGTCGCGCTGATTTCATCCAGCCCAGCTTGGGCCCCCTCCAGCCTAATCTAGATGATTTAATGGATCTGGATCTGGACTTTCTCAATTTCCCGCGACTGGCCCCCGTACCGGAAGAGGCGTCGGACGATCTGCTGAAAGCGATCGACTACAACTACACACTAGGTAAGTACGAATCATAGCCATTCAAAAAGACATACTTGTTTAAAACACATACGTTTAAACATACGTTTAAAACATTATTCTTACATTTCATTGAAGGTTCTACCAATCAACTGGCTAACACCGGCAGCAGCATACAGGAGGTGGCAGCAGGAATAACATCATCCGGTGGCAACCAGCAATCGAACCAAGTAATTGCTAGTGGCAGCACATCGGTCCCAGCGATTCAATACTCGGCCAAAATTTTCACCCAAACGCTGGGTCCGGCCGGTGCCTCCGGAGCGGCAACCCAATCGTCGATCGCACAGCAACTAAGCAACGCGTTCGATTCGTACATTACCGATCAGCTCGTCGGTGGTGGTGGTGGTGGTGGTGGAAACAGCCAAGGATCGTCTCTGGCGGCCATTAACATACAATCTACGCCTGTACAAGTACAATCACAGCAGCAGCAGCAGCAGCAGTCCGGTTCGGCCGGAATAAGTAGTGACGAGTTAAATCGTAGTATAAAGTTTAGAAAGTGCTCAAAGCACAACTACGATCCAAAATACCCACCGACGCCACATCAAACGATGGCGTACAACATGGTCTCGCAACCACTCATGGGGCAAACGGCGGCACGCACCAGCAATGCCATGATCGGTGGCAACGGTGGCGGAAGTGCCTCTGGTAATCATCCGTACGGTGCTACCATTGCCGGTGGTTTTCAAAATGTTCCTGCCAATGCAGCGATGCTCCAGATGCAGGGCAATGTGACAAGTGTCGTCCAGTCCTCATCGAACCAGGGAGGTATGCTAGTACACTACAATCATTCCGGTCTGCAGCAGGGTGTTCCAACATCGACCAACCCGGTCAATCTTTCAAACACCACCAACACTGGGAACAATGGAAACGGTGGTGGCTCAAACAGCAACATAAGAAGTGGTGATGGTGGACAACAGCTTCCCGCATCCAATCCCCTGATGCAAAGCCTTACATCGAAGCTGCTCACGCACAGTCAATCGCTGCCGGTGCCTACCTTGCCGCAACCGAAAACGATCCCCCAGCCAAGATCGACCTCGATGCCGACGGCACCGAACTACAACCAGATGCTGGCAGCATCACAGCACTCCCCTCCGGGTAGCCTTCATGCGTCCCAGTCCGGCAGTAGCTACAAATCGTACCACGCACACCAACCGCAACCGTACAAAATTCCCTCGCAGACGGTCGGCGTCGGTGGATCGTACGCAAGCGGTGTACGGGCGATGCGCCATTCTTCCCCGCCGCACGGTACGCTTCTGCAACCGACTGCTGGTTCCGTCGCGGTGGGACCATCGACCATGGGAGGGATGGCTGCTTCCGGTGGTGGTGGTGGTGGTGGTATATCGCACTCACTGGAACAATCGCAGCAGCAGCTGCAGGATCTTCAGTTGCAGCAACAATCGCTCGCTTCCTCATCCTCCAACTTGCAGCAGCAACAGCAAGGACAATCGAAACGACATCCACCGCATCCAACCAAAGAAATGTTCCGCTCGAACAGCCTGCCGATCAATGCTTCCTTCCCGCTACCACCGAAGGAGGGCGAAAGTTTTGCCATGCCGCGCTACCATCAGTCGCAGAAGGCAAACGCTAAGCTACGCACGCGCAGCAACTCGATGATCATGAAGCAGCAGGCGGGAAGCGCTACCAATCATGCAATGATGGGGGGAGGATGCCCTACCGGTAGCATGGGAGGAGCGGGTACACAGCATATGACCCCGACGCTACACACCAGCTCCAGCGAACCGATGCTCAACGTTACCAGCAGTGCGCTGCTTGCGCAACTTCTAACAACTAACAGTAAGTGTCGCAGGAAGTGAAAGGATTCTTTTACTTTCCCGTGATTGCTATCACTTTTCCATTTTTCTTACCAATTATTTACAGACGCAAGTACCTTACTGAGTAAACAGTCACACAGTACATCATCAAGTGCCATAAGTACCTTAACGCAGTCTCAGCATCAGCAGCAGCAGCAACAACACCAGCAACAACAGCAGCAACAACAGCAACAGCAACAGCAGCAACAACAACAGCAGCAGCAGGTAAATCGGTACGCAATGAGACCGATGGGAGGCAACACATTATCCCCATCGTCTTCGCAGTTGCACCTTCAGCAACTTCATCAACAGCAGCAACAGCAGCAACAGCAGCAGCAACAACAGCAACAACAGCAACATAATCTTCACCAGATGCCAACGTCCTCGACTGCTGCGTCCTCATCCGGTACGATGCGAACTCAGCCCAGCCCCAGCTCGGTACTCAGTTTCGCATCCTCCACCGGGATGTCGCTGTCACAGCAAAGCCTTTCGCCCGAATCGGCTCATGATACCGATGGTCCCATGTCTCCGATAGGCGTAGGTAGTGGTGGTGGTGGTGGCGGTGGAAGTAGTTCCGGCGGGGGCGCTGGTAGCAAATTTCCCCGCAGCGACAGCCAGCGTCGATCGGGGCACATACACGCCGAACAGAAGCGTCGGTACAACATTAAGAATGGGTTCGACACGCTTCACTCGTTGATACCGCAGCTGCAGCAGAATCCGAATGCGAAGGTAAGTGGCTGGAACACGACGTTGTGGAAAGCGGTATTCAAAGCTAACATCCTTTTTCGCATTTTTTTCCACCTCAGCTGAGCAAGGCGGCCATGCTTCAGAAGGGCGCGGACTACATTAAGCAGCTGCGCTCGGAGCGAACGTCCGCAAACGATCAGATGGATTCGCTGCGTCGGGAAATTGATCAACTGAATAATTCGTTGAAGTAAGTATTTCAACTACAATGCGAACCGTATGCGGTCGGTTCAATATTTCGAAACAGCCTTAATTGAAACTTAAAATTTGTTACGAAACTACGTTATCTTCTGTCCTCACAGCAATCTCCACACCGCTCTGCCGGCCAGTGGTGCTCCCGTTTCCCGCCAACGAACCGGTCGCGTAAAGGAACTCTACCACCAGTACGTGCGCCAGCGGACGATGGACAACTGGAAGTTTTGGATTGTAAGTCGCGGGTCTCATTCACTTAACCTATCTCAAGCCCAACAACAACGGCACATTAACGAACGACATTGTATCCTCCTTACCCACAGTTCGGGCTCATCTTCGAACCGCTGATGACGTCTTACAATCAAACGGTTTCCGTCGCCAGCATGGACGAGATGTACCGCACTAGTCAGCTGTGGGTTGATCAGCACTGCTCGCTGGTAGAGTTAAGGCCAGGTAAGTCAAAGACTGTGTGTTGGAGATTGCACCGCAACAACGAAGTTGTAACTAAACGTAGTAGGGATCCAATCAGAGTAGACGTTGATGTTAGCTCAATAAAATTGTTCATACCTTTCCTTTTCCAAATATTACCAGCCGTCTCCAACCAGTTGCGCCAACTGTCGACGACTACCGATGTGCTGTCGGATCCGCCCAGCTCACTGCAGGAAGAGGTACTTAAAGCGATATCCACAAACAGCAACTGCCTGGTGCCGAGGGCTGGCAGCAGCAAGAGTGGTAGCCGTGGCAGTAGCGCTGAAACCAGCCCCCATCGCTCGTAACGCCACTAGGTGCCGCCAGACGCTGTACCGTTTATTTTTATATTGTGCACTATGTTTCTTCATTTTCTTTTTTTATCTACCGAACGATACGATGGTAGAATTACCATAAGCTTTTTTCCGTAATCTTTATACAATGTATGTACTTTTTTGTGTTTTCTGCTTTTAATTCATCCGTTGACCGTTTTCATGGCAACTCTGGTCACTCAGTTCGGGCCGAGCAGGTCATTTCTTAAAATCGTAAGTCCTACGTAAGTCTCCATATGGAAAAAAAACAAACGAATGTTGATATGCTCAAATGTAATGATTCAACACAACGTAACCGTAAACGAAGTGCCTTCAGCGCGAAATGCCGTTCCCCGGAAGCCTGTTAGAGTGAAGGGTAACAAACTATCGGAGGTAAGGTGGAGGAACAATGCAAAACGGAAAAAATGCACAATAAAATGACGTTACCATAATCTCAGAGATTGCTTGGATCTCGTGCATCGTCAAACGAAAATGAACAAAAAAACCCGAGGGTGAATAGGTTGAATAATAGAGCCTTATCCTATTGGATGGGCTGCTGCTTGTTGCTTGCCGCTCGTCCCGTAGCTGATCGCCAGCCTTAAGAGAGTAGAGGATAGACGCATTACGGTGTAACAGGGCGAGAAGTCTAATTGTACTATTCGTTAATCGCAAATCGTTACTCTGTACTTGTACTAGGATAGTGTACATTTATCATTCAAACAACAAGCCAGGATCGCCCATTTGGGCCTACCATATTTCCCTTTTCCATTTCGGATATATCAGCATCATCAAGTTTACGTTTTAAGCTATCATGTCGTTATTTCGTTACTAGGTATGGTAGATTTTTTGGTTTGTTTGTTTGAGTGCAGTTCCTTCCTATGCTGTTGTTACGGCCTCGTAACGTTTACATCCTCTAACGAACACTACGTAACTAGTTCAGGAAGGGACAAACCTCCACGAAGCATCATGTTAAACTATGATAATGTTAATATTTTTGTAACTACTTTTAAACATAAAAAAAAAACTGATGAAACATGTGTTGTTGGGCATACAGCGGATGTCTGCCTGCCACGCCGGAAGAGAAAACCGCCAAAGGCAGGCGCGAATGGAGTATGAAAAGGCGTGGTATAGTTGAAGTACAACCGTTTATGGTAGGAGAAGGGGTTTAGTCTAGCCAACCACCGGAGGGCACGGGATACGCATCAGCACGGCTTAGTAAGGCGCGCGCATTCTAAAGCCCTGCTTATGGAGAGTGGAGAGGCATTGTGATGAAAGCAGGGCGAGTTTATTTTTTGGGTAAAATCGATATGACTTAGAACGCTGGTGGAGAAAAAATGATACCGAATAGAAGAGAAAAGAGAGCCCCCGTGTTTGGGCTTACAACGCACAAATAGGTAGTAAATTAATTACAATCCGAAACAATTATTGTAGAACTCAACCTCATCACGAAATGAAGCATACATGATCTATTCATTTAGACATACATGATCTAATCAGTCGACGACGAACCTATTTAAAGTGGACGGTCAGGTCAATCATGAAAATTATTTGGTAATATTAAATTAAATAACATAAATCGGCTCCGGGATGCCTTTCATATGCCACGCTCATAATCCGACGCTGATGATTAAGGTTATCTTATCTTGCACCCAACTGGCCGTTTCGTATCGATTGTGTTAATTCTCGTTGTTTTCACTTTGCTCCTCCATTTGCCGAAATTGCACCAGAATCACTAGGTAGGTCACGATCGAGCATGTCACCTGCAAGGCAATGGGGAGGTCTTTAGGAATAAAGTGATTGTTCATGTGAATGGTAAATTGGCCCGTTTACCGCATAGCTCAAGCTGTTATCGATGGTGAGCAGTCCGTAAACCGTAAAGCGAATGTCCTGGAACTGACACTTCAGTAGCGCCTTATCGAGCATCTTTGTCAGGCCGCGATTCATTGATGGGTGTGTCTCACAACAATAGGTTGCCTGCATGATTTCATTCACCTGGTGGAAGGGAAGCCCGGGGAAGATAAATAGAAGAATTATTACCGTAAATTCCTGTAAGATGGATTATGTGCTCCTTTGATTTTACCCTGTCCATCACAGTTCCGGCAACTGTTAGTAGCCCGCCGATGATTACACTTTTCCACACAAACATGACCGTGTGTAACCCAAGGCTCCGAGCGTCAAGGATGAACACACCTTGGAGCACGAAATCAAAGTAAAGTATGCCGGTAATGTATACGGCCCACGTTACACCGCCCCCTAGAAAGAACACTCCGTAGCAGCGATTTACCAGCGCAACGGATCGCAGTAAATCGTCCCGCAAACGTAGCACGGCACAGACGTCGGCGACACGGTTGGACACGATACTTTCCTGCAGCATGCGTCTCAGTTGCCTCGCGGAACGTCCGATGGCTAGCAAAAGGAACACCAGATGAATAGAGTAGAAATCGGAAATTACAACTTCCCAGCGTAGCTGTAGCACGAACGAAATGTCCATCCGATAGCTAAAGCAAATAAGGATGGAATGATATACGATACAGAGCATGATGAGGGCGTTGATTGCCACGCCGTACGCTGGATAGACATGTCCCGCTGGGTTCCTTCCCTCGATGGACTGTTCCAAATGCTCGAACAGATCGGAAAGGGCTCGAAAAGAGGCCACGTTGTAGGCGTTCGCCAACAGCACTACAGCGATCACGATAGTCTCCACTATGACGGCCATTGTCCACATTATGTACGATACGCTTGGCAGATTAAAATCTTGCGTTATGTCCCAAACCCGTAGGTACAGTATCGTGAGCAGCACGGACAGAATCACACCCACTCGTAAGCAGTAGAGAGGGAAGGCTAGCTTGGGCCGCGCATTCCCAGAGATTGGGGTCACCATGAAGGAGCACCACCTCAGAACCGTCAATAGCACACGCTGCTCTCGGTACAGTCCCATTTCGGACGGCAATGGATTCGCGAATGGAGTCCTAACCTGTAGAACCCGCTTGCCATATGGTCGCATGGTTAATTAATTCAAACTTCCACTTCACTTTCCAAGCGAACGCGATAAGGCTGACGTTTAAAAATTTATCTGAAACGTAACAGGAAGGTTTTGTGATTCTTTCTCATACTAACAGCACTTTGCATGTGCTGAACATGCGATATCGACATGAAGCGCTTCAAAGGGCCAGAATTGGATTTTATTGACTTACAATCTCGCTCACTCGCTCCGTTTTGTGACTATCTATCGTTTAAGTTAAGGATCTTCATTTACTAAAAAATTATTACTACCTTCCGGCTATGTTCAATTACTCGCTTGATCGTTAGCGATCTTTTTAAACCTAGACGCGTGATCTGGTACTCGTTATTGTTATATTTTTCGAACAAGGATTATAGTTAAAAAAATTTGTTAAATATTTTCATTTAAAAATCTATAGATGAAGAAACGAGAAGAAACTCGTACCAGAAAACGTACGCCGAATGACGAACTAAATTACCGATACGATAGACGGCCGAGACGGTCAAGTAAAGAAGTGAGTAAAAATAAATTCTTTTTAGAATAGCCTACTGTTGTTTATCATTTTCCCTGCGCTCTATTCTTTGTTCGTCTTTTAAGCTTAGTTTAGTATGAGTTATTCTCTTTGTTGTCGAGTTGGAAGTCGAGCACGCGCAAAAAAGAATAATATAATTTAATATGAAAACCTTGAAATGTTGGCAGTCCGATACGATACGATAGCATTCGTCTACTGTCTCCATTATTCGCAATAGTCGACGATTTTTGGTAAGCCGCAGCCTTCGAGCCGCACGGCCTTCGAGTGGCAATCACCGTGGGTTACGTCATCACAATCGAACAGATCGAAGATGCCTTCGTTTGGACCAAGGGTAAAATGATAGCTTCCATAGTACGGGGGTTCGACGAGTAGGAACGGCATCCGCAGACCGCGCGTTTCATTCTTCTTATCGATCCATCCCTTCGGCCGATAGAGGCTGTACCGATGGTGGTTGTGGTCGTTGTCGTCTCCATCATCGAGCAGAATCCTAGCAAGCTGATCACGATTCTTACGCACTCCTCCATCATCAATATCGTCATTATCCACAGCTTTATCACTGTTCGTAGAGTCGTTCGCTTTCGAGTCTGCTGCGGTATTGCTATTTCCTGATTCCCCTACATTGGAAGGATCGAGCGACGGTTGCCCCTTTCCCTCTATTGCACATTTCCCACAGTCAATGGTTTGCTCCGGTAGCTTTGTGTACGTGTTAGGCGACCTGCCCAATACCGCGGGCCGACGGCTCGGCCGGGTGAAGCAAGCGCCGGCCGGATTCTTCAGCACCATCAGATCGATCGGTGGTCCACCACGGTTCGCACGTACCTCCAGCCGACGGTTCATGCGTGCGTACGAAATCGGTTCCATCGTGTACTTTAACCGCCGGGCGGCGTCCCAGTGATCGTCGGTCGGTACGGAACGTTGGGTGCATGGGTCGGCATCGGGTGACTCGCAGAGCACCAAAAGCCTTCGGTTGCAGTCCATCGTCGTCGAGAGATCGTCGCTGGTCACGTACAGGTATGAACGGCTTGCTTCGTCGTTTAGCATGATCTTGATGCTTTTCTGCATGCACTTAATTTTCGCGTCCAACCAAGTGTCACGCAGCTCCAGATTGCGGCGCTCCTTGTACTGAATCCCTATCACTTTGGCAGTGTCGCGGCACGATTCCGACGTCTGCTCTGAACCTCTGCAAGATAGTACAATATTAGAATAAAATAAGTCTGGACTGCTTCACAACGGCCACACACATGGTGCATTCGTGCGCGCGTTCACAATTGGCGGGTTGCCCCGTTTGACAGCAGGCAATAAATTCTCTGACAGTAGGCCTAGCTAAAACATAACAAAAACAATCCGTGGCGCTACCGTAAAACTTACATCCATTTGATGTGATTTTTGCCTTGCTTCACGACCAGCCCGATGCCTTCCAGGACGTTCGTTACATCGTAGATTCGACGCTTTTGTCGAGCAGACACGGTTTTGGATAGCTGCAAGTCAAGGGGGGGAAATACAATGGATGTATTAAAAAAAGTTGCTTACGATATTGCCAAATATTCGATAACACAGATTAATCATACATCACCAAGATACAGCAACCCATCTGGAGCACTGCGGAGCATTTTCACAATACAGTTCGTCAGCATGGTGAGCGATTTGTCGACCCGGCGCTTACCCGCGCTGGGTCCTTCAAACTTCGCGAAGGCAGCGTGAAACGTTTGAAATCCATTTTTCGGAGCAGTTTTCCGGCAACCGTCTGCAGTTTTTCCCATTCTTTGTGATTCAAATGCACGGCCACACACACTTATTTTAGGTTCAGGGTAAACTACCGTCGAAAGATTTTCATTCATGCACGTTTGTTGTTTTTTTTTCTTCCACTGCGTGGCTCACCGACATAATCGGCCAGTGTCCATAATCTTAATTGTTTCTTTCAGTGTTCAGGCGGGTTTCCAGAATCCGAATACCGATTACACCAGCAATCTGCGAGCCTTCTTTCTCTCCGATAAAAGATCATCGAACATCGCTGGCGCCGCGGGAAAGCAAATCGCACGGAAGTGCAGCGCTCGAATAATGCAATGGATGCTGCAGCTCGGCTGCAGTTCGGTGGCTACACAACAATTGCAAACTATGAGGCGAACAATTTACCAGCAAGTGTTCACCAAACAGCTGTACCACCGGAACTGGCCGGAAATGAGACCCCCTTTGGAGCAGAAACATATATTTTTGGACGAATAAATGATGAACAACGGTACACACTGTCACACTGTGTTTTTGACCCGCCAAAGTGCTACGAAAAATTCCGCCGTCAAGCGCGCAGCTTGCGATGAAAGGAGCACTGTTGACCTGTCAGCACTCGGTGACGTTTCGGATTGACCCGACGGCGAAGAATTATTAAAATTTATATCAATAACAGGTTAATTTAGGATTACAGGATCAATTTATACCAATTGCATTTTCTATTTATATTTTAATACCACATTACATATTTTCAATTCACCAGGAAATTATTGGTCATCCACGCGGCTTTTCCTTGCCCTTTGGTATTGCTGTCATTGCTCGATGAATATTTTGACGTTTCTCTTATGTTCGTTGTTTACCATCAAACCAGTTAAAACACGTTGCCGCGGAGTTTCGTCCGGCGCCAGAGCGATTCGATTTGTTTTATCGTGTCTAGTTGATTTTTGTGAAGAATGTCCAGCTCAGAAAGTGATGTGGACGATTTTTCCGATGTGGAGCGAGAGAAACTGGCCAAAGCCGCGGCCAACGGCGACGGTTCCAGTGCGGAGGGAAATGGTACCGGGAGCGACAACGAAAACCCAGAGGAGGCTAATGGTACCGACGAGACGACCAGCTGGGAAGACTTGGTAAGTGAGGAGAATTTTTCATTGAAAACAATTGGAATACTTATTTGTATCCTATTCTCTCGCAGGGACTAATCGACACAATCTGCCAAGCGTGTCGAGCTTTAAAATGGAAGGCTCCGTCGAAAATTCAGCGTGAAGCCATCCCACTCGCGCTGGAGGGTAAGGACATTATCGGGCTGGCCGAGACTGGATCGGGAAAAACGGGTGCCTTTGCGATACCCATCCTGCAAGCGCTACTGGACAATCCGCAGCGTTACTTTGCGATCGTGCTCACGCCGACCCGTGAGCTGGCGTTCCAAATTTCGGAACAGTTCGAGGCCCTCGGTGCCACCATCGGGATCAAATGTTGCGTGGTCGTCGGTGGGATGGATCTGGTGACACAAGCGATACAGTTGGCACGCAAACCGCACATTATCATTGCAACGCCCGGTCGGTTGGTTGACCATCTGGAAAACACTAAGGGTTTCAACCTGAAGGCGATCAGGTACCTGGTGATGGACGAAGCGGACCGAATCCTCAACATGGACTTTGAGGTGGAAGTGAACAAAATCCTCAAAGTGATCCCACGGGAAAGGCGCACGTTTTTGTTCAGTGCCACGATGACGAAGAAGGTGAAGAAGCTCGAGCGAGCTTGTCTGCGCGATCCGGCCAAGGTGGAAGTATCGAGCAAGTACCAGACGGTGGAAAAGCTTCTGCAGTACTACATTTTCATCCCAGCCAAGTACAAAGATGTCTATCTGGTGCATATCCTGAACGAGCTCGCTGGCAACAGTTTCATGATCTTCTGCAGCACCTGCAGCAACACCGTCCGGACGGCGCTGGTGCTTCGAGCGCTCGGGCTTGCCGCCGTCCCACTGCACGGTCAGATGTCGCAGAACAAACGGTTGGCCGCACTGAACAAGTTCAAGTCGCAATCGCGCCAGATTCTCATCTCGACCGATGTGGCTTCGCGTGGTCTCGACATCCCGCACGTAGACGTCGTGCTCAATCTGGACATTCCGATGCACAGCAAGGACTACATCCATCGGGTCGGTCGTACCGCACGTGCGGGTCGTGCTGGTCAGGCGATCACCTTTGTCACACAGTACGACGTGGAGCTGTACCAGCGCATCGAACATCTGCTCGGCAAAAAGTTGCCCCTGTTCAAGTGCGAAGAGGACGAGGTGATGGCACTGCAGGAGCGCGTTGCCGAAGCCCAGCGGACGGGCCGAATGGAACAGCGCGATATCGAGGAGCGAAAAGCAAGCAAGGGGCCGAAGGGCAAAAAGCGTGGCGGCGACTCGGACGATGACGATACGGAGCAGTTCAATGGAGTTCGCAAGCGGCTAAAACCAGGCCAAGGAAAAGGAAAGGGGAAGGGTAGAAAACCAAGGAAATAAGACGCCACGTTCTGTGACCCCCTCCGGTGCACTTTAGCGTTTACGTTTTTCTGTAAAATAAACGGAAATCTAAGGCAAAAACGAACAATAAGCTTCTTTTTATTCTATTTTATTCGACTCCACGGCGCATCGTCGTATAACATCCTCTCCGGTATTGAGCGAATGTTTTTCTGCCTTTTCTTCATTTCCCTACTATTCTATCAATTCCATTAAAATGTGAGTTTTTTATTTCTTTTCGCCTCTAAATCTACTCAACAAACAAAATGAGAAGACAAACCGGCTCCGTGTGGGACACGTACACGTCTCGTCCCTTGGCCCATATGTAGGTGCCCAGCCCAGTGTCCTTCCTACCAAATCACGGTTTGTTTCGTTTTAGTTTTCAACCCTTCCTCCAACACTTACATCGCTATTGATTGTGTACCGACTCACGTGGAGCCAATTTAGTTTCGGTGGCCAACGAATAATGCTGCTAAACACGCGCTTGTGTGTTACGCTCTCTCTAAGAGAAGATTTCTGCTTTCCGCAAAACCCGATATGCACGATGAAGTAATGCTAACAACAACTGGATCCGAATGACATCTTTTGCCCTCCACTGGATCTATTTAGCTTAACTAACGGTACACGATAATAAATTATTCCATACTCTGCCACGCGTTCCAGCACAAAATTGCTGCATGTTTTCGTTGTCATGTTGCCTTCTAATAGATTCACACAAAGCACTGAACCGAACATGCAGCACATAAATACGACTTGTACAATTTAAAATTGCAACTAAAAATAGTTGATGAAGGAAATATAATCAATCCGAAACGATTAATCGTCGGCATTGTCATTTACCGGTCCGAAACCATCACTGCAAATGGGGTTACACCCATCCCAGTGGACTTAAATAAGCATACTTTTAATTCTACTTAACATTACCTACTAATATGCAGTAACTGATTGATGAATCTGGCTGATGCCGTTCGATGCCTCCTTTAGTCTGAATGCTACGTTAAATAAGTTTCACTAAATAAAATTGATCAAAACATAAGAAAAAAAAAACAACAAAATGTTACGTTCACAACACTACAGCCAAATGCATGCTTCTTTTCTTTGGATGCTTTTCATAGCAATTTGATTTGCAATCGATTTTTGCTTTTCTATCCACTTTAAACTCACCGCCTACTATTGTTCATCATTTACTTTTAACCTTCACTAGGCCCAAGTACTGGTTTTATTTATTCTCGATGCTTCCTAACTTTTCCATCATTGCCTGCCTTGATGTTCTAGGAACAATTACAAATATTAAAACCTATGAGTAGTCCATTAAGTATCTGCAAAAATCTGTGTGCCATCTGCCGTGGAGCTACGTAGAGTGTAAAGTAGATGTTTGATAGGAATTTTACGTGAAAGTACCGCTTGAGTTCATCTCTTTTGCTAACCTAACTTCTATGCTGTACGCTTTCAGATTCGACAGTGTACAATCCGTTGAGTGTTTACTATTAGTAGTGAAAAACCAGCAAAAAAGGCACTCTAAGTGAACGAGCTCGTAGCAAGAATAAACCCCCGTTTTTTTTCTAATATCCGGGAAAGAGTTCTCTTCAACTTTTTATTCGGCTTTCTTCCGACCCTACTATAATACTATGTGCCTACCCAAACGCGCCGCCCGCTATCGCAGCAACGATCCAAGAGGATCGTCGTAATGATCAAGTTCGTGTTGTCTACCTTTTTTTGCTACTGTTTTGCCGATGCCTTTTTCGCAGCGTGCCTCTCGGTGAAACTCTACTCCTACTAGGATTTTCATTTGAGCGTGTAAAAAAAGCAGTCGCTACTGATCGCCCCCAAAGATGTCTTTTGCAGCCTAAACGTGACAAGACTTAACTACTAGGCGAGCTAGCATTATTGTCCACTGCGATACGAAACTGTTACAGTAAAGCAAAACAGCTATAGAACGCCAAGGTATCACCAATTCCAATCGAAGGGTTTACGGAAAGAAAAAAAAAGTCATAGCCATTAAAAACGGGGGAGATAGAAGTATAAACAGCTGAATTATTTCACGAAACCTAGTTGCAAAATATACCATTGTTCCATCCAACCATTCCAATATGCAAGGTCACCGAAGAATTGTAATCTGTTTACTAAAATTATTATCGAAATATCCCTCACTGGCTCGTCCATCGCACTTCGTTGCGTATCTTCTGCGCAGTATCTAATTCTAGCTTAGAACATAGTGTGCATACCATAATAGCCTAGTTGCCTGCCTTCCCGTCTCCAGGGCAAGTGTCCTTTTGTCCAGGTTTCCGAATAGCATCACCCCTTTCTGAAAATTCCACTAACCCTATTGCGCACCCACACACGATCGCGATCGTGGGTACTTCCGCTTGTAGTGTCATTATAATCACAGATGCTGCATCTGATGCCTCATTGGGTGCAGCGCGCGCTGAGTGCACTTGCCATCGTGGTTCACGGTCGCACACTGTCGGGACCGTATCCTTCTTTCTACGGCGGCCTATATTGTGTTATCTACGAACCACACAGCTGGCCGGCTGTTGGCGGCAACACACTGCGGCAAAACACGGAAGGCATCGTCGTATGTCTCGCCAGCGCCACCATCATCGTCTTCATTAACTTCCCATCGCATCGACCCGGCTGGACGGAGGGTGTCTCACGAGAATCGGTACTTTAGCAGTGGGTTAAAATCGTCGTACAGTTCGCGCTCACTCGTCGCATTCCGATAGCCCCAGTTTCTCATCGCCGATACGCAGCTTTCCTGTACTTTTTGTACCTGCAAGAGGAACGGATTAAGCGGTAAAATAAACCACCTTAACGAGCGAAAACACTTTCGCCCCAGCCATTCTCCGGGATACGTACGTAGTCGAACGTAAGTTCCTTTGTCCAGTGGAACGGGGCCGATTTGGAGTCGCGGTACGTCGAGCTGACGCCACCAATGTCCTGCGTGGTGTGCGTGTCCAGGAACGCCTTTACCTCCGGATGGAATGGAAGCCCGTAAAAGTCCAGAATCTCTTTGGTTTTGCCGTACGTATCCAACGATAGATCTTCATATCGTATCACTCTAGTATTTTGTTTGTTAGGAGAAAAAAAATATAAAGAACAATGCAATTAATCTATTTAAAACCCAAGTTTCTTTCAGGTCGTGTTCGGATTTCTTGGGTTGTTGATAATTTTTGCTTTCCCGTTTCACTCGTATGGCCGTGGAAATTTTCCATCATTAATAGCACACATAATTTTGCAATGGTCAATGACCTGTGACATGATCTTTTCGTGATCCCGGGGGGGTGTTGATCTAATGCTTCAAACGCTTCGCACCGGCACACCGGTCACACGCTCCGGGGAACGGAAAATATAATCAAAATAATTAGAAACATTATGATGAAACATTTCGTCGCCCATGTTTCACCACGTGTTTCCATCCTTTCGCTTCAGACTACACTTCCTTTCACTTTTCGCCTCGCGTCACCCGAGCTATCCAGTACTTTTTCCCTATTTTTGGCATCTAGGAGGGCGGCGGGTGCGAATGATTATCGTAATTCCGAGCTGACGATAGGATAGGAAAGGTTGAGGGAAACCTTCGACCCACCGCCGGTCACCTGTGCCTCGAAGAAAGATCAACCAACTACCGATCGGTTTGATCGATTGAAAGGCATCGGGGGACGGAATTCAAATGGCCCGGGCTTCGTGACAATTTTCGTATTGCAAAAGTGCATTATTAACCCTTCTCCAGCGCCGAGGAACGGTACACACAAACGAAGTTTGCTGCAACGATTCATTCGATCATTCCCAATGGCAATGCAAATTCGTGATCTCGTGCTTCAAATTACGTTTGTACCACGTGCCAATGTGAAACAACCAGCCCCCGGTGAACTAAATCCGAAATAGGGAAAAGAGTGGCAAGATGCCCCGGTGGGTTAAAATGCACCGGCATGTTTACAGCTGAATTGCGATATTTAAAACAAAATGTAGTAAAAGAATACGTTTCTGGCGTACGTAATACGTAATTTAAGCTAGAACAAGTGTTAAAATAAAATAAAATGCTAATACCAAGCACACATTGAGACCTGAATATGTTGATTAATTAATTCTGAGCAGAATTGTATTCATAGCCCTCGCATTCTGTAAAAGTAAAAAAAAACAACGCGAGGCAATATACACCGGCTTATGTGGAACAGAATACACTGTTGTAAACATCAGGAAAAATACCCAAAATTTACCTATTTTACATCGCCAATATTTTTTTTTATATAAGTATCATATTGAAATGAATGAGATAAATTCATTGGACTAACATAAATTTTTACTTGTAATTGGGACCCCATTTTGAATTGATTTGAATTCAATTTCTTTTTCTAGTTTACCTTGTGTTGAAATTGCATATAATTAACAAAATATCAAGTCTTGATAAATAGCTCCAATTTAATAATTATTAACGGATCGCGTTCTGTCTCACTATCGGGGCCATTTTGCCCCACAATTTTAAATGACTCGTTGGAAAAAGTGCTCTTAAAAATCATCGTTTTCGATAAAAGCTGTAAAAACCAGGGGTATTTTTTCTTGAGTGGACTACAGGAAATTAATGTTTTCCGCTCAAGGGGGGCATTTTTCCTCACATAACCTTAAATCCCATTTGAAATCAGTCCGCGTTCGTCACGCGAAACGATAGAAAGTCTGTCCACTATTCAAACGCCGATGGCGTCTACAAGAGAAGAGTGAGTTTGCTTTTCCATATGCAAAACAAAAACAGAAAAGAAACCATCAGAAAACAACTCCATCGGTTTTCTCCATCGTTGATCCTGCGTGATATATGGATACCCCGTCAACAGGAAGAATATAAAACTCGTGTCCGGTCTGACAACGTGTTGCTACCAGGGAAGCAAAAATGGCCTTATTTCTTATCACTTATCAAGGGATGCAGATTTGCAACATTTGTTTACTGCGCTCGGTGATAGGGGAAGAGTGTAAACGCGAGATCAGTGTAACTGTTGTTTGTTGTTGCAGAGTTCGCCTTATGGCAGTTGGTAAGCGCGGAAAACAATGATTTCAAACCACGTACATAAAAAACCCAAACGTTTCCGGAGGTCAACGTTGAATTTAAAATTCCAGGCACGTCGATTTGAAATTCCAGGCCTGCGATGAAAAATTGACTGCCGAAAAACGAGAAGGGACGGCGGCTTCGATTCCGACAGAGCTCCTTGCTTGCAACGAGGTTGGATAGTGAATATTGGCCAGTATAAAAAAAAAAAACTTGGCGCAAAAACCATCAGCATCGAGGATCGTAACAGCATGGCCGGGCGTTTTTGTGTGGGCCTTCGAGAATCGAAGCCAAACTCAAGCCGGGCGGGCATCATTCATCATGCATCGATTATTGACCGACAGCATTCGGACGGGCTTTACCGAACCAAGATGTTCTAAAGTTCATCGAGGCTTTTTTTCTGAAGGTTTCAGACGAATCCAAACCATACCACGGTGCGGGGTGAAATCACTGACCTAGCACCCAGACACATAGCCTCCCAGTGAAATCTAGTCCATACCGAAACGACCGAGATGCCATCATTCTCGATCGAACTGGGTTATCGATTACCGTTCTCTGGCCGTTCTATCGTGCGCTTGCCTTCCCACCCCTTCCCGCACCCTGGATTACTTACAGAAACCGCTTCGGAAAGCGCTCGCTCAAATGGATGGCGGCTTCGTAGTCCCGCTGCATGTCGTCGCACACGGTGACCGGGTCGTAGCAATCGGGATGGTCCGGGCACCAGACGCGGTGCCTTCGCGATTGCAGCGACCCCCGGGGGTCCCGTATCAGAAGCACCACGCGCACGTTGAGGCTGGAGAAAAAAAATCGGGAGAAAACGGGAAAAGCTTTAGTTAGTAGAAACACAGTATTGTTTTGTTGCCAGAATCGACTAAATACAATCTAAGCTCTTTGAAATATGGCAGAGGGGATAGAGTGAATGGTTTTTGTTTTGGTAATTTGTGGACCGCACCGCATGGGGTCATTTATTTTGCCACTTTGCATCCGTGCTATGCAGATTTACTTCCATTTCGCGACCCGAACGTTTGTGGAAGTGATTCTGAAAACAATCCGGTCGGTACATCTGGTTGTGGTGGTGAAACTACGGAACTGAACAAATCTAATTACTATATTTTCCCGCCACAAACGATGGGTGCCGTTGACCAACTCCAACCCGGATGGGAAAATAGATACCGCAACGGACCGAGCCGGAAAAACATGCTGTTACTCGACAATGGCACATGTTAATTCACTTTAGTGAACCGTCCCCATATCCCCTGGGGAAGGGGGGGGGGGGGGGGGGGGGGGGGTTGCTTGGGATTTTGAGGTGGCCACGTAATGATATGTACACGTCGGTATCGGTTGAGGGTTTTGATTTGTCACACGCCGGTGCCACGACACGAGTGATGCGATTTTAATGAGATAAGATTGGCGAGGAAAAAAGCCAGGTGCCATTTGGTGGCATTGGATTGCGGGCAGGGATTTATTTCCGATAGCGTGTGTGTTTATCGATAATTGCCACATGGTTGTATAATATTGCGAATCCGCGAAGCAGAAGTACTGTGTACAGAAGTGTTTGTACTGTTATCTTACGATGCTTTCGATTTTTATTCGATTCAGAACTTTTTCACCATTTTTCAATATTTTATAATCCTAGATATTAGACTTTTGACTAACATTGTGGAAATGTTATCTTGAGTTACCAAGTGAGGTCTTATATCATTAACACATCCTCTTGTCCCTTGAGATTAAATGGACGGTCGATGCGTAATTTAAAAACAATTAAACTTGAAATGCCCACATTTGTGTCCATCCATGTTCGAGATCCCTCAAAGGCAGACAAATCGATCAGATTTCTAGCTTAGACACCAGCATAAAACAACGCTCTAACAATTGAAACATGGGGTTCGTCACGGAAGGATAATAAACGGCCATTCGACGGCACCGGGCGCGTAACAACCCTCCAACCCTCCAACGTGCAGCGATTATCAATTCGAACTGATTGACATTAATCGATACCAATCAACTGCCACACCAGGTTCCCTTAATGGCGTTCCCCGCCAGGGGGCTTATAGCATAAGGAAAGAAGCAGTCGTTTTCATTAGTGACGTGTGCATTGTCCAAGCCGATTGATGCTCACCAGGCCGAGGCACAATCGCACGGATTCCACCCCAACAACCGGAGTGTGACATTAAACGTCCACCCTCCTCCGGTGGGATGGGGGAGTGGGGAGCAGCAAATGGCGAATAATGTCAAGGGTACGTACCCCCCATTCCACCAAAACGGACCGCCTGGTAAGTGAGTGGCGTTAGGTTCGCAAGCCCTCTTTTTTAGACACTCAAAATAGGCTTTTTGCCTTCCCGCTAATCTAAAGCTTATTTAGCCGAGCCTCGGCGGAAGGTTATCGAAGAACCACCGCTTTGGTCGAAGACAAATTGCACGCCACGAATGGGAGGGCAGGCATAGAGACGCAATAGCAGATAGAGACCATGTCCGGAACGTGGTACTTACGGCTAGACTAACTCGCAATTCGGCGATAATGCACGAGGAGATCACTGCGGGACACTCAGAAAGGCAGTTCGGAAGGTAGGCACATCCAATTATAGGTTCAAGCAAGGTAAAAACAAGCAGATCAAGCGAAAAAGAAGTGTATTCTAAACTTCCATTACAACTTCCGAATGAAACACAAGGACTATGTAGGTCATTGTTTCAGTTCCTCCATAGCGTTTTGCTACCAGCACGGTACCGAATGCTTAATGTCGACGTGACAGAACGCATTACCGATTAGCTTTTGTGGCTTCCCACCGAAAATCCAATATCTCCCCAGTTGGTGTTGGGCAAAAGTGAGTCCACTCGACCGACGACAGTGAAGGCAAAGCATCGTGTTTATTTTAACATGGAAGGTACATGTTATACTAGTATATGCGCGATAGAGAGCTACTCACAGAATGAGGCACGCAATAATTATGCAAAAAGGTTTTAGAACTTATAAAAAAAAAACCACAATAAACCAGACCATTTTCATCAACTGACCATAGAATAATGGACACGACTAGAGGCGGCGTGCGGTGATACTTCCCATTCCTGACAAATCAATTCATCGATTCCATCCAAGTATCCCACCCCGTCATGTCGGCTAAATAATCATCGAATGGGTATTGAATCCGGAAGTCCAAGCCCAACACCACACCGTCGTCCACAGTCGATGGGACTGCGGATCCTTACGTTCGCGGTCTAATTTTAGCTTTCCCCATTTCGCTGGCCGATGGTACTAGCCGGTAGGACTTCCAGCCGGTCACGCAAAATCATGTTTGTTTTATGTGCCTGCCTGATAAGATGATGGAATTACGTCAAAAGCGATTCTACCCTCGAGCACCAAACAAACGGCTGCCCTCAAACCTCATTTCGTTAAATTTAGTCCCGCGAACGAGCCTCGAGAGGTAGGACTGATTTGGTCGGCAAAATCAAAACTCTAAATCAAGGGATTATTACATCGAATAGCGATCGATAACAGTTCGCGTCAACAGTGCACCATTCGATCAGATAAGCAGGAAAGAGCTTCACGTCGTGCTGTTTCCAAGGAGGAGCTTTGATTCATTGCGACCACCTTATGATGTTGTGGATTATCTAACCCCGGTCAACAAACGAACTGTATTTCACAGTCAAAAAAGAAACTGGAGAAACCTTTAAACTGTCGCGCTGCAAGAATAAATCCAACCGCCCGAAACGAGCATGTTTAATCAATATGTAACACTCCGTCGCGTTGGGGTCCACGAAAGTTCAAGGGCGACAGTGTTCGTGTTATTTTGTGTTTTTCGCCAGTTAGACACGTACCATCTTGGCGATCACCTTATCACCGAAGGGCACAAGGTTTATCAACGCAACCTAATAGCCGTCCCTATGCACAAGCGGAAACGAATTGTTGTAAACATGGCATCAAACAAAATTAAGAATTTCTTCATCGAAAAGCAGGGGGGCTAACAAAGCAGATTGTTCAAAACATGTTTAAACTATCGAGAAAATTTGGGAATAAATGCCAAATACTTTTATTTAAAACCAGAAACGAGGCCATGAATACCATTCTTTGACGCACTTTTTGATTACCATCAGATCCCGACTATAAAAACGACGTATCAGGTGGCTTAATTCTAACCTATGCTCAACTTTACCAACACCAAACGGAACGTAAAACCGATCGAATCTGTTGAGCAAAACTTTCATCGAAAACAATACATTTTTATTCTTTACTTTGAATCCATCAACCCCAAAAACCTCATCAAGCCATCATTCGAGTTTGCGATCCGATGCAATTAAACGGGAAATTAAAACGATTCATTTCACTTCCGCCCCATCAGCAGGCCCTCTCCTCTTTTGGTGGTCGCTTTCTACAAACTGTCCCAAATGTCGATTCAAGCGCGGGTGAAAGTGTGGCCCGGAAATTACTTCAAATGAAGCTATAAAAAAAATTCGCAAACAAAAAACAGCATCCAGCGAATAAAGAAGAAAAACAAATGCTCAAAATGAAAATATTTGTACCGCATAAATTAATTAGAAGTAAAATATGAACTCTAATGTTTGGCTAACGACACTCAATCGCAACCTATTGGCGGCCGAAATCGGTGGCCTGCCGATTTTCCGTTAGGTGCCAATCGTTTCCGAACGGTTCCGCGGACGTTGAGCCTTTGAGAGCCTGGTGGAAATCATTTACGACCCGATCGTCTGTAACGGAGCTCTCAAAAAGACTGTGTGTGTGATGATGATCGAAACCCCGTTACGGCTAGCGATTCAGATCGAGACCCTGCAATGATACCTGCTGCCGTGAGCATTGCAAACCCGTAGCTATATCTTGGTTGGCCCCCTTTTTCAGTGAACGTACGGTACACACCCATGTTCTCGGGCGGATTACGGGAGTTTTTCACCGTCGATGGCAAAAGTTCTAACGCAAAAAAAAGAAGAATCAAGTACATTCTCCGATCATTTGCTCCGACAAAACGACCGCCAAGCAAACAACATTGGACCCGGTTTATTATGGCGGTACCGCTTACAACTGATGAGATTGTTCTACCATCTGCTGTGGTCAAGCATGTCAGCATTCCTTCCTCCCATGGCACGCGGATGTAGCAACGTTTACCAGCCACTATCTTGTATCGGTGAATCAGATATTGTGATAGCTTACGCGACATTTATGCTACCCTCCTCAGACCACACCAAACAAAACAGACGTGAGCACCGAGAGGCAATTAAAATAAAGAAGTCGGACTACGGTCTGCGGCGTACATGCTCCATCTCCCAATTCACCCATTAGCATTCTTGCGAGTTAGAGAGCATAAAATAGTACCGCCACTCTGTGTCGTGTCATGACACCTTCGATAGAGCGGTAGGCTGGCTGGGCAGGGATGGTCGTCTTACAAATGTGTCAGCAAACGATCGTCTTACCGAACATAGTACCCACCCCTAGGGAGAAGGTGATCTCATTCGCAGATCGTACAGCTAACAGCTTTAACCCCGACATATCCCACACTGCCGTCGAGAGAGCACACATTCCTGCATTCTCGAATACTTCGCAGTAGGAGCGTTTTTCGCGGCTTAGCTGTCTACGTCAGCTTCAAATTATTCAGCTCGTTCGGAGGAAAGATGACTGATGAGTTTTTGTGCGGATGATGGACACGGTGTGCTCCATGCACCCGATATGGAAGAAGCCTAAAAAGATCGCACCACACGCAGGTGTATGAGCTCGCCGCAGGGTTACAGAAACGGATCGGCCAACACACAACAACAACCACCAGCACCAACGGATAGAAGGTAAACCAGTACACGGACTCGGGTAACCGGTTCTTAAAACCGATACGGCGTGCAACAATCATCGAGCGAAACAATCGCGTAATCGCCACCGCCACCACCAAAGTCAATGCCTCTGCATTGTGCAGAGCTCGCAAAAGATGGCGAAGAGGCCAACGCACAGCATCGATGGTCGATGACTCGCAAACGTTGATTCATGAAACCAAGCGGTTTAAAACGCTTGAAAATAGTTGACTTAAAGTACCCACCACCGTGCGCTCAACTTGAGGGACTTGTGACAAAAACGTAGGCCTTTTATCATCATAAACCCATACTTTCACCTGGATGACAGGTTCAGAAAACACCGGATTTCAACCGGGCAGACTCAACCCAAGACCTGATTGCCTCTGACCAAATCCTATCGCTGCTCATCCCGATGGAAACAAAAAATCCGAAAGTCTACAACCCGTATTGACTTCCCAAGGGTTGCATATACTTATGCGATCCTCTTCTAGTGAGCATGCAAACGGATGCTTTCACATGGCTACAGGCAGCAGTTGGGGTCGAAGACGATCCTCTGGCGGCAGTGATTGATCGCCGATTGATCGGGCATCGGCTTAAATCCTTGTCCACCTAACAGCACTCCCTTTGGTTATTTATATGTTAAAGGTCCGGTAACTTTAACCTTAACCAAGGTTTTGCCACAGCGGCTTGGGTTTTTGGTAGTCCGAAAATAAATATGACATAAACTAATCCGTTTGGAATCGGCGCAATTCGGTCCAACAGTTGCGTCCATGATTAATCATCGTTCCCATGCCATTATTTGCAGTGGAAAACCGAATAAAAAAAACCCCCAAACAGTCAAGAGCTCAAACCCTTGATGCAATAAACGCGGTTTAGATTGAACGCGAAAAGCAATGGGTTTCAATTGTAAGGAATTTTCTTCTTCTAGCAGACAAGCTATCTGTTCCGATTTCCACGGGAAACAGCCACAACCGCACAACTGGTTTTCAGAACCGTTACCAAAACCTGTGCACCATTACTTAAAGCTGGTTACTTGCGGTTCGCAGAGTCATCGAGCCGGCACACGCGCCCAAGGTGGAGTCAAGCAATGAAAAACATAATCTCCAAGCATCGGGAAGCCGACCCCGGTTGGTTGGTTTTCGGATTTTGCCATTTCCCAAGGCATTGCGGGAGCTGCGTTCGTTAAGCAAAGTGATTAACGCATTGTAAAAGACGTTAAATTTCAGCGGTGGAGAAAGAAAACTAAAATCTCCGCATCTAACGGTGACCAGTTTCGGTAGGTGAGTAACTAGGGAAAAGAAAACGTTTGTTTAAAAAAGCAGTCCTAAATACAGTATACTCTCTAGAAGACTAAAGTATCTCCATGAAGGCACTTGTCTAACACCTAAAAATCAAAAAACACTTAAAAATCACATCCTGGCTCTGAACAAATATGCGTAACTTTGTAAGAAATGATGAACGGATCCAAATTGGAAGTTATATTTTCAATCGAAACATACTTCCAGCACACTATACGACAGTCAACTTAAATTCATAAATACTTAAATTTCGTGAAGTTTAATTATCTTGGAGAGAATAGCAGAAGAGGATGACCTTTGACCACATTGACAACCTTTGCGTTGAATACGAAAAAAATCAAATGTCTGTATTGCTTACTAACGAAAAATAATAATTATGTCTCGTAAACAAATTGTTAGTATTTAAAGCGCTGGTTCATCCAATTATGTCCTTTGCTCTGTTTAATTAAATTGCGCAATGTCACACATGAAACTCACTCAACGTATCCAAAGCAAACTTCTTAAGGTCATTCTTATACGCGTTTCCAAACGCTTTTTTAGAAACAACAAGAAATTTTGAAAAGATTTTTTCTTTTCTTCCAGTTGCAATTCGTTATTTTCTCGCAAAAAACAACCGTTCGAAAACGAACCAACCAACAGTAATTAGCCTAGTTAGCTTAGAAAATAAAACATCTAATGTGGAAAGAACGCAGAGTCGAACCCAATAAAATTAAAATTATATATCTACAACTGTAAGTTACGAATGTTATTCGGAAATAAACTATTACTACAAGTATACTACAACTCATCTCCGAGTATTGTTTCGAACAGACAGTTTCAGGAGTCTACTGTAATAACCTAACCTAATAACAAACGCAAGCCTTTTATCAACTATAATACATTTGTTACCGAAACGTTCGCCTTTCTCTTTTCCATAGAAAAACATAAACCTAGACATAAATACCCGTTCACCTCTGCGCGATAAGAAATTCCTACGGCAAAATTAATATTTCCATATGGGAAACTTTTCTTTTTTCGCATAGCTCAATACAAGAGGCGTTCAAAACAACAAAAGCCACACAAAAAACCCCCTCCTCTGGGGGCATGGCGTGAAGTGGATATTTATCACATTTTGTAGCGTATTTTTTGCTTACAACATGCCAATGACTATTAACATTTCCCGTTCCGATTGATACGAGATCGTTTACTCGTGTGAAGCTGTATAAATTCAAACAACTTTTGAGACTGATTTTTTTTTCGGCGAAAAATATGCTCGTTATCGAGGAAAGGCAATGCGGCAAAAATGGTTGAAATCCGGTTGCCAAATTATATTCCACCATGATGGGAATTACTTTTTCCCGTTCTGTATTTGATACTCTCCGGTCTCTTGCCGTAAACCCGTGTTGACCCACAAAGAAAAAGTGATTTAAATATTTTTGTAATAAAACTGTTCGCTACAGGAATTCTGTCGTCGGTGGATACATGTTGTTCGCAGGAAAAAAAATCCCCTATTTGTACGGTTTGGCATCCTGTACCTGCAGGATGGAGGGGACAGTAAAATTTATAGATGTATCCTATTGCAAACGCTCGTACAAGAATGGGGTCACTGACGGTAATGGCAAGGAAGGCAGTAGCTTATCGGAGGAAAATAACGCATGTTGACCGTAGAAAAATCTTGGCATGCCCGATGTTTTTTTTGCTTGAACCAGAAAGTGATCATAATATAATGGGTACGCCTTGATGCAAATATCTACTGATCCTCACCTCTCATCCTCGAGCAGCGGTTCGACGAGGGCCGCCCGGAGGCGCACCACCTTCATGCTCTGCAGCGGGAACAGCTGGCAGAACGGCCCTAGGAACTTGGGATCGTAGCAGAACTGTGGAAAGCGGAGACACTGCTGCCAGAGGCGCGTGTTGTGGCTGAACAGATAGTTGTGCGTCCGGCCGAAGTCGAGGTAATTCTCCATCTCGTTGTAGTTGCAGCGCAGCAGATGGCGCAGGTTGTGCAGCGCGACACTATCGTTCGGTGGACCGCGGATCTGCACGATGTCGAAGTCGAGCAGGGGCTCGTAGTGGTAGTAGTTGCCGGGCAGCGCGTTCAGAATGTCGCCGAGGAACGTCGACCCGGAGCGCCACGTCGTTATGATGATGCTGCGTCTCGGCCGCCCATCCGTCTCCGGTGTGAGGTCCTTCAACTTTTCGCCGGCGAAGGAGCGCTCGTCGAAGCTGGCCTCGATCAGGACACGCTGGTAGTTCAGCACGTCCTCGATGCTGATGGAAGAGTTGTGCACCGACGGGTACGAGTCGTACGAGGTGCCAGACGAGCCACCGTAGGATCGAGACCTGCAAAAAAAAAAACCACACCAAAAACAATGAGCTGAGTTATGAAGCGCACAACACCGGGGTAACATTTAAATTTTAAAAACACCCTTCTCTTATCTGTATTGTAAATCGCTAACCACACGCTCGCTCCGTTCGCAAACAGTCACCAAACCCAAATTCCAAACAGATCCGATGCAACGGGTGACTGCAAGGCACCTAATGGGACTCTTTGTGCAACAACCCATAAATTTCCCGCCCGACCATGGTTACCGACGTTGGCCAGCGGAAAGTTTTCTCCCTGTGTCGGTGCAAAATATTAGCATAATACTCCCAGACATTGTTCATCGGCCGTGTCACATCAGCTCCCACGCGCCATGGAGCAGAGTTCGGGAGCGCTTATGGACTAAAGAGTGCATTGAACTAAACGGTTCCGACGGACTGACGAGGCGGGGGGTCGGGTGACGGATCTCGACACATTGCAACGGGCATGAAATCATGATCACCATTGTTTTTGAACGGTTTGTATGCATAAGACATCGCAGTTAGACTACCCTGGATGCGAGTGTATTTTGTTAAACGTGACCAATAATTTGGGTCAGCAAGAGAACCGCAAACCCTTTAGGGTACAATATGTGCAAACTTTTATTCTTATACTATATTTATAGATTTCTTTTTCATTTTCAATAGATTTTAGATGTTTGAGTACATCAATGTCATACATCGTTTAGTAATGATGATTTTTTGCCTATAAAAAGTGCAAATCAACTAGGAAACGTTATCCCGTGTGTCGAAAATTATGGAATTTATCTAAAAGAGAAAAAAATCCTTACCAATCAGGTACTTCCATTGAACTATTTAATATATAACACATACAGTAACATAAGTAGCGACAAGGTCGAAATATTAAAACTCGAACAATCGAATGAATGAAGTGAGTATGGTAATATAAAAGAAACAACTGAATGTTTTAAAAATACTTTGAGTTTTATGTAACATTTAATTTAGAGGATAAATTCCACAAGGTCTAACTTCCACATCGTTACCATTGTACGTTTCTTAAACGTCATTTCCAACTTGCTATCCCATGCTTTGAAGGGTTAACTAGTGATGGTTTTCAGCATTTGTCGCATTAATCGGTTCAACTTTCGTATGAGCATAAACCGGTAAACATATTGTTTTGCTGATATATAGGAACAAGTTTAGCAGCCGTGAAATGGAAAGTGAATTGACCGAATCACCGCTGTGTTCTGGGATTCCGTGTCGAGTCGGTCAACGAGTGAAAAGTAGTTTGACGACTTTTGTCGTAACCGCTTCGCTTTGAGAATTCGAAAATGTTCGAAAGCCTGCGCGCAACGCCTGCTAACGGCTACAACGACGGTTCTTTGCGAAACTTTCACTTGTTATACTCATCCCACGTTCCAATGCGGATAACGTACAGAAGTTTTATAGATAAACAACTTTTTCGCGGGCAGCATGCAACGTCGGAGCAATCAATAGCACTGGGAAACAACAAAAAGTATTTTAAAAATTATGTGCGCTTGCCCTCGAGGTACGGCATATTTGACCACGTTGTTACGGTGCATGGCACGAGAAACATTTTTCAATTTACGACCTCACAGTGATCTTTGGTAAAGCAAAAGAGAGGCATTCGGGTGCTTCCGTTTTTCATGGCATACTTTGAGACGGAATTTCCCGAGAGCGAATTTGCAACACAAAACGTTAGCCACTCGCATTCCTGCGCTTTGCCAGTACCAAAAGTGGTTCAAGTCAGCTTCCCTTTTCTATCTTTATAGCGCTTTGGATTTCGTTGCGTTGCGTTCTTTTTTAATTTTCCGTCGAACTGAAGCATGGAATTTCGTTAGAAAATTTTCCTTTCCCCACGACCTGGTCCAGGGGAGAAAAACTTTAAACGACCGCTTTGGCGCACCATAACTTACCCGTAGTACTTGTTGTGTGAGTTGAGTATCCGCTGATTGGCCGTACGCTCCCGCGGCCGGAAGTACTCCGTGCTGTAGTTGTTGGAGGTGTAACGCTGGCTTGCGTACAGCACCACAATGCACACGGCGGCGATCGCGCACAGGCCGGCCAGATTTTTTCGGCGTGACATCCTTTCCCGGGTTCGTGCACTGGTGGCAGTTGAGGCAGCGGACGTAAGGCCTACTTTCTCCATGCAGCAGTATGCAAACTACCCACACTGACTGTGTGCAGCTTGGGGCCGCCAGTCAGCGATCCGTCACATTCGATACAGCACTTCCTGGGGCCACTTGGTGCTAGTTTCCTCACTCACCAACGACACATCCTACCGAGCAATGTGTATGCCGAACGCGACGAACTGCCGTCGCCCGTTCCAGCTTCCGAACGGAGGTGGCTTCTTTGTTTGTTTCTTTGCTTACCTGCCCCAATGGGCTACGTTGATTTATGCTACTTTTACCTTTCACACACCTTTCCCTCAGTGGGGCATTTTCCAACCAGTCGGGGGGTACCTTTCTCACTCTTTCCACCCGTTGTGGCCCTACATCACACACGCTCTCTTTCGCTTCCGATCGAAGTAGCGCACTGCACTACACCTTTTTTTATATGTTGTGTTCTATTTTCCCGACCACTTTTCCGTGTACCGTCGCTGCTACACAGCTTCCAAGCTTGAGGCGTGTGACCCCGTTTTTCGGACGTTGTTTTATGTTTTCCTGACCGCATTCATCCACTCACTTTTCCTTCAGTCACGACGATGCTGCTTGCCAGAGAAGGAAACACCCTTCCGCAGAACGAAAAAAACAACACACAACACTAAACGTTGACAATGCGATCGAACACAGATGATTTTTGGGCACCGTCGGACCAACAATTGATGTTTTGCACAGGCTTAGGGCCGGATGGCTATGATTCACAATGCACAGCTTACGTGGATTGATGTTTTCCTCACTGAGCAACGGGATTCGCTTAGGCTACACGATTAAAGGATAAGAACAACTCTTCAAATGCACAACGAACGCACTGCAAAGAAGAGATTTGTAAACAAAACAAATCCTACTTCATTCAACCCCGACAGATTGCTGCTTCAACCTCTCAACGGGAGGACCATTTGGTACCGGAGTTTGGAACATATTCACCTGCACACATTGTTGCTGCTCAGTTTCACCGCATTCCGACAATTTACACGCCCGACAATATGGTAATTTCTATGCTCCCACAACACACAGCGCACGCATCGACGACAAGTGCGAACAGTACGCCTTTCGAATCCGTAATGTTTTCATCTGCCATCGCAGGTGGTGCAAGGTAGTGTTGGCAGAATCGGGATTCGGAAGATTCGAAGATTCGATCCCTAGACGGATTCCAAAGATTCGAATCCCAATTGACGGATTCTAAAGATCAAGGTTACTCCCAAGGTTGTTTATGTGGAGCGATTTGACAAGTAAACATAGCCCCATCTTGGAATTTATGGTACCCAAAACAAACAATCGTAATGAACATTTGAACTCAATTCTGTAACAAAAAACAGCTAAACCAGGATGTTAAACACATTTATACTGATCGACTGCTACCAATCATATGATTCCTGTATCAGAAATCTATTTTATTGAAACTTTAAGTCAAACACCTAGTTTTACAATTGATCTATTCATATTTTCTAGTTTTTGAGAAAACTAATTGTGTGAAAAAGATACAGCACTCTACCGGGAACAAGGTGAATAAACTTCGGTTACTAAAAAGCCAAAATCTGCCTATTTGTTAATAACTATTGATTCTTTCAACCGATTTTCACGCTTACATATATTACATTTTATCCATCTTTTCTAGTTTTTCTACCAGCTCTCGTCGTGAGAAGAGAGGAGAGGAATTTCCTCTCCGCTAGAACAAGACCCGCTGTCGAAGAGGTCGTGAGCATATCTCGTCCGGATTTTGGGAGAGAATTCGCCTTTTTCCGCCAAAAACGAGTAGCGAAAAAAGTGAGCTAGTCTTGGGTCTTAAAAACTTGAACCTGTGAATAAAACAACTCATTTGGGCCAATTGAATATCTCAAATACGTTAGATATATTGTAATGGTCGCAATGCACCAATTTATTAATCTGTCTAGCTTTAAATACATGATATCAGCCATGTCTCAGGCGCTATTTGCGAAAAATATTATCAGAACATCAAACATGTTCGTTCCGCGATAAATTCCCCGCCGGGAAAGTGCGGAAAAACCTCAGAAGGACTTGCTTCACTGTTTCAGTGACCCACGATGGATTCAATTTGAATGATAATTGCTGTCATAATTGTTTTTGAAACATAATAAATGCTACTCTTCTTGGAATAAACTCGGGTAAATCAGTTAGTCTGCATATTCCCAAAAAGGACTAGATTGATCGTGTTGTTTGAATTCAATTAGAAGAATAATGTCAACTATACTGATATTCTTATGTAAATCATTCATTGGATTAAACACATCAAATGAAAAATCGGCATTAGATGAGGATATGACGGATTGGGATTCGGATTCTAAGATCCGGAACTCAGATTGGGTTTGAATCGAAAGATACGAACCCCTGTAGGGATTCAGTGTCCACATCACTAGTGCAAGTCAAAACAGCGATTTTCAAGATCTTTGGTAAGGTTGATGCATTTGTGTATGTCATGTTGAGTGTACAATCGAAACTGTCAAATGAATTGGTAGAAAAGTTACTTGGGAAATTTAGAATGTACAGTCGGACGTCGATTATCCGGGGCCGGATTAACCGGGGGGCGGATTATCCGGGGGTCTTGCAACTGACAACTGCACAACCGGGCTTAAATGTTTCCATGAATATTAGGTTGGTTCACAACATTTTGTAGCAATAATGTGTCAAATAAATTTTCTCTGATCGAAAATAGCAATAAAAATACCATAGGAAAATAATTCAAACATTTTTTATGATTAATCAACTAACCGGAACTGGTCAAAAGTGAACTAGCCGAGACTCAAACCAGGTATTATAAACGTATTTTAGTATATGTTCGATTATCCGTGGAATTCGGTTATCCGGGGACCTCTCGGTCCCGACACCCCCGGATAATCGACGTTCACCTGTAATTAATGGCAACTTACAAATCAAATCGCAAAATTGAGCTTAGGTAACTATCCTTTTTATCTTTACAGTAACAATATTCGTTTATAGATTTGTTGTAACATTGAAGATGTTTGAACCTCTACATTAATAGCCGTGGTTCGTTCGAAAACAGCCATTCGCCGTATTTCAACTGAATGAAAAGGCCTTTTCGAAAATTGAAAAGGCAGATTGGTTACAAAACCGTTTACCATAAAATGGATGGAACCGTTGTAATTGCAACGTGGAAGAAACACGTGGTAAATGGATGCAATTCAAATATCGCTGTTCTGATTGAAAGTGATATGCTCACTGCATTAAACAAAACACACTCTAGTTTTTCTTTATTTTGGGAATGTTGAATTGTCTATTTTTCTCATTTATACAATGATTTCTGGTTTTTGCTCTTGTTTAGATTAAAAAATGAATGGATACTGATCTCTTGACGATGGATATATTTTTGTTTGTTTTAGTTTTGCTGTGGGTCCTCTTAGATATACTCCACATTGCAATCTTCCGTTTTACAATCAATGCCTGCCGCGCGCTGAGTAGTTCCTGCATCATACACACGCCATTATATCATCACACACGCTTTTCCTCATATGATGTTCCGTTCAATCTACTTCGTTCGAGAACGATGATAGATGTTTTGTTTCGAATTTAAAACGATTCGTTACATGCACGGTGATAAAATGATCGTTTCCGTGGTCCGGATAGACAGGCTCGGTAAGGTTTCGTAGGGAATCTTTCAGATCTCAAAGAAACAACGAAGAATTGCATGAAATTTAACAGTTTTGTGAAGTTACGAAAACGTTACCATTAAGATTAATATCGTCGTCCTTTCGTGCAAATTATTCAATCGATGCTTCATGGAGGGCATGCCGATATCGGACTAGAAAGTGTGCGCATAGTATGTATGTAAAGCATCAGAAGTACAAAGTCGATAACAGCGCCCAATTAGAATCTTCCATATGCATTACAAAATTTCGATGGTTTAGAGCGGGTTTTCCACTAGGCGTACTGCACAATGTTTTACGCTTCACCATGGTTTTCTTCAGTGTGCTTTGGCGAGTTAGTTAATTCGTGTCTGGTGAGTGAGGATTGTTCGCTTAGTTTAGTGTTCTCCTTGCTTCGGTTTGTCTGTTACGTCAATTTCTTCAACGAGCGAGCCCGCAAAATGTTTGGAATCGATACACTATCGGTAGTTTTGCGTCTCGGTGCTAGAATTTATAGGGAACTATATTGTCTATACATTAGGCACTTCACCCTATATAAATTTGATTGAAAACCCATTTTTTCCATCATCGCCATTGACGTGCTGCTTACTACCTGCGTTCAGTTACGTTTACATTTGGTGCCAATCTTAAGTCCTGTGTCGGTTTGCTAACGTACCCGATATTCGCTATACTTCCTTATCACGCATTCGGTTGAGACTCTTTATTTCTTCAACTGCGCCCGCTAGGCGTTCAAACGGCGGCACACTGTATGCGCCGGCAACCTTTCTATTGAATGTCTCCTACTCAAATTAACGTACTAAGAGTGCTTTGTATTTCGCTGATGGGTTAAGTAACTAAATCCCGGGTCTAGTTAATGCATGCCAGTATCAGAAAATGATGTATCCATTGATCTTTTGATTTTCCATACCTTCCTCGATCGTTCGTCAAATTGCTTTGTAAATGTATTTATCTTCCTTCTTCATGACTAATCCGAAAATGTGAATAGCAGCTGATGAACAAGGTTCAACCTTAATTTAACAGTGCCCCGATAACATGGTACGGTCTTATCCTGTTGTTTATGGCGTTATATGTTTCCACTCTATTGCTAATTCGGACCGAATCTACAAATAAATAACTGTTCGTATTGTTAGTACGAAACGAAGTACATGCCATACTACCGACAAATTACAAGCATGGTTTCCCGAACCATTGATACGGACTTCCATTTTCGTAATGTGTGAAGTATGTTAAATGTTCGTTTCTATACAATAAGCTTCATCACGACGTACCTCAGCGTCTTTAACTGCTTTCATGCAAATGTTTTTTACCAATGTCCGTGTGGCGACTCATGGTAGGTTTTCCCGCGGTCTCTCATTTTCGTTTAATCCGTTCTATTTCACTAGCAGCGCTCTGTCGTTTAACAAATCTATCTACAGTGTGTAGTTTTTTTTTTAATTTCTTTTAGTACGGTACTTTTCTTTACGTAACCTTTCACATCTATAAAGAAACTCATCTTTTTACCTTCATCTCTATTTTGGTTAGAAATTTAGGTTCGTTTTCCTGTTCGTCGTTGCTTACAATTTTGACCAACGATTTGTTTCATCTCTTAGGTGTTTGCTTCTGTTGTTACTGTATTTTAGCTTTTCTTAACTTTCTGTTGTAGGTAATTCATATACATCTCGCTGGAAATATGAGCGACGATGTGTGCTGTCCCGCTTTGCTAAAGTTTTTCTTTTGTTAATACTTTCGATCACATTTGCCAAATGAAACTTGTTACACGATACCCTGTAAAAATATGATACATTTCGCACCGACGGTCTAGCGGCTCGAGCGGCATCCAAACGAAAACCGAAACGAAATTCAACTCATCTAGAAACAACCTATCCGTTACACTGCTATCATAATGATATCCATGGGGTTTAATGGTTTATCTCAGTTATCACTAGCCGGCGTTACGTTCCGTTAGTGCTTGGTGAACGCCGGAACGTTTGTTTTGTTCCACCCAGAGTTGGGAAGCTTTCCTTACCGTCTTGCGCATTCTCATTTGGGAAGTATTCAAAAACCGAACACAATTCGTTTTAAAATTTAAACCTGTACCGCGCGTTTTGCTCTAGTGAATCACTTGTTTACGTTATTAAATTCTGCTTCCTAAAGAGCATGAGACGGAAGCAAATGTTTAGAAAATGCACCTTTCCAACGATGTCACCGAACACGGGCCCCCTTTACAGAGCGACCCCCAATTCACGATGCCGAAAATCCTATCTTTGATAACGCTCTCCGTTTATTTACTTTTTACTGAAAAAAACCCATCCTACTTGTTACTTAAGTTCCACGATTTTTGTTATCTTTTTTTGTAATAATATTATATACCTTTCTTGTGTATTTGTGTGTATTGGTTTTATATTCTACATTTTTTTGTTTTGTATTTCCTTCCCATCCACACGGCAAAGGGCTGTTGCTTCATGTGGGCTACAATCTGGTTTGTTCACATTATTACTAAATTTTGACGACAACAATTCGATTCATCAGGAAAATTCTTTGGCAGTATTTCATTGCTTTCTCGTAGCCACGGACCTGTCCCCGGATGGCCCGATGTTGGCCCGTGTCCCGCGATTGTTTTGCGATTCCGCGAGCTACATATCGTTCCGTTATTTCAAAACTATCTAAAACTAAACTATGTACAAGTCGCGCGCGGCCCACACTGCCCACGTGCGCCCGTGCCGACCCATTCAACGTGAACAAAGGGATGTTACTCCTACGAGCTAGTAAAAATCGGCCTAACCTTAGTGTATGCTAACCGGTACCAATGGTCTGGACGCCAGTTCTCCAGGTTCGGGTGTTTGCTACTGTTTCAAGCGATAACAAATGCGATCCCTCTAACTCCGAATTGTCGCCTCGCAATAGACGGGATAGGATAGGGGAAGGATAGCAGAGGATAGTAGAAACGGAACGGAATATGTGTCACGCACGTTTCGTTTGTCCATCGGTTCCTTTCTCGCTGGTTCTGTTCTACAAAAAATGCTTTCGATTTATGTAATATGTATTATCGGTCGCACTGTAGCTTGTGCCTAATATAAGAAGAATCTTTTATCATATTCTAAAAACGACGAAAGTTCTCTTAACAACACAAATAACATAGGCATAAATCAAATATACACCTTCTCCGAGTATCTTCATTGTAAATAATTGAAGTAGGCGGGGAAGTATCAAAACCAACGGAAAGCGTGATTTATGATACGAAACGGAGAAAACCAATAGAAGACAAAACATAACATTTAATAAACTAAAGGCCACACTATCCCATTACTTGGACTTTTTTTTCTTTTGTGCGTTTTAAACACTTCTATAGTGAAGATGTCTACATGATGTCAAACGAAAGAGCATCCTTTTTGCTAGATGGAGGAACGGAAGCTAGGTTTAATAATGATATACTTTCTACTTGCCGGACTAGCTACTAACATCTAGAACACTTGGTTTCCTGAGCACAGTGGACAAATCAAAGAAAAGGATTAAAAAACGAAAAGAAAACCTCTTTCGCAGAACCTGAAACTTACGGAATAGTGTAATACAAAGTGTTGTAGAGAGATTTTAAGATACACGTGTCATGTCATTAACACACGCCGATGGCACCTGTTGGGATTCGTCCCAAAGGGGGTTTTCCGTTAAAGTTTTGTTGCAAACGGTCTGTTTTTGTGTTCTACGAGTGCGAATTTTTACACACAGTTACACACTCGGCTAAAATGTGAAACGTATTTCCGTTCCGTCCAAATTCCGGTTGGTGCAGGTTACCAAACACGTTGCTGTGTCTGTGCATTGTGGACTGTGGATTATTGTCGATCATATGTTTTTTTCTGTTTTGTTTCGTTACCCAGCTGAAAAAAGCACACATAAAATGGAAAAATTGTTTCACACGTGAGTTGTCTATTGCTTTTGGAGAGATTGGTTTTTGTTAATTTTCCTTTTGCTATAGCATTCAAACTGTCAGTTACTGTATGAACATTTTTCCCTCAAATGGTGAAAGCTGTTTCGTGCTGGGTTTCCCTATCCTGTTCCAGTTAGCATCCTGCCACAGTGCGCTACTTTTACAATGCACCGTGACCCCAGGTTGCCATTTTTAATTCGTTTCGAAGGAAAGGCTGCAGTACAGCATCCGTTTCGTTTGTTTCACGTGTGCTTTTTTCTCGGGTCTAACGATCGTTGCGCGAACGATCCCGTTTCCTTTTATTACTTCCTCTATTACAACAACTGTTATATACTGGACGGCAGATTATGGAGACGAGAATTGAAAACCGAATTGGAACGGAAGGGAGCGTAATGGGATCGGTTTGGTCGCTTCGTACCTGTTCTAATGGATACCCGGAAGGGTGGGAGAGTTTTTTCTGCAAAATATCACCTACAAGAAAAGTTGCTACCGTTTTAAAGTGATTATGGCTAAGGGGTTAAATAAATGCTCTCCTCGTCTCGCACGCGTTACAAACAGTCAGTAACACTACCGTCTACGGTCTACGGAATACGCATTTACACGTAGTTAGAAGGAAGAAGGGGGAAATAAACTTGACAGAAAAAGGTGCCATTATAAAAATATATCAGTTTTCTTGCGGCCGCGACTCGATTTGGGGCAAAAAACAGGACGGAGACTAGAGGGTACGACTTGTCGGTGCCAATCTCGTAGCTCTAGCTTTTCAGAACGAGCTGTGGAAGTAATCAGTGCCTCCCTCTCTCTAGTAAAGTGTAGATGCTAAGTACGGTATGTCGACAAAAATATGGGAGAATATTCTGTCTGGGAAGGGTATACGACCCAACACAACAATTGCTAAATTGCAGACTAGAGCTACGGTATCAAAAAGGGGCATTGTCGGTGAAATGTTAATGGTAGTGAAGCAGCAGGCAGACAGCATCCTTGGTAAGAATTAGCTTGCTCGCCTATGTTTGGTAAAAATGAAACGGCGTATTGTTGCAAAATACATATTTTACAGAAAATATCTTAGGCGAAGCTAGTTCCCTTTCCTTCCCTAGAATCAAATCGACTCCGTTTGGACGAAGATCAAAAAGTAGCTCACTTTTGCTTCATGCTACAGACTATCGACTGTATCTAATATAATCTACAAATTCCTGGTTTGTGGCCGGTAGTCTCTACAGCGGGGACCTCTGTTCCGAACGTGTACTCTATGTTCTTCTGCCTCCGGTCAGGTATGTTTGAAGTCCTGTACCCCCCAATTCGCAGGGGTGCTATTTGTGTGTTTTCTTTTTAATTAATGTAATTTACTGATACTGTTTGCTCTGCGAAGTACATGCACCTCCTCAGGCCATTGCCAACAACTTTCTACTCTTCTCTGGATGCCAAATGTGTGTGTGTGTGTGTTTGTGTGTTTTTCGTCCGCCCGAATCGGAGAAGGGAACTCCACCGATGGTTTCGAACATCAGGTCGACCGAAGTTCCACAACCGTTGGGGAAGAACTCGGTGCTCCGGTTCCTTTTACCACTGACCCGCTGCAACTGGCAACAAAAACATCTGCCCAGCGTGTGCCTGATAAATCCGACGCCACCAGTACCGGCTGCCAACGGTGACCAACTGTCTCGTAACGAACGCTATCCCCCGGTCCTGAATCCGGCTGCATCACGCACTGGAGTAGTCGAGCGAGCGGGACGACGGGCCCGGCAGGGCATCCTCATCCAGCACAAACGTTGGGCTCTGCCGGGAGGTTGAGGCTATTGGTTGATAGTGGTAGCCCTGGCGGTTGCGGTGATTCGACTTCTGCATGTTGCCTAAGGTAGGTCGCTGATTATACGACTGGTCGGGACGTTTGACTGCAAAGAGTGGATACACCTCAGGTGAGCACAAGCGTCCACAAGCCCTGTTTCACGAGCCATCACCGTACCTGGTATGTAAGGTTTCTGATTGCACGTCGGTGTGATGCTGTCACCCG